>NW_027361691.1:13225000-14425000 GCF_039654945.1 Dendrobates tinctorius | reverse complement strand
GTCTTGCCCGAGTTTATGCACGTGAGCGAGGCCTTTAATGCCAGCCTCAAGCCACTGTCAGACAGAGTGGAAAGCGGTTTTTCACTCTTGGAACGTGGTTTTAACCACATGGAACACTGCTTCCATTCTGTCGAACAGCGCCTTGACCGTCTGGAGGCCGACCTCAACAGACCAGCGCACCAGTTTTTTTAGTAAGATTGAAAAGGGCATGGCGGAACACCTTAGTCCTGAGCAACAGCTGAGTGTGCTGCAGGCCTGCAACAATGCTTTCTTGCAGGCTATGCAGCATAATCGGTATGGGCAGCAGTCAGTTGTGTCATTTCCAACTGTGCCACCATTGACTCGCTGCACCTCACTACCGACTTGTGCTGCATACCACTGCATGGACACCTCTATTCAAAGCCAGGACACCCACCATTACACCACCACAAGTCTGAGTGCTGCTGGTCACTTCACCGACACCACCATGGCAAGCGCTGCTCCTGTCTGGAGCACCACTGCCATCTCCATGCATGCTTGGAGCACAGCCACAGTAACCACTCCTCAAACGTGGAACAGCCCTGCCGCAAACACTACAACATGTAGTAGCCCTGCCACCACCACTCCGCAAACCTGGGCCATCACTGCAGCCACCAGTCCTCCTGCAAGGATGAGCACTGCCACCACCACCACAGAGCATCATCAGCAGCCACAGCAGCAGCAGCAGCCACAGCAGCAGCAGCCACAGCAGCAGGCACAGCAGCAGACGGGGGACCCACATTCCTTATTTGCCCAAAGTTCCAGGCGGCGACAACAATCAAGGCAGGCATTGGGCCCAAGTAGGTCCAGGCAGGCCAGTTTAAGGAGACAAACAGTTAGGACCACTGTAGCTGAACCTCTGCCCTCTCCTCCTAGTGTGTCTAGTTCCATTCCCATAACTGGACTCCCTTCCCCCACAAGTTTTGTTGCCCCTTCCCCTAGAACACCTTCATCGACTATAAGCTGTTCATCTTCACTGCACACTCCCAACTTGCAACCATATGACCCCAAACGCAGAAAAAAATAAAGTTTTTTTATAGTTTTTTGGTTAAAAATAAATTTAAATTTCTGGTTCACCATAACAAAGTTTGATTAATATTTTTGGCTCTGCCCACACACACTACGCCTTACACACAATGCGCCTTAAACTTTGCAAGGTGTCATAAAAAGTGTTTTGAGGATTGGCTGTTTTTACCATCCTCATTTCACTTATTGTGATACTAGGCAAGGGGGATTATTGATATACCTTGTAATTAACAACATACTCTTATTACGTGTGTGTTAAATCCACTGATGGGTAAAATACACGTCATATGTTAAATACCAAGGCCTAGTATACTAACTGGAGTTGACTGACTAGGATCTGGTTTCATGAAACACAAACTGGTGAAACTCGGGCAAAAAAAAGTTGAGTTTCGTTCAAAACCCAACCACAATGTTAGTTAATGGGAAATAAAAGTCGGCATTGAGCGGATTACATTCATCCACTCAATGCAGACTTTTATTCCCCATTGACTTGCATTGGGGTCGGGTTTTGAACGAAACTCCGACTTTTTTTCCACTAGTCGGACCAGTTTCAATTGAAACGAATTTGGTTTCTTGAAACCCGATCCTACCAAAGTCTATCAACTCTAATCATAACTATTTATCAATCATGGCCTGATTAATACACATATCATATTTAACCTGCAGCGTTGCTTACGTACCAATATATTTCACGCAGACTAGCGATGCTGCAGTTTAACTCATATGTGTATTTACCTGCCCAGGTGTGAGAACATCATGAATTCACAGGTATACATGGGAAGTTTTTTATTTTATTGGAGTGTAAAAAACATAGTGCACTCGGTACTGGTATCAAAACAGGTTTTTTATTTACATACACACACGAAAACATTTTTACACCATTTCATCTTGCCAGTGCACCCGTCCTACATCAGAGATAAAGTAGGCCGCAAATTGGTCCCTAATTTGGCCAACTTCAACGGATGACCTGAGAGGGTGCTGAGTGAATTCAGGCAATGGGTTAGGAGCAGCATCATCGAGTTCAAAGGTCAGGTGCTCTTTAGCCATCACAAAATTATGTAGAACCACACCCGCCTTCACCACCTCATCCACTGTTTCAAGTTTAAGACTAATGGCTGTGCCGAGAATTCGCCATCTGGAGACAAGAATCCCAAAAGCACACTCTACAGTTCTTCTGGCCCTGGTCAGCCTGTAATTAAAGATTTTTTTGGTGTGGTCCAAGTCACGGCTGGAGTAGGGTTTCAGTAGGTTTGCGCACATTTGAAAAGCCTCATCCCCAACTATTGCAAAGGGCAGTGGCGGAGCTTCGGTGTGGGGAAGAGGCCGTGGCGTAGGGAAATTAAATTGGTTGCCATACAACCTCCGGCCCATGTCTGAGTTTTTAAAAGCCTGGGAGTCATTACCACGGCCAAATGCTTCAATGTCAAGTGCTACAAACATACATCCGGCATCCACAATGGCCATGAGTACTATTGAAAAGTACTTTTTTTAATTATAGTACTCAGATCCAGTTCTTTTGGGTTTGATGATCCGTATGTGTTTACCATCAACAGCTCCCAAACAGTTGGGGAAATTGCAGACTGTCCAGAATTTGTCAGCAATTTCCATCCACTTTTCAGCGGTGGGCAGGGGCATAAATTCGGGACAAAGACCGTTCCAGAGAGCACAGCAGGTGTCCGCAACAATTCCAGACAAGGTAGAGATTCCAAAACGGTACTGGAAGTGTAGTGAAGATAGGGTCTCTCCAGTCGCCAGGAATCTGCGAAACAGAAAAAGAAGTAAAATTAATATTTCTGTATATGGTTTTTTAAAACTATAAAATAAAAAATTAGTACATTCACAAAAAATAATTAGCCCAGGTTTTGAATAGTACATGTAAAAAAAACCAACCCATCATCCCACCCCTTGGTTTTTAAATATTACGTACCGTAATGTCACCAGGAGCCGTTCCTCAGGAGGAATCGCACGACGGAGCTGTGTGTCCTGTCTCCGGATGGATTCTTGGACACGAGCAAGCAAATCCCTGAAGCTTTCTTGGGACATCCGGATAAAATCTGTAAATTTCTCCGGGTTTGCCTGTAGCTCACTGTAGAGGGTGTGGTATGCCCCATGGCTCTCCCGGAGTTCAACAATCGGATGTATCCAGATACGCCGCCGCTGCCGTCTTCGCTCTCTCTCTCTTCCTTTGTTCATGGCAAGCAACTGCATATGCCCTAGCCATCGCGATGTCCAAATCCAAGTTGAAGTGAAAACTCTTCCAGCGCAGATCCATGTTGACATGTGAAAAATCAAAATGTGAAGAATACCACACCACCACTGACGTGCCATTGGTCGTGTATGTCGCAAGATTGTTATCTAGATTTTTTTTTTGGCTGAGGACAAACAATGTGCAAAAAAACGCAAACGCACTAAAAACGCATACAAACGCTGCATTTTTTTCCTGCATGCGCATAAAAATGCTTGCAAAAAACGCAGTGTTTGTATGCGGTGTGAAAGTAGCCTTATGAGAGATTGAAAAGTGTGCAGCATGTATGTTATGTGAGAGTGGTAAGTGTGCAGCATGTGTCCTATGCGCGAGTGGTAAGTGTGGAGCATGTGTCCTTTATGTGAGAGGCATTATGCAGCATGGGTCCTATGAATGAATAGTAAGTGTGCAGCATATATCTTATGTGCAAGTGGTAAGTGTGCAGCATGTGTTCTATGTGTGAGAGGTAAGTATGCAGCATGTGTCCTATGTGTGAGAGGTAAGTATGCAGCATGTGTTCTATGTGTGACAGGTAAGTGTGCAGCATATGTTCTATGTGAGAGAGGTAAGTATGCAGCATGTGTCCTATGTGTGAGAGGTAAGTGTGCAGCATGTGTTCTATGTGTGAGAGGTAAGTATGCAGCATGTGTTCTATGTGTGAGAGGTAAGTGTGCAGCATGTGTTCTATGTGAGAGAGGTAAGTATGCAGCATGTGTCCTATGTGTGAGAGGTAAGTGTGCAGCTTGTGTTCGATGTGTAAGATGTAAGTGTGCAGCATGTGTCCTATGTGTGAGTGGTTAGTGTGCAGCATGTGCCCTTTGTGTGAGTTGTAAATGTGCAGCATGTGTTCCGTGTGAGTGGTAAGTGTGCAGCATGTGTCCTATGTGTAAGTGGTAAGTGTGCAGCATGTGTTCTATGTGTGAGAGGTAAGTATGCAGCATGTGTCCTATGTGTGAGAGGTAAGTGTGCAGCATGTGTCCTATGTGTGAGAGGTAAGTGTGCAGCATGTGTTCGATGTGTAAGAGGTAAGTTTTCAGCATGTGTCCTAAGTGTGAGTGGTTAGTGTGCAGCATGTGCCCTTTGTGTGAGTTGTAAATGTGCAGCATGTGCTCTATTTGTGAGTGGTAAGTGTGCAGCATGTGTTCTGTGTGTGAGTGGTAAGTGTGCAGCATGGGTCCTATGTGTGAGTGGTAAGTGTGTAAATGTGCTCTATGTGTGAGTGGTTAGTGTGCAGCATGTGTCCTATGTGTAAGTGGTAAGTGTGGAGCATGTATCCTTTATGTGAGAGGCAATATGCAGCATGGGTCCTATGAATGAATAGTAAGTGTGCAGCATGTGTCCTATGTGTAAGTGGTAAGTGTGTAGATGTGTCCTATGTGTGAAAGGTAAATGTGCAGCATGTATCCTATGAATGAGTGCTTAGTGTGCAGCATGTGCTCTATGTGTGAGTGGTAAGAGACATTAATAAAGACATTAAAATAATTACACTGTCTTCTAAAAAGTGTTTACAACTCTTTAATTAACAGGTTGTGGAAATTGTGAATTGAATCTTTGTGACCTGGGGGATACAATTTGGCAAATCTACATAAGGCATCAAAATACTTGGTCCCTGACCTAGCAAGAGAAGTCTCTCTGCTGCATCCATAGAGTCAATCCAAAGTCAGCAATAGGCAAATACAATAATATCAGAGTTAGTACGAGGTATGTGTGCATCATGTGTTCTACAAGTGACTACTAAATGTGCAGCATGAGTATTATGTGTGACTGTTAAGTGTGCAGATGTCTCCTATGTGAGACTAGTAAGTGTGCAGCATGTAACCTATGTGTGAGTGGTAAGTGTGCAGAGGTGTCCTATATGTAAGTTAGAACTGTCCAACATGTGTCCCATGAATGAATGGTAACTGTGCAGATGTGTCCTATGTGTGAGTACTAAGTGTGCAGATGTGTCCTATTTGTGAGTGGTAAGTGTGCAGCATGTATCTTATGTGAGATGGTAAGTGTGCAGCATGTGTCCTATGTGTGAGAGGCAATATGCAGCATGGGTCCTATGAATGAATAGTAAGTGTGCAGCATGTGTCCTATGTGTAAGTGGTAAGTGTGTAGATGTGTCCTATGTGTGAAAGGTAAATGTGCAGCATGTATCCTATGAATGAGTGGTAAGTGTGCAGCATGTGCTCTATGTGTGAGAGGTAAGTGTACAGCATGTGTCCTATGTGTGAGAGGTAAATGTGCAGCATGTGTTTTATGTATGAGTGGTTAGTGTGCAGCATGTGTCCTTTGTGTGACTAGTAAGTGTGCAGCATGTGTCCTTTGTGTGACTAAAAGTGTGCAGCATGTGTTCTTTGTGTGAGTGGTAAGTGTGCAGCATGTGTCCTATGTGTAAGTGGTAAGTGTGGAGCATGTGTCCTTTATGTGAGAGGCAATATGCAGCATGGGTCCTATGAATGAATAGTAAGTTTGCAGCACGTGTTCTATGTGTGAGAGGTAAGTGTGCAGCATGTGTCCTATGTGTAAGTGATAAGTGTGTAGATGTGTCCTATGTGTGAAAGGTAAATGTGCAGCATGTATCCTATGAATGAGTGGTTAGTGTGCAGCATGTGCTCTATGTGTGAGAGGTAAGTGTGCAGCATGTGTCCTATGTGTGAGAGGTAAATGTGCAGCATGGGTCCTATGAATGAGTGGTAACTGTGCAGATGTGTCCTATGTGTGATTGTTAAGTGTGCAGGATTTGTCCAATGTGTGAGTAGTAAGTGTGCAGATGTGTCCTATTGAAGTGTGCAGCATGTGTCCCATGAATGAGTGGTAACTGTGCAGATGTGTCCTATTTGTGAGTGGTAAGTGTGCAGATGTGTCCTATGTGTGAGTGGTAAGTGTGCAGCATCTATCTTCTGTGAGAGTGGTAAGTGTGCAGCATGTATCTTCTGTGAGAGTGGTAAGTGTGCAGCATGTATCTTATGTGAGAGTGGTAAGTGTGCAGCATGTGTCCTATGTGTAAGTGGTGAGTGTGTAGATATGCCCTATGTGTGAGTGGTTAGTGTGCAGTATGTGCCCTTTGTGTGAGTTGTAACTGTGCAGCATGTGTCCTATGTGCGAGTGGTAAGTGTGCAGCATGTGTCCTTTGTGCGAGTGGTAATTGTGCAGCATGTGTCCTATGTGTAAGTGGTAAGTGTGGAGCATGTGTCCTCTATGTGAGAGACAATATGGAGCATGGGTCCTATGAATGAATAGTAAGTTTGCAGCACGTGTTCTGTGTGAGAGAGGTAAGTATGCAGCATGTGTCCTATGTGAGAGAGGTAAGTATGCAGCATGTATCCTATGTGTGAGAGGTAAGTGTGCAGCATGTGTTCGATGTGTAAGAGGTAAGTGTGCAGCATGTGTCCTATGTGTGAGTGGTTAGTGTGCAGCATGTGCCCTTTGTGTGAGTTGTAAATGTGCAGCATGTGTTCTATGTGTGAGTGGTAAGTGTGCAGCATGGGTCCTATGTGTAAGTGGTAATTGTGCAGCATGTGTTCTATGTGTGAGGTATGTATGCAGCATGTGTCCTATGTGTGAGAGGTAAGTGTGCAGCATGTGTTCGATGTGTAAGAGGTAAGTGTGCAGCATGTGTCCTAAGTGTGAGTGGTTAGTGTGCAGCATGTGCCCTTTGTGCGAGTTGTAAATGTGCAGCATGTGCTCTATATGTGAGTGGTAAGTGTGCAGTGTGGCGCCCCCAGGAGTATGGCCGACACAGTGGCTTTGCCTTCCTCCAGGGAGGGTAATGCCAGGCTTGGAAGCAGTGAAGGGTCTCTCTCGCAGTTAACCTATACATGCAACATAGTTCCACTCCAGGCCAGCAGGGGGGACTCTGAACCAGAATTGAAGGGAGGAGTGCTCTCTGAGGGCCAGGAGGAAGGAGTAGTCAGTTAGTGTGAGTAGGGTGAAGTGTGCAGACGTGAGGATGAAGCGCGGAGATCGAGCGGAGAGGAAAGGCTCATCTCCAGTGAGAGCGCATGAACTGGAGCCTGGTCTCCACGGTTGTACGGATACTAATGGTCCTGCAACAGACATCAGAGGAGTAGGAGGCTGTAAATGCCCTACCCCATCTAAGACTCGGAGGCACAACAGCACGGAGTGAGCCAAGAGAGGAATAGCGGCTACAGCTGTCTGCCATACGAGGAGTGCTAGTAGAAGAGAATTAGGAGGAACTTCAGTGTAACTCAGTACTAGGAGTACTTCACTCAAATAAGCGCTACGGAAGGAGACTGCACAGCCCATCTGCTGAGAGAGAATCCTGAGCTGCTTCCAGGCTAGCCAGCTATTACCATCTGTAATCAGGACCCTGGACTGCATTTATCAAGTAAAGGTACAGAAATTGCACCCTGCTGTGTCTTTGTCTGCTTCCTACCCGTCCAGCACTGCTACATCCCCGTGCCAACCACATCTACACTGCCCTGGGACTACAGCTTCACCTGTGGGGAGCTTTTACATCTTTGCTGCACCATACCATCAGTCCCAGTGGATCTGCATGCAGCGTCGGCTTAACATCTCACTTGCAGAACACCACAGGTGGTGTCACGAACTATTCATTTAATCAACTACATTCCACCATTCAATCTCCTCCATTACTTGGGCGCCCAGGGCCACGGACCGGGTCACCGCTGCTGTGACACATCCCGCTGACACCAGCCCGGTACCGAGTACCCCACAGCCCTAGGAGGGCGACCCAACTTGGCGTCACGAACAGGATTATGGAGCCCGGTACCCCCCGGGTCCTGTGTGCTACGGACCGTGTTTGTGTAAAAGACTGTGTTGGCGCCAATTGCCGCCATTGCCGCGCTGCTTGGCGCGCGGGAACCAAAAGAGGCAGGCCTTCATGGGCGGAGCCTGCCGCAGAGCACGAAGAAGTGAAGTGCCGCGCGGGAAGAGAGGACAGTGCGCGAGAAGGGGAGGAGCTGAGGCCTACAGCCCGGAGCATCGGGCCTGCGAAGCCGCCGCCGCTAAGCTCACTCAACCCCAGGCCCTGGCTAACGTTAACTAGGGGGGGAAGAGAATGTCTGTGCCAGGCAGCAATGCAGCGGCGGCTGCCGCCAACCCCTCAATGCCGCAGGGAGTAGCGCCTGCCGCAGCGGTCCCCATAATGCTGCTGTTTATGCCCTATCTTCCGGGAGCGGCCTGGCTACCGCGGTACTCGGATGAGTCACATACCCTGAGTGAATTTATAGAGAGACTGTGCAGTTTGTTTAAAGTATACCCTCCGTCTGAAAGCCAGAAAGTGAACATCCTTATTGGACAGCTAACGGGTTCAGCACAGAGAGAGGTGAAAGCCTGGCAGGACACTGACAAATAGACTGTTAAAAAGATTCTAGCCAAGTTGAGAAGCACCTTTGACACCCGACTGCAGCTGAAATCAAGATGCGATTCTTTGGATGTAAGCAGAGAATGCAGGACAGTATAAGGGACAATGCTCTTAACCTGCAGGAGGCGCTGTGAGCAGTTAAGCAAGTTGATCCTGACAGTGTGAAGGAGGAAGATAAACTGTTAAAGGAGCAGTTCATTGAAGGACTCCTATCCAGTACCCACAGACGGCAGTTGCGCATCATAACCCTGCAAAACCCTGATCTGGACTTTGCTGATTTTAAGGACAGGGCTATTCGGGTCCTGCAGGAATCAACTGACAGCCGTCCAGCGCCCCCTAGGCGCCCAGCGATCACCTACCATCAGGAAGCAACATCTTTTCCTTCTATCCCTGTGGAGGCTGATGCACAGACTGGATAAAGATCCAACTGAGGAACTGCGTCTTCAGGTCCAGGAGTTGACCAGGGGTATGGCTGCACTTACTAAAACCGTGCAGTCCCTGCAGGTGTCTTCCAAAGAGAAGCTTGCTTCCAGTCCAGAGGATGTCCCGTGGCTCCGGAAGAGGAGAACCCCGCCACTCCGAGGAAGGAACGACGACAGCTATGACCAGGATGGACGTCCCATCTGTTGTCGCTGCTACAAGGCAGGTCACCTTGCAAGATTTTGTCCTTTAAATGAGCAACCCCTGGGGCAGAGGGCCAACCCCAGGAGTAGGACCACAAGGCCCAAGGAACTGGCGAGCCAAATATGTTGGAGGGAGACCGGTCCTTCCTGTGGTGATTGACAGCATCCCCATGAACGCTTTGTTGGACCCTGGCTCCCAGGTGACCATTATGCCCTATATCCTCTACAAACGGTATTGGGCTGACTCTGAACTCACCCGTGGCCCAACTGATGAGCTAACAGTAGTTGCCAGTAATGGTCAGTCTTTACCACAAGAGGGATGTAAAGAAATTACTGTTAAAGTGGGGAGGGTGGAATTAAAATCTCAAGGTCTGATAGTTGTGGATATTGATCGACGTGAATGTAATCCCATGATGACTCTTGGTAAAAAAATGTAATTGAAAATTGTCTTTCTGAGGTTATTGTCTTGTTGCAACAGGTGGCTGAGACTGCTGGTTCCAGTGAACAACGAGTCCTGCAGAAGGAGATCAAGGCCTTGATGCAAAGACAAAAGGTAGAACTCTCTGGTGGAGAAATTGGCAGCGTCAGAGTGAGTGATGCTTTCCCCATTGCAATACCCCCCAGATGTGAAATGTTGATTTGGTGTAGGGCAGCCATAGGCCTCAGAGGGAAGGATTACCAGGCATTGGTAGAACCAGTATATTCTAATAGTAGGACCACTGTCCTGACAGCCAGAGGGGTGGTTGATGTACGTAAAGTCAGAGTACTTGAACGCCTTTTGAATTGTGGGGAGGAGGAGGCCACAATACCTCGGTACGCCACAGTTGCTAAGCTGCTCACTGTTAATAACAACTCTTTGCCGGCAGCAGAGCCCTTGGTCTCATCCAATCAGGTGGAGGACAATGGCTCTGTAAAGCAGATGGAGGAGTGGTGCCAGCAACTGCAGGTGGGGACTGACTCTACACCTTCATACCAGAAAAATGGGGTTTACAGAGTGACACAAGAATATGAGCGGGTATTCAGTAAACACCCACTAGATTTTGGGCAGGCAAAAGGGGTTCAACATCATATCCCCACTGGAGATCATCCACCCATTAAAAAAAGGTACCGGCCTATACCCCCAACACAATACCAATGTGCTAAAGGTATGTTGAGAGAGATTAAGGAAGCAGGGGTCATCAGAGACAGTTGTAGCCCCTGGGCAGCTCCAATAGTTTTTGTAAAGAAAAAGGATGGTACCATGAGAATGTGTGTTGATTACAGGAAAATTAACAGCATTAGGCCTCTTTCACACTTCAGTTTTTTGCCATCAGTCACAATCCGCCAAAATTTGAAATTGGCGGATCCGCTTTTTCTTGTTGCGGATCCGCCAATTTCCCCATTGGGATACATTAGTGGCGGATTTTGACGGATGGTCGTCCGTTGCGTCCGATATTCGGCGGATCCGCAAAATTCTTTGCGGATTCTGTCTGAGGGGGACGGAGAATGTAACGTTTTTTTTCGCCGTCAAAATGGCGGATGACGGCGGATCCGCCGTCATCAGCCATGCGGTAGAATGGGGCCCTATGGGCGGCGGATCCGCCGGGATCCGCGATTTTGCGGAATCCGCCGGCAGGATCCGCAAAATCGCACTGCGCATGCCCAGAAAAAAAGATACTTTTCCAGACAGTCCCAAAACTATATAAGATGGGCTAATTGGGCCCAGACATGCAGTAGCAGCCAGACAGCAAGCCAGCCAGACCACCACCAAGCCTGCAAGACAGCCACCAAGCCTGCAAGACAGCCACCAAGCCTGCAAGACAGCCACCAAGCCTGCAAGACAGCCACCAAGCCTGCCAGACCACCCAGCCTGCCAGACACCCACCAAGCCTGCAGCCACAGCTATCAAGAGGCCTGCCAGTACCAGCTTTACCAAGTGTGAGTATACCTATGACATTTCTGTGTATGGCCTGCAAGTGTGTAGCGTGTGTGTGTGTGTGTGTGTGTGTGTGTGTGTGTGTGTGTGTGTGTGTGTGTGTGTGTGGTCTGCGAGTGTTGCATGTCTGTTTTTTTTTTTTTTTTATATTTTTTTTTTCTGTTGCTTGTGTACTGCATTTTATTTTCATACAACTGTAATTATATTGTATTTTTTATGCTGTGATTGCTGCGATTGAGTGGTGTATGGTATGTGGTGTAATTGGGCCCAGACAATCCGGCACCAGCAACACTGAATACTCCAAGCAAGATATCCGACTCCAGCCTGCCTGACAGAAGATTCAACTAGAGCTATAAAACCTGTCTGCCCATCTGCAAGTCTACCACCTGCAAGACCCCTGGAGCGTGTGTGTATGTGTGTGGCCTGTGTGTGCATTTTTTTTTTTTTTTTCTTTCCATTTTTTTTTTTTTTTTTCTGTTGCATGTGTACTGCTTTTTATTTTCATACAACTGTAATTATATTGTATTTTTTATGCTGTGATTGCTGCGATTGAGTGGTGTATTGTATGTGGTGTAATTGGGCCCAGACAATCCGGCACCAGCAACATTGAATACTCCAAGCAAGATATCAGACTCCAGCCTGCCTGACAGAAGATTCAACTAGAGCTATAAAACCTGTCTGCACAGCTGCAAGTCTACCACCTGCAAGACCCCTGGAGCGTGTGTGTGTGTGTGTGTGTGTGTGTGTTGCATTTTTTTTTTTTTTTCTGTTGCATGTGTACTGCATGTTATTTTCATACAACTTTAATATTGTATTTCTTGCTGTGATTGTGTGGTGTAAAGGCTGGTTTCATATTTGCACTTTATAGCGCAGGGATAACCTGCACACGTCCACCACTAATCCCCGTCCCATCTGGTCATCACCGCCTACTAGCACACATGGACGCTTGCGATCTGCACACCCTATCTTTAGTATGGGGTGCGCAGATTGCAAGCGTTCATGTGCGCTAGTAGGTGGGGATTAGTGGCGGACGTGTGCAGGAAATAGCTGCGCTATAAAGTGCAAATGTGAAACCGGCCTAAATGGTATTGTATGTGGTGTTATTGGGCCCAGACATCTACATCAAACACCAGCCTGACTGTATCAGTCAGGCTGGTGTTTTAATGTAGATGTCTGTGCCCAATAACACCACATACAATACCATTTAGGCCGATTTCACATTTGCACTTTATAGCGCAGCGATGGCCTGCACACGTCCGCCACAAATCCCCGCCTACTAGCGCACATGAATGCTTGCGATCTGCGCACCCTATCTTTATCATAGGGTGCGTAGATGGTGCGCTGGCAGGATTTTACCATGTGCTGCGCACTTTTGAAGGTGTGCCCTTGCGCGCCAAACGCAGCATGTTGCATTTTGGCGCGCACGGCACACCTTCAAAAGTGCGCAGCACACTGTAAAATCCTGCCAGCGCACCATCTGCGCACCCTATGATAAAGATAGGGTGCGCAGATCGCAAGCATTCATGTGCAGTAGTAGGTGGGGATTTGTGGCGGACGTGTGCAGGCCATCGCTGCGCTATAAAGTGCAAATGTGAAACCGGCCTAAATGGTATTGTATGTGGTTTGTGCCCAGACATCTGGCAACAGCCACACTGAAGAAACCGAACCAGACATCAAACACCAGCCTGACTGATAGAATTTCAAACTCCGCTGCAAATCTTCCACCTGCAAGACACCTGGAGTGTGTAGCCTGGCTGTGTGTTATGCGTGTTTGCGTTTTTTTATTTTTCATGTATTGTGGTATTTAAAATAAAGAGCAGAGTAGCTCCTATTTTTTGGAAAAAAAAAAATAATAAAAAAAAAAAAAATAAATTGTTTTGAAAAAATCTACTTTGTATCATTTTAAAAAAGGTAAAATTAAGTTACCATAAAGGTAATTGAAGTGTTCTGGTATACAAGTGTGGTTAAAAGTGAGATTGCAACATACCATGAAAAAATGGGTATACACAACTGAGTTTCAGGGAATTCAAAACCATGCAAACACAGTGGGTATACACAGAAATTAAACACCTTCAATCACTGGTTACATACTCTGTTGAGAGTTTCAGGGAATGCAAACACTGGTATACACAGCAATTACACACTACACGCCTTCAATCACTGGTTACACGGTGAGACCTTTAATCACTGGTTACACTCTCGGTGAGAGTTTCAGGGAATGCAAACTGGTATACACAGCAATTACACACCTTCAATTACTGGTTACACTCAGTTACAAAACACAAAGAAAGTAGGTTTACACAAAATATTAGACACCTTCAATCACTGGTTACACTCTGAGATAAGGGAATGTAGACATGCAAACACTTAAAATTGCGTATAATTAGTTTCAGGGAATTACACATACAAAATGTGGTTTTTTTTTTTTTTTTTTTTTTTTTAAACTTTCATATCATTTTCTTTCAGTTCACACAATGAAGCGCCACCATACCGGCAGACACGGCCAGCCCAACCGTAGCAGAGATTCAGACCGCAGCAGGGATCAACGCAGCAGACATGATCGGTCAGACCGCAGCAGAAACAACCCTGACCGCAGCAGAGAGGAACAGCCACACCGCGGCGTACAGGCAACCATTAGTTTCCCTGTAAGTATAAAGACCTGAAAGCTTATTATGATCCTTTGTATAGTAGCTTAACAAGTCTCTTTATACTTGCAGATCACTTCAAGCACTACCAGCAGGGTAGCAGCAGAGAGAGCCAGCCAGGCTGCAGCAGAGAGGCCCAGCCAGACCGCAACAGAGACTGCCAGCCAGGCTGCAGCAGAGAGGCCCAGCCAGACCGCAACAGAGACTGCCAGCCAGGCCGAAGCAGATACTGCCAGCCAAACATTTTCCCTGTAAGTATAAAAGCCTGAAAGCTTATTATGATACTTTGTATAGTAGCTTAACAAGTGTGTTTATACTTGCAGATCAGTTCAGGAAGCAACACAGCTGCCCCAAGCCGTAATGTCTTCTCCTGAAAGCTCCCCCTCACATCATCAGCGAGCTGAGGTAAAAAAAATTTTGTTTATTTTTTATTTAAAATAATTTTTTTGTGGTTAAAAACACTATCCTATTATGTTTTAACAGGAAGCTGATTCAGAGGAGCTTCCAGGAGGAGACGTGCAGGGTGGAGAGACACACGGAGGGGGTGCGCAGATTGTAAGTTTAGCACATACACAGATACATAATGCTACACCCAACACAAACATTCATCACAGTGCACACCATAACTGCATCCATCCAAACATTTTTTTTTTTTTTTCCCACAGTCTTCAGAATCCGGTGCCCGCACTAGAGTGACTCCCAGGACATCCCAGGGTCGTCAAGGTGATGCCTCTGGTGGTCGGCAAACGGTAAGTAACCCTATTTTGATAATTGTTTAAATGAACATCATGTGTTTGAATATAATGTAATTTTTTGCTTTTTGTTTTGTTTTTTATCTTCACAGGTTTCACAGCATGCTCCCCGCAGACATCAGGAGGAGAGTGTCATTATTGATAGTGATGACCTCATCCATGAGGTGGAAATCCGGGAGCCGCTGTGGAACATGGCAAACCGTCTTCATGCCGACCAACCAACCACACGACGGCTCTGGGATGAAGTCTGTTCTTCAGTTATTGACAACTGGGAGGAACTCAATGCGAGGGCCAGGGATTTTGTGCGTAAGTATTACAACTTCAGTAACTTATATTTCCAGCATGTGAAGTGTTGAATACTAAACCTTTTTTTTTTTTTTTTGCTTCACAGGTGACAGGGTTATCACACGGTGGCGGTCGCTCCGGGATCGCTTCAAGAGGGACTACAACAAAGAGATTCAGACCCCGAGTGGATCGTCGGGAGGACGCCGGGGACCCCAGTACAAAAACTACCAAGCCCTGGCGTTCCTGCGATCTACAATGGCGTGCAGAAGGTAAATATTCCCCAAACAATTCCTGTAGTAGAAATGTTTAACCAATTTTTTTTTCAGCAGACTTAAATTAAATATCAATATTTTTAATATACATTTTTTTCTTCTTTTTTTTTTTTTTAGCACCATCTGCAGCACTCGGGAGTCTGCATCAGAGTTGCGTCCCTCTGGAGTGATCCCTAGTGAGACCGCCCCCGGTGACCACATAGAGGTATCCGACCCCTCTGTACCTACCCTCTTGTCTGATCCCTCTATCCCCTCCACCAGCACTGGAGCAGCAGGGCAGACTTCATCACATGAAGCTGCTGGTGACGACTTGTTCCCTGTTCCCCACCCCTCAGACACTGCCGCAACATCTCGACCAACTTTTGGTTCTGGCCGGCAGCGTCTGAGGAGTCAGGAAAGGCTGACCTTGTCTGACTGTTTGAGTCTAAACTCAACTGTTCAACACGGTTTCCACACTTATGGACAACGGTTATCTTCTGGGTTGACCATGATCAATCAAAGTATCATGGAACTCAGAAGATACATGGAACAGATGAGTTTAGAATCAAACCAGACACCGAGACATACCTTTTTTCAATCTGTTGTCCGGCAAATGGAAGGTTTAAGTACTCACCAGCAGATGCGTGTGATGCAAGCCTGTCAGAATGCTCTAGTGGAAGTGCTTGCTGAAGCATCTCTTCCTCCCCCTGTCTATCCTTCCACAGTCCATCCTCCCCCTGTCTATCCTTCCACAGTCCATCCTCCCCCTGTCTATCCTTCCACAGTCCATCCTCCCCCCGTCCATCCTTCCACCACCATCAATCACACAGCCGTCCCTCCTCCTACCACTCCCTCTCCTTTCTCTAGTTCCCCATTCCATTCTTCCCAGTACCTACCTTCCCCATTGCATTATACCCCAATGCCCTCGCCATACCCACCCCCACATACACCTTCAATGTACCCACAAACCTCGTCTGTCCATCCACTCCCGTCCCAACCACATGTGTTAAACCCCCCTTCCACTTCTGGTCCTCACCAACTCCCTCCCCAGTCCCCTACCCCCCCCCTCGATGTGGTCAACCCTGTTAACCCCCCCTCCAATACTATCTCCACCCAACATTATCATAGTTTGTAATTTTTCTGTTGTAATATACCAAAAAAAAATTAAAAAAGTAATATACCAAAAAAAATTAAAAAAGGTAATATTATACCAAAAAAAAGTTACCAAAAAGGTAATACCAAAAAAAGTTACAAAAAAAGTTAAGAAAAAAAAAAAAAAAAAAAAAATACAGTTAATACAAATTGTCAGAAATAAACTTTTTTTTCAAAAAACTTTATTGTGATGTTTATTTTTTGCTTCTTTATTCAAATTACACCAGTGGTGTAAAAGGTAAACACAACACTTGTTAACACAACACACAACCCTGGGTAATATTTCACAGTACACCGGTGGTGTACAAGGTACAAAAAAACACTTGGTAGCACAACATTTGATAACCAACACTTGTGAACATTTCAAAGTGTAAAACGCTTGGTACACAACACTTGGTAACTTTACGCTTGGTACACAACACTTGGATAACTTTACGCTTGGTACCCAACAATTGTTAACACTGCAAAGTGTAAAATTAACCAAATCACATGGTAAAACACAATGCTTGTGCAAAGCAAACACTTGGTAAAATTTCAGATAAAAAAAAAAAAAAAAAAAAAATTACTCACAATTGGTAAGAAGAAAATTATATCATGTGATATTGCCAGTCCACTTGTCCCTCTGGTGTAACAAAATAATCTGCAAAGGTATCCCTAATTCTTGCCACTGAACCAGTACTCCGAAAAGTTTGCTGCTCATAATCCCACAAGGTGGTTTCATACACATTGTCATCGATGGAAACTGGTTCCTTTGAAAGGACAAAATTGTGCAGGATTACACAGGCCTTTACCACCTCATCCACAGTCTCTGTTTTCATTTTCATGGCCGTTAACAGGACTCTCCATTTTGCAGTTAAAATTCCAAACGCGCACTCCACCACTCTGCGCGCTCTGGTTAACCGATAGTTATAGATTCTTTTCTGGTGTGTTAATCCACGACTACCATATGGCTTCAGTAGGTGTTTTGAAAGTTGAAAAGCATCGTCGCCAACGCACACAAAAGGCATTGGTGGGCCTGTTGTTCCAGGGAGTGGTCTTGGAGGTGGGAAGTTAAAATTGTCTCCATACAAGCGACGGCCCATGGTGGAACTCTTGAATACCTGTGAGTCGTTAGAACGACCGTATGCACCAATGTCCACGGCAATGAATTTGCAGTTTGCATCCGAAATGGCCATTAGCACAATGGAAAAGTATTTTTTATAGTTGTAAAACTGTGAACCAGATCCCATGGGTTTCACAATCCTGATATGCTTGCCATCCACGGCACCGATGCAGTTTGGAAACTGGCAGATATCTTGAAACTTCTCTGCAATCTCCAGCCACCTCTCCTGGGTTGGCTCTGGGATGTATTCCTCCTGTAGAAATCCCATAATGCCCGGCAGGTCTGTTGTACAATTCCAGCAATAGTGGAAATCCCAATCCGGAACTGGAAATGGAGGGAGGTGAAGGATTCTCCAGTTGCCAGGAATCTTAAAAAAAGGGAAAAAAAGTAAAATTAATACAAACTACAAGCCATAACATAACAATAAAAGCCTGCAGAATCTGAAACATTTTAAAAGGTAGATAACTTACCGAAGGGTCACCATCAAACGCTCCGCCGGTGATATAGAAAACCGCATGTAGGTGTCCCTTCTCCGGATTTGTTCTCCAACACGATCCACCAATATCTCAAAGAATTCCATCCGCATGCGCACGTAGTTGAAGAACTTGTCCGGATTCTCCCTCAATTCCAGGTACAGTGTGGAAAAAACGCCACGGGTGAACCTCTGCGCATTAATGGGATGAATCCACTGGCGCCGTCTCCTCATACGCAGGATTCGCAGTCTTCTTTTCTCCCTCTCGATAGCAATAATTGCCAACCGATTCAAGTGAAGATCCAATTCCACACAGAAGCTGTCAATACTCGCAATAACTCCTTCCAGACTCGCACTAACTCCTTCCATCGCTGCCACTAGCTCTAAAACCTTTCAAAGAAATTGTATCACAACACCCTAGATATATTTCTCCCTAGTTTCCAGCATCCAATCACATTTGAGAGCATTTTCCAAGAGCGAATCATATTTGGGAGCATCCCATTTTGGAGGTGTGGAAAAACGGATCCGCAAAAAAACGGATCCAACGGATGACAAAACGGATGCAAACTGATGGAACGGATCCGTTTTGTTGAGGATCCGCAGTAAAATCGGTATGGCGGATCCTCAACAAAACGGATCCGTACCATCAGTTTGCATCCGTTTTGTTTCCATTTTTGCGGATCCGCCATTTTCAAATTTTTGGCGGATTTTGACTGATGGCAAAAAACTGAAGTGTGAAAGAGGCCTTAGGCCTGTTTCACACTTCCGTTTTTGTGTCCGCCAAACGGATCCGTTTCCGTTTTTTGACGGAAACTGATGCAAACGGATCCGGTTTTTAAAAAACGGATCCGTTTTTTTGACGGATCCGCGGTAACCACTAATGGAAGTCTATGGGACAAAAAAAACGGATCCTGCAAAAAAATGGCGGATCCGTTTTTTTACGGAAACCAACGGATTTTGACGGATTTGAAAAAACGGAAGTGTGAAACAGGCCTTACACATAAAGATGCCTACCCACTACCTAGGATTGAGGAATCATTAGCTGCACTTAAAAACTGCTAACTACTTTTCCACCTTGGATCTCACTAGTGGGTATTGGCAGGTTCCCGTGGCAGAGGCAGACAAGGAGAAAACAGCATTTACCACTCCAATGGGTCTCTGTGAGTTCAACTATATGCCATTCGGGCTCTGCACCACCCCAGGAACATTTCAACGGCTGATGGAGTACTGCCTGGGACACATGAACTTTGAGACAGTCCTGTTGTACCTTGATGATGTCATTGTTTTCTCCAAGACTTATGAAGACCATCTGGAGCACCTGGCTGAGGTGTTTGAAGCCTTGTCCAACTTTGGCCTGAAGGTGAAGCCTTCCAATGCTACTTCCTGAAGCTCAAGGTACAGTACCTCGGTCATATAGAGAGTGCAGAAGGTGTGGCACCAGATTATGACAAAGTCACAGTCATCTGGGACTGGCCGAAGCCCAGCAACCTCCATGAAGTATGCCAATTCCTCAGGTTGGTAGGCTACTACCGAAGGTTCATCAAAGCCTTCACTGAAATAGCCACTCCTATGCAAAATCTTCTAGTGGGACAGTCCAAGAAGGCCAAACAGAAAAGTTCCACTGTTGTGAGTTCATTTTCCCCTTCATTACTGAGGCCCGAGGAACTCCCTCTTCTGGTAAAGAAAGGTAGTGAGCTTGATTATCAAACACCTGAGGCTGATGATGATGACTGGCTGAGTGGAGTTACGGACTGGATATAAGGCTGCCGACGCCCTTCTGCCCTGCGGGTGATTTCTCTGTGGGATCCTTGGAGACCAGTCTGAATTCCTGCTCCTCTAAAGCTAAGTTTGCTGCTCGGCCTTTTGCTTTTGTGCTTTGACTTTGTTTTGCTTTGTTTTTCTGGATTTCTGCCATTCCCTGCTGGGGTTTGCTGAATTCATTTAGCTCTGTCTTCTGAAAATACCTGAGTGCTGATTTAGTTTTTGAAGCCTAGCTGCTTCAGGGCCTTTTTCATATCAGCTTGTTGGCTTATGTCTTTGATAGGGTTTTGGCAGATTGCAGACAGCAGCCTTCCTGTCCTTTCCTATCTAGATAGTTGCGGGCCCCGTCTTTGCTCAGTCTATCTTTCTGTCTGTGTTAGTATTTTTCATCTTGCTTCACCGTCATTATATGTTGGGGGCTGCCTATTGCTTTGGGGTCTGCTCTGGGGCAGTTTAGATTTCCCCTTTCTTTCTTTAGGCCTATGTAATTCTCCGGCTGTGATCGAGGGGTCTAGGGCTTCGTAGGAACCCCCCACGGCTACTGCTAGTTGTGTTGATAGGTTCAGGGGTCTGCAATCTGATAGTTGCCAACTTCTCTGGTTTTCTGGACTTAGCTTGTATTTCTGCTTTTGCCTCCTACGGTGACTCATTCATAACAGAATCACCCGCCATACCGCAGATTCTAGGGTACTCAATAGCAGGAAAGAATTGTAAAAAAAAAAAAAAAAGTGTATATTTTTTCCTCTATATCTCTGAGGCCGTAGGGGGAATTTTTTTTTCTCTCAATGGAGATAAAGCAATTGTCTGATCGTGTGGAGCAGCTCGCTGCAGAAGTGCGGGGAATATCCGCCTACCTTGCTCATTCACATGCTGCTGAACCAAAGATTCCTACACCTGATGTATTTTTTGGGGATCGGTATAAATTTTTGAATTTCAAAAATAATTGTAAATTATTTTTTGCCTTGAAGCCTAACTCGTCAGGGAGCTCTGTGCAGCAGGTTAAAATTGTCATCTCTTTGCTGCGTGGCGACCCCCAGGATTGGGCGTTTTCTTTGAAACCAGATGATCCTATTCTGACTAATTTGAACGCATTCTTTCAAGCTTTGGGGTTGTTGTATGACGAACCTAATGCCATTGATCAGGCTGAAAAGACCCTGCTGGCATTGAGCCAGGGTTGTGATTCTGCAGAATTGTACTGTCAAAAATTCCGAAAATGGGCAGTACTTACTACCTGGAATGATAATGCCTTGGCTGCTCTCTTTCGGAAGGGGTTGTCAGAAGCCGTAAAAGATACTATGGTGGGATTTCCTGTTCCCTCTGGTCTTGACGACTCTATGTCACTAGCCATTCAGGTTGATCGGCGTTTGCGCGAACGCAAAGCTGCACGAAAGGTGTTGCCACCTGTTGAACAAATGTCTGAACCTATGCAATGTGATAGAGTTTTTTCCAGAGAGCAGCGTCAGGAGTTCAGAAGGCGTAATAAGTTGTGTTTTTTCTGTGGAGATGCCTCGCATATTGTTTCTGTCTGTCCCAAACGAGAGAAACGCTTTGCACACACGTTTTCTGTTGGGGGTGTTCAACCTAAGTTTCTTCTGGCTTTTAATCTGATCTGCTCCCTGTCCACATTTTCCGCCCAGGCTTTTGTGGATTCGGGAGCAGCCCTAAACCTAATGGACTTGGATTTTGCTAAACGTTGTGGATTTCCGATGACACCTCTGCAGACGCCTATCCCTTTGAAGGGGATTGATGCTACTCCTTTGGCTAAAAATAAACCCCAGTTTTGGACCCAGGTGGTAATGCGGGTCGCCCCAGACCATCAAGAAAATTTCAGATTTTTGGTGTTGCATAATCTGCATGATACTATTGTTCTGGGGTTTCCCTGGTTACAGATTCATAATCCAGTTTTGGATTGGAAATCTGTGTCTGTGGTGAGTTGGGGTTGTCGGTGTGCCTTTAGTGAGGCTCCGGTGTTTTCCACCTCTCCTCAGTCGCATGATGTTCCTGATTATTTGGCGGACTTTTATGATGTATTTAGTGAGAATGAGTCTGCGTCTCTGCCTCCTCATAGGAGTTATGACTGTGCAATTGAACTGAGCCCGGGGTGTAAATTTCCCAAGGGTCGGCTCTTCAATTTATCTGTACCCGAGCACGAGGCTATGCGATCCTATATTAAGGAGGCGTTGGAGAAGGGTCATATTAGACCATTCTCGTCACCCTTAGGTGCCGTTTTTTTTTTTGTAGCCAAAAAGGATGGATCATTAAGACCTTGTATTGATTATCGTGCCCTCAACAAAATTACTGTTAAATATCAGTATCCGTTACCCCTGATTTCTGATCTATTCTCCAGAGTTAAAGGTGCTTGCTGGTTTACCAAGCTTGACCTCAGGGGGCGTATAATCTTATTCGCATTAAGCATGGGGATGAATGGAAGACGGCGTTTAATACTCCAGAGGGGCATTTTGAGTACCTGGTGATGCCTTTTGGGCTCACTAATGCCCCTTCTGTCTTCCAGTGCTTCATGAACGATATTTTCTGAGATTTTGTCGATAAATTTTTGATTATCTATCTGGATGATATTTTGATCTTCTCCAAGGATTGGGATTCTCATGTGGAACATATTCGGACTGTGTTCCGGATCTTGAGGGAGAATTCCCTGTATGTCAAAGGATCTAAATGCCTTTTTGGAGTACAGAGGATTTCTTTTTTGGGATTTATTTTGTCCCCGTCAACTATTGAAATGGACCCGGCCAAGGTACAGGCCATTCACGATTGGGTTCAGCCCACTTCTTTGAAGGCCCTCCAGAAGTTTTTGGGTTTTGCTAATTTTTATCGGAAATTTATAGCTAATTTTTCTGGTATTGCCAAGCCATTGACGGATTTGACTAGGAAGGGTGCTGATGTGCTGAATTGGTCTCCGGAGGCTGTTTCTTCCTTTCAGGAGCTGAAGCGAAGATTCACTTCTGCTCCGCTTTTGCGGCAACCTGATGTCTCACTCCCGTTTCAGGTGGAGGTGGACGCTTCTGAGATTGATGCAGGAGTGGTGTTGTCCCAAAAAGATCCTGTGACATCTAAAATGAATCGCTGTGCTTTCTTTTCCCGAAAGTTCTCCCCATCCGAATGTAACTATGATGTGGGGAATCGGGAACTGTTGGCCATGAAATGGGCATTTGAGGAGTGGAGACATTGGTTGGAGGGAGCCAAACACCAAGTCGTGGTCCTTACTGACCACAAGAATTTGATTTACCTGGAGTCGGCTAAGCGCTTGAATCCTAGACAGGCTAGGTGGGCCTTGTTTTTCACACGTTTTGATTTTGTGGTCTCTTTTCTTCCTGGGTACTAAGAATGTCAAGGCAGACGCCCTCTCTAGGAGTTTCCTTGCTGATTCTCCTGTTGTTACTAAGCCTGCTACCATCTTAGGCGAGGGGGTAGTTCTTTCTGCCATCTCGCCCGATTTGAGACGTGCTCTGGAAGAGTTTCAGGAGGACAAACCTGAGCGTTGTCCCAGTGGAAAGTTGTATGTTCCTGACCAGTGGAGGAAGAGAGTGATGTCTGAAGTTCATTGCTCTGCATTGGCTGGTCATCCAGGTATTTTTGGTACTAGAGATCTGGTGAGTCGATCTTTTTGGTGGCCCGCCTTGTCTCGTGATGTCAGGAATTTTGTGCAGCCCTGTGGCACTTGCTCCCGGTCTAAACCTTGTTCTCGCTCTAGTGGCTTGTTGATGCCTTTGCCGGTGCCCAGGAGGCCATGCACCCATATTTCAATGGATTTTATCTCTGATATGCCTGTCTCTCAGAGAATGACTGTTATTTGGGTGATTTGTGATAGATTCTCTAAGATGGTCCATCTTGTACCACTCCCTAAGTTGCCATCTTCCTCTGAGTTGGTGTCCTTGTTTTTGCAACAGGTGGTTCGCTTGCACAGGATTCCTGAGAACATTGTATCTGACAGAGGAGTTCAGTTTGTGTCTAGATTTTGGAGGACTTTCTGTTCCAAGCTGGGAATTCAGTTGTCCTTCTCCTCTGCGTTTCACCCTCAGACCAATGGGCAGACGGAGGGAACAAACCAGACTTTGGAGTCGTATTTGAGATGTTTTATTTCTGCTGATCAGGATGATTGGGTTTCATTTTTGCCCTTGGCCGAATTTGCTTTAAATAATAGAGCTAGTTCTGCCACTTTGAAGTCACCTTTTTTTTGTAACTTTGGTTTTCACCCTCGATTTTCTTCAGGGCAGGTGAAGCCTTCTGCCTGCCCAGGTGTTGATACTGTGGTGGAGAGAATGCACCAGATCTGGGACCAAGTAGTGGATAAGTTGTCTCTCTCCCAGGAAAAGGCCCAGCGGTCCCCAGTTTAAGGTGGGTGATATGGTTTGGTTGTCATCAAAAAATATCGCTATGAAGGTGGCTTCTCCTAAGTTTAAGCCTAGATTTATTGGACCTTACAAGATTTTGGAGATTATTAATCCAGTCTCTTTTCGGTTGGCTCTTCCTGTCACATTTAAAATTCATAATGTGTTTCATAAGTCCTTGTTGAAGAGGTTTGTTGAACCAGTAGTTCCTGTGGTGGCACCTCCTGACCCTATATTGGTTGAAGGTAACATGGAATATGAGGTAGAGAAGATACTGGATTCCCGTCTGACTAGGCGGAGACTCTAGTATTTGGTTAAGTGGAAGGGTTATGGTCAGGAGGATAATTCCGGGGTCTCTGCCTCTGATATTCATGCCGAAAGATTGGTGCGTGCCTTTCATCGGGCTCACCCGGATCGCCCTGGTGACATGGATGAGGGTTCGGTGACCCCTCCTCAAGGGGGAGGTACTGTTGTGAGTTCATTTTTCCCTTCACCAATTGAGGTCTGATGAACTCCCTCCTCTAGTGAAGGAAGGTAGTGAGACTGATTACCAACACCTGGGCAGCTAGGTGATGACTGGGTGGCTGGAATTGAGGACTGGATATAAGGCTGCCGACGCCCTTCTTCCTGGCTGGTGATTTTCCTGCTGGATTCTTGTAGACCAGTCTGATTCCTGCATCTCAAAGCTAAGATTTTCTGCTCTGCTTCGTACTCTTCAGTTTTGTTTTTGTTTTGCCTTGTTTTTTGGGAGTTCTGCCATCCTCGGCCGGGGGTGAGCTGAATTCCATTTTTGTCTCTGATCTGTTGATATTTTGCTCTGTATTCAGAATATACCTGAGTGCTGATATAGTCTTTTGAAGCCTAGCGACTTCAGGGCCTGTTTTTCCTATCAGTCGGTTGGCTCATTTTGATAGGGTTTTTGCGGATGGCAGACAGCAGCTTTCCTATCCTGTCTTATGTAGTTAGCTTGGGCCCCATCATTTGCTCAACCTATCTTTCTATCTGTGTTAGTGTTTTCATCTTGCTTCACCGTCATTATATGTTGGGGGCTGCCTATTGCTTTGGGGTCTGCTCTGGGGCAGTTTAGTTTTTCCCCTTTCTGTCTTTAGGCTATATAGTTCTCCGGCTGTGATCGAGGGGTCTAGGGCACCGTAGGAACCCCCCACGGCTACTGCTAGTTGTTGTGGATAGGTTCAGGGGTCTGCAATCCGATAGCTGCCAACCTCTCTGGTTTTTCTGGACTAAGGCTGGTTTCACATTCGCGCTTTTTAAGCGCACGCACGGCCGGGGGTAGCTCCGCCCCCGATCCGGCTCTCTGCCCGGCGTGCCCGCCCCTTCCTTGTAGCGCCGCCTCCTAGCGCACAGCGGCGCCTGCGATCGGCGCACCCTATCTTTAGCATAGGGTGCGCAGATCGTGCGCAGGCCGTGCGCTAGTTGCGCTTTGACCTGCGCTGCGCACTTTTGACGGTGCGCCGTGCGCGCCAAAATCCGAAAAGTTTGATTTTGGCATGCACGGCGCACCGTCAAAAGTGCGCAGCGCAGGTCAAAGCGCAACTAGCGCACGGCCTGCGCACGATCTGCGCACCCTATGCTAAAGATAGGGTGCGCCGATCGCAGGCGCCGCTGTGCGCTAGGAGGCGGCGCTACAAGGAAGGGGCGGGCACGCCGGGCAGAGAGCCGGCTCGGGGGCGGAGCTACCCCCGGCCGTGCGTGCGCTTAAAAAGCGCGAATGTGAAACCAGCCTTAGCTGGTATTTTGTTTTTTCCTCCTTCGGTGACTCATCATAACAGGAGGCTGTGTGGGGCTCATGCTGTACATGAGGAGGCTGTGTGGGGCTCGTGCTGTACATGAGGAGGCTGTGTGGGGCTCGTGCTGTACATGAGGAGGCTGTGTGGGGCTCGTGCTGTACATGAGGAGGCTGTGTGGGGCTCATGCTGTACATGAGGAGGCTGTGTGGGGCTCGTGCTGTACATGAGGAGGCTGTGTGGGGCTGATGCTGTACATGAGGAGGCTGTGTGGGGCTGATGCTGTACATGGGGAGGCTGTGTGGTGCTCGTGCTGTACATGGGGAGGCTGTGTGGGGCTCATGCTGTACATGGGGAGGCTGTGTGGGGCTCATGCTGTACATGGGGAGGCTGTGTGCTGCTCGTGCTGTACATGGGGAGACTGTGTGGGGCTCATGCTGTACATGGGGAGGCTGTGTGGGGCTCATGCCGCATATGGGGGAGGCTGTGTGGGGCTCATTCTGTATGTAAGGGGCTGTGGGGGGTTTAAAGATATATAGGGGGGTGTCAGCATACTTAATTCTGCTCAATATTAAGTGGTACAATTAATATTAATAAATTAATATTGAGTTGAATTAATTTCAAGCTATTGCTTCGGTCCTCCACAACAGTCATGGTCTCTCATGTGGCCCCTTGGGAAAATTAATTGCCCACCCCTGCTCTATAACCAACCTATCAGCTATACCTATAAGGCCCACTAGTATGCCCCCATCTTGTGGCCCACAATAGAACTACACTTACCCTATGTATAAGAACTATATAGTATAAGTGCCTTCCTCTAATGTCCCCCAAAAAGGATGCACTTACCGTATATACTCGCGTATAAGCCGACCCGTGTATAAGCTGACCCCCCTAATTTTGTCACAAAAAACTGGGAAAACTTATTGACTCGTGTATAGGCCTAGGGTGGAAAATGCCAAAGCTACTGGTAAATTTCAAAAATAAAAATAGATACGAATAAAAGTAAACACAGTGATGAGTGGCCCCTTATAATGCTGCACAGTGATGAGTGGCCCCTTATACTGCTGCACAGTGATTGGTGGCCCTTTATAATGCTGTACAGTGATTGGTGGCCCTTTATAATGCTGCACAGTGATGAGTGGCCCCTTATAATGCACAGTGATTGGTGGCCCCTTATTATGCTGCACAGTGAGCGGCCCCTTATAATGCTGCACAGTGATTGGTGGCCCCTTATAATGCTGCACAGTGTTGAATGGCTCCTTATAATGCTGCACAGTGATGAGTGGCCTGTTGTGAGTTCATTCTCTTGTCCACCAGTAGTGAGTTCTCCTTCCAGACTCCCTGGTGGTAACAGGAGGTAGTGAGGCTGATTTAATCAGTAGGGAACTACCAATTGATAATGAGGATGACGATTGGACCTCAGGAATCTTAGACTGGATTTAAGACAGCCGACGCCCTAGTCAGTGCTGGTGATTGCTTCTGGCTTCTCAGGTCTTGGTTTTCAGCTCTGTTCCAGCCTTCTCAAAGCTAAGTGTTTTTGCTAATGTTCACACTTGATTTTGTTGGTCTATTCAGTTTGTTGTGTGTTCAGCCAGCCCCGGCTGGGGCTGTGCTGAATTTCCACTCTTATTTATCTGTATTTGCCAATTTGCTTTTTAGTCCCTTATTAGATTGGCCTCTTTTTGCTCTGTCTCAGAATATTTCAGAGTGCTGATATAGTGGGAGAAGTCTAGTGACTTCAGGGTTAATTTTGTTATCAGAAGTGTTGGACATTATTTTTGTAGGGTTTTTGGCAGATTGCAGACAGTGTCTCTCCTTTCCTGTTCTTTATAGTTAGTTTGGGCCCCATCGTTTGCTCAGCCTATTTTCCTGCCTCTGTTTGTGTTATCATCTTGTTTCACTGTCAATACATGTGTGGGGGCTGCCTATTCCTTTGGGGTCTGCTCTGGGACAGTTAGTTTTCCCTTTTCTTGCTTTAGGCTTATGTAGTCCTCCGGCAGTGACGAGGCATCTAGATCATCATAGGAACGCTCCACTGCTTCTGCTAGTTGTGTGGTTAAGATCAGGGATCTGCAATCTGCATAGTTACCAACCACTCTGGTTTTTTGAGACTTAACTTTTTGTTGTCCTCCTCGGTGACCCATTCATAATAGTGGCCCCTTATAATGCTGCACAGTGATTGGTGGCCCTTTATAATGCTGCACAGTGATTGGTAGCCCCTTAAAATGCTGCACAGTGATGAGTGGCCCCTCATAATGCTGCACAGTGATTAGTGGCCCCTTATAATGCTGCACAGTGATAGGTGGCCCCTTGTAATGCTGCAGTGATGAGTGGCCCCATATAATGCTGCACAGTGATGAGTGGCTCCTTATAATGCTGCACAGTGATGAGTGGCCCCTTATAATGCTGTACAGTGATGAGTGGCCCTTATAATGTTGCACAGTGATAAGTGGCCCCTTATAATGCTGCACAGTGATTAGTGGCCCCTTATAATGCTGCACAGTGATGAGTGGCCCCTTATAATGCTGCACAGTGATGAGTGGCCCCTTATAATGCTGCACAGTGATGAGTGGCCCCTTATAATGCTGCACAGTGATGAGTGGCCCCTTATAATGCTGCACAGTGATGAGTGGCCCCTTATAATGCTGCAGTGATGAGTGGCCCCTTATACTGCTGCACAGTGAGCGGCCCCTTATAATGCTGCACAGTGATGAGTGACTGCACAGTGATGAGTGGCCCCTTATAATGCTGCTGCCGCTGCCTCAATTAAAAAACAAAACAAAAAAAAACCTGTATAGTCACCTCGTCGCTGCTGCTGCTGCTCATCAGCGTTGCCGGCTCTGCAGTGACTGTTCAGGCAGAGGGCGCCTGCTAACTACGTCATGGCGCCCTCTGACCTGAACGTCACTGCCAGAGGACGCAAGACAGCAGAGCGACGCACAGCGGTGGAACGGGGGACAGGTGAATATGGCTCCCCCCATCATACTCACCTCTCCTGGCATGTCTCTGCAGCCCCCCGTGCTTGTTTCATGTTCAGCGCGCTGTTCTTCCTGCTTTCTGCGGTCACGTGGTCATGAATATGCTCATATTCATGAGTCTAATGAGCGGTACCACGTGACCTCTGAAAGCAGGAAGAACAGCGTGCCGAACATGGAACAAGCACGGGGGCTGCAGAGACATGCCAGGAGAGGTTAGTATGATATCTGACACCCCCCCTCCCCCTCCCTGGCCGACGCCCCGGTATATGACTCACGTATAAGCCAAGAGGGGGACTTTCAGCCCCCAAAAATTGGCTGAAAATCTCGGCTTATACGCGAGTATATATGGTACTTACCCTAAACTGTAGATGAGCGATAATAAACATTATTACATTATATACAGTAAAGAACATGACCGCACATTATTATCTTACATTAAAGGAACACAACCCCATATACATAATCCTACAGAGAATGGTAACACATGTATGCATGTGGCAGTACCAGTAGCGTGAGCAGTAATACATCTTCAAATGTAGCAGTACCACATGCATTCAACATATACATTATCAATATTTAGCAATATGCAAACATTATGGGTATGTGCACACGGTGCGGATTCTGCTGCGTTGTGCAGTACCTTTATTTCCTATGGAAATAAAAAAACGCAGTGCACATGCTGCGGATTTTTCCGCGCGGTTTTGCTGCGATATACAATCCGCAGCATGTCAATTCTTTAGTGCAGAAGCGCTGCAGTTTCACACCTCATCCATTATGAGGTGTAAAACCGCAGATAAACCGCAGATATCCTGCGGATTTATCTGCGGTTTTCACTACAAAATCCGCATAGGCAAAAAACTCCGTGTGCACATAGCCTAACACTCAAAGGCAATAAGAGGAAGGGAGGTAAGAAGGACATTATATCTTACCCCCTTACATATTTTCACTGTGTCCATTGGTTCGTGTGTGAGGCTTCTCATAGTGCATCTATCATTTGGGTGGTGCAGAAATGGTTAACAAACACATTTTCAGCTTTGCTAATAGAAGCATTAATACCCCTTAGCCAAATTCGAATTTCGTTTTGGTAATTGTGGAGGTGACGCATTGCTAAGCCTCTGAATTACAAGCTATGGTAATGCCAGCGAAAATACAAGACGAGGCCAACGCATTTTAAGACTTGATAATGAAAGCGTTAGAATTCTGTAAAGACCGAAGATATTTGAGCTGTGTAAATGGAAGATTTAATACAGTGTGAGACTCACACATTATTAAGGTGAGTTAAAAAAATGTATTATCTTCCTGTGAGGCCAACGCATTTCGGACTTCGGTAGTAAAAGTGTTACGGCGTTAATACACGGCAGATTCAGCGCATTTCATATTCGCAGGTCGTAAAATACATTAGATAGTGAGAGAATTCTTTGACCCGACCACTAATCTACATTGATATGAAATTTTCTGTGCCAGGCAACTAAAACCAAATGACTAATAGTTTAATTTTCTTGTCAGCAGATAGCGAGCGGCACGTAGTATACGGCGTTCATTTGTTTAGCCGGTAAACATTTGAAAATATGACAAGGATTTGAAGAGGGGAAGTGTGATATCCGACTCTGAAGATCCTATCAGACTGCAGATTCTGAGGAAGGAAGACATTTAACCTTAGGCTCTCTGACATCTTTACTGGTTTCTATGGTTTAGGGCTGCAGGAGCCGATATAATCAGATTCATTAAGTCGAGCCATTCTGAATTATTAAAGCTAATAATTATAGTAATACAGAACTAATAAACACAACCACAATCTATGGAGATGGATCCTGGCTACAGCATGCAGATAGGAAGAGACTGTAATAATCCACCTCAAAGTATCTATCTATCTATCTATCTATCATCTATCTCATATCTATCTATCTATTGATCTATCTAAGACACCTAGCCATTACTAATCCTATAGTTGCATGGTAAATAAAGGCACAGCCAGAAAAAAGTCTTTTATTAGAAATAAAACAAAACAAAGTTTTCCATTTTCATTTAAAAATAATGATCCAAGTAGTAATGTTTCTCCTTAGATTGGCATGTTAAGCATGCCAAGATGAGGAAACTTGAAGCCACAATGGTCCTCTGGGAAATATGCAAATTGTCTCTTCAGAGAGGAAGAGGACTAGAACTCTAGCGCCACCTATTAGAAGTAGCGATCCTAAAAGTTAATGTCGACCCTTTAACGAGCCTTTTCACATGACTTAGGATAAAAGCCAAACCAGAATCTCAATTTGCAGACTGTGTTTCAGGGTACTGCTCCTCGTAAGTGCAAAGTGTGAGATCTGGTTTGGCTGTGTGAGAGATGTCTGACCGTGATCCAAGTAGTAACGTTTCTCCTTGCCGAGAGTGACATATTAAGCATGCCAGAGGTGACATCATCAAGGTTACTGCCGTCAGTGAAGCTGCATTCCCAGAAGGGATGAACTGCGGTGACCTCAGCACCGTGGGAAAAAGCCAGTGATGAGGTCACCAAAGTTCAAGCTCAGTGTCTTCTCAGCAGATCACCATGAAAACTTCTTGGCACCGTCCAGGTTGAAAACTTTTTATCCCTCAGGCATGGATTATGGCGTGGGACAGAACGACAGAGAGGTGAGGGATTTTGTTGTTTTTTTATTTTTGGTTTATTACAGGAGACAAGGGCTTTGGTGGAATTAGGTGTTAGGTAAGAATAATTGTGTATGCTATTTTTAAATAAAAATGGAAAACTTTGTTGTGTTTTATTTCTAATAAAAGACTTTATTCTGGATGTGACTTTATTTACTATACAACTATAGGATTAGTAATAAAGAGGTGTCTTATAGACATCTCTCCATTACTAAGCTGTGGGCTTGATGTCACCTGACAATGCAAAGGTGACACCACCCCACAAATATGAACCCTATTTGCCACCGCTCTAGGGCAAGTGGAAAGAGTACGGCAAAGTGCCAGAATTGGAGTGAAAATTTAAAGCGTTCTGAATACTTTCCGTACCCACTGTAATTTGTGATTTTGCAAGTTTTCCCACCTACAAAGTATAGAGAGGTCTGTAATTTTTATTGTAGGTATACTTCAGCTGTGAGAGATAGAATCTAAAAATAAAAACCATAAAATCACATTTTATGATTTTTAAATAATTATATTGCATTTTATTGCATGAAATAAGTATTGCCTACCAAGTATTCAATAAGTAGCATGCCTACCAAGCAGCAAGAATTCTTGCTCTCAAAGAACTGTTAGTATTTCTTTAAGACGCTCTCCTACTCTGCACTTATTACCTGTATTATTTGCACCTGTTTGGTCTCGTTACCTGAATAAAATGAGACCGGTCCACACACTCGATCACACTCCAACCTCTTTACCATGGCCAAGACCAAAAAGCTGTCTAAGGACACCAGGGACAAAACTTGTAGGCCTGCACAAGGCTGGGATGGACTACAGGACAATAGGCAAGCAGCTTGGTGAGAAGGCAACAAGTGTTGGCACAATTATTAGAAAATTGAAGAAACACAAGATGACTGTCAATCTTCCTCGTGCTGGGGCTCAATGAACAATCTTACCTCGCTGGATACGGATTATTCTGACAAAGGTAAGGAATCAGCCCAGAGCTACATGGGTGGATGTCAGAGCTACATGGGTGGATGTGATCAATGAATTGAAGAGAGCTGGGACCACAGTCTCCACTACTACCATTAGTAAAACTACACTATCATGGATTAAAATCCTGCAGGCCACACAAGGTCACCTTGCACATGCCAGAACATGTACAGGCCCATTTGAAGTTTGCAAATGACTATCTGATGATCCAGAGGAGGCATGGGGGAAGATCATGTTGTCTGATGATACCAAAATAGAACTTTTTGGTATCAACTACACTCGCCATGTTTGGAGCAAGAAAATGATGAGTACAACCCCAAGAACACCATCCCAACCATGAAACATGGTGGGGGAAACATCATACTTTGGGGATGCTTTTTTGCAAAGGGGACAGGATGACTGCACCATATTGAAGGGAGGATGGATGGGGTCATGCATAGTGAGATTTTGGCCAACAACCTCCTTCCCTCAGTAAGAGCATTGAAGGTGGGTCGTGGCTGTGTCTTCCAGCATGACAATGACCCAATATACACAATAAGGGCAACTAAGGAGTAGCTACAATAAGAAGCATTTCAATGTCCTGGAGTGGCCTAGCAAGTCTCCTGACCTGAACTCACTAGAAAATCTTTGTAAGGAGCTGAAACTCAATGATGCCCAGTGACAGCCCTGAAACCTGAAAGATCTTGAGAAGATCTGTATGGAGGAGTGTAACAAAATCCCTGCTGCAGTGTATGCAAACTTGGTCAAGAACTACAGGAAAAGTATGACCTCTGTAATTGCAAAGAAAGGTTTCTGTACCAAATATTAAGTTCTGTTTTTCCATTGTATCAAATACTTATTTTATGTAATAAAATGCAAATTAATTATGTAAAAATCATACAATATTATTTTCTGGATTTTTTTTTAAAGTTTTTATCTTTCATAGTTGAAGTGTACCTTCTGTGAGGGATTGACTCACTCAGCTGCTTGCTGAGGTAAACAAAGGAACGCCACTTGTGGTAAATCACCTGCTGGTTTATTAAAGCACAGCGTAAACCATGGCAGGGTTGAACAAAGTAAACGTGGCCTTTCTGGCCTAATGACAAAGCAAGACAAAGATAATGTCCAATAGATTTCTTTTTCCTGCAAGATACACCCATAGGAAACACTCAAAGTCCTCAGCTCCTCCTGGAGCCACGTATGGAGACTTTCCACTCAAAACACTTAACAGAGAAAAAACAAGTGGCTGAACATTTAACTCCCCAACCACACCCTTGAGGTGGAGATATGGTGAATAGGCATCCCACCCATCTCTGACCTACCCACCAAAAAACCCAGCAATGGCTGGTTAACCTGTTCAGCACATAGCATGCTGGAGAGAAACTTATGAGTATCACAGAAGAACGCAATCTTCGTGACATATATCTCCACTCACATACAGTGCCAGTGACCTCTCCATTCTTCGTAGATGGGAAAACTTGCACAATCGGCAGTGTATCAAACACTTATTTTCTCCACTATATATAGGCAACAATGCACAACTCTCAACTTCAGTCTATCACTGCAGCCACTGGTTAGTGGCTAAATACTATACAATACTAAAGTATTGGTCTTTTTTCCAACCTTTTAGGAAAAAAAATTGAATTACCTTTATACATATCTCAATGATATCGTAAATTAAACACAACCGAAGAAAAAAAATATTATCATCCGCAGAGATTCGTTTCAAAAGGACATGTTACCCCGATTGAATATTGAGCTTTTTCCGGTGAGCAGAGTAATGACTTTATACCGTCCTTTTGCCAGAAGAAACATATGGGGAGTCCCAGGTGACCACACAAGGTGTTTTATATTCCGCAGGAACGGGGCATCTTATGCACCGAGACAATAAGAATTCACATGCCATCCTTCCCTCCTATAATCATTCACATACTGTAGTTGTCCTTGGACTATTGTCCCTTCCTTGAAAATTAAAGCTTCCCCAGATAATACTATATTGTTTCTGTTATGTGACGGCTACTTCTATTATTATTATTTTTTTTTCTAACACTCATAGTGAAATTAATGCATCTTTCTGCTGTCAGGCTTATGGTAATTAATTACAGGAATAACATCATTTGCAATTAAACTTGGATGGTAATTTGTTTTTACAGCTGCAGTTTTTAATTAATGTGGTATCGGCCATCCACTTTACATTCGAAGAGAAACTTTGGCAAAACTTTTTTCAAACTTTTGTTTATTTTGTTTTTATTATTATTGTTTTTAAACTTTTTGAATTTTTTGTGTGATTATAGGATTCCTTCCCTCCCTTCTTGTGATATATTTAGAACTCTCAAACCTGAAACGGCTGCAGAAATTTTGAAAAATACCAAAACAGATGGATATACTGTGATGATTTCTTCCTTATCTCCTCTGCAGCTTGCTTTATCTATTTACATATTTTTGTATCGAGCTTTATATCACTTTGTATTATTTGTCTATTGTCTATATTGTATTGTTGTCATGATTGGTGCATTTATTCGCATTTGTCTTTGTCTTTATTGTCTATTCTGCCTTGTCTTTTTTGTAGCTTTTTCTTATTTTTTGGGTGTTTATTTTGTTATATTATTATTGGGGTGGATTATCTGCCCTTATACGCATTATGTACCTTTGGGTTCACCCATATTTATTATTATATTCTATGGTGGCAGATTTTGCTGAGCCAAGGTGGCAGTGCGCGTCCGCGGTGGTGGGCGCCTGTGTTCTCTGGCTGCAGGGCGTCTTTATGCCTCCATGCACACCGGGATAGTTTCTGTCCCGTCTGTGCATGAGATGGCATGACGCCCGGGCTGTGTGGAGGACCTGGCGCGCACACCGCGCATGCGCCGTTACAAACCACTGCCATTGGCTCTTCTGCATCACGTGACCCATTACATGAGCTATTTTAAGGTCCTATTCCTCACCACTCACTATCCCCTTGAGAAAGCAGGCTTCAGAGCCCGTGAAACGCGCGTCGGGGGTGGACATCTGGCCCTGGGGCTCCCTCTCTGGCTTCTCAGATCCCGGTAAGCTGCATTGTTCATCTGTTAAACTTGGCTGTTCAGGATATATCACGGTACTATTGCGATCCGCGATGGGAACTCCCTGACCAGCCTTTTATACATTTCCTCTTTCGGTCACTTGACCTGAGTATTTGCTTACAACAGGATTGCTTTGCCAGAGGGGCGGCCCTTGTGTTTTGCTTGTATGCTCCTTGGTGCACTATCTTACCATGTATGATTATTTATATATTTTGTATGCATAATAAACATTTATATTTATATATAAAAAAGTATTTTTCTTGCTGTCACCGCGTACTCCAGTTTCTCTTGTTATGGCATAATCTATTGGAGTTGGTGTATTTGTTTGCTGGGAGGCTCACCAGGTGGTGATGTCATCCTGTGCATTTTTATGCACACTGGTTTTGTTTTTAAAGTTTTTAATTAATGCGGTATCGGCCATCCACTTTACATTCGAAGAGAAACTTTGGCAAAACTTTTTTCAAACTTTTTTTTATATATATATTTCGGTCTCAGAAGAAACTTTGTATGAACCGTGCCAGTGACATTGAAGATCTATGGCCATATGGAGTTCAAAAAAACATTACAATTTATCAACGTTGGTTTAGCAGATGCTGTAAATGTCACGTATGTGGCGCTACCGATGAAATGTGCAGCTGTAAGAAACACAAATATCTTCGGACTGTAAGTGTTTATTTCTTACCGGGATTTCGGTATTATTTTAGCAAATGAAATGACTACATATCACAACACTGGCTCTGACGAAGACGACACAGAGAGGATGCCGTAAAAAAGTTATAGCCACAATATGTTACTCCGCATGGAACACTCCTGACTTGTTTTCTCCTAACTAGGGCAATCAATGTGCCATTGAGCAGGAGTTAAGGCTGTAATCATCCGCGGGTTATGTCCATAGGCAAGTCGAGCAACATAATCAAGCTTATTTAAAGTAATAACATGGTGGTGATGCCACAGATGCGCTGTAGCCCGCAACAACTAAAAGACAGATTTTGCTGTTATTAGTTGAACTTGTTGTGGGCTCATCACAATAAATATATGATTACTCGCTATTAGGTAAGGCGTTCATTGGTTGTGTCACGACTCTGTTGTCGGGTCGGGCTCCTACCCTATTCCTAATGCTATGTGCACTCTAGCTCATCCTATTGCCCTGATTACTTCTGATGGTGAAGACGCTGGGGCCAAGTACCTTGCCTTAGCTCCGGAATCCGCCCTCAGTCTGTACTCCAGCTATGCAACATAAGCTATATCTGATAATGAGTGCTAGCCAGGACCCAGATTATATAGGCGATAGGAGTGGCTAATAGTGCACAGCAGAGAGTTTTAATGCTCCAGGAGCTCTCAACAGAGCAGATTAACCCCTGCACTGCCAAAAGATATTTACACTGTGTAATAAGAAGGTGAAGTACTTCTAATCAGTGCAGGAGTAGAAGAAATCAGATGCTGTGGTCTTCTGGCACCTATCTGTTGTGGAAAACCCGTGACAGTAACCCCCCTTCCATGAGAAACCTCCAGAACCTCAAAACCGGGTTTATCAGGGTGTGAGATGTGAAATGACTGGATCACCCTGGCTGCATGGATGTCAGATGCTGGTACCCACATCCTCTGATCAGGACTGTATCCATTCCAGTGTACCAGATACTGAAGCGACCGACAAACTAAGAATAAACTCTCTCTGCTATTTTGAATTTCCAAATTTCCATCCACAATGACTAGAGATGATAGAGATGATGGTACAGAGGACACAACAAATTTTTTGAGTAGAGATCGATGAAACACATTGTGGATGCTAAAAGTGAGCAGTAAAGCAAGGCGAAATGCTACGGGACTGACGATGGCCACAATCTTATATGGATCGATGAACACGGGACCCAGTTTCCAAGAGGGAACCTTCAACTAAATGTTCTTTGAGGACAACCACAACAAGTCACCAACACACAGGTTCGGACCCACCAAACATCTGCGATCAGCCACACTCTTATATTTAGTCCCCATCTTCCTCAAATTATCAATAACCCATTGCCACACAGACGTAATTGATCCAGAAGAACAATTCCTATTAAATGAGCTGAACTGAAAATGAAACCCGTACATCCCAAAGAACAGGGACTTACCAGTAGACTCATGACAATGATTATTTACCGCAAATTCAGCTAAAGGTAAGTATATAACCCAATCCTCCTGATTCTCAGACACAAAACACCTAAGATAAGTCTCAAGATTTTGATTAACCCGTTCTGTTTGCCAATTAGACTGCAGGTAGTGTTGAGCGATATCTTCTGATATCGGGAAATATCGGATCGGATTGGATCGGACCGATACTCCAAAAATATTGGGTATCGCCGATTCCAATACCGGAAACCCAAGCATGTCAATGGGGCACAAATATCGGAATAAAAATAAACGCTTTCTTTCCTTGCACATCCAGTTCGGGAGGGCGAAGAGTGTGGGCGATGCGTGGGTGGACACTGTGCGTGTCTGTGTGTGCGGGTGGGGTCTGTGCGGGCCTGCCGGGGGTCTGTGTGGGCCTGCCGGGGGTCTGTGCGGGCCTGCCGGGGGTCTGTGCGGGCTGCCGGGGGTCTGTGCGGGCCTGCTGGGGGTCTGTGTGGGCCTGCCGGGGGTCTGTATGTGCCTGCCAGGGGTCTGTGCGGGCTGCCGGGGGTCTGTGCGGGCCTGCCGGGGGTCTGTGCGGGCCTGCCGGGGGTCTGTGCGGGCTGCCGGGGGTCTGTGCGGGCCTGCCGGGGGTTGTGTTTGTGTGCAGGCATCGTCCGATGGGACTACAAGTCCCATCGGGCTATGCCTGCTACAATGACAGTGATTGACACATTAGCCAGATGGGACAGTAGTAGTCCCATCATCCGGCTAATGAGTTGACTGTAAAAAACAAAAACATACATACTACATACATACTACATATATACTACATTCATACAACATACATACGACATACATACTACATATATACTACATTCATACAACATACATACATACTACATACATACTACATATATATACTACATTCATACAACATACTACATACATACTACATATATACTACATTCATACAACATACTTACATACTACATATATACTACATTCATACAACATACATACTACATATATACTACATTCATACAACATACATACATACATACATACTACATACAGTTGTGGCCAAAAGTATTGACACCCCTGCAATTCTGTCAGATAATACTCAGTTTCTTCCTGAAAATGATTGCAATCACAAATTCTTTGGTATTATTATCTTCATTTAATTTGTCTTAAATGAAAAAACACAAAAGAGAATGAAGCAAAAAGCAAAACATTGATCATTTCACACAAAACTCCAAAAATGGGCCAGACAAAAGTATTGGCACCCTCAGCCTAATACTTGGTTGCACAACCTTTAACCAAAATAACTGCGACCAACCGCTTCCGGTAACCATCAATGAGTTTCTTACAATGCTCTGCTGGAATTTTAGACCATTCTTCTTTGGCAAACTGCTCCAGGTCCCTGATATTTGAAGGGTGCCTTCTCCAAACTGCCATTTTTAGATCTCTCCACAGGTGTTCTATGGGATTCAGGTCTGGACTCATTGCTGGCCACCTTAGAAGCCTCCAGTGCTTTTTCTCAAACCATTTTCTAGTGCTTTTTGAAGTGTGTTTTGGGTCATTGTCCTGCTGGAAGACCCATGACCTCTGAGGGAGACCCAGCTTTCTCACACTGGGCCCTATATTATGCTGCAAAATTTGTTGGTAGTCTTCAGACTTCATAATGCTATGCACACGGTCAAGCAGTCCAGTGCCAGAGGCAGCAAAGCAACCCCAAAACATCAGGGAACCTCCGCCATGTTTGACTGTAGGGACCGTGTTTTTTTCTTTGAATGCCTCTTTTTTTCTCCTTTAAACTCTATGTTGATGCATTTGCCCAAGAAGCTCTACTTTTGTCTCATCTGACCAGAGAACATTCTTCCAAAACGTTTTAGGCTTTTTCAGGAAAGTTTTGGCAAACTCCAGCCTGGCTTTTTTATGTCTCGGGGTAAGAAGTGGGGTCTTCCTTGCTCTCCTACCATGTCCTTTATCATTCAGATGCCGACAGATAGTACGGGTTGACACTGTTATTCCCTCGGACTGCAGGGCAGCTTGAATTTGTTTGGATGTTAGTCGAGGTTCTTTATCCAACATCCGCACAATTTTGCGTTGAAATCTCTTGTCAATTTTTCTTTTCCGTCCACATCTAGGGAGGTTAGCCACAGTGCCATGGGTTTTAAACTTCTTGATGACACTGTGCATGGTAGACACAGGAACATTCAGGTCTTTGGAGATGGACTTGTAGCCTTGAGATTGCTCATGCTTCCTCAAAATTTGGTTTCTCAAGTCCTCAGACAGTTCTTTGGTCTTCTTTCTTTTCTCCATGCTCAATGTGGTACACACAAGGACACAGGACAGAGGTTGAGTCAACTTTAATCCATGTCAACTGGCTGCAAGTGTGATTTAGTTATTGCCAACACCTGTTGGGTGCCACAGGTAAGTTACAGGTGCTGTTAATTACACAAACTAGAGAAGCATCACATGATTTTTCGAACAGTGCCAATACTTTTGTCCACCCTCTTTTTTATGTTTGGTGTGGAATTTTATTCAATTTGGCTTTAGGACAATTCTTTTTGTGTTTTTTCATTTAAGACAAATTAAATGAAGATAATAATAACTAAGAATTTGTGTTTGCAATCATTTTCAGGAAGAAACTGAGTATTATCTGACAGAATTGCAGGGGTGTCAATACTGTTGGCCACAACTGTATATACTGCATTCATACAACATACATACATACTACATACTACATACATACTACATACATACTACATTCATACAACATACATACATACATAGTACATACTACATACATACTACAGACATACAACATGCATACTACATACAATACATTCATACATTCATACAATACATACATATATTATTATTATTATTTATTGTTATAGCGCCATTTATTCCATGGCGCTTTACATGCAAGGAGGGGTATACATATAAACAAGTACAATAATGTTAAACAATACAAGTCATAACTGGTACAGGAGGAGAGAGGACCCTGCCCGCGAAGGCTCACAATCTACAAGGGATGGGTGAGAATACAGTAGGCGAGGGTAGAGCTGGTCATGCAGCGGTTTGGTGGATCGATGCTTACTGCAAGTTATAGGCTTGTCGGAAGAGGTGGGTCTTCAGGCTCTTTTTGAAAGTTTCGATGGTAGGTGAGAGTCTGATATGTTGTGGTAGAGAGTTCCAGAGTAGGGGTGATGCGCGAGAGAAATCTTGTATGTGATTGTGGGAAGAGGAGATAAGAGGGGAGTAGAGAAGGAGATCTTGTGAGGATCGGAGGTTGCGTGCAGGAAAGTACCGTGAGACGAGGTCACAGATGTACGGAGGAGCCAGGTTGTGGATGGCTTTGTATGTCATGGTTAGGGTTTTGTACTGGAGTCCCTGGGCAATGGGGAGCCAGTGAAGGAATTGACAGAGGGGAGAAGCTGGGGAATAGCGGGGGGACAGGTGGATTCAGTGGCGGATTAAGTGGACTATGGGCCCGGGGCTGTTCATAAAACCTGGGCCCCTGTACCCCCCTTGCGCTGGTGGCGGCGCTGCACTTGTCCTGGAGCACATGATGGGTAAGCACTTTAGCATGGGATAACGGGGTTGTTCCTCAAATAAATTTCTTATGTTTCTAAAATATTTTGGACTTTCACTCCATTTTTTTGTGTTAACATATAAGTTACACTTAGGCTGTGTGCACACGCTACGGATTAGGTGCGGATTCATCCACGCGGATTTTGTAAAATCCGCAGGTGAAACCGCAGGTCAAAATACCTGCGGTTTTACCTGCGGATGTCAAAAACCACTGCGGAACCGCAGCAAAATCTGCAGTGTGTGCACACAGCCTTACACAGGCTGCCTGCCTGCGGCTGCCTGGCTGCTGTGTGTGTGAGTGTGACTTAAGTTGTGAGTGACACTGAGTGGAAGGAAGCTGCCCGCAGGGAGAGCTCAGCAGCTGACTGAGCATGGAGGCAGCCGCATAATGCATTGGAGGGAGCAGCCAGGGAGGCTGGGGAGAGGCAGACCTGGCAGAGCATGGAGGCAGCCGCATAATTTATGCGGCTGCCTCCATGCTCTGCCTCTCCCCAGCCTCCCTGGCTGCTCCCTCCAATGCATTATGCGGCTGCCTCCATGCTCTGCCTCTCCCCAGCCTCCCTGGCTGCTCCCGGCTCCAATACATTATGCGGCTGCCTCCATGCTCTACCTCTCCCCAGCCTCCCTGGCTGCTCCCTCCAATGCATTATGCGGCTGCCTCCATGCTCTGCCTATCCCCAGCCTCCCTGGCTGCTCCCGGCTCCAATGCATTATGCGGCTGCCTCCATGCTCTGCCTCTCCCCAGCCTCCCTGGCTGCTCTCTCCAATGCATTATGCGGCTGCCTGCCTCCATGCTCTGCCTCTCCCCAGCCTCCCTGGCTGCTCCCTCCAATGCATTATGCGGCATAATGCATTGGAGGGAGCAGACAGGGAGGCTGGGGAGAGGCAGAGCATGGAGGCAGCCGCATAAATTGCATAATGCATTGGATTGGAGGGAGCAGCCAGGGAAGCTGGGGAGAGGCAGAGCATCCTCCTCCCAAATGGTGACGGTGAGTGACCCACCTGCGCTAGGCGCTAGCCGCTGCCAAAATCTCCTGGGCTGAGCCTGATATACTCTCTCTTCTCTCCTCACTGTGCCTCGGCCGGCCGCCTCCACGCTTCTCTCCCGAGTCCCGGCCACAGCACAGAGAGAGGAGGAATTTCTGCTCCTGCCGTGCTGCGCCGCCCCCACACACGTGCCGCCTGGGACTGCCCGCCCCCCTTCCAAGTTCCTACGCCACTGGGTGGCGGCGGGTGGCTCACACAGATGCCGACCGACCGGATTGGCCCCTGCCCTGCGCCCCCAAAAAACCTTGGGCCCGGGGCGACCGCCCCATCCGCCCCTATTAAGATCCGCCATTGGGTGGATTAGTCGGGCAGCAGAGTTTAGAATAGATTGTAGGGGTGCGAGAGTGTTCGAGGGGAGGCCACAGAGCAGGAGGTTGCAGTAGTCAAGGCGAGAGATTATGAGGGCATGGACTAGGGTTTTTGCAGATTTTTGGTTGAGGAATGAACGGATTCGTGAAATATTTTTGAGTTGAAGTTGGCAGGAAGTGGAAAGGGCTTGGATATGTGGTTTGAAGGAGAGATCAGCGTCAAGGATTACCCCGAGGCAGCGAGCTTGTGGGACTGGGGAGAGTGGGCAGCCATTTACTGTAATGGATAGGTTTGTTGGGGGGGTCACGTGAGATGGGGGAAAGATGATGAATTCTGTTTTGTCCATGTTAAGTTTCAGAAATCTAGCAGAGAAGAAGGATGAAATAGTGGACAGACATTGAGGGATTCTGGTTAGTAGGGAGGTGATATCTGGTCCAGAGATGTAGATCTGTGTGTCATCAGCATAGAGATGATACGGAAATCCATGAGATTCTATGAGCTGTCCCAGGCCAAAGGAGTAAATGGAAAAGAGCAGGGGTCCTAGGACTGAACCTTGTGGGACTCCGACAGATAGGGGGCGAGGTGAGGAAGTGGTGTGTGAGTGGGAGACGCTGAATGTCCGGTCTATTAGGTATGATGAGATCCAGGATAGGGCCAAGTCTGTGATGCCAAAGGATGAGAGGGTCTGTAATAATAGGGAATGGTCCACTGTACATACAGTACATACTCACCATCACTTGTCACTTTGATCCCCGAAGCCAGTGTCATCTGTAAAAAATATTAAAATAACAAACAACCAATATACTCCCTGATCCGCAGAAATCCACGAGTGTCCCACGACGATCTCCCGTGGAGAACAGCAGCATCAGTTGATGCGACCGCTCTCTAGGGGCCACAGGAATACAATGACGGGAGGCAGGTATCCTTCCGCACTGTATTCCTCCGCCACTGTAAAAAAATAGTCCCTAGTCTCACTTTTGGCATTGCTGTGTGAGAAAGTTCCAACGCAGCTTTTGCCATAAAGTGAGACCAGTGAACTATAGTAACCTTTCAGTGATGCACTGCAGGAGATCGTCATGGGACACTCGTGGATTTCTGTGGATCAGGGAGTATATCGGTTGTTATTTTAATATTTTTTACAGTGAGAATGACACTGGCTTCAGGGATCAAAGTGACAAGAGATGGTGAGTATGTACTCTATGTTATATGTACTGTATGTCTATATGTATATATTGTATGAATGTATGAATGCATTGTATGTATGTATGTAGTATGTATGTTGCATGTATGTAGCATGTTGTATGTATGTTGTATGAATGTAGTATATATGTAGTATGTATGTATGTTGTATGAATGTAGTATATATGTTGTATGTATGTAGTATGTAGTATGTATGTTGCATGAATGTAGTATATATGTAGTATATATGTATTATGTAGTATGTATGTTGTATGAATGCAGTATATATGTAGCATGTATGTATTATGTAGTATGTATGTATGTTGTATGAATGTAGTATATATGTAGCATGTATGTATTATGTAGTATGTATGCATGTTGTATGAATGTAGTATATATGTAGTATGTATGTAGTATGTCTGTTGTATGAATGTAGTATATATGTAGTATGTATGTATTATGTAGTATGTATGTATGTTGTATGAATGTAGTATATATGTAGTATGTATATAGTATGTAGTATGTATGTTGTATGAATGTAGTATATATGTAGTATGTATGTATTATGTAGTATGTATGTTGTATGAATGTAGTATATATGTAGTATGTATGTAGTATGTATGTATGTTGTATGAATGTAGTGTATATGTAGTATGTATGTTGTATGAATGTAGTATATATGAAGTATGTATGTAGTATGTATGTATGTTGTATGAATGTTGTATATATGTAGTATGTATGTATTATGTAGTATGTATGTTGTATGAATGTAGTATGTATGTAGTATGTATGTTGTATGAATGTAGTATATATGTAGTATGTATGTTGTATGAATGTAGTATGTATGTAGTATGCATGTAGTATGTATGTTTGTTTTTTTTTTTTTACATTCAACACATTAGCCGGATGATGGGACTACTGCTGTCCCATCATTGGCTAATGTGTCAATCACTGTCATTGTAGCAGGCATAGCCCGATGGGACTTGTACTTGATGCCTGCACACACACACAACCACCGGCAGGCCCGCACAGACCCCCGGCAGCCCGCACAGACCCCCGGCAGGCCCGCACAGACCCCGGCAGGCCCGTAAAGACCCCCCGGCAGCCCGCACAGACACCCGGCAGGCCCGCAAAGACCTCCGGCAGCCCGCACAGACCCCCGGCAGGCCCGTACAGATACCCGATATTTGCAGTATCGGAATGCTCAACAGTAACTGCAGGTGAAATGCTGAAGAGAATGACAGGTGGATCCCCAAACAAGTGCAAACCACCCTCAAAAATTTGGAAATAATCTGCTGACGCGCCCCGGGAGCCGTGGGATACTCAGTACCAGGCCCGTTAACTTCAATGGGAAATGTTAAAGTGGCAGTGACCCAGTCCATGGCCCCAGCCGGTCATGTAATTTGGTGTGTAATTAAATGAGAATAAAGTTTATATGTGATTCATGATGCCACCTGTGGTATTCTGGTCAGAGGCGACCAGTGCTGCAATGCCATTACCCTGGGACCGTTTGTATGACGCAGCTGAGGTTAAATTGGCTCTCCACAGGTAGAGCAGTAGTCCCAGGGCTGTTGAAAGTAGTTTTAGAGGCGGTGATGTAATGTGAAGTGAAAATGGAAGCAGTGCCGGGTTGGTGACGCAGGAAGGAAACAGATGACGCAGTTGAATGTACTTCCAAGGCTTTACTCACAGTTCTGTCTGCAGTACAAATGCCTACCTCAGTGCTGTGTTCTTTAGGTGAGGGGTCCAGTCAACTCCAAGGCAAATGAGTACACCCTTCCAATACTCCCTGTCAGTATGTACCTTCCCAGGCCATCCCCACAATGCTGCTTTCCACTTTTCTTCCTTTCAGCATCTCACAGTCAGTGTCCCTGGCCAGCTGCCGTGGATCCTGTCAGATAACGTGTCTCAGGCGTTTCTTTCATCCTATGTGGCTGCCTTTCTGGTGAAGATAACTGTGGTAATTCGCTGTGGCCCATAAGGTAGCCACAGCTGTCAGCTTGCTAGTTGTCACGATGTACACTCCACTATGTTAGGGGCTGAGACGCTTCTGCGCCCTGGATTCTTCCCCCACCTGACGGCTGTCAGTGTGGGACGAGCCCCACGGGGAGCACTCTCCACCCGTGCCTCTAGAAGAACCACTCTTTCCTTCAGGGAGCTTTCCTTCAAAGCCAATCCGTCCAGCAGCTCCTCCTGACAGGAGCTGCTCCAAACACGTCCTCTCACTTCCCCTCCCTCTGAGTGAACTCACCAACTGACTACAAATCTCCCGCTCTTTTCCTTATCTCCGCCCACACTGCACTCCCCAGTCAGACACAATATTGGTAGTGTTCTCACGTAATTTTCCAATCTCACTGATGAAAATTTGCACCAAAGTCTTGGCATTAGGTAAAGCGAGTAGTGCAATAAAATGTGACATTTTGCTGAATCTGTCTATCACCACCAAATTTACAGTATTGCCTGTTGACATGGGTAGATCAGTGATAACATCGACCAACAAATGAGTCCAAGGTCTCCTGGGAATCGCCAATGTTTGGAGAAACCCCAGATGGATGAGTATGAGAGGTTTTAGAACGTGAAAAGACACTGCAGATGGCTACATATTCCCAGATATCCTGATGTACCCCTGACCACCAAAAACGTCGAGTAAGATATCAATTCAACCTACAAGATAACGATCCTGCATGTCCGATTTCGGGCTGCCAAATTATTTACTATCAGCAAGGTAAGCAGCTGCCAGAGATGTCTGGCAGTGGCTCTCTTATAGAGAGCACAGGAGATTGGCACAGCCAGTGCTCCTTTGTATGGAGAAGTCAGGAGAGATAGTTGGCTGGCAACAATATATTGTGAATCGTGCCCTTAGATTGGAAGATAGAGAATTCATGCCCTCCATCTGGGGTGTTGTAGACCATGAGTCATTGTGTATGTATATTTACCACTGAAGAGGAGAATGCCCTGTCAAGGAACTATTGGAACACTAATAGATTTTGCTTTCTTGCTGGAGACAATCTGTATTCAAGCTGAACTCTACATCTGAGCAGCAGGGCCGGCCCGAGAGATTACGGTGCACTAGGCGAAACTATTTTGTTGCGCCCCTACTATTCTTGGCAGTAGATGAAAACTTGAGATATAAATTTAGGAGCAAAATAAACCACAACAACAATGATTAATTAACTCTCTCCTAACTCTTTAATCTTCTGAGAAGTTGTATAGGACAAATATATAAAAAGTAATCAATAACACAAAACAAAAACGACCATAGGTAATTAAAATTTTTGTTTCCTTGCCTTTTTTTTTGAAAAGGATGACACTAAGTCACCGAGATTAATTTGTTTAGCAACTTCAGATTCTATCGAAATTGTTGCCAACCCAACCAACCTCTCTTGCGTCATATTTGCCCTTAAATATGTGCACTCTTCTTTCCATCCCTAAAACTTTTTGCCTTTTGAAAAGATTTTTTATAATTTTTTCTATTTGTTCTCTGGCGCCCCCTTTGGGTCAGCGCCCTAGGCGGCCGCCTAGTTCGCCTATACGTTCGGGCCGGCCCTGCTGAGCAGCCTTGTGGCTTCTTAGCCATTTAAAACTTTTAACTTAAGTTATACTGTGCACTGCAGTGAAGAGATGAAGAGATTATCGAGGACCAGATAAAGTTAATTCATGATCCATTGGTTATGGTGTAAACTCTTTTGAGGGGAACCTTACTGCTTTGGAATTCCACTTTGACCATATCTTCTCCTTCATCTGAAACAGCTGTCAAGAGATGACTCATTATTATTATCGTTTATTATTATTTATTCTTATAGTGCCATTAATTCCATGGTGCTTTACATGTGAATTGAAAAGATATTTCCATATAAAGCTGAACTTTTGGTTATGGGAAGATCATAAAGGCTATGGACACCATTGGCATGGAATAAATTATTTTACATATGTTAGTGGTTACCTTAGAGAATCCTGTAGACCGCTGGATGTGGAGGCCCACTGGTGAGTAATTGCCCTGTAGAGTAGAGGAACAAGGGCATGTGAAAGGACATTGCTATAAGGCCTGCGTATATAGCAGTAGAATCCTGACCCTAGTGCCAGAGAGAGCAAAAGAGCATCTTTACCACCAAAAGTCAAGCCTCAAAACCAGTTCTAGAACAGAGGCTTTGCCTTGAGGCTTCTGGACTCCCCACATGTCCCATTTATAATATTGTGTCTTCTGATGTAACGGAGTGGCCTTTGGGCCCCTTTAAGAATTGGGACCAGTTTGCAACTACAACCTCTGAACCCTTATAGCCATGCCTTTGCCTGTGAACGAAGCCAGCTTGATGTAAGAAAATGTAAGAAAAAATGTATAATTTCCAAAGGCCAACATTCCCAATAGGGCCTCCAGCCTTTGTAAGCCAGAAACTGAACTGATAATGGCAGTCCTGCAGTGGACTATTAGTGGAGTTTTGAAGATTTGAAGTGTAGAAGGATCTTTGGTGATATCATGATCGTGTGACAAAAGGCCAACCTGCAGGAGTATAGAGTAACTGAAAAGGACGGGAAAGAGCCTAGTATGTCCTCTAGTGTATGCACTCATGCATGTGTGTGTGAATGTGTGAGATGCAGTGTATGTGTAATGTGTAGTGCACATTACACATACACCTGTCTTCTGCCTTCGACACCGTGGACCATTCCCTCCTGCTACAGATTCTCTCATCTCTTAGCATCACAGGATTGGCCCTATCCTGGATCTCATCATATCTAACAAACCGAACATTCATTGTCTCCCTCTCACATGCCACCTCCTCACCTCGTTCCCTGTCTGTCGGTCTTCCTCAAGGCTTAGTTCTAGGACCCCTACTCTTCTCCATCTACACCTTCGGCCTGGGACAGCTTATAGAATCCCATGGTTTGCAGTATCATCTCTATGCCGATGACACGCAGATCTACCTATCTGGACCTTACCTCACCTCCTTACTTACCAAAATCCCACAATGTCTGTCTGCTATTTCAGCTTACTTCTATGCTCACTTTCTAAAACTGAACATGGACAAAACAGAATTCATAATCTTTCCCCCATCTCATGCTACCCTTCCACCAGTCCTATCCATCAATGTCAATGGCTGCTCACTTTCCCCAATCCCGCATGCTCGGTACCTCGAGGTGATCCTCGACTCTGCCCTCTCTTTCAAGCCACACATCCAAACCCTTGCCTCCTCCTGCCGCCTCAAACTCAAAAATTTTTCCCGGATCCATGCATTCCTTGACCATGAAACCACAAAAACACTAGTGCACGCCCTTATCATCTCCCGCCTCGACTACTGCAACCTCCTACTCTCTGGCCTCCCCTCTAGCACTCTGGCACCACTCCAATCCATCTTACACGCTGCTGCCCGACTAATCCACCTGTCTCCCTGTTATTCCCCAGCCTCTCCTCTCTGCCAAGCCCTTCACTGGCTTCTCTGGAACTCTCCAACACATCAGACTCTCGCCTACCATGGAAACCTTCAAAAAGAACCTGAATACCCACCTCTTCCGACAAGCCTACAACCTGCAGTGATCCTCAGTCTACTGAACCGCCGCACGACCATCTCTACCCTCTCCTAGTGTATCCTCTCCCATCCCATGTAGACTGTGAGCCCTCTCTCCTTCTGTTCTTGTGCGTGTCTTGTAATGCTCATGTTTATTGTACTTGTCTATACTTACCCCTTTTCACATGTAAAGCGCCATAGAATAAATGGCGCTATAAAAATGTATCATAATAATAACACACAGTATGTGTGGGGTTTGTGTAGCACAGAGTGTTTGTAAGATACAGCGTATTTAAGATGCATTTCCTGTGTAACATTCAGTGTGATTATAACATGCAGTGTATTCGTAAAGTGTAGCATGTGTAACATGCAGTGTATGTGTAATGTGCACTGTGTGTAATATTCTGTACTTGTATAACATGCAGTGTGCGCTTAACATGCAGTGTGCGCTTGACATGTAGTCTGTGTGTGTGCGTGTGTGTAGCATGGAGGGTGTGCATATACATTATTCAGCATGTGTGTGGGGTGTGTAGCATGGAGTGTGTGTGGCGCCCCTGAGGCTCAGTCGCCACAGAGGTACTGCACCTTCTCCTAAGGTGTGGTGCCCCACCTTCCAGGTTAGGTGGGAACTCCTTGCCACACTCCAACACCTGCATCCCACACACAGGATAGTTCAGCAGAGGACCAGATTGCAGCTCAATGCTTAGAGGGTAGCAGAGCACCTTTCGTGGATCCTTGCTTCGTAACACGAGATGTGCTGGGAGGTGGGTGGAGTTAGTATAAAAGAAGGGGAAAGCTAGGATCTAGAGTTCAGTTCAGTCAGTCTGACCAGAGAGTGAGAGAGCAGGCTGACAGGAGGTCAGCCTGCCGGGAGGTCAGGCGGAGGAAAGACTGTCAGTCAGGAGAGGCTGAGGACTGGTCTTAGTGGAGAGCTCCCGAGGAAAGGAATAGAAGAAGGAGTGCTGCAGCTGCCTCAGTGATCTGAGCCAGCTGGTGCGGGAAAGGAAGGAGAAGGAGAGAGACCGAGAACTGTAACCTGCATTTCCATAAGAGAGAGAAAGACAAGTACGGAACGAAGTAGGAGAGAGAACAGAGAGGAGGAGTGGGTTGGATAGGAACCCTGCCTATAGGTTCTCAGCGCAAGGCCGGGGCCTGGTCACCGAGGTTGAAAGGACACTTATGGTTCTGCAGCAGACACCGGTGGAGTAGTTGGCTGTAAATGCACTACTCCCATCCAAGACTTGGGACACAACAGCAAATTGATAGAGAGCCGGGATCCAGGAGCATCCCCGAGCAGGCTACAGCTGTCTGCCATGCAAATAGAGTTCTAGGAGCATCTGACAGGCATTAACTCCAGAGTAACTAAGTACTGGAGTGCTTCACACCACACAAGCGCTAGGAAGGAGACTGCACAGCCCGTCTGTGAGAGAGAATCCCTGAGTTGCTTCCAGGCTAGCCTGCTCCGTTACCATCTGTAATCCGGACCCTGGACTGCAGTCATCAAGTAAAGGTACAGAAATTGCACCCCGCTGTGTATTGTCTGCTTCCTACCCTGTCGGCACTGCTACATCCCTGTGCCAACCACATGTACACTGCCCTGGGACTACAGCTCCGCCTGTGGGGAGCTACACCATCTTTGCTGCACCACACCATCAGTCCCAGCAGATCTGCATGCAGCGTCGGCTTAACACCTCCCTTGCCGAACACCACAGGTGGCGTCACAAACTATTACATTAACCACAAAACCACCCTTGATTTGGGCGCCCAGGGCCACGGACACCTCCCCTTGACACCGGCCCGGTACCGAGTACCCCACGGTCCTGGGAGGGCAACCCATGTGTACAATACAATGTGTAAGTAACGTGGTTTCTGTGTAATATAAAGTGTGTGTGTTTGTGTAGCATGAAGAGTGTGTGTATCCTTCATATTTAAAAATAATGGCGGTGCAGATGGGCGTTGTATACAAATGTCAGCAATCACTCAACGAACGAGCTAAAAGCTCATTCATCGACTGATAGAATCTTTATGCCAGAAAAAGACTCCAACATTGTTGGCAGCACATCGCTCGGTGTAAACAGGAGTTGTGCTGCTGATAACATGTTACTGTATGGGGACAGAGGGATATATTAGGGATTGTTCGGTCTCTATCATTCTTCGTCAGCCTGTGTAATCAAGCTCCAAATGATTTCAATATAATCGACTGGCGCTTGTTTGGTGGTCAGAAATCGGTTTGTGTAAATGCACCTGAATTCTTTCTGTCTGATGGTGCAATACATTAGCATTTGTGGCACCACTTTATTTAAAACCCACCTTGCCTGTGAATTTTGCCCCATAATTCCTTCCTCCTTTGTACAGAAAATATAATATATAATATAATTTATAGATGTGAAATAAAGATTACAGTTTGTTTTTGTAGTCTTTTCTTTACTTTACCTTTTAATCCTTTATTAAAACCACTTTTTACTTTTCTTACATCTTATTAAATAATGAGCCGGGGTCCTGCTTGACTGCCATAAAATATTACATGCAATGTATGATTAGTTCTATAACAAGAGCTGTATTTATACTATAATAACCATTTAAGCATAAAAATTATCCAGAACCAATGCAGCCAGCATGGCTATTACATGAAACCACCGGTAATGTGCTGGTCACCATGAGAACTACTTCCAAAAAGTTATTCCCATCAAAACCTGCTTACTGTAGATTTTCAATTTTAGCTTTGGGGTAATCTGAGCAGTCAATTACATAAACCTTTGCGTTTTTGGATGTATATTTAGTAGCAATGTATGTATTAAATATGATATCACCTACTGGAACCTAGAAAATCCACAGCAGATCATCTTCAAAGCCATTTCATAAGCACATACTTTAGACTCTTAAAAGGGACCTTTCACTGCAATTTTATCTGAATTCCTCCACTATTTTCTCCTGTTCCACTGATTCTAGAAAAGTTTTTATTCTATTTAATCTCTGTAGCCCTCTATTCCAAAGTTATGCTTTCCCACCATCGGTAAAAATGGTGCAAATCTACCCTTCAACCAACTGGGTGTATACAACATATACAGTTGTGCTCAAAAGTTTACATACCCCAGCAGAATTTTTGCTTTCTTGGCCTTTTTCAGAGAATATGAATGATAACACCAATCCTTTTCCTCCACTCACGGTTAGTGGTTGGGTGAAGCCATTTGTCAAACTACTGTGTTTTCTCTTTTGAAATCATAATGATGACTCAAAACATCCAAATGACCCTGATCAAAAGTTCACATACCCCATTTCTTAATACTGTGTATTGCCCTCTCTAGCATCAATGACAGCTTGAAGTCTTTTGTGGTAGTTGTGGATGAGGTTCTTTATTTTCTCAGATGGTAAAGCTGCCCACTCTTCATGGCAAAAAGCCTCCAGTTCCTGTATATTCCTGGGCTGTCTAGCATGAACTGTGCGCTTGAGATCTCCCTAGGCGCAAGACAGGTACCCCCGGTCCGGTCCTTCTTCCTACAGCCAGAACCTTCACTTTGTTCTACTGTAGCCAATGACAGGTCGACTTGGCCTTGAATTTTATATCGTTGTCAAGTTAGAATGTCCAAGTACGTCCTATGCGCTGCTTTCGGGCTCATGATTGCAAATTTGCCTCCAGTATTTCCTGATAACATGCTGAATTAATCTTTCCTTCAACTTTGACCATGTTTCTTGTGCCTTTGTAGCTCACACATCCCGAAAACATCAGCGATCGACCTCTGTGCTTTACAGTAAGAATGGTGTTCCTTTCCTCTTGCCAATGTAACGTTTATGGTTGTGGCCAAAAAGTTCAATTTTGGTCTCATCACTCCAAATTACCTTGTTCTAGAAGTTTTGAGGCTTGTCTCTGTGCTGCTTTGCGTATTGTAGGTGAGATACTTTGTGGCATTTGCGCAGTAATGGCTTTCTTCTGGCAACTTGACCACGCTGCCCATTTTTTCTTCAACTGCCTCCTTATTGTGCATCTTGAAACAGCCACACCACTAGTTTTCAGAGCGTCCAGTATTTCAGCTGATGTTATTTGTGGGTTTTTCCTTGCATCCTGAACAATTTTCCTGACAGTTGTGGATGACATTTTTGTTGGTCTACCTGACCGTGGTTTGTTTTCACAGAGCTCCTGATTTTCCATTTGGTTAATCACAGTTTGAACACTGCTGACTGGCATTTATCAATTCCTTGGATATCTTTTTGTATCCCTTGCCTGTTTTATACAGTTCTACCACCTGTTCCTGTAGGTCCTTTGACAATTCTTTTGCTTTCCCCATGACTCACAATCCAGAAATGTCAGTGGCTGGGTGAAAGATGCAAAAGTCTGTCTGGATTCCAGAAACTAACTCGGCTTTTATGCACACACACTGATTACAAGCAAACAGGTCACAGGCAAGGCTGTTACCTTTAGTAATCATTCAAACCCATTTGTATCAACTTCTGTGCAAGTTATCAGGCCAAAATCACCAGGGTATGTAAACTTTTGATCAGGGTCATTTGAATGTTTTGGGTTGTGATTATGATTTAACCCCTTAAGGACCAAGCTACTTTGTAGGTTAATGACCAGGCCTTAATTTTTAAATCTGACCTCTTTCACTTTATGTGGTTGTAACCCACTAATTCTGAGACTGTTTTTTTTGTGACATATTGTACTTTATGATAGTGGTAAAATTTCTTCAAAATTTTTTGTGTTTATTTGTGAAAAATATGTAAATTTGGCAAAAATGTTGAAAATTTCACAATTTTCAAACTATTAATTTTGATACCCTTAAATCACAGCGTTATGTCACACAAAATAGTTAATACATAACATTTTCCACATGTCTAATTTACATCAGCACAATTTTTGAAACATTTTTTTTTTGCTAGGAAGTTATAAGGGTTAAAATTTGACCAGCGATTTCTAATTTTTTCAACAAAATTTACAAAACCATTTTTTTTGGTACCACCTCACATTTGAAGTCACTTTGGGGGCCTATATGACAGAGAATACCCAAAAGTGACACCATTCTAAAAACTGCACCCCTGAAGGTCCTCAAAACCACATTCAAAAAGTTTTTTAACCCTTTAGGAGCTTCACAAGAATTGAAGCAATGTGGAAGGAAAAAATAAACATTTAACTTTTTTGCACAAAAATTTTACTTCGGACACAATTTTTTAAATTTTGTCAAGGGTATCAGTAGAATTTCGCCTGTGTACACCGATACCCCATGTGTGGAGGAAGACCACTCCTTAAGCGCACGCAGGGCTCGGAAGGGAGGGAGCACCATTTGAGGTTTTGAAGGTAAAATTGGCTGGAATCGAGAGCAGATGCCATGTCGCATTTGGAGAGACCCTGATGTACCTAAACAGTGGAAACCCCCCATAAGTGATCCCATTTTGGAAACTAGACCCCCCAAGGAACTTATCTAGATGTGTGGTGAGAACTTCGAACCCCCAAGTGCTTCACAGAAGTTAATAACTTAGAGCCGTGAAAATAAAAAATCATATTTTTTCCACAAAAATGATCTTTTCGCCCCCAATTTTTAATTTTCCAAAGGGTATCAGGAGTAAATGGTCCCCAAAGGTTGTTGTGCAGTTTGTCCTGTGTATGCTGATACCCCATATGTGAGGATAAACCACAGGGCGAATGGCAGAGCTCTGAAGGGAAGGAATGCCTTTTGACTATTTCAACGCAAAATTGGCTGGATTTGAGATCGGACGCCATGTCGCATTTGGAGAGCCCCTGACAGTGAAAATCCCCCCAGAAGTGACCCCATTTTGGAAACTAGACTCCTCAAGGAATGTAATTAGATATATGGTGAGCATCTTGAATCCTTAGGTGCTTAGCAGAAGTTTATAACGTAGAACCGTGAAAATGAAAAATCACAATTTTTCCTCAAAAATCATCTTTTAGCACCAAATTTTTTATTTTAACAAATGTAGCAGGAGAAAATGGACCCCAAAAATTGTTGTTCAATTTCTCGTGAGTTCTCCGGTGTGAAGGAAGACCACTGTTTCGGCACACGGCAGGACCCGGAAGGGAAGGAGAAAGGTTTGATTTTTTGAACACATAATTGACTGGAATCGAGAGCGGATGCCATGTCACTTTTGGAGAGCCCCTGATGTGCCTAAACAGTGAAAACCCCACAAGTGACACCATTTTGGAAACTAGACCCCTCAAGGAACTTATCTAGATGTGTGGTGAGCACCTTAAACCACCAGGTGCTTTTCAAAAGTTTATAACAGAGCTGAAGAAAATAAAAAAACAACACATTTTTCCAGCAAAATTTTTCTTTAAGCACCATATTTTTTAATTGCTCAAGGGTAACAGGAGAAAATGGACCCCAGAATTTGTTGTGCAACTTCTCTGAGTGTGCCAATATCCCATGTGCGGGTGAAAACTACTTTTGAGGCACAGTGCAAAGCTCAAAAGGGAAGGAGCGCCATATTATAGTGCAGATTTTACTATTATGGTTTGAGGGTACAATGACCCACTGGGAGAGCCCCTAAGGTGCCAGAACAGTAGAACCCCCTATAAGTGCCCAATTTTACAAACTACACCTCTCAATGAATGATAAGGGGTTAAAAAGAGTAAACACAGTAGTTTGAGAATAAATGGCTTCACCCAATCACTAACCATGAGTGGAGAAAAAGTTTTGGTGCTATCATTCATATTCTCTGGAAAAACGCCAAGAAAGCAAAACAATTGCTGGGGTATGTAAACTTTTGAGCACAACTGTATATACCAACAGGGCCCCGTTGGTGTACAGAAGAGAAAAAAGAGAAAAACAAAAACTATGTTTTACTCAGCTCTGCAGCCACTATTCCATGATGTGACCAGTTTAACATGCTCAACCTGATGAAACGTCCTCTGTGATCTGTAGCATGTCTGTGTTCGTTGTGCAAAAGAACATTTCTGATGGTGATATGACTCATTCATTTCAATGAGGATCATAAATCCCCAGGTTAATGCCTGGCATTGTTTTGTCACCTTTTTTAAGTGGAATCCTCTCCAAATATGACACGAAGTCAAAAGAGTGCAAAATAACGCTTCAGTGATTAAAACACTTCAAATAAGTCTTGAAAAATACCTCAAAGCCTCTTTAAAAAAACCTTCAGTAAAAGGAAATGTGTTTAATAGAGTCATGAAAAAATTAGAAACTTGTTGTTTTTTGGAATGCTTCATAAAAAATAAATATATAAACTTTATCTGAATATAGCCTTATGCTTCAATCACATTTGTTTTTATCGTGGTGTCTTAAGAAACATGTATTATTGCTGGAATATGTTTGGTGCAACAGCTCCATTCCTGTCTATGAGTGTTTAGTTACTAGATTTGTATGCTGCTTATAAAGTTAGAACAAAAAAAAACTCCCAGAGGCTCACGCAGGGATAGCATGTGACTGTATTTTCTGTGTCTGTGTATGAGAGAAGCAGCCTGCTGCAGACACTCACAGATAGAGACACACAAATGATTTATTCATGATAAATTAAGCTTATTATATATTGTTCCTGTTTGTTCCTGAATAAAGAAGCTCTGATGTCACACGCTTGGAGAGTATCATGAATAATCCGCCAACAGGTTATGGACCCAGAGTGACACAGAACATTACTAGTGTGACACATGTAGAGCAGACTGTCGCTCATTACATGTCTCACACTGATAACGCCCCCTTTCATTTAATATAATCTCTGGAGGCAGATTCTCAGGGAGATCTATGTCCGGCCCGTAAATCTTAACAGCTCATTTACATATTAAGAAAATTGTGGATTTCTCTGGGATAAAACATCAAATCACAGATATCAAGGTATCATTTTATTCAGCTTTCTATGACCTACTTGCCCATGTAGACAGCTTAGGAGGATTGATCCTACTGACAAATTCACTTTAAAATCTGAATATTGAAAAACAATTCAAAAATTTGATTCAAAACGGGTGTAAGTTTTTTTTCTTCATTTTATTGACTTTGGAAAACAGTTTGTAATCACTTTTCCATTGTCAGAGTTGCTGAGCTAAATTGATATATCATCTAACCATTTCTGGAATCTGACATTCATGTATGCTGTACATTACTCTCCGTGTATCTAATTATGGGAAGCATTCTGGGCTCCTTTTGTGACTAGGACAGCGTAAGTGTTCGGAATCATAAAGCCCTTGGCAGGCTCCCCACTTCATCTTAATGTAAATGTATAGTATTCGAGCTGAATGAATGAATGATTTGGCAGCGCACTTGATATTCTGCTGCAGGATCATTAGGCTGAAATATGTACTCGTTAGCAATCATTATGCTAAACCAGAAAAGTGAAAGTTGCGTTAGTGAAACTCCGGCAAATAGGACTTGATTTGACCGAGTCCGCTGATTTTATCACACCAAGCTGTGGAATAAATATAGAGATTGGGTACAAGAGTATTAATAAATGGAACTAACAGTCTGTGCTGATTGACATCTCAAGGGCAATGTGGCGGGTTACTGTCGTCATAAGCTAAAGCCACCAAACAGGTGCCAGGGACACTAAATCAGCAGTGCTACATCTGTCGCTTGACTCGAAATATGACTTTCTGGGTGCTCTGTGGACTCCAAATGGGAAAAATACAGTTGGCTAGTGTTCATTTTGCTGGATAAAGGGGTTTTCCAGGCTTGCGATGTTCGTGTTCCAATGTGACTGCGGACTTGTGAATTTGTGCATCTTGTTAGGATTCTCTGTTGCTGGTGATGAGAGTGAGTGGTCAAGTGATTGAAGGTATGCGATATGCATACTTCTGGCCACATTCCGACTAGACATGTGCGGCCTCTCTCAATACAATAGTATTGAGGCTGTGCACGTCTAGTTGGAATGTGTCTATCAGTATGCACATCACACGCTTTCGGTCATATAACTATCCGTTCTCTACGCTGGCTTTGGACGCACAGATGATTCAGAAGTCTGCAGTCACAAAGAGAGATGGCAGACTTTTATTATAAATTTGGACAAACGCTTTAGGGATTGAAAAAAAACTAAAAAGATGTTAAAATATAATCAACTCACTATCACTTGTTTTCATGTAACATCTCTCGTCGAGTCCTCTGTTTACTCACTCAGGCAATCTAAAAAAAAATTGACCAGCACCCTCGACTAGACTAAAGCAAGTGTGAACAGGTGCTCTTTTGCATACTTCTGATACTGAATTTTATGGTGAGGATGCATGGTTTGGTCAGACCTTATCTTGACCTCCATTCTTCTTGATAACTGCTATTTCTTAATTACCTTTCGAACTGAGGAAAGTGCAACTTGACAACACTTTTCTATCTTCTTATAGCCTTCTCCTGCTTTGTGGGTCTCCACCATTTTCATTTTCAGAAAGCTAGGCACGTGCTTAGAAGAACCTATGGCTGCTGTTTTTTGGCACAAGGTTGAAGGAGTCTGGATTTTTATAAAGCTGGGAAATTATCATCACCTGGCCTTTCCAAATGATGATAGTGAACAAGCCATAACCCTAACAGGCCAATTAAGGGGAATCTGTCACCCTTTTTTTGGACTATGAGCTGCCGGCGTCGACATCAGGGGCTTATCTACAGCATTTTGTAATGCTGTAGATAAGCCCCCGATGTAGCCTGAAGCATAAGAAAAAAACAAGTTAGATTATACTCACCCTGGCGTCCGTTCCGGTCCCATGGGTGTCGTGGTCCGGTCCGGTGTCTCCCATCTTCATACGATGATGTCCTCCTTACTTCTCCCTCGGCTCCTGCGCAGGCGTACTTTATCTGCCCGGTTGAGGGCAGAGTAAAGTACTACAGTGCGTAGGTGCGGGACCTCTCTGACCTTTCCTGTCTTAGTCTGATGGGTGTTGCGGTCCGGCGCCTCCCATCTTGCAGCGATGCCATCCTCTTCTTCCCTTCCTGTCATGGCTCCGGTGCAGGCGCACTGCTCTGCCCTGTTGAGGGCAGAGCAGAATACTGCAGTGCGCAGGCGCCTGACTTCTCCCGGTGCCTGCGCACTGCAGTATTCTGCTCTGCCCTCAACAGGGCAGAGCAGTGCGCCTGCGCCGGAGCCATGACAGGAAGGGAAGAAGAGGACGGCATCGTATGAAGATGGGAGGCGCCGGAACGGACGGCGACACCCATCGGAACCGGATCGGACCCCCGGGTGAGTATAATCTAACTCTTTTTTTCTTATCTTTCAGGTTACATCGGAGGCTTATCTACAGCATTACAGAATGCTGTAGATAAGCCCATGATGATGATGCCGGCAGCTCATAGTCCAAAAAAAGGGTGACAGATTCCCTTTAAGGTATGAAACCTTGATCAAATTAATATGCGCACACAAATCTCCAAGGATGTCCAAACATTTGCATTGGTCCATTATCCTTTTTGTAATTTTTACATTGCAAAAATAAAAAAAAATGACAATATAACTTTTTTTTTTTACTAAACTACAAAGGAAATGTGTCATCTGTAACTTTAGGCCTTTTAGAGATCGTTTAATCTTCAACTTGCTTAACTGTTCACAATAACAGTAATTTTGACCAAGGGTGCCCAAACTATTACATTCCACTGTGTACAGTGCTTATGGATTCCTCTTCCTCTCTCTAATCCCCAGATGTGGACTGTGACATCCTTTCACTTCTTTTTATGAATGGAAACTGCATTCCTTGCCTCAGCTTTAATACAGGCTATGATATTCCCTCCTGTGCTATGTACTCCTGAGGTCATGTGAGCCTTTTCTGGTAGATGAAATCTTCTGCAATGTGTAAAAATTTCTAAAAATTCTGTACAAATTCATTTTGCTCACCTCTACAAGCTTGCCTTAAAATAAGCCTCTGTTGGTCCTGCAGACCAATCAGCATTTGTCACAATCTACATTCGTCGTAATGGGATTGCCTGTGTTTGGTCTGCTCCCTACCAGCAGACCACAAAAAGGTCTTGTTTTTGTGATAAATTGATTTTTTTCACCATAACCTCCATCGATTACCTTCCTAAGATCCATTTAGTATCTTACAAAACAGTTCAAAACACCTGGATGAAAGTGGCTGCGTGCTCCTGGGTTGAATGCACGCGGTTCAGTCCTTCCCATCAGTAGTCCAGACGTCCTCTGCTACTGTATGTTGTTATCATGCAAAGTGTACTTCTTAGCAATCCTGCTGTCAGACAAGAAAAATGGATGGGAAATCGTGTGTGACTTTTCAAAGTTAAGATTTGCTGTGTATTGAGGATGGCTCATAAAGGGTTTGTGGTATAACCACTTTTAAAAAAATTAAAAATATGATAATTGTAGTAAAGTTTTTTCTTAGATTAGTAAAAAATGATGAATGGCAATAACAGATTATATAATGTATATTCCATTTTCTATGAAGTCTTGCCATGTTGGTTACATGAGGATAGCTCCTCATTCAGGTCTTAGATGATTTGTAAGTAAGGGTAGCCAATACTTATAAGAATACTAAGCTTCTCAAAATTTTCTACTGGGCCTTCGCCTTCTTTTTTCAACAGGTATTTCTCTGCCAGTACTATAAGTGCTGGAGCCTCCGTTCTCACACTTTCCAGCATGCATTGCTCCTGCCACAGTCTAATGACTTTCCTGCCATGAGCTGAAAGCCCACCTCTCAGTTACAGCTTTCAGTTTGACAGACAGAGAATCAGAAGATCCCAGATCAGAAGAAAATAAAAAACCGGCCTCACTTCCTGTAGAGATACAAAGAGAAGCTCCACCTCCACTTCCTGTAGAGAGAAGAGCCACACCCCACTTCCTGTAAAGAAACAAATTTCCAAACTCCAACTTTTTGTAGTCTTTCATGGTGTCTTTGTAGGTAGGGTAACAGGGGGGTGACCCGCTTCTTGCCGCAGACAGACACGAGACGGAGACAGAATTTGTGTTCAACAGATCCTCTTTTATTGGCCGTCCTCCTGATGACCACAGCAATACACCACAGCAGCTTCACACTTCTTCATACACAGGCCTGGGTACCTTCACTCTCTTTTCCAGTAGTCGTGATGTCCTCCGTGGTTCTCTTCGCCGTGGCTGCCCTAGGCCTATCTACCACAGCGCTTCCCCAATCTGAGTACGTCATCCGTTTGGTAACCCCAGGTCGTCTCCGTCTGTGGCTTCTGTTGTGTGGGCCACCCCCCGTGACCGTCTCAACTGTCAGTCCCCTACGGAGCCTCTTCTCTGCTCTCTCTCTTCAGCAGATCCTCCTATTTCTTGCGCTCCCCTCACTGACTGAACCTTCCAGAAGCTTCTCTCAACCTTTTATACTTTCAGTTCTGGTAACTCCGCCCACCATAACTTGACAGTTTCTCTGACCAATGGCAGTTGTTCAGTTCCACTCTTACACTCTCCATTGCCCTCTAATGGTCAAACTACAATACTACACCCTTTCTCTTTATCTCAGCGGTTTCCCACCTACACTACGCTACACCTCCGCCTTCCCACTGCAGACAGGTCTGTCCGTCAGTCACCTTCCTTACATCTTTGCTGCTAGATACAGATTACACTTGACAACAAGCAGTGAACAGAAAGACCGAGAGAAGATTCATAAGATCTACGTTGTCAAGTCACATGTTACTAAAAATGGCCGAAGTGAAATCTAACCCATTTTTAATCCATAAACAGGCAGTCAGATTAGATAAAATAAAGGAATTGAATTTGACACATTAAAGAAAATTATATACAAATATATATCTAATGTATAAAGCTCAAGTGTGTATGTATGTATGTGTGTATGTATGTATGTGTGTATGTATGTGTGTATGTGTGTATGTCCGGGATTGGCATCCGCACCATCGCAGCACCATGATGGGTATATGGGCATGGGACTATGGGATGGAGGATGTGTGATGGGTATATGGGCATGGGACTATGGAATGGAGGATGTGTGATGGGTATATGGGCACTCGACTATGGGATGGAGGATATGTATGATGGGTATATAGGTACGGGCCTATGGGATGGAGGATATGTATGATGGGTATATGGGCACGGGACTATGGGATGGAGGATATGTATGATGGGTACATGTGCATGGGACTATTAGATGAAGGATGTGTGATGGGTATATGGGCACGGGCCTATGGGATGGAGGATGTGTGATGGGTATATGGGCATGGGCCTATGGGATGGTGGATATGTATGATGGGTATATGGGCACGGGACTATGGGATGGAGGATAATTATAATTTGTTATAACTATCCACAGTTAGTTACTATGCCCGGACAGCGCTGGGCTCTTCAGCTAGTATATACAGTATATATAAAGAAAATTGTACAAGTCTATAATTTCAGATTGCTACTCGAATTCTCCCTGTGATTTCCAGAGCATCAGAACATTATGATCATTTTGTTTTTCCATTTTTCCATACATTTAGTATATGAAGATGATTGTAGCTATCGATGCAATAAGTATATGCAATTACACGTTTTCATTTTACCTAAAACATAAAAGTTTAACTTTCTTAAACTATAAAAAGGATGATTGTTAGTATTTTTTGTCCAACAAAAAATATATATATTTTAAATCTTCCTGATTTATCTCTTTTGTTGTTTTGTTTGTCTACAAAATACCTCTCCTACTAGCTTGGCTATCCTTACGATGAATGATGCCTTCTATGCAGGGGCGTAACTACCACGGTCGTAACGGTCGCCACTGCGACTGGGCCCGAGGAGAGTCAGACCATGATATCTCCCAACATGCCGATTTTCATGGTATAGTCCTGTTTTTGACCCCCCCCCCGCGTCCCGCACTGAGCCTCCACGCCTCTCCATGCACCCCATCCCAGATAGACCCACCCCAGCCCCCCACAGCCTGCAATGAAGTCCTTTTCTGTGCACACAGGACCTGTGATGAGTAGTGTTGAGCATTCCGATACCGCAAGTATCGGGTATCGGCCGATATTAGCTGTATCGGAATTCCGATACTTAGTTCCGATACTTTTTTCATATCGAATACCGGAATCGGAAGTTCCCATAATGCTAGGAGCCCGCTCGATTTGATTCAGCCAATGGGGATCCTCAGAAGTGTGGGCATATCCTGTTAGGCATGTAGGCATGTTAACTACTGGCATGGCTGTGATAGGCTGCTGAAATGATGTCATGATGCACTATAAAAAGCGCTGCAGCCGCCATTTCTGGTCACTCTGCTGTGAATTCAGTTAGGGACAGGCTGCTGTTGAAGACTGTGAGGGACAGTTAGAAATAGCGATTCTAAAAACAATATTGTGCTTTATCCAGGCTACATAAACCACCACTATAGCTTGCTTTTCCCTAGCAGCGCTGTTTTCACAGCTGTCTGCAAGGGCTGTGTGAGTGCAGACCCACGCTGTGTAGTGTCTTCTGCAGGCACGTCTGCTTGTAGGCCGGCCAGCGTGTGTCTCTGCCTCATACACATTTTTCTTTTATTGCTGCTTTTTTTTTCTCCTGTATAGTGTGCTTCCATACGTATCCATATACGTTGGTTGCAAACACTAAAGGAGTGGACAGCGGAGCCTTTCAGCAGCCTTTCAGTGCTATAGCCCATTTCTCTGCACTGTTTTTGGCTGTCTGATAGGTCTCTCTGTGTGTGAGTGTAGCTCACGTTGCAGTGTATTCTACAGCCACCGCTAGCTGTAGTCCGCTCAGCGTGCGTCACTGCCTCATACATAGTCCTTTTTTTGCAGCAAATTTAGCCAGATTTTTGCTCCTATATTTGTGTGCTTACAACCGCATCCATTGTCATTGGTTGGTTGCAAACACTACATAGGATTAGATAGAGGAGCCTTTTTGCTGGCTTGTGCCCTTCAGGGCCAGCCAGGCTAGTATCACCCTATTTTTTGGAGCCTCATCAATTGCATTGTAGGTTAGCTTCCTGCATTGTAATCGCTCCAAAAAGTTTGTGATACTATAGCTTTCAAACTTTGTTCACATCCTTTCCTTTCCCCCCACCCAAAAATAAAAAAGTAAATAAAGTTCACCAAACACTCCACTTTACAGTTGTCTAGGCCACATTAGATCATATTAAAGTGTAGTACACACACTCTTAGCCAAATTAGTGTTTCTTATACTGGTTAGCAGGTGTTCAGGAATAAGAACACTAAGCCCCCCTTTTTTACTTTTCTGCCTATCTTTATCAGTCTACCAAGATGGAAGAAGGCAGGGAGTAAGGCACGTGGTCGTGGCCGTGGAGTTTCAGCAGGGAGAGGACGGGGGGATTCAGCAGGGAGAGGACGTGGGGATTCGGTATCTACTGCGGCCACCAGTGACCCGGCATCCCCCACTTTTACCAGGCAACAGTCCTTCATGCGCAGCTTTGTAGGACCTCGCCGTACCCCACTGCTGCGTGACGAACAAATTGAAGCCGTTGTCGGACGGATGGCAGCTAACGCATCCACTTCAATGACTTCCGCATCCTCCCAAGGCCAGAGCACTGAAGAGCAACCATCTGTCTCTTCACCACCTGCCAAATTGCCCAGGCAGTCTGAGAGCCCTGGACAGGAGCCATCTCAATCTTTACTTCTGTTCTCAGAATCTGTTGGCTTGGAAAGAGGTGGCCAGCCAAGCAGCATTCTAGAGCGTGAAGAAGAGGGAGTATGCAGTGATGCGCAACTGCTTTGTCCCTCTGAATCTGAAGAGGCGGGTGGGCCAGTGCCTATGGTCAGCACACCTCAGTATGCATCAGATGATGATGAGACTCAGTTGCCAATTTCTAGTGCGTACGGTGCTGGCGAGACAACCGAGGACCAGCCGGTGCTTGAAGAGGGGAGTGGAGATGATGAGGTCCTTGACCCATCATGGCGTCAGCCACAGGAAGGTGGTGGGAGCAGCTCTGAGGAAGAGATTCCCCGAACGGCCAAAAGAGGAGGGAGAGGGCGGGGGCAGACTTGGTTGCCTGTAGCCTCCACTTTGGCACCCGTGAGGAGCAATCCTCTTCCAAAACACAAAACGGGCGCTCCCATGACTTGCAGTGCGTGGTCTTTTTTTGACACAGTTGCAGATGACATTTGCTTTGTCAAATGCAAGCTGTGTCATCAGAAAGTGAAACGAGGGAAAAATGTGAGCAACCTCAATACCACAAATATGTGGAAACATGTGCGTACCAAGCACGAGGTGGAGTTACACAGACACACTGAAGATGTAGGCCAACCTTCAGCAGCACCTACCACCTCTTCAGCTCGTGTTGGGGCCTCTTCCTCCAGCTCACACACAGCTGGTTCGGCTTCCTCACTGGAACGCCATGGAAGAACCACTGCCACTGTTGTCCAGAGACCCAGTGAAATTCCACCCACTGAACCACGTTCGCAGTCATCAGCACCCTCCCAGGCCACTCACCAGCAATCGGTAGCACAGGCATGGGAGAAAAAGCGGCCATACTCGGCAAACCATCCCCGAGCACTGGCTCTGAATGCCGGCATTGCCAAACTACTGGCCCTTGAGATGCTGTCATTCAGGCTGGTGGAGACTGACACCTTCCGGAACTTTATGTCATTGGCAGTTCCACAATACAATGTGCCCAGCCGCTTTTATTTCAGCAGGCAAGCTGTCCCTGCCCTGCAAAAGCATGTGGAGGGAAAAATTAAAAATGCGCTACTAAATGCCGTCAGTAGCAAGGTCCACCTGACCACCGATGCGTGGACCAGTAGCCATGGACAGGGACGATACCTTTCCCTCACTGCCCATTGGGTCAATGTTGTGGAGCCGGGTACAGATCTGGAGAGTGGCTCTGTACGTATTCTGCCAACTCCAAGGATTGCAGGAATGCAGTCTGTACATATTGAGTCCTCCTCCTACTCTAGTTCCTCGGAATCAGCACTGCGTGAGCCTGTTAGGCCAGATATGAGCACAGGTGTGGCCAAACGTCAACAGGCCGTCCTTAAATTAATTTCTTTGGGGAATCGGAGCCACACAGCACAGGAGCTCTGGAATGCCATCAAGCAGGAGAGCGATGTGTGGTTTGTGCCAGCGAATCTCCAGCCAGGTTTGGTAGTGAGTGACAATGGCCGAAATCTAGTGGCAGCTCTGGGCCTAGGCAACCTCACTCACATACCATGTCTGGCACACATGCTCAATTTGGTCGTGCAGAGCTTTCTGAGGGACTATCCGGATCTTGATGCACTGCTGCACAAGGTTCGCCTAGAGTGTGCTCACTTGCGGCGTTCCAGCATGGCAAGATCGCGCATTGCATCTCTGCAACGCCGATTCCGCCTGCCAGAACATCGCATCATATGTGACCTCCCCACCAGGTGGAATTCAACGTTACATATGTTGGAGCGGTTGTGTGAGCAGCAGTAATGGAATACCAGCTGCATCAGGCGCAAACAAGTCGCACTGTGCGCCGGACACACTTCACCACCACTGAGTGGGCCACTATGAGGGACATCTGCCAAGTTTTGCGTGCCTTCGAAGACTCCACGCGGATGGCCAGTGCAGATGATGCACTAATCAGCATGACTGTTCCCCTCATCTGTCTGCTTCAAAAAACCTTACAAGCACTAAGTGAGGAGGTTTTTGAAGAGGTCGAGGATGAGCAGTCAGAAATGCCATCTGTTTCTGGCAAGTCTGCGCAACGTGCTTCCACACAAAGGCCCAGGCAGGGGACACTTAGTGAGGAGGATGACGAGGAGTCAATGGAGGAGGAGGAACACATCTCTCCAGAGGAGGGAGGTACACAAGGCTCTAGTAGTCAGTGTGTACAGCGAGGGTGGGGTGATGCTGAGCAGGCAGAGATGCTGCCTCAAGCTGGGGACAGCGTTTCCGGTCCAGTTGGCAGTCTGCAGCACATGGTTGATTTCATGCTGCAGTGCTTGTTAAATGACCGCCGCATCGCCAACATTCTCCACACGGCTGATTATTGGGTGTACACCCTCCTAGATCCTCGCTACCGGGACAACTTACAAAGCCTCATACCACAGTTGAACCGGGAGCGAAAAATGCGGGAGTACCAAGAAACACTTGTGCAGGCCATCATGTTCTCCATTCCCCACACAAGTGTTGCTGGTAGTGCTTTTCAAAGCAGCCATGTGGGTAGAGGCAGTGGAGGAAGCTCTGCACAAAGAGGTAGCAGAGGCAGTGCCGCAGGACAAGGCAAGGCCAGTATGGCCCAAATGTGGAAAAGTTTTGTGGGACAAACGGCTACACCATCACAGATGGCTCCAGTCAGCAGGAGGCAACGTTTCCGTCAGATGGTGACAGACTACTTGTCGTGCCCTGTTAGTGTTCTCCCAGACGGCTCTTCCCCGTTCAAGTATTGGGTCTCTAAGCTGGATACATGGCCAGAGCTTAGCCAGTATGCATTGGAGGTGCTGGCTTGCCCTGCTGCCAGTGTATTATCGGAACGTGTCTTTAGTGCGCTGCAGGTGGTGTGGTAACAGACCCTCGCACGCGACTATCCGCCGATAATGTTGACCGGCTTACTTTTGTGAAAATGAACAAGGCCTGGATCTCACCTGAATTTGCCAGTCCTCTTCCAGAATAAATAATTGGCTGGCAACAGGATCCAGGTCTCCTGTTGTGTTCATGTTTCTATGACCTGAACTTTATTTCCTGGGCTACAGCAACGCCCGTTGTTGCTCAGAAGTGCTGTCCGCACAGACAAAACACTCGCTCATGTGTAAGTGGGGTTCGGTAACGTCAGCTGATCCCCTGCTGTGTGTACGGCAAACTCTCCTGCTGCCTACAACTTCTGACTACCTCTGATTTAATATGTTCTCTGATTTGCCCTCTGTCTCCACTCTGTTTTGAGTATTTCCTCCGGCCTACAACACCGCCTGTTTCTGCTCTCAAGTGCCGTCTGCACAATCCACACTTGATCCTGTGGTACCTGGGTCCTGTAACATCTGCTCATCTCCAGAGTTGAGCACGGCAATGTCTCCTGCTTTGTCTACATTCCCACTACTTGTAGTGGAAATGTGGACAGAGCAGGAGACATTGCCTGACTCACCTCTAGGGAGAAGCTGCTGTTACAGAACCCCAGTAACACAGGAACAAGTGTGGGTTGTGCAGACGGCATTTCAGAGCAGCAACTGGCGTGGTTGGAAGCCAGCGGAAATACTCGAAACAGAGTGAAGACAGAGGCCTAATTGGATTACGTTGACAGTTAGTAGTAGTCTAGAAACAATCGCAAACTGCCACCAAGTAGGCCTCAGCCTATTACCTGATTTTCCCTGGGCTCCGACACCGCCAGTTGGTGCTCAGAAGTGCTGTCCGCACAGACAAAACACTCGCTCATGTGTAAGTGGGGTTCGGTAACGTCAGCTGATCCCCTGCTGTGTGTATGGCAAAGTGTCCTGCTCCCTCCACAGTCAAACAACCTCAGATTTACACCTGGCTCCAAGTAGGCCTCGGCCTACTACCTCATTTTCCCTGGGCTCCGACAATGCCAGTTGATGCTCGGAAGTGCTGTCCGCACAGACAAAACACTCGCTCATGTGTAAGTGGGGTTCGGTAACGTCAGCTGATCCCCTGCTGTGTGGAGGGCAAACTGATGCTGCCTCCAAATTGTAACTACTTCAGATTTACACATTCTCTGATTTGGCCTCTGTCTCCACTCTGTCTCTAGTATTTCCCCTGACCTCCAACACCGCCAGTTCCTGCTCACAGTCGCCGTCCACGCATTCCACATGTGTTCCTGTGTTACTGGGGTTCTGTTACGTCAGCAGATCCCCCAATATGTGTCCGCCACTGTCTCCTGCGCTGTCCACCTTCCCACTGCAAGCGGTGGGAATGTGGACAGAGCAGGAGACAGTGGCAGACACACATCAGGGGATCTGCTGACATTACAGAATCCCAGTAACACAGCAACACGTGTGGATTGGGCAGACGGCTACTGTACGCATAAACTGGCGGTGTTGGTAGTCACGTGAAATCCTGGAAACAGAGTGGAGACAGATGCCTAATTGGAGCACGTTGACAGTCTGTTGTAGCCTACAAACACTGTAAAACTGCCACCAAGTAGGCCTCGGCCTGCACCCTGGTTCTCCCTGGGCTCCAACAACGCTAGTTGGTGCTCAGAAGTGCTGTCCACACAGAAAAACACACTCGTTCATGTGAAAGTGGGGTTCGGTAACGTCAGCTGATCCCCTGCTGTGTGGAGGGCAAAGTGTCCTGCTCCCTCCAAAGTCAACATACCTCAGCTTTACACCTGGCTCCTAGTAGGCCTCGGCCTGCACCATGATTGTCCCTGGGCTCCAACAACGCCAGTTGGTGCTCGGAAGTGCTGTCCACACAGAAAAACACACTCGTTCATGTGAAAGTGGGGTTCAGTAACGTCAGCTGATCCCCTGCTGTGTGGAGGGCAAACTGCTACTGCCTCCAAATTCAAACAACGTCTTATCTTAAACTGCCTCCAAGTAGGCCTCAGCCTACAAAATGACTATCCCTGGGCTCCAACATCGTCAGTTGTTGCTCGGAAGTGCTGTCCATACAGAAAAACACACTCGTTCATGTGAAAGTGGGGGTCAGTAACGTCTGCTGATCCCCTGCTGTGTGGAGGGCAAAGTGTCCTGCTCCCTCCAAAGTCAAAATACCTCAGCTTTACACCTGGCTCCTAGTAGGCCTCGGACTGCACCTTGGTTCTCCCTGGGCTCCAACAACGCTAGTTGGTGCTCAGAAGTGCTGTCCACACAGAAAAACACACTCGTTCATGTGAAAGTGGGGTTCAGTAACGTCAGCTGATCCCCTGCTGTGTGGAGGGCAAACTGCTGCTGCCTCCAAATTGTAACTACTTCAGATTTAAACATTCTCTGATTTGGCCTCTGTCTCCACTCTGTCTCTAGTATTTCCCCTGACCTCCAACACCGCCAGTTCCTGCTCACAGTTGCCGTCCACGCATTCCACACGTGTTCCTGTGTTACTGGGGTTCTGTTACGTCAGCAGATCCCCCAATATGTGTCCGCCACTGTCTCCTGCGCTGTCCACCTTCCCACTGCAAGCGGTGGGAATGTGGACAGAGCAGGAGACAGTGGCAGACACACATCAGGGGATCTGCTGACATTACAGAATCCCAGTAACACAGCAACACGTGTGGATTGGGCAGACGGCTACTGTACGCATAAACTGGCGGTGTTGGTAGTCACGTGAAATCCTGGAAACAGAGTGGAGACAGATGCCTAATTGGAGCACGTTGACAGTCTGTTGTAGCCTACAAACAATCTAAAACTGCCACCAAGTAGGCCTCGGCCTGCACCCTGGTTCTCCCTGAGCTCCAACAACGCTAGTTGGTGCTCGGAAGTGCTGTCCACACAGAAAAACACACTCGTTCATGTGAAAGTGGGGTTCAGTAACGTCAGCTGATCCCCTGCTGTGTGGAGGGCAAACTGCTACTGCCTCCAAATTCAAACAACGTCTTATCTTAAACTGCCTCCAAGTAGGCCTCAGCCTACAAAATGACTATCCCTGGGCTCCAACATCGTCAGTTGTTGCTCGGAAGTGCCGTCCATACAAAAAAACACACTCGTTCATGTGAAAGTGGGGGTCAGTAACGTCTGCTGATCCCCTGCTGTGTGGAGGGCAAAGGGTCCTGCTCCATCCAAAGTCAAAATACCTCAGCTTTACACCTGGCTCCTAGTAGGCCTCGGCCTGCACACTGGTTCACCCTGGGCTCCAACAACGCTAGTTGGTGCTCGGAAGTGCTGTCCACACAGAAAAACACACTCGTTCATGTGAAAGTGGGGGTCAGTAACGTCAGCTGATCCCCTGCTGTGTGGAGGGCAAAGTGTCCTGCTCCATCCAAAGTCAAAATACCTCAGCTTTACACCTGGCTCCTAGTAGGCCTCGGCCTGCACCCTGGTTCACCCTGGGCTCCAACAACGCTAGTTGGTGCTCGGAAGTGCTGTCCACACAGAAAAACACACTCGTTCATGTGAAAGTGGGGTTCAGTAATGTCAGCTGATCCCCTGCTGTGTGGAGGGCAAACTGCTGCTGCCTCCAAATTGTAACTACTTCAGATTTAAACATTCTCTGATTTGGCCTCTGTCTCCACTCTGTCTCTAGTATTTCCCCTGACCTCCAACACCGCCAGTTCCTGCTCACAGTTGCCGTCCACGCATTCCACACGTGTTCCTGTGTTACTGGGGTTCTGTTACGTCAGCAGATCCCCCAATATGTGTCCGCCACTGTCTCCTGCGCTGTCCACCTTCCCACTGCAAGTGGTGGGAATGTGGACAGAGCAGGAGACATTGGCAGACAAACATCAGGGGATCTGCTGACATTACAGAACACCAGTAACACAGGAACACGTGTGGATTGGGCAGACGGCTACTGTACGCATAAACTGGCGGTGTTGGTAGTCACGTGAAATCCTGGAAACAGAGTGGAGACAGATGCCTAATTGGAGCACGTTGACAGTCTGTTGTAGCCTACAAACAATCTAAAACTGCCACCAAGTAGGCCTCGGCCTGCACCCTGGTTCTCCCTGGGCTCCAACAACGCTAGTTGGTGCTCGGAAGTGCTGTACACACAGAAAAACACACTCGTTCATGTGAAAGTGGGGGTCAGTAACGTCAGCTGATCCCCTGCTGTGTGGAGGGCAAAGTGTCCTGCTCCCTCCAAAGTCAAAATACCTCTGCTTTACACCTCGCTCCTAGTAGGCCTCGGCCTGCACCATGATTGTCCCTGGGTTCCAACAATGCTAGTTGGTGCTTGGAAGTGCTGTCCACACAGAAAAACACACTCGTTCATGTGAAAGTGGGGTTCAGTAACGTCAGCTGATCCCCTGCTGTGTGGAGGGCAAACTGCTACTGCCTCCAAATTCAAACAACGTCTTATCTTAAACTGCCTCCAAGTAGGCCTCAGCCTACAAAATGACTATCCCTGGGCTCCAACATCGTCAGTTGTTGCTCGGAAGTGCCGTCCATACAGAAAAACACACTCGTTCATGTGAAAGTGGGGGTCAGTAACGTCAGCTGATCCCCTGCTGTGTGGAGGGCAAAGTGTCCTGCTGCCTCCAAAGTCAAAATACCTCTGCTTTACACCTCGCTCCTAGTAGGCCTCGGCCTGCACCATGATTGTCCCTGGGTTCCAACAACGCTAGTTGGTGCTCAGAAGTGCTGTCCACACAGAAAAACACACTCGTTCATGTGAAAGTGGGGGTCAGTAACGTCAGCTGATCCCCTGCTGTGTGGAGGGCAAAGTGTCCTGCTCCCTCCAAAGTCAAAATACCTCAGCTTTACACCTCGCTCCTAGTAGGCCTCGGCCTGCACCATGATTGTCCCTGGGTTCCAACAATGCTAGTTGGTGCTCGGAAGTGCTGTCCACACAGAAAAACACACTCGTTCATGTGAAAGTGGGGGTCAGTAACGTCAGCTGATCCCCTGCTGTGTGGAGGGCAAACTGCTGCTGCCTCCGAATTGTAACTACTTCAGATTTAAACATTCTCTGATTTGGCCTCTGTCTCCACTCTGTCTCTAGTATTTCCCCTGACCTCCAACACCGCCAGTTCCTGCTCACATTAGCCGTCCACGCATTCCACATGTGTTCCTGTGTTACTGGGGTTCTGTAACATCAGCAGATCCCCCAATATGTGTCCGCCACTGTCTCCTGCGCTGTCCACCTTCCCACTGCAAGCGGTGGGAAGGTGGACAGAGCAGGAGACAGTGGCAGACACACATCAGGGGATCTGCTGAGATTACAGAATCCCAGTAACACAGCAACACGTGTGGATTGGGCAGACGGCTACTGTACGCATAAACTGGCGGTGTTGGTGGTCACGTGAAATCCTGGAAACAGAGTGGAGACAGATGCCTAATTGGAGCACGTTGACAGTCTGTTGTAGCCTACAAACAATCTAAAACTACCACCAAGTAGGCCTCGGCCTACACCATGATTGTCCCTGGGCTCCAACAACGCCAGTTGGTGCTCGGCAGTGTCTTTGGCACGGGGACTCCCTGTTGCCCAGCCTTGTTCCAGCACGCCTGCTGTTTCCGGGTAGTGTCAAGGTCACTATGCCACCAATCCGTTGTCCTGTCGTCTTGTGGCCGGGTTAGCCGACTCTACGGTGCCTGCAGTTTAGGTGACTCCTATGTGGGCTGCGGGAACTGGCACTGAAGGCTGGATCCGTAGTGCCAATGGGACATGGACCCCCTGTAGGACTGTGGGTTTTGGTAACTGCGGCCGGCTTGCGGCCTGGCTACTTTGCTTTCAATGGGTACCTTCTGCTACCCACCCGGGTTCCAGCACTGTCTGCTGGTTCTCGCCAGAGCCTTTGGCCTAGGTGCCTCCATCTCGGTATCCAAGGTCCAGCACCGTCAGCTGGTCCTTGGTAGTGCTTTCTAGCACAGGTACCTCCTGCCTAGTAACCGTGGTCCAGCACCGTCAGCTGTTCCTCGGTAGTGCCATTGGCTCTTGTAGCTTTTGATATCCATATGGGTTCCAGCACCGTCAGCTGGTTCTCGGCAGTGTCTTTGGCACGGGGACTCCCTGTTGCCCAGCCTGGTTCCAGCACACCTGCTGTTTCCGGGTAGTGTCAAGGTCACTATGCCACCAATCCGTTGTCCTGTCGTCTTGCGGCCGGGTTAGCCGACTCTACGGTGCCTGCAGTTTAGGTGACTCCTATGTGGGCTGCGGGAACTGGCACTGAAGGCTGGATCCGTAGTGCCAATGGGACATGGACCCCCTGTAGGACTGTGGGTTTCGGTAACTGCGGCCGGCTTGCGGCCTGGCTACTTTGCTTTCAATGGGTACCTTCTGCTACCCACCCGGGTTCCAGCACTGTCTGCTGGTTCTCGCCAGAGCCTTTGGCCTAGGTGCCTCCATCTCGGTATCCGAGGTCCAGCACCGTCAGCTGGTCCTTGGTAGTGCTTTCTAGCACAGGTACCTCCTGCCTAGTAACCGTGGTCCAGCACCGTCAGCTGTTCCTCGGTAGTGCCATTGGCTCTTGTAGCTTTTGATACCCATCTGGGTTCCAGCACCGTCAGCTGGTTCTCGGCAGTGTCTTTGGCACGGGGACTCCCTGTTGCCCAGCCTGGTTCCAGCACGCCTGCTGTTTCCGGGTAGTGTCAAGGTCACTATGCCACCAATCCGTTGTCCTGTCGTCTTGCGGCCGGGTTAGCCGACTCTACGGTGCCTGCAGTTTAGGTAACTCCTATGTGGGCTGCGGGAACTGGCACTGAAGGCTGGATCCGTAATGCCAATGGGACAGGGACCCCCTGTAGAACTGTGGGTTTCGGTAACTGCGGCCGGCTTGCGGCCTGGCTACTTTGCTTTCAATGGGTACCTTCTGCTACCCACCCGGGTTCCAGCACTGTCTGCTGGTTCTCGCCAGAGCCTTTGGCCTAGGTGCCTCCATCTCGGTATCCGAGGTCCAGCACCGTCAGCTGGTCCTTGGTAGTGCTTTCTAGCACAGGTACCTCCTGCCTAGTAACCGTGGTCCAGCACCGTCAGCTGTTCCTCGGTAGTGCCATTGGCTCTTGTAGCTTTTGATACCCATCTGGGTTCCAGCACCGTCAGCTGGTTCTCGGCAGTGTCTTTGGCACGGGGACTCCCTGTTGCCCAGCCTGGTTCCAGCACGCCTGCTGTTTCCGGGTAGTGTCAAGGTCACTATGCCACCAATCCGTTGTCCTGTCGTCTTGCGGCCGGGTTAGCCGACTCTACGGTGCCTGCAGTTTAGGTGACTCCTATGTGGGCTGCGGGAACTGGCACTGAAGGCTGGATCCGTAGTGCCAATGGGACAGGGACCCCCTGTAGGACTGTGGGTTTCGGTAACTGCGGCCGGCTTGCGGCCTGGCTACTTTGCTTTCAATGGGTACCTTCTGCTACCCACCCGGGTTCCAGCACCGTCTGCTGGTTCTCGCCAGAGCCTTTGGCCTAGGTGCCTCCATCTCGGTATCCGAGGTCCAGCACCGTCAGCTGGTCCTTGGTAGTGCTTTTTAGCACAGGTACCTTCTGCTTAGTAACAGTGGTCCAGCACCGTCAGTTGGTCCTCGGTAGTGCCATTGGCTCTTGTTCCTTCTGCTACCCATCCGGGTGCCAGCACTGTCTGCTGGTTCTCGCCACAGCCTTTGGCCTAGGTGCCTCCATCTCGGTATCCGAGGTCCAGCACCGTCAGCTGGTCCTTGGTAGTGCTTTTTAGCACAGGTACCTTCTGCTTAGTAACCGTGGTCCAGCACCGTCAGTTGGTCCTCGGTAGTGCCATTGGCTCTTGTTCCTTCTGCTACCCATCCGGGTGCCAGCACTGTCTGCTGGTTCTCACCACAGCCTTTGGCCTAGGTGCCTCCATCTCGGTATCCGAGGTCCAGCACCGTCAGCTGGTCCTTGGTAGTGCTTTTTAGCACAGGTACCTTCTGCTTAGTAACCGTGGTCCAGCACCGTCAGTTGGTCCTCGGTAGTGCCATTGGCTCTTGTTCCTTCTGCTACCCATCCGGGTGCCAGCACTGTCTGCTGGTTCTCGCCACAGCCTTTGGCCTAGGTGCCTTCATCTCGGTATCTGAGGTCCAGCACCGTCAGCTGGTCCTTAGTAGTGGTTTCTAGCACTGGTACCTCCTGCATAGTAACCGGGGTCCAGCACCGTCAGCTGTTCCTCAGTAGTGCCATTGGCTATTGTTCCTTCTGCTGCCACTACGGGTTCCAGTACTGTCAGCTGGTTCTCGCATGAAGACAACCACCAAGATACAGAACAAAAGACAGAAGAACAAGATGCAGAAGAAGCAAAAGCAGAAGAACAGAAAGCAGAAGAACATTAAGCATAAGACAAAAAATCAGCATAGAAGAAATCAAAATTATAAGCAGAAGAAGACTAAGCAGTAAATGGGGGTGAGTCCGTTCCTCCTCGTGATGCCCCTGGAAAATGCCTGCTGCTGCAGGCCAAACTGAACGCGGACAAATCCTGTTGTAAATCTTTTGTGACAGGCAGAACGTAAGGTGTAATCTTATAACTTTTATAGATAAGTACTACAGGAATGCCTGTCGCCATAAGAAAATGAAGAAAAAGAAGAATAGGAAGAAGATGAAGAAATAGCATATGAAAATTAATAATAGCTGAATAAGAAGAATATGAAGAATGGAAAAAAAAATTAATGGGAAGAAGGTGAAGAAGAAGAAGATGAATAAGGTGAAGAAAAAGTTGATGAAAAAAATGCTACTGCTGCGGATCATGAAGGAGAAAGTGTGGGAGAAGTACAAAAGAAGGTGAAGAGCATGGAAGTTGTGAAACATACATATCTGACTAAATATAAAAAAGTTAACATAGTCAATATCTTTTTAACTCCGAACGTCTTGAAAAAAAAAATTGGAATTAATGCTATGCCATGTGATTTGAATAAACCACTATGCTTTTAATGTCTCCTCCACCTCCCACAATACATTCTACATGATTCTTATTTGTTTTCAATTATGTAGAATTAGCCAACAAGGAAATAAAGGCCTTTTTTTAATTCCGATACCGGAAGTCCCATTGACTTGAATGGGACTTCCGGTATCGGAATCGGCGATACCCGATATTTTTTTCGTATCGGGCGATACCATCCGATACGATATTTTTGGGTATCGAACGGTATCGCTCAACACTAATGATGAGGTCACAGGAGGGGAGGAGTCAGGAATGACATGATCAGGAGCCTTGTTGTCTGCAGGACTCTGCTGTGCTGGTTGTCATTGTGGTGCTTGCAGGTACGCAGGATGCAGTGACGAGTCACGAGACAATTTGGTGCTTTCTATAATAACGTTTATAGGACTAGAGGGAACTTTCCTCAGTCACGGCCTGATCAACAAAAAGGGGTAACACGGATTCCCTTGCAGGGGCTCTAAACAAGCAAACACAAACGGGTAGAACACGACTACGTCCGGCACTAGCCGGTCACTATAGGGCCGCAGTATGGCCGACTACGGGTCATAGTAACATAGTAACATAGTTTTGAAGGCTGAAGGAAGACCTTATGTCCATATAGTTCAGCCTATTTTTAGTGCAGCTGTTCTGCATTGTTGATCCTGGGGAAGGGAAAAAACCCACAGAGTAGAAGCCAATTTTCTTCATAGGGAAAAAAATTCCTTCCCCTAAGCTGGGTCAACCATCTACCTATAATATTATGTTATTCGTAACCTTCTATACTGTTACTCACAAGAAAAGCATCCATTCCTTTCTTAAATTCATTCACTGAGTTGGCCATCACCACTTCCTCAGGAAGAGAATTCCAGAGCCTCACTGCTCTTATCGTGAAGAGCCCTCCTCTATGCTGGTGCAGAAATTGTCTTTCCTCCAAACGAAGAGAATGCCCCCTTGTTCTTGTCACAGTCCTTGGTACAAACAGTTCATTGGAGAGATCTCTGTATTGCCCTCTGATATACTTGTACATATATATTAGGTCTCCCCTAAGTCTTCTCTTTTCTAGAGTAAATAGACCTAATTTTGATAACCTTTCTGGGTATTGTAGTGAACCAACTCCATTTATCATTTTAGTAGCCCGCCTTTGAACCCTTTCAAGTTCAGTAATGTCTTTCTTGAGCACCGGTGTCCAAAATTGCACACAATACTCCAAGTGTGGTCTGACGAGTGATTTGTACAGAGGGAGAATTATGTTTTCATCTCGTGTCCCCAGACCCCTTCTAATGTCCTTAATTATATAGTCAACTTAGCCGTCCAGACGTCCCTCGCCGTTCGGGATGGTGGTCTTTCGGCGTAGTAGTCTCTGGGCCCAGTTGCTGAGGCGATAACGGAGTCTTTGCGCTCTCCGGCGCTCTGATGACACTGGAACCTCACAGGCCCCGGCGGAGTCCTTGGACGGATGGGCCGCAGCCCCCGGGCTGGGGCGAGTGGCAGCGATGTGGGGTGGCGGAGGATAGGCCACTTGCGCAGCTAAGGAATCCGTGTCAAGCAGAGGCTCAGCCCCTGCTGCGGACCGGAGCGGGACTGTGGTGGCCGCCAACGGCACTGGGCTTGCCGCGACCATGGCTGCGGGCAGCGGGAGACAGGCCGCAGCTGTGGGTTGGAGTGAGGCGGCAGCAGCCGCTGGTGTCCACGGGCAGGCCGAAGCCGCGGGCAGGCCGCAGCCGCGGGCAGGAGCGAGGCGAATGACCGCGGGCAGCGGGCAGGAGCTAGGCGGCAACGGTCGCGAATGACCGCGGGCAGGCCGCAGCCGCGGGCTGGAAGAAGGTGGCGGCGGCCGCTGGTCGACGCGGGGCAGCGGTTCTCGGACGGTCGTCTCGGCGCCGTCCCACTGATGTCCAGTGGCAGTGTCCCTCCTGTCTCTGGCCGCCTTCCTGGCTCTGGTGAGTCGCTCTGTCTCTGTCCTTCTGTCTCGTTCTGGGAATTCCCCGCCGTCTTTATACTGGTCCCTCCCCCAGCCCATCTGTCTGTCACAACGGTCCATCCCCGAACTCTGTCCCCCGGAAACAGGTCCCCTTGGTTCCGACCCGGACACTCGACGGGGACCCTCTCTCCCCGGACACTCGACGGGGACCCTTTCTCCCACACTATGATGCTGGATGAGGTAAAGTTTCTGTGTGGGGGTCAGGAGGGGTTTACAGGGTGGATGTAGCAGAGCTGTGTGTGTGCAAGGTGTACAGAGCGAAGATGTGTGTATGGGGTGTGCAAAGCGGAGCTGTGTGTGTACGGAGCGGAGCCGTGTATGTATGGGGTGTGCAGAACAGAGCTCTGTGTGTATGAGGTGTACGGAGCGGAGCCATGTATGTACGAGGTGTGTGGAGCCTCGCGTGTACAAGGTGTATGGATCAGAGCCATGTGTGTATGAGGTGTATAGAGCAGAGCTGTGTCTGTACGAGGTGTGCGGAGCGGAGCCGTGTGTACGAGGTGTGTGGAGCCATGTGTGTACGAGGTGCACGGAGCAGAGCCGTGTGTGTACGAGGTGTACGGAGCAGAGCCGTGTGTGTACGAGGTGTATGGAGTAGAGCCGTGTGTGTACGAGGTGTGTGGAGCCATGTGTGTACGAGGTGTACGGAGCAGATCCGTGTGTGTACGAGGTGTACGGAGCGGAGCCGCATGTGTATGAGGTGTACGGAGCAGAGCCGTGTGTGTACGTGGTGTACAGAGCGGAGCCATGTGTGTGCGAGGTGAGTGGAGCCGTGTGTGTAAGAGGTGTACGGAGCGGAGCCCCGTGGGTGCGAGGTGTACGAAGCGGAGCCCCATGGGTGCGAGGTGTACGGAGCAGAGATGTGCGTGTATTTTGGCATGGGGGTCCCCATTTGAAAGTTCCCACCGGGGCCCATAACTTTGTAGTTACGCTACTGCAATACTATTGCGATTATTTTTATTTGTTATGCTTTCCTTATATAGCACCATCATATTCCACAATGCTTTATAGACATTATCATCACTGTCTCTATTGGAGCTCAGATTCTAAATTTGCTATCAGTTGTAGGGGAAGAAACCGGAGAACCCGATCAAACTCCTTGCAGATGTTGTCCTCGGTGGGATTTGAACCCAGGACCCCAGAGCTGTAAAGCAGCAATGCTAACCACAGAACCTCCAATGTGATTTATAGAAGAGATGAGTGGATTATTAAATGGAACTAAATTTTAATTGTATCTTCAAATTTTGACACAAAAGCCAACCTTCGACCCAACCGCTATGTCCAGCTATCGCCCCATATCGCTGCTTCCGTTCGCTTCCAAACTCCTGGAGCAGCACGTCCACGCTGAACTTTCCTCCCATCTCTCATCTAACCTGCTCTTTGACAATCTACAATCTGGTTTCCTCCCCAGTCCCCATCACTCCACTGAGACAGCCCTGACCAAAATTACTAACGACCTACTTACAGCCAAAGCGAACGGGCAATACTCTATACTCCTCCTTCTAGACCTGTCCTCTGCCTTCGACACAGTTGACCACTGCCTTCTACTACAGAAAATAGGGGGGGGAAGCCAGCACTGCTTAAGGTTAGGACGCATAAATTGGAGTGCATATGCACCTAATGTCTAGCTGTATTCAAAAATGAGATATTTAGCAAAAAAATTGATCAATTCAATTGAGCCACCCCGCCGCGCCAAGGCAATCTCATATGGGGGGGTCCTACTCTATATATTTTTAATAAATGCTGTGCCATTACGGCCTCCTAAATACACTTAGAGCATGACCACATCAAGTGCAATCTGTACCTGAACATTTACTGGATCGCTCCCATGAAGCCAGATGAAGCAAGTGCAGATGAAGGCCAACCAGGTCTGAACACAGACATATCAGGAATGGCCTCCACACATTGCCTGACCAGCAAACATAGATGAAGGGCGATGTTGGTCCAGACACAGGTGCACAATTAAATAAAGCTTGGGGCAGGGTGGGGCTGCCGTGCGTGTGCACAGCAGCCTAATCCATCACAATGAACACAGAAAATTATGGTAGACATAACCAAGCGTGCACGGCAACAGTGGTGGTCAGCCACAAACCAACAACAAGAAAATAGGGGGGGAAGCCAGCACTGCTTAAGGTTAGGACGCATAAATTAGAGTGCATATGCACATAATGTCTAGCTGTATTCAAAAATGAGATATTTAGCAAAAAAATTGATCAATTCAATTGAGCCACCCCGCCACGCCAAGGCAATCTCATATGGGGGGTCCTACTCTATATATTTGTCTGGACCAACATCGCCCTTCATCTATGTTTGCTGGTCAGGCAATGTGTGGAGGCCATTCCTGATATGTCTGTGTTCAGACCTGGTTGGCCTTCATCTGCACTTGCTTCATCTGGCTTCATGGGAGCGATCCAGTAATGTTCAGGTACAGATTGCACTTGATGTGGTCATGCTCTAAATGTATTTAGGAGGCCGTAATGGCACAGCATTTATTAAAAATATATAGAGTAGGACCCCCCATATGAGATTGCCTTGGCGCGGCGGGGTGGCTCAATTGAATTGATCAATTTTTTTGCTAAATATCTCATTTTTGAATACAGCTAGACATTATGTGCATATGCACTCCAATTTATGCGTTCTAACCTTAAGCAGTGCTGGCTTCCCCCCCTATTTTCTTGTTGTTGGTTTGTGGCTCACCACCACTGTTGCCGTGCACGCTTGGTTATGTCCGCCATAATTTTTCTGTGTTCATTATGATGGATTAGGCTGCTGTGCACACACACGGCAGCCCCACCCTGCCCCAAGCTTTATTTAATTGTGCACCTGTGTCTGGACCAACATCGCCCTTCATCCATGTTTGCTGGTCAGGCAATGTGTGGAGGCCATTCCTGATATGTCTGTGTTCAGACCTGGTTGGCCTTCATCTGCACTTGCTTCATCTGGCTTCATGGGAGCGATCCAGTAATGTTCAGGTACAGATTGCACTTGATGTGGTCATGCTCTAAATGTATTTAGGAGGCCGTAATGGCACAGCACTTATTAAAAATATATAGAGTAGGACCCCCCATATGAGATTGCCTTGGCGCGGCGGGGTGGCTCAATTGAATTGATCAATTTTTTTTGCTAAATATCTCATTTTTGAATACAGCTAGACATTATGTGCATATGCACTCCAATTTATGCGTTCTAACCTTAAGCAGTGCTGGCTTCCCCCCCTATTTTCTTGTTGTTGGTTTGTGGCTCACCACCACTGTTGCCGTGCACGCTTGGTTATGTCCGCCATAATTTTTCTGTGTTCATTGTGATGGATTAGGCTGCTGTGCACACACACGGCAGCCCCACCCTGCCCCAAGCTTTATTTAATTGTGCACCTGTGTCTGGACCAACATCGCCCTTCATCTATGTTTGCTGGTCAGGCAATGTGTGGAGGCCATTCCTGATATGTCTGTGTTCAGACCTGGTTGGCCTTCATCTGCACTTGCTTCATCTGGCTTCATGGGAGCGATCCAGTAATGTTCAGGTACAGATTGCACTTGATGTGGTCATGCTCTAAATGTATTTAGGAGGCCGTAATGGCACAGCATTTATTAAAAATATATAGAGTAGGACCCCCCATATGAGATTGCCTTGGCGCGGCGGGGTGGCTCAATTGAATTGATCAATTTTTTTGCTAAATATCTCATTTTTGAATACAGCTAGACATTATGTGCATATGCACTCCAATTTATGAGTTCTAACCTTAAACAGTGCTGGCTTCCCCCCCTATTTTCTTCTACTACAGATCCTCTCTTCCTTTGGCATCAAAGACCTTGTCCTATCCTGGATCTCCTCGTACCTCTCCAACCTCACATTCAGCGTCTCCCACTCCCACACTACCTCATCATCCCACCCTCTCTCTGTTGGAGTCCCCCAAGGCTCTGTTCTAGGACCCCTACTCTTCTCAGTCTGTACACTTGGCCTGGGGCAACTCATAAAGTCCCATGGATTCCAGTACCACCTTTATGCCGATGATACTCAGATCTACCTCTCTGGCCCAGACGTCACCGCTCTGCTATCCAAAATCCCGGAGTGTCTACCAGCCATATCCTCCTTCTTCTCCTCCTGCTTCCTCAAACTGAATGTGGACAAATCTGAACTGATCATCTTTCCCCCATCTCACAGATCTTCCTTACCTGACCTATCTATAACAATTGACGACATCACGCTTTCTCCCTTTCCGGAGGTCCGCTGCCTCGGAGTAACCCTTGACTCTGCCCTGTCCTTCAAACCACACATTCAAGCTCTTTCCACCTCCTGTCGCCTCCAGCTCAAAAATATTTCCAAAATCCGTCCCTTCCTCAACCCTCACTCTACTAAAATGCTTGTGCATGCCCTCATCATCTCCTGTCTCGACTACTGAAACACCCTTTTCTGTGGCCTCCCTGCTAACACCCTTGCACCTCTCCAGTCCATCCTTAACTCTGCTGCCCGACTAATTCATCTCTCTCCTCGCTACTCCTCCGCTTCTCCCCTCTGCAAATCTCTTCACTGGCTCCCACTCCCTCAGCGTATCCAATTCAAATTACTAATACTGACCTACAAGGCCATCTATAACCTGTCTCCTCCATTTATCTCTGAACTAATCTCCCGATATCTTCCCTCACGTAATCTCCGATCCTCCGAAGACCTCCTTCTCGCCTCCACACTTATTTGCTCCTCACCCAACCGCCTCCAAGACTTCTTCCGAATAGCCCCCATCCTCTGGGATTCTTTGCCCCAGCACGTCTGGCTATCAACCACATTCGGATCCTTCAGACAGAACCTGAAAACCCACCTCTTCAAGAAAGCTTACAGCCTGCAATGACCCCGCTACCTCCTCACCACTACCGGAGCTACCGCCTCACCAACACTGGAACTGCTGCAACCCCCCAACCTACTGTCTCCTTCCCCACCATCCTGTAGAATGTAAGCCCGAAAGGGCAGGGTCCTCTCTCCCCTCTATACCAGTCTGTGATTGTTAGTTTGTTTACTGTAAGTGATATCTGTAATTTGTATGTAAACCCTTCTCATGTGCAGCACCATGGAATCAATGGCGCTATATCTATAATAATAAATGCCCTAAGCAGCTTCCGTCCAGTTGTAACCGGTGACGTCACCGCACACCTCTTTCCATGTCAACCCTCAACACACCACTCCTCCTCAACACACACACTCCTCTCACCTTTCACAATCTCCACTCACGTCCACTCACTCTTTCACTCCACATACGACCCTTTCTCTCACTCCGTCTCTCATACACACGCCGTCATTGCCGCTGATCCACGATCCCCGACATCTTCCGCCGGCGCCATCCTGGATCCAGACGTCCTCCACGCCGGCGACATGTTCTTGCGGCGACGCCATTTTGGATCGGCGAAATCCCGCGATAGTCAAGATGGCATCGCCGCAAGAACATGTCGCCGGCGTGGAGGACGTAGGGATCCAAAATGGCGTCGGCGAGATCTCGCGAGATTTCGCCGACGCCATTTTGGATCCCGACGTCCTCCACGCCGGCGACATGTTTCTGCGGCGAAGCTATTTTGGATCGGCGAAATCCCGCGATACTCAAGATGGCGTCGCCCAAGAACATGTCGCCGGCGAGGACGACGTCGGGATCCAAAATGGCGTCGGCGAAAACTCGCGAGATTTCGCAGACGCCATTTTGGATCCCGACGTCGTCCACGCCGGCGACTTGTTCTTCCGGCGACGCCATCTTGAGTATCGCGGGATTTCACGATACTCAAGATGGCGTCGCCGCAAGAACATGTCGCCGGCGTGGACAATGTCTGGATCCAGGATGGCGCCGGCAGAAGAAGATGTTGGGGATCGTGGAGCAGCGGCGATGACGGCGTGAGTATGAGAGACGGAGTGAGAGAAGGGGTCGTATGTGGAGTGAAAGAGTGAGTGGAGATGGTGAAAGGTGAGAGGAGTGTGTGTGTTGAGGGTTAACATGGCAAGAGGTGTGATGCTATCGCATCCTCCCGATGCGATAGCATCGGGCCATAATCTAGTAAATAAATATTAATAATAAAAAATAATAATTTCAGAATTCCAGAATTCATGGCACTACTAAAGATTTCCAGCTATCTTTCCCGACTGTCCTATACACCGAAATGCTTGGTCTGCTGAGAGCTTCTGTGTTTTCTATGAGAGAGTCAGTGTTAGACATATCTAGCAGCAGCTAATCTTCAGAAGAAAGAAAGGATGGGCAGTCCGTAATCGGACATGCCGGATTCTTATCTTCCTTGACATTTATCTTTCCAGTGCCACCATACACATAAGACTCTCAGATGAAACCATCTGTACCAGTGGGTTCGGCCAATGTGATTGGGTTAGGTTCCTCTGTAACCTCCTGGAAAATGGCGCTTCTGAAAGGTTTCTTCTTGGTAGGGGAAGGGGTACAATGCATGTGTGGAAGAGACATGATCTGAAGAAAAAGCATAGCTACAGTGAGCAATTATCTATTTATCAATGTATCTATCTCATATCTATCTATCCATCCATTATCTATCTATATATTATCTATCTATATAGACAAATACAGCATACTGTATATCCATTATCGATCTATCTATCTATCTATCTATCTATCTGTCTATCTATCATCCATCTGTCCTGTATCTATCTAACTCTTTTGCTGCCAACCATCACATCAGAAGTCCCAGCCTTGTGAAAAGTTGGATCTAACTAATGAAGGCATTATCACCTCCCAGATGTTGTCTGGTCGTTTTCTTTATCGATTCATTTGTTTCCTCTTACGCCTTCCGTTTTTTATCATCTTCTTTCCCAGTAAACATCTGCTGACATTAGTTGAGATGCATCACTGGCAGATCCGATAGCAGAGTTAAAACACATTGAACAGCTGGATTGCAAAAATAGATAAATCCCCTTTTGACCATCCTATGAATCAAAAGAAGTTCAGTACTGTCTTCCAAAATTCGTACCCTTCACGTTCTCCTTTCGGCTCAGCGTGAGGAGTATTTATCAAAGTTGGCAGTTGGAATGACCGTTTGTTTGTGAAAGTGATTGTGGAGTTTCAGCTTCAGTGAACATTTAACATTATTAGGCGTAAATTGGAAGACAGCGCTTCAAAGAACATCATGTTCTTTTCAAAGTTTATGCTTTATTTTTCCTTCCTTGATATTTTTTTTTTATAAAATTAGAGTTTACTTTTCTAGCTTAATTACTTTTGAAATTTCTTAACTTTTCTTACTTTTCACTGAAAGTTTCTGTGCTGTATTTTATCCCTTATGCAAATAGCCTCTTCAGAGAGGAAGAAGGCTTGAACTCTAGCGCCACCTATTGGAAGCAGAAATCCAAAAAGTCAAAATTGACCCTTTAATCAGCCTTGCCATTGGACTTAAGATAAAAACCATAATCTCAATTTTCAGACACGGTGTTTCCAGGTGTTTGCCCCTCATCAGTGCAATGTATGAGATCTGATTTGGCTAGCTTAGACGCTTAAAACTGGCATCTAAGGGGTAACTTTTCTCCTTGTGGAGAGTGCATGCTCCTCTGGGAAATTAAATATGCAAATTGCTTTTTCAGAGACGACAGAGAATTAAATTCTAGAGCCACCTTCTTTTCTACCCCTACACCTCATGGTGACACTGACTTGTATGGCAAATAGAAGTAGAGGTCGGATTGCACACTGACTCCTAGTAGGCGCTCCAGTGCCCTTTTTCCAGTTGTGTACAACAACCCTAAGTCATGGGAAGGGGGATTCTCTAAGTCTTATGCTTGTAATTATAGCCACTACCCCAAATAGCTTATTCTTAGAGATGAGCAAATCTCTTCGAGAGGTATCGACTTTGCCTCGAATTTAATAAACTATCATTGAGATTTTGCCAAAATGGCAACCCACTGCAATTCTTCTAAATTCAAAAAGGTAAGGAAAAAGTTAAAAAAATAATACTCACCCAGTCTTCACTTGTCTTCGATTTTGTCACTGTTGCACTCTTCACTTGGTCATCGTCTGCATCGATCCAGTGGGTTCTTGGATGTCCTCTTCTTCTTCTGCCACTGACTGGTCCAACCATGACGTCTTTCTCCAATGACTGACTCTGCATAATTTAGCTAAAATAAGCACATTTTTCTTTGGTTATCTTAGCTTCCAGTGACAGTTTTGACTTCACTTTGTCCAAGATGTCTCTGTTGGTGATCCTTGGTGTTGGGCAATGTCATAAAATGAGCAGATGCCAAGAACCGGAAAACTCCAAAGATGAGAGTACCAGTGACTGAAGAAGACAACTGTAGGGAAAATATGCAGCCAAACAGGCGAGGCCCAGGGAAGTATAATATTTTTTTTACATTGAATAAATTAGATGTAAATCCAATTTTCTGCCAAATTTGAGTAAATCTGCAGAATTCAAATTTGGAAATACATTTAGGGAAAATTGGTTATTAGATGCATATTTCTCATTGCAAGGATACTCTCAAAAATGCTAAATCATACATAAAAGGACTACCAGAGAGTCTTTTTGAGTCCAAAAAATCCGTGATACTCAGTAATGTATAATTAAAGACCAATATATAAAAAATCAATCTCTTTATTCAAAATTACATAAGTACAAACAACAATAGTAAAAAATTGTAGACAATGCAAGAACAGGCGGGCAGCTTCATAACCATATAAGCAATGATTAGCACCGTCATGATGGACCAATCAATTACCCATGATGGATGCGTGACCAAAGCTCAAGTGCCCCTCACGCTTTGGTCACACATCCATCATGGGTAAGCACTGCCTAAGAAATTAGAGATATGTTATCCCTGCATTGATTGACCGCACTGGCTTATTGGCTTATTGCTTTTTTGTACTGTCCTACTTTTGTGCTTTGCTTACATGGATACATGTTATGTAACATATCATTGCTATTTATAATATGATGCACTATGCACTTTTGTTAATAACCTTTGTAAGTTCCTTATGAGTGGATAATTGATTGGTCCATCATGACGGTGCTAACCATTGCTTATATGGTTATGAAGCTGCCCACCTGTTCTTGTATTGTCTACAATTTTTTACTATTGTTGTTTGTACTTATGTAACTTTGAATAAAGAGATTGATTTTTTATATATTGGTCTTTAATTATACATAACTGAGTATCACAGATTTTTTGGACTCAAAAAGACTCTCTGGTAGTCCTTTTATGTATGATTTAGAATTCAAATTTGGGCAGATTCGCTCATCACTGAACATTATACTTTTTGAATATTTGCCTCAATTTTAGACTGACCTCCTACTGATCCCTGTTATCATATGTTATTGTTCTAATTTTTGCTAAGTTTTAATTGCAGGAGAAATCAAGGATTGTACAAATCAAAAACATGAGTAAGTCATCTTTTTAATGGGTACACAACCTGGGTTCTACCATGATACCAGGTATGGTGTCGTGCTCCATTATTTCCCTAGAAGGGTGTTGACCATTAACTGTAAGTTTAGCTAATGTGTCACCACGAGGTGTGAGGGGAGAAAAGGCTACATACTGAGAGGTTTATAATAATATTTCTAGTGGACTATAGTATTATAGGGCTAATTATTAAATCCCTGGTGGCCTAGTTAAAAATAATATCCCTAGTTCTCCAGGGTAAGGACCTAGATCATGTAGTTTTCACTGTTGGTCCTGGAGTAGTAAAGATATATCCCTTAAAATTGGAGTGATTACCCTCAAAACAAACCTTAAAGAAGTTGCACTGTTTCAAAACATAATTTGCCCATAGGCTCAGAGGGAAGAGGGATCAAATGAACTGAGATTTTACTCTGCTTCCGTTGCTCCTTTGTTGTTTTGGTGCAGCAGTGATGTCACATACAGCCAAATACTAAGCTTGTCGTCGGCCCTGCCGATGAAGACCGTGTGAGCTGCTAAGCTTAGTGAATGGGTGCAGCGCTGACAGCCCTACATCATTGACAGGAACAATGCAGGCTCAGGGCACAGAGGGGTAAAAATTTAGCCAAGTCTGGGTGCCCAGAGAGTTATCAGGCAATCTCAGATTCTGGGATACATAGCCGGAGTTTCGATAGTTTAGCTGTGGGCTAGTGGGAACCCTGAGTTAGCACAAGAGTTTAAAGCACAGAGGCTGCGTGTAATCCGGACCTGGATGTAGAGATACTGGGCTAGCCAGGCCGGGGCATAGGTTCTGCAAGGAAGAGAGGTGAGAAAGGAAAGCAACATAGAAATGGAGGGCCCCACTCAAATGTACAGTAAAACTGATATGCTTCTCACAAGATGTGTGCCGCCACCTGTAACTGCAATTTGTGCACTTTTGTGTAATGCATAAGATGTAAAGAATACAATTTAGAACAGCTACCTATTGTATCCATCAGTTCTACAAGTAAAGTATAGCTTATTTCATCATCCCGCTGTGACCCCTTTCTGAATAAATGGTGGGTAATGAACTGCTATGTTACCGTGCAATGTGGGGTCACGAAGAAAGATCTATAGAAGAGACTTTGTCATTCACATGTCCTCAGGGACTTGTTTCACTAATGTTTGGGGCCACAACAGAACACCTTGGCCCAGGTCACCTTTACACTATAAATTGGCATAGTCAGTAAGACAGAGAAGTCCGGTAACTGGAGATGGCATTTGGAGCATCGAATAAATTGATGAAAAAGATTGCTGGTTGAGTCACAGTGAAAAAGGAAAGAATTGTCCATCGTGGTTGGAAACTGTGCAGGATGACGCAAAAAGTATCCAAACCCACTGAAGTGACATCAAAAGAAAATGCGGAGACGAAAGAAAAGTCTGGCTCATCGCGGAGGTACAAGTCTAAAGGTGGCGTTGTAATGAAGTGGAGGTGCTGCCCTCAACCTCCTTAAAGATACGGTGTTAGTATATTATGCATTGCACAGTTATTATTATTATTATATATTTATATAGCACCATTAATTCCATGGTGCTGTACATTAGACGGGGTTACATACAAAGTTATAAGTATTGTTAACAGTAAACAAATTTACAATGACAGAGTGGTACAGAGGGGAGAGGACCCTGTCCTTGCGGACTTACATTCTATGGGATAGTGGGGAAGAGACAGAAGGTCGGGGGTGCAGCAGCTCTGGTGGTTTTGAGGCGGCGGCTCGAGCAGTGGTGAGGCAGCAGCATAGACTGAATGGAGCATTATATGGGGCTCCTGATTCAATATGGCTATTCAAAAACATTTAACCTACTGATGTTTCAATTAATTTTACTTTTATTGCTATTTTTATTTTTGAAATTTGCCAATAGCTGCTGCATTTTCCTCCCCAGGCTTATACTCGAGTCAATAAGTTTTCCAAGTTTTATGTGGCAAAATTAGGGGGTCGGCTTATACTCGAGTATATACGGTACCTCATAAAGTAACAGTGGTCAGAATTGTAAAAATTGGCCTGGTCATTAATATGCAAACCACCCTCGGGGTAAAGGGGTTAAATTAAGTGGCAGACTAACGAGGCCACAAACCGTGCATGTTTTCAAGACATTTGGCCATAATGTTGGCTCGAGGCAGGAGCAGAGGGGCCAGAATAAGGGCCGGACATTGGGCTGTATTGTTGACTCGAGGCAGGAGCAGGGGGGCCAGAATAAGGGCCGGACATTGGGCCATAATGTTGTCTAGAGGCAGGAGCAAGGGGGCCAGAATAAGGGCCGGACTTTGGGCCATAATGTTGTCTAGAGGCTGGAGGCACAGAAATGGATGCAGCCATGTTCTCAGCTTGTTGTGTTGCTGTGATAGGTTCGTCCCCTGGAGGATCTTAATACAACATTTTGGCCATCTCTGATGTTGGTATCAGATGCCATTTGTATGGGAACCTGGCCAGCTCGCCATTGTACAATGGGCCCTAGAACATGGTTGGGTTCCTGCTCTCCCTGGCATGCAACAATGAGGGTCAATATTGCTGCCCGTAAATGTGATTTTGCTTTTTTAGTAAATTGCATGATGGAGGACATCAGATAATATGTCTTAAGGACTAAGGAGACATGAAGAGACATTTGACAGATTGGAAACCAGGTCAGGGAGGCCATTAAAATGGTATGGAATTTTTCCCACGTGGGATTAAAAGCGGGGATTAAGGGAACTATATCAGAAGGATGTCAGTGAAAAATTATTGTATACATTGAAAGGAAGCTATAGTCAACATATAGGGAAATGAACTCTCCAGGTACTATTGAGGAGTTGTACGGACACACCTTAAGCAGCAGGGTCCTCATTAGTCAGTTGCGAACGAAGAATAGCTGTGAGGGGCCGTATCATTACACCTTGACCAGTGCAGCTCTCAATGGAAAGATGGAGATTCCAATAAGAGTTTGCTGGACAGTCGTTAGAAGCAGGATTGTGAAATGCAAGGAAAAAGAAGTGTCAATAAAAGTAACCGAGCAGTGCCCATGCCTGCTTAAAGCAAGTGAAACCTTCGTGAAGAATCGTACCTATTATCTGATGTACATAGTTCATAACACGTTACTGTTCAGTAAAAAAAAGTTTATTGTTGGACTCTGGTCTCCCCCACTTATCTCTGTAACATCTGGTCCTAGGCCAAGTACAATGGCAGCATGCGGTGTGCAGATGTGTATCGCCCAGATAATGAGAGCGCACACACCTGGCCAGGACCCCCAATACCAAATAGCGAGCTAGGCGTGGAAGACGAGTACCTCACTCACAGCTACCATCCCATACCACGTTACAGCGCAAAGTAGGAAAAACATCTACCCAGTTTGAGGTGGAGGGAAATTTGATGAGGCACTGCAATGATAGTAAAACCACACTGGAGAAGGAAAAACAGCCTGAGATATCGGCAGTCTGACCGATCACGGGAGGTGTGTGCAGCCATGTTCTGGTCTAGTTGTTTCCTTCAGTCCAGTGAGGCCTCTTCATCAGACTGAAGCGGTTTCTTCATCCGGCACCCAACATCTTTGGCTAACCCAATCTTCCACTGTTGACATCATCTCCTTGTTACACTGTCCACCACAAAATCATAGAATCGTATAATGTTAGAGTTTGAAGGAACCTCAATGGTCATCATGTCCAACCTCCTGCCTGCTCAATGCAGGATTCACTAAACCATCTCAGACAGATGTCTGTCCAGCCTCTGACTTAGCTGACAGCTTTCCCTGTCTTCTAATATCCTATGCTCTTTGCCCCCCCCACCTGTCTTCCACCTCTATATTTGCCCAGACTCAGACTATCACCATCATTGGGACTGCTAGTCCTTCTACCACAGTGGCTGTAAGAGCCACCAACACAGCTAGCTGTTTGAATCATGTCCTCCATCTCCTCTACAACCATCTCATCAAAGTGTAAAAGCTGACTGTTCATCTCCTCCAATAAATCAACTGAAAGAAGTTGTTGTGAGATATCCTCTTTAGCTTCCTGGAGTGCTATGGTTTAAGGGATTAAGGGACAGAACAGATAGAGGTGTCAGGAATCCAACTGAAAGTCTGTAATGTAAGAGATTAACTGTTATGGAACTGAAGGAGGACTATGCAAAACACTGACTCAAAGCTTGTTTCACAATCAGAGCCAACATCATCATTCTGTGACTGGAACGAGTATTGTGCCATACATTCCATAATGGCCTCCACTTCATAGAAGAAGAATCATAGAAGAATCATAGAATCGTAAAGTTGGAAGGGACCTCCTGGGCCATCTGGTCCAGCCCCATGCTCAAAGCAGGATTCACTAAATCATCCCAGTCAGATGTCTGTCCAGCCTCTGTTTGAAGACTTCCATTGAAGGAGAACTCACCACTTCTCGTGGCAGCCTGTTCCACTCATTGATCACTCTAACTGTCAAAAAGTTTTTTCTAATATCTAATCTGTGTCTCCTCCCATTCAGTTTCATCCCATTGCTTCTAGTCTTTCCTTGTGCAAATGAGAATAAAGTTGATCCTTCTACAATGTGACAGCCCTTTAGATATTTGTAGACAGCTATTAAGTCTCCTCTCAGTCTTCTCTTTTGCAAACTAAACATTCCCAAATCCTGCAACCTTTCCTCATAAGACAGGGTTTGCAGACCGGTCACCATTCTGGTCGCTCTTTTCTGAACTTGCTCCAGTTTGTTGATGTCTTTTTTAAAATGTGGCGCCCAAAACTGGACACAATATTCCAGATGAGGTCTGACCAAAGAGGAGTAGAGGGAAATAATGACTTCACGTGATCTAGACTGTATGCTTCTGTTAATACATCCTAGAATTGCATTTGCCTTTTTTGCTGCTGCATCACACTGTTGACTCATATTCAGTCTGTGATCTATTAGTATACCCAAGTCTTTTTCACATGTGCTGTCACTTAGCCCTATTCCTCCCATTCTATATATGCTTTTTTCATTTTTATTGCCCAGATGTAGTACTTTGCATTTCTCTCTGTTAAAAACCATTCTGTTAGTTGCTGCCCACTTCTCCAGTTTATTTAAATCTTTTTGAATCCTCTCTCTCTCTTCTCTAGTATTAGCTATCCCTCCTAGCTTTGTGTCATCAGCAAATTTAATCAGTTTACCCTCAATTCCTTCATCTAAATCATTGATAAAGATGTTGAACAATACAGGGCCCAGGACAGAGCCCTGTGGTACCCCACTTGAGACATTCTTCCAACTGGATGTGCAGCCATTTACGACCACTCTTTGGGTCCGATCACTAAGCCAGTTATGAATCCACCTAACAGTTGCCTTGTCCATTCCATACTTAGTCATTTTTTCAATAAGGATTGTATGAGAGACTTTGTCAAATGCTTTGCTGAAGTCAAGATATACTATATCTACAGCATTTCCTTGATCCACCCAATCAGTGGTACCGTCATAGAAGGAAATTAAGTTAGTCTGACATGACTTATTAGTTACAAACCCACTTCCTTTCCACTGATATGGTTGTTGGAGGCAAAAGAAGCCAACCAAAAGCAGCATTTGGCAATACTACTGTCGGGATGGCTGGTGCCAGTGGTGAAAGTGCTGCTGCTTGTGGATACCACATTCTTATAGCCAGATGTTGTGGTATGTTTTATGCTCTTTTACACTACACTGTCCATTGCCATTGCCACTTTTAATAGTGGTCATTCTTTTCAGCCACAATTCCCTCCTTCCCCAAAAGACTGAGCTAGGTACATGTTCCAAAATCAGCAGCAGGAACGGACTACAATATTGGTGCAGCATGTACGGATGTCCAATTTGCCTTTGTTTGCGTGCACTCTATTCTTTATCCTATTTGCACCTTTCTTGAAGTATATTTTACATTTGCTTGATTGGTTTTTTTTCTGCTTTGTGGGTACAGTCTATTAATTTCATCTGTTTTAGCCTGATTCATAGATTACAACTTTTTAAAAAGACACTAAATTTGACTCAACTTCACTCCGATCCCCCCATTGGTGTATTTTCAGTACGACAAAACTTTGGTGCAATTTTTGTACCTTTTGGCATCCGCATGACACTTTTGGCACCAGTTCAAGATAGGAAGGAAGGCCATTTGTTGACTCAGTAGCAAATTATTGAATTTTGGATCAAAAGCGGCAACTAACACCACAAGAAAAAGGAAAGTGACTTTAAAAAAACCCTAAATGATGAATCGTGGGCTTTGTGTGGCAGACACTGATTTTAGATTGTTTTCAGAAATGTTGTTGGCTTGCTTCTGCATAAAGTTTGAAAAAGAATGACTAATTGAAATGCAGCAGAAACTGCAGTATAATCTGTGTGATGAGAAATTGTCACCAGTTTAATTAAATCTGTAATATTCTCTTTTCTTCACAGATTGCACTAATCTTCTTCATTAGTGTCATTGTACAACATACACTATTTGTAAAATTTGTCCACTCTTTTTGGCTTCCTCCCTCTCTTTCTCGTGCTAAGCAGTTGTGACATCCTCCCACTATCCAGATTCATCCCAAAATGGCTGCTTCATTCCCTACCGCTACTTTCATACAGACTATTATTGTTTCTTCTGATTTTAACCTGCTTTATCATGTGATGTAATAGCCGCAAAGCTAATGCACAAGGTTATATGATCTTTCTTTGGCTGATACAATGTCTTGCAATATGTAAACTGGCGATGGTCATTTTAGGAGATTCACATTAAGCAAGTTGCAGATTGTTCAAATTCACCCGATTTGGAAAATTCCTAAAAAATTCAACACACATTCAATTTACATCATCTGTACTTTTTAAATTTATTTGGCAACACCGCTTTCTACAAGAATATCTGCTGAGAAAGCTTCTGATACTATGTTTTCTCAGAAGATGTTATCGTTAAGTAAATGTTGGCACGTCCCAGTTTAAACTGAGCCAGAAGATTTGAGTAAGACACCAACAGATTCTGTTCAGTTCCAGTTTGTTCAGGTTAAAGAATCTCGTCTTCTCCATAAAAACAAATGTCATCCTTATGTTCATTCATTGCAATCACCGACACCGTATTAAAACATGATGGAACACAAAGATATTTTATTACAGTCATTTGCCTGCAAACCGTTCTTGTGCATTACGACTTGTGCGTAGTGCCAGCAAGGGTTTCCTTGAAATGTAAAAATCACTTTAACTGCTGTGCAGAATCTGAGCTGTGAGCAGTCTTTAATTATATAGATGTAGTTGTTTTTCTTTTCCTGAAATAAAAAAAAGAAAAGAAACATTTACATACAAATAAATCAGTGAAGCATTTAGTTTTACAGTAGTACAGAGTTTCGTATTTTTTTTACAATATTTTCTATTTTTTTCTCTTTTATATTAAAGGGAACATATCAGTTCCTTCAAACGTTTTTAATCTGCCATCATATGACCCGCATATATTTGCATTAATATAATATTCTTGATGTTGCATACTTTGGCAAAAAACAGGTTACACAATTGTAAGCAGAAGGATCGGGCTAGGGGTACCTTTCTTGCGCCGGGTCCGGAACTGTCGGGGCTGTCTCCTCTGTTGTCTGGGGGAAAGCTTAAAGAACCGGACCAACCTTTGCACTTGGCAGCAGAGGGCGTGTCTGAGGCTAAAAAACAAAAGCACGCATCGAAACAGGGAGACTTGGCGGGAATGGATAGTGCGCAGCAGGGGGAGGTGAGTGCTCTGGCCCTTGAGCACCATAGCAGCGCAGGCTCATGCTCCAGCATCCCCGCTGCTGCCTGCAGAGACTGTGAACTTAGACGTGCCATGTACCTGTCAGTATCCACAAAGCAGGATGCCAAATGCTCCGGGCTCGTGTGTACTGCACACGTGCCCCCTAGGAAGGACCGGGTGTGTGACTGTGAACAGATCCCTGACCTCCCGGTGCATATTTGTCGGGTCACGTTGAGCTCCGACATTGCTGCTACCCTCCACAGCACCCGCTGGACTTAGGAACCCGAGGAAGGCTTCAGAGACTCACCGCCGCTGGGAAGACTCAGCTTGTCGTGGTATTCAGGACTACACTGGATTAACCCCGCGCTGACTGTTGTTGGCACCAACTCTTGTTTCGTGGACTCTACATTCAGATTGGATAAGTTATAAATTAAGTACTGTTACTATCATTTTCCCCTGCATTTTCCCAAACCGCATACCCTTTTTGCCTGTCGCCTGCATTATCCCTGTTTAACTCTTTATCTCCCTCACATACTTGTTAAAGTAAAATATGTTAATCCTTGCTCTGTCTCTTCTCCGTCACTGCATCCCGCAAACTGCTCACACTTGGCATAGTCAGCAGAATGCAGTCCACCGGTGCAGAAGGGACAGACCAAGCAGTTGGGGGTGCCCCGAGGACCAGTATATCCCTGGGGGAGATGTTGAGCCACCTCCCCAAATTTACAGGGAACAACACCTTGCTATGGGACTGGACTGAGTGGGTCAGGGGAATGTTGAGGATGCACTCCATGACCCCCGCAATGGAATCAGAGGTTGCCCTGATGGCACTGGACGGGGAGGCGAGGAGTTCTGTCATGCTTTGCCCAACCCCAGTGAACGAGACACTTTTGACAAAGTGCTGCAAACTCTGGAAGAAATGTATGGGGACCCCACAGACGTCGGAGAGTTGCGCATGCGGTTGTTTGGCCGTGTTCAAAGGGAGGGGGAGACTGTGACCCACTACATGAATGCGGTGCAGGAGATCCACGCTGCGATTGCTAAGGGAGATGGCGCAGGTGTAGGCCCTCCTGATATAGTGCTACGAGGCCAGTTAGTAGCAGGCCTTAGAAATGCGCTGCTGAAACAGACCTTGCGCGAGTGCTTGCAGGTAAATCCGCACTTGACTTTTCTAGAAGTTGGAGGTGAAGCGCGCGCAAATGAGCAAGAGCAGGGGGTGACAGTCCCAACAGGGAAAGTCATGAGCGGGGAGGTATCTGTTACACCTGGTCCCTGTCCTGGCGCAGTGCCCAGGTTAGTCACTGTTACACCTGGTCCCCGTCCTGGAGCTGCGTCCAGGTCTGCTGCTGCCCCCCTTTCTGGGCACTCACCTTCAGCCTCGCTCGCTGTCCTTAGGCAGCAGCCGGCCTCCCCTGGGTCTCATGCTGCCGCTCTGCATTCAGCTCTCCCTCCTGCCTCCACCTCCTGGCGTCGTATCGGCAGATCTACATAGTAACATAGTTATTAAGGTTGAAGGGAGACTTTAAGTCCATCTAGTTCAACCCATATCTTATCCTAACTTTCCCTAACATGTTGATCCAGAGGAAGGCAAAAAAAAAACCCCATGTGGCAAACAGTAAGCTTCACATTGGGAAAAAAAATTCCTTCCCAACTCCACATACGGCAATCAGACTAGCTCCCTGGATTAACGCAATATTAAGGAAACTAGTGTATATACCCTGTAATATTATACTTTTCAAGAAAAGAATCCAGTCCCTTCTTAAATTTTAGTAGGGAATCACTCATTACAACGTCATATGGCAGAGAGTTACTGCTCTTACAGTAAAGAATCCGCATCTGTGAGTATGCTTAAACCTTCTTTCCTCCAGACAGAGAGGATAATAATAATAATAATAATACATTTTATTTCTATAGCGCCGACATATTCCGCAGCACTTTACATTTCAGAGGGGATTTGTACAGACAATAGACATTACAGCATAACAATAATCACATAGATTATAACAAATATGCAAGAGGAATGAGGTCCCAGCTCGCAAGCTTACAGCCTATGAGGAAAGAGGTAGACACGAAAGGTGGGTGGTAACAGTTGCCCTGATTGTATGGACCAGCCATAATGTTAAGTGTGTAACAGTACAGACACAGAGGGCTAATGGATGCATAAAGCATGTGGGAACATGATGCGGGGAACCTGGTTATGGTAAAACTTTTGGCTGTGCCACACAGGGATAGATTAGGTTGTATTGAGGCGATAGGCCAGTCTGAATAAATGCGTTTTCAGGGCACGCTTAAAATTGTGGGGATTGGGGACTAATCGTATTGACCTGGGAAGTGCATTCCAAAGAATTGGCGCAGCACGTGTAAAGTCTTGGAGACGGGAGTGGGAGGTTCTGATTATTGAGGATGCTAACCTCAGGTCATCAGCAGAATGGAGGGCTCGGGTAGGGTGGTATACTGAAACAAGGGAGGAGATGTAGGGTGGTGCTGAGCCATGTAGGGCTTTGTGGGTGAGGGTAGTAAGTTTATACTGAATTCTGGAGTGGATGGTGTAATATCCACACGTTATGAAGAATTCAAGGTATTAAACTTTAGATATGTTTTATTCTTCGTCCTCCAGCACACAGCATAACAGTTGCATTCTCATGCTACACAGAAGTGAAAGTGAAACTTCCCTTCTCATCCTTCTTGTCTCCACAACCCAAGTCCCATAAGTCTGGCTTGCTTAAAGAGACAGATCTAATTATTATACATTACATCATCCCCCTTTTTTCTTTTTTTTTTTTTTTTTTTTTTACTATAAATAACCCATATTACTGATAAATGCAACAACATGAAAACGTCCAAAGAAATCATATGTCCGTTTTGTCTTATTTGTTCAATTCAAAAACCAGAGAAACAAAAAAAAAACACAAAACAAACAAAACTGTAGTTACGCTTCTTCAATAAGCCTCGATGGAGCTCTTCTCTCTCGTGTAGGATAACGTCTGGGCTCTTTGAGAGGGTTCATTATTGATGGACCAGCTACCTCTTGTTGGTCCTCTCCACCATCGGATACCAAATCTTCCACCAAAGAGAGTTCATTGTCATCATTCTGCGGTATGACTTTAAAATATGAAGAATTTCGCGTTATGGAGTGTCCATCTCGTTCAGCTGTGATCATGCTGCCTTTCCTTTTAGTAACATAATATTTTGCAGGACCATATACAGGTGAGGTCTTGTTGGTTGGTCTTTGACGTACCACCACGACATCCCCTTTCGATGGCACTTGACTGTGTCCTTCGCCTTCTGTCTGCATAACGTTTCATGGCTTGTTTGTTGGAGAAATCTGTGGATCTCACTGAGGAGTCACTCGGTCGGGGATGGCTGGTCACATCAGGGAGACGTATACGCAGGGTTCTGCTGAACATTAAATGAGCTGGAGCAGCATTAGTAGTGGAGTGTGGCGTATTGCGGTAATTACGCATGAATTTGTATAATGACTGTTTCAGTGGGATGTGCTCCAGACTCGCTGCCTTGATACGTTTCCCCAGAGTACGCATAAAACGTTCCACAATTCCATTGGCTTGCGGCCAGCAAGGTGTGATTTTCCTGTGATTGAATCCCAAGTATTCAGAAAATTGTGTAAACACATGTCCATTGAATGGAGGTCCATTGTCTGTTTTGACCATCCTTGGAATACCATATGCCGAGAAAATGTCGTCCAGCTCTGGTATGACATTATTAGCAGATGTTGAAGAGATAAATGAAATGACAGGGTATCGAGAATATTCATCAATTGTTACGAGAATGTATTGGCCATTTGGCAATGGTCCATATATATCGACTGCCACTTCCTCCCAGAAAGCAGTGGGTAACGGAGACATTTGTAATGGCTCTAAGTTTGATGATGGAGTGATTAATTGACAAGTAGAACAGCGTCTAATCTTTTCTTCCACCAAGTGATCCATATTTGGGAACCACACTTTTTCTTGGAGTAACTTCTTTGTGCCAACAATTCCTAAATGACCTTCATGTGCTATCTGTATGACTAAGTTACGCAAAGTCTTAGGTACAACTAATTTGGTACCTCGAAGAATGAGGTGTTCTTCAGTGACTGATAATTCCTCACGTACGTTTGAGAATAGTTTTAACTCTTTCAGATCAATCTCAGAATCAGGAAATTTTTCCTTTTGAATTTCATGCCACCTTCGATTTTGGATGATTTGTATTAGGGCACAGAGTGTCTTGTCTTTTGTTGTTTCATTTATAAATTGATCAAGAGAAAGTGCTTTTGGCACGGCATGATCTGTAACAAAACGTAGGTATTCTTCAATGGAGGAATGCACAGGTATATCATCATTAGTAGGATGTCTTGAAAGATAATCAGCCGGATTGCTGTATTTTCCAGGTTTGTGAACAATTTTATAGTTGTAGTCCTGTAGACGTAGGCCCCATCGTTCAATTCGTGCAGGCATTTTAGCTCTGGGATTTCCAAAAATTGTAAGAAGTGCTTGATGATCTGTGACAATGGTGAAGGGAAATAGAGAAATAACAATGACAATGAAATGACAATGGTGAAGGGAAATTTCCATAGAGAAATAAGTGAAAGTGTTCACATCCCCAGACAACTGCCAAGCTTTCTTTTTCAGGTTGAGAATATTTTCTTTCAGTGTTTGTTAAGCTCTTACTTGCATAAGAAATGATGTGAGGATTTTGATTGTTATCCTTGTACTGCGCTAGAATAGCACCCAGTCCCACGGGACTGGCGTCCACAATCAGTTCAGTTCGAAGAGCTGGATCAAAATAAGCCATAGTGGTTGTCGAGCAGAGTTCATTTTTAATTGTTTCAAAAGAGGCCTGACAGTCTTGAAACCATTGAAAAATACAACTTTGTTTTGTAAGCTCCCGTAGTGGATTGCTGATTGTTGAAAAATTCGGAATATATCTAGCACAGTAACTTGCCATTCCAAGGAAAGAACGCACTTCACTGGCATCCTGTGGAATTGAGGCTGTTCTGATGGCTTCCACTTTCTTGGGGTCTGGTTGTACTCCTTTTGCCGAGAAGATGTGACCATAGAATTCTAATGAACCCTTGTCAAACTCGCACTTCTCTTTGTTTAAAGTGAGTCCAGCAGAAAGCAGACATTCGAAGATAGCATATAGAGCACGATTATGCTCAGCTTGAGTTTTACCAAAAACCAATATGTCATCACTGTAATTAAAGGCATTTGGGATGTGTTGAATGACACTCCTTATTGCATCCTGAAAAATTTCTGCTGCTGAGCAGACTCCAAAAGTCAATCTTTTGTATCTTCTGAGGCCCACATGGGTGGAAAATGTGGTCAAGTATCGGGACTCTGGACTCAGTTCTAATTGATGATATCCCTTATTGAGGTCGAGCTTTGAGAAGACGGTGGCTCCATTTAATAAATGAATAATGTCATCAATCGTAGGTGAGATATGTCTTTCCCTCTGTATAGTGGTGTTGGGCAGGCGCATGTCAACACACAGTCTCACTTGATCAGGAGTCTTTGGTTTTGGAACTACCACAAGTGGAGAGACCCACGGAGTGGGACCAGTAACAGTTTCAATAACGTCCTCATCCATGAGCAATTGGAGTTCCTTTTCTACCTTCTGTCTCAGGTGAAATGGAATACGCCTGTGAGGCTGGGCTACTGGACGAACATTGTCATCCACATGAAGGTGTACTTGAGAGTCCTTTAGTTTTCCCAAACCACTAAATAGGGAGGGAAAGCTGTTCACCATAGTTTGTACATCCATATCCGCAGGGTCAGTTATAGTATGAATAACCTGGATGAGCCCTAGCTCCAAGGCAGTGTGATAGCTGAGAAGACAGCCTCCCGATCCTTGTAATGTGTGGAAAGTGGTTTTCTGCCTGTTTTCTTTATATCTAATTTCAGCATCAAATTGTCCCATTATAGCTAGAGGTGTTTTAGATCCATAAGGAAAGATTTTAGTCTGCACTTGTTGTAAGACTGGCCTTGTTTTCAATTGTTCATATGTAGTGCCATCTATGATATCCACTGAAGCTCCTGTATCTATTGTAAAGGTAATGTCAGTGTTGCAGATTGAGAGTGTAACACAGGGAGACTGTACTGAACCAGTGACAGAGGTAGTGAACACATAGTTCTCAGTCGCAGACATTTCTTCTGTGTCCTGATTTATCACTTTTACCTCTGCAGATTTTGTCATAGGCAGCGGAGGCTTGTAGTGCGCTGATTTGCAAACAGCTGCAAAATGATTCCCTTTTCCACGTTTACTGCAGGTTTGTCCCATAGCTGGACATTTGTTCTGGTGGTGAGGGAAATCCTGTCCACATCTATAACATTTCTTCTGTTTCTGGGCTTGTTTGTCTGGTAAATTTTTCTGTTTGAGATTATGCACATGTAATTTATCCCCATTCTCCATTACGGTAGCCTGATGATCACGGGCCATTTTGAGCAAATCATGTAGAGAGATATCCTGCTGCAGAGCCTTACGCCTTAGGTTATTAGACGAGCAGGTGACAATTATTTGAGTTAGGATTTCATCATCTACATCTGTAAAGGCACATCCATGTGCTAACTCTTTCAGCCGTGTGACATAAGTGTCTATGGACTCTTCTGGAAGCTGCTTGGCAATCCTGAATTTATATCTTTCATATCTGATGTTCTGTTTGGGGTTGAAGTAGCCAGTGAGAGCTTTAGTGCAGTTGCTGTATGTGTCTGTTTCTGCGGCAGGTAACGTACTGTATATGTCATAGACTCCTGGGTCTGCACAATGCAGGAGCAAAGCTCTCTTTCTTTTCTCCTCCTTTATGTCCATGGCTTCTAGGAAATTCTCAAATCTGTTTAGCCATTTTCTCCAGTTATGGGAGAGATTAATGACATCAGTCATATCAAACTGTGGGAATGTGTGCAAGTAGTCAGCCATGATAGAGTCTCTCAGTGGTGCTGGCGTGTGAAGCGGTAAAATATAGTCCGTACTCACAGCAGTAGGTGATTATATCCCATCCTCGTCGCCAGTTGTAATATCCACACGTTATGAAGAATTCAAGGTATTAAACTTTAGATATGTTTTATTCTTCGTCCTCCAGCACACAGCATAACAGTTGCATTCTCATGCTACACAGAAGTGAAAGTGAAACTTCCCTTCTCATCCTTCTTGTCTCCACCCCCCAAGTCCCATAAGTCTGGCTTGCTTAAAGAGACAGATCTAATTATTATACATTACAGATGGGTCGCCAGTGTAATAACTGGCACAAGGTAGAGGCATCGGTGTAACGATTGGTGAGGAATATGATCCTGGCTGCAGCATTCAAGACAGATTGGAGAGGGGCGAGTTTGGTAAGAGGGAGACCGATTAGAAGAGAGTTACAATAGTTGAGACGAGAATGAATAAGAGAAACAGTAAGAGTTTTTGCAGAGTCAAAAGTAAGACAAGGTCAAATTCTAGAAATGTTTTTGAGGTGCAGATGACAAGAGCAAGCCAGTGATCGAATGTGGGGGGCAAAGGAAAGCTCGGAATCAAGTATGACCCCAAGACAGTGGGCATGTTGCTGGGGAGTAATAGTGGAACCACACACAGAAATGGTGATGTCGGGTATAGGTACATTAGTAGAGGGAGGAAACACAAGGAGCTCAATCTTTGACAGGTTCAGTTTCAGATATAGTGAGGACATGATGTTAGACACAGCGTTTAGACAATCGCCGGTGTTTTCTAGAAAGGCTGGCGTGATGTCAGGAGAAGAAGCATATAATTGGGTGTCATCAGCATAGAGATGGTACTGGAAACCAAATCTACTGATTGTTTGACCAATAGGGGCAATGTACAAGGAGAAGAGGAGGGGGCCTAGAATCGATCCTTGAGGAACCCCAACAGTAAGGGGAAGGTGAGAGGAGGAGGAACCGGCAAAAGATACAGTAAAAGAGCCGTCAGAGAGATAGGAGGAGAACCAGGAGAGAACGATGTCCTTGAGGCCAATGGAACGGAGCATAGTGAGGAGGAGCTGATGATCCACAGTGTCGAATGCTGCAGAGTGATCCAAGAGAATTACCATGGAGTAATGACCATTTGATTTAGCTGTTAGTAGATCATTAGAGACTTTAGTGAGGGCAGTTTCAGTAGAGTGTAAAGAGCGGAAACCGGATTGGAGAGGGTCGAGAAGAGAGTTATCAGAGAGATAGCGGATAAGACGGGAGTGGACCAGGCGTTCCAGGAGTTTAGAGATGAAGGGAGGATTAGAGACAGGTCTATAGTTAGCGGCACAGTTTTGGTCGAGGAATGGTTTTTTAAGTAGATGTATGATGGCATGCTTAAATGAGGAGGGAAAGATACCAGAAGAGAGAGGTTAAATATTTTAGTTAGGTGAGGGGTGACAGCAGGGGAAAGGGACTGGAGGATATGTGACGGAAATGGGTGACTGATGCAAGTGGTTGGGCGAGAAGATGCAAGGAGCCTGCTTACTTCTTCTGTGACTGGTTCAAAATCAGAGAGTGAGCTAGATGCAGTGGGGGAGGGAGAACAGTGCATGGTATGAGGTGATTGGGAGATAATTTCCTGTCGAATCTGGTCAATTTTTTCTTTGAAGTAATTGGCCAGATCGTCAGCTCGGAGCTCCGTGGCTGGGGCCTGTACTCTTGGGTTGAGTAGAGAATGAAAAGTGTCAAAGAGACGTTTCGGGTTATTGGACAGTGAGGTGATGAGGGTGTTGAAATAGGTTTGTTTGGAGAAGTGAAGGGCAGTGTTGTATGTTCTAAGCATAAACTTATAATGGATGAAATCTTCGTGTAGATTGGATTTTCTCCACAGACGTTCGGCGCACTTGGAGCACCGCTGCAAGAAACGTTTTTTCAGGGTGTGCCAGGGTTGTTGCCGTCTGTGTTGTGGAGTTCTATTTATAGGGGGTGCAAATTCCTCCAGGGCACTTTTAAGTGTTTCATTGTAATGCTTCAGTGCAGAATTAGGACATGAGAGGGAGGAGATAGGGGCCAATGAAGACTGCAAGATGCCTCCTTGTCCTCGTCACAGGTCTAAGAGTAAAAAGATCATTAGAAAGGTCTTTGTACTGTCCCCGCATATATTTATACATTGTAATAAGATCACCCCTAAGCCTTCGATTCTCCAAACTAAATAACCCCAAGTGTAATAACCTGTCTTGGTATTGCAGACCCCATAGTTCCCTCATAACCTTGGTTGCTCTTCTCTGCACCCGCTCTAGTTCAGCTATGTCTTTCTTATACACCGGAGACCAGAACTGTACACTGTGTTCTAAGTGTGGTCGCACTAGTGACTTATATAGAGGTAAAATTATGTTCTCCTCATGAGCATCTATGCCTCTTTTAATGCATCCCATTATTTTATTTGCCTTTGCAGCAGATGCCTGACACTGGCCACTAAATGTGAGTTTGTCATCCACCCATACACCCAGGTCTTTTTCAGTGACAGTTTTGCCCAGTGTTTTACCATTGAGCAAATAATTATACTTCTTGTTTGTTCTACCCAAGTGCATGACCTTACATTTATCCCCATTAAAGCTCATTTGCCATTTATCAGCCCAAGCTTCTAGTTTACATAAATCCTCCTGTAATATAAAATTGTCCTCCTCTGTATTGATTACCCTGCAGAGTTTAGTATCCTCTGCAAATATTGAAATTCTACTCTCTATGCCCCCTACAAGGTCATTAATAAATATGTTAAAAAGAAGAGGGCCCAAAACTGATCCCTGTGGTACCCCACTGCTAACCGTGACCCAGTCCAAGTGTGCTCCATTAGTAACTACCCTTTGTTTCCTATCCCTGAGCCAGCTCTTAACCCACCTACACATATTTTCCCCTATCCCCATTGTTCTCATTTTATGTATCAAGTCAACCTTTTGTGTGGCACCGTATCAAAAGCTTTTGAAAAGTCCATGTACATCACGTCCACTGCATTCCCTTGTTCCAGTCCTGAACTTACCTCTTCATAAAAGCTTATCAGATTAGTCTGACAGGAACAGTCCCTTGTAAACCCATGTTGATATTGGGTCATGAAGTTATTCTTCTCCAGATACTCCAGTATAGTATCTCTTAGAAAACCCTCCAGGATTTTAACCACAGTTGAGGTTAAACTTACTGGCCTATAATTTCCAAGTTCAGTTTTTGTCCCCTTTTTGAATATTGGCACCACATTTGCTGTACGCCAGTCCTGTGATACAGACCCTGTTATTATGGTAATTTCCTGATGAAGGGGGCATGAGACCCCTGAAACGCGTAGAATAAAACCACTGCAATCATACAGCATTCTCCTGGAATTTGTCTAAAGCGGCAGCGCGGAATATAACTACAAACTCCCTTTGGATTCATCATTTCTTTGGTCACTGAAGACCTGTGGATCTGCAGCAGCCGCTACCTACACGCTCTTATCTCATCCTAACCAGGTGAGCATATTTCATGATATACTGTCTTTTGTAACGTGGATAAGACCCTATTGCGCTTTTTTGTCTCCCCCTTTTTTTTGCAATAATTATGGAATCTTTAAAGATTAAAAATAATGGTCTATCTATGACTGTGCTTAATTCCTGCAGTACTCGGGGGTGTATACCGTCCGGGCCCGGGGATTTGTCAATTTTAGTGATTTTTAGACGCCGCCGTACTTCCTGCTGGGTTAAGCAGGTGACATTTAATGGAGAATTTTTTATCCCTGATCATGTTATCCGTCATGGGATTTTCTTGTGTAAATACTGTTGAAAAAAAGTCATTTAGCATATTGGCTTTTTCCTCATCCTCATCCACCATTTCACCCAGACTATTTTTAAGGGGACCAACACTATCATTTTTTAGCTTCTTACTATTTATGTAGTTAAAGAATATTTTGGGATTATTTTTACTTTCTCTGGCAATGAGTCTCTCTGTCTCAATCTTTGCTGTCTTGATTTGCTTTTTACAGAATTTATTTAATTTTCTGTATTTATTTAATGCCTCATCACTACCTACTTGATTTAATTCTCTAAATGCTTTATTTTTATCTCTTATTGCACCCCTTACAGCTCTATTTAACCATAGTGGTTTCCCCCTATTTCTCGCATGTTTATTCCCATACGGTATACACTCACTGGCCACTTTATTAGGTACACCATGCTAGTAACGGGTTGGACCCCCTTTTGCCTTCAGAACTGCCTCAATTCTTCGTGGCAGAGATTCAACAAGGTGCTGGAAGCATTCCTCAGAGATTTTGGACCATATTGACATGATGGCATCACACAGTTGGCGCAGATTTGTCGGCTGCACATCCCTGATGCGAATCTCCCGTTCCACCACATCCCAAAGATGCTCTATTGGATTGAGATCTGGTGACTGAGGAGGCCATTTGAGTACAGTGAACTCATTGTCATGTTCAAGAAACCAATCTGAGATGAATCGAGCTTTATGACATGGCGCATTATCCTGCTGAAAGTAGCCATCAGATGCCTGTTCTTAGCTGAGAGGAGTGGTACCCAGTGTGGTCTTCTGCTGCTGTAGCCCATCTGCCTCAAAGTTCGACGCACTGTGCGTTCAGAGATGCTCTTCTGCCTACCTTGGTTGTAACGGGTGGCAATTTGAGTCACTGTTGCCTTTCTATCAGCTCGAACCAGTCTGCCCATTCTCCTCTGACCTCTGGCATCAACAAGGCATTTCCGGCCACAGAACTGCCGCTCACTGGATTTTTTTTCTTTTTCGGACCATTCTCTGTAAACCCTAGAGATGGTTGTGCGTGAAAATCCCAGTAGATCAGCAGTTTCTGAAATACTCAGACCAGCCCTTCTGGCACCAACAATCATGCCACGTTCAAAGGCACTCAAATCACCTTTCTTCCCCATACTGATGCTCGGTTTGAACTGCAGGAGATTGTATTGACCATGTCTACATGCCTAAATGCACTGAGTTGCCGCCATGTGATTGGCTGATTAGAAATTAAGTCTTAACACACAGTTGGACAGGTGTACCTAATAAAGTGGCCAGTGAGTGTATATTGTGCACAGGTCCTATTCAGAATGTTAATAAACGTCTCCCATTTTCTTTGTGTATTTTTATGTCTCAGGATATCGTCCCAGTTAATTGCACCAAGATCATCTCTCATCCGTTGGAGATTTGCCTTCCTGAAGTTTAGTGTCCTTGTAACCCCTCTACTACACATCTTATTAAAGGATACATGAAAACTTATTAATTTGTGATCACTATTACCCAAGTGACCCCCAACCCTTACAATTGATATGCGGTCTGGCCTATTGGTTAATATTAGGTCTAGCAGTGCCCCCCCCTCTTGTTGGGTCCTGAACCAGTTGTGAAAGGTAATTGTCTCTCATAGTTGTCAGAAACCTATTACCTTTGCTGGAACTGCAGGTTTCGGTTCCCCAATGTATTTCAGGGTAGTTGAAGTCCCCCATAATAATGACTTCTCCTTGAGTCGCTGCTTCATCTATTTGCTTTATGAGGATATTCTCTGTTGCTTCCATTATTTTTGGAGACTTATAACAAACCCCTATCAGTAATTTATTATTTTTCCCCCCTCCCCTTATCTCCACCCACAGGGACTCTACATTTTCATTAGATTCATATATATTATCACGCAGGATGATTTTACATATAAACACACGCCTCCCCCTTGTTTATTTGTATGGTCATTTCTGAACAGACTATAGCCCTGTAAATTAACCGCCCAGTCATGGCTCTCGTCCAGGCATGTCTCAGATATCCCCACCATGTCATAATTATGTTCCAACAACATTAACTCCAATTCCTCCATTTTGTTGGTGAGGCTTCTGGCATTAGTATACATGCACTTTATGTATCTCTCTGTACCTCTATTCTTTCTTAAATTATTAACTATTCTAACCCCACCCCCATGCCACCCCCACCCCCAATTTCATTATTTGTGCCCAGGTCTCTATCTGCACTGTTTTCCCCTCCTATAAAAGGAATACCCTCCCCCCGTCCCTAGTTTAAACACTCCTCCAACCTTCTAGCCATTTTCTCCCCCAGCACAGCTGCACCCTCCCCATTGAGGTGCAGCCCATCCCTAGCGTAGAACCTGTAGCCAACTGAGAAGTCGGCCCAGTTCTCCAGGAACCCAAACCCCTCCTTCCTACACCAATTCCTGAGCCACTTATTAACCTCCCTAATCTCCCGTTGCCTCTCTGGCGTGGCACGTGGTACAGGAAGTATTTCCGAAAATACCACCTTGGAGGTCCTTGCTTTAAGCTTACAGATCTGTAACTAAAGCTTTTTCCAAAAGTGCAATTAACCAATGGCAGCGCACTGGCTGCTATTTCTGGCCTCTCCTCCATTGGGAAAGCGCCGGAGCAGCGAGTATTAATCATTGCTACAGCCGATTCTCTTGCTAACCTGTCTGCGCTGCGTCTGCAGTCTCTGTGCATTCTCTAATGCTATCTGTCTCCACAGAGTATCAGTATCCTGTGCTTCCTGATTATATCAGCAACCATCTGGGCGAAAGCCATCCCGTTCCGCCAACAGCCATCCGAGTCCGAGGACTGTGTGAGTGTCACTGGAACCAACTACCTACCAACTACCTGGATCCAGGACCTGTCTCATTACGAACTCTGCTGTAACTACTGTTATCCCTTTTGGTCCCACTGGGACAGCTGCCACGTGGCTGGGGTCTAACTGGAGGTAGCACCTGTGTCCTCCGGTTATTCCATTTTGGCCCTGTATGAGGGGCTTTACGACGGGTACCCGGAGCTCACTAGTCACGCCCCCTTCAGAGCCCCCCGGACTGTGGTCCCGAGGTTCCACTTTAAAAATAAAAAACGAATGTGAACTTCACCATCTCTGCCTCCGCTTCCGTTCCGTTACGCTTCCGTTTTCGTTACAGATTGCTCCGGCCATGGAATCCGCTGGACCCCAAAGGCTTCCAACTATGGAACTGTGCCAAGAGGTAACCCGCCTAAAAGATCAACAGGACAAGATCATGTCTTATCTACGTAACCTGTCCACCTGCATGGATTCTCTGCTGAACCCGGCTGTTCCTGATTCACCTAGCAGCACCCAGGTACCTGCAAGCAAGGGTCTTTGCCTGGCGGCTCCTCCACGCTTCCATGGTGATCCCACTCAATGGCGGGGTTTTCTCAATCAGTGTACCCTACACTTCGAAATCTTGGGGAACATGTTTGTTTCTGACCGTGCCAAAGTGGGCTTCATTATGTCACATCTGGCAGGAGAGGCTCTCGCCTGGCTAAACCCGTTATGGGAGAGAGGAGACCCACTGGTTAATGATCTTCAATCTTTCCTAGAGACTTTTCACAGGACCTTCGATGAGCCAAGCCGGGTCACGTTGACCGCTTCTGCCCTGCTTCGCTTATGCCAAGGAACCCTCACAGTGGCTCAGTATGCTGTTCAGTTCCACACCCTCTCATCTGAGTTATCTTGGAACAATGAGGCCTTGCTGGCTACCTTCTGGGAGGGCCTATCTGGAAAAATTAAGGATGAGCTGGCGGGACGGGACAGGCCTACCATCTTGGATGACCTGATTTCTTTGGCGACCCGGATTGACCTGCTTTTTCAGGAGCGTTCCATGGAGATTAAGTGAGAAAAGAGGTCCTACCACCTGGACTGTAATTCTTCCAAGATGGCTACCTCATCCTCTTCTCCCGAAGCTGTGGAGGTAGATCGAGTAAGTCTGGCCAGCCGCCCCCAGGAAGCGCGTCGCAAAGGCGGAAGTTGTCTATATTGTGGTAGTTCCGAACACCTGATCTGCTCCTGTCCAAAGAATTCGGGAAACTCCTGTGCATATGCTCAGTAGGAGACGCCACCCTAGGTAGAGAACATTCCTCTCCTTCGCTGCAGATCTCAGTCTCCGTGACCTGCGGAGCAATAAAATTTTCTGGACTCTGTCTGTTGGATTCCAGAGCCGCCGGGAGTTTTATCCAGCAGACGCTTGTGGATCGTTACCACTTACTAGTTCAGGCTCTTCCCAATCCGTTGCGGGTGACCGCTGTCAATTACCAGCCACTGACCGAACCCTTCCAGTTCCAGACTGAGCCAGTGGAACTCCGGGTAGGTCTTATGCATTCTGAAAGAATCCGTTTTTATGTGCACCCTGATTTTTCTCACCTCTTGCTTTTAGGTTTGCCTTGGTTTCAGAAACACAAACCAGTCCTTAATTGGAGAACAGGCAAAATTCTACGTTGGGGAGATTACTGCTCGGACCGTTGCTTACCCCGGATTAAACCAGTTTCACCCCCGGTCCAACCTGCTATCCTGCTTGGATTACCATACGCTTACTGGTCCTTCTCGGATGTCTTTGGGAAAAAGGAAGCTGAAAAACTTCCCCCCACAGGTCGTATAACTGTCCAATAGATCTTCTTCCTGGAACATCTCCTCCCCGTTGGAGAGTTTACCCTCTTTCCCAGGCAGAGACTCAGGCTATGTCGGACTACATCACGGAGAATTTGGCCAGAGGGTTTATCCAAAAATCATCATCACTGGCAGGAGCAGGCTTCTTCTTCGTCAAGAAAAAGGACAGATCCTTGTGGCCCTGTATCGACTACCGGGGACTGAACCAGATCACGGTAAAAAACAAGTACCCTTTGCCTCTAATTTCAGAACTGTTTGACTGTCTCCGAGGGGCCAAGATCTTCACCAAGCTGGATCTCAGAGGTGCCTACAATTTGATCTGAATCAGGGATGGAAACGAATGGAAAACAGCCTTCAACACCTGTGATGGCCACTACGAGTACCTGGTAATGCTGTTTGGTCTAAGCAATGCACCCGCTGTTTTCCAAGAATTCGTCAATGACGTTTTCAGGGATCTGCTTTACACCTGTGTTGTTGTCTATCTGGACGACATTCTGATTTTTTTCTACTGACTTGGTCTCGCACCGCAGGCAATTACGCCTAGTCTTACAGAGGCTGAGGGAGAACAGACTGTATGCCAAGTTTGAAAAGTGCCTCTTTGAACAATCCTCTTTGCCTTTCCTTGGTTACATTGTTTCCTTCACAGGATTAAAAATGGATCCAGAGAAGTTATCGGCTGTACTCAAGTGGCCTCGTCTGTCTGGGCTGAAGGCCATACAGCGATTTCTGGGCTTCACCAACTACTACAGACAATTCATTCCTAACTACTCCACCCGAGTGGCGCCCATCTCAGCTCTGACCCGGAAAGGTACAAATCCCAAGGATTGGCCTCCTGATGCTGAGGAGGCTTTTGTTTCTCTCAAAAAGGTCTTTGCTGTCGCACCTGTTCTTCATCGTCCTAACTCAAAAGAACAATTTTTTCTTAAGGTCGATGCCTCTTTAGTAGGTGTGGGAGCCGTACTAACCCAGAAATCATCCACCGGGCGAATGCACTCCTGTGATTTTTTTTCCAAGGTTTTTTCTTCCGAACAGAGGAATTATTCCGTTGGAGATCGGGAATTGTTGGCTATCAAATTGGCTCTGCAGGAGTGGAGGCATCTTCTAGAAGGAGCTCTTCATCAGGTAGTCATATACACCGATCACAAAAACCTTGCTTACCTCCAAACTACGCAAAGGCTGAATCCTCGTCAAGCCCGCTGGGCTTTGTTTTTTGCTCGCTTTAATTTTGTTCTTCATTTTCGCCCAGCTGACAATAAAGGCAAAGCAGACACACTTTCCAGAGCCTTTCTACCTCCTGATCAAGAAGAAGAACCGCAGCACATCATTGAACCCTCAAGGTTAGTTGCTGTCACTTCTGCTGATCTTACCCGGCTTCCCCCTGGGAAAACTTTCGTGTCAGCTTCTGAACGTACTCGTGTTCTTCGGTGGGGTCACTCACCCAAGTTGGCTGGTCACGCCGGTCAGAGAAAGACTCTGCAACTCATCTCCCGGTACTACTGGTGGCCTGCTATAGCTAAGGACATTCTGGAGTACGTCACAGCCTGTCCTTCCTGTGCCCATAACAAGACGGCCAAGCACCTACCCCCAGGTAGGCTTCAGCCTCTTCCAATTCCGTCTGCTCCCGGACAACACATCGCGATGGACTTCATCACAGATCTTCCGATCTCATCTGGCTGTTCTGTGGTGTGTGTAGTGGAGGACCGCTTCTCTAAAATGGCTCACTTCGTTCTACTACCCGGTCTTCCAACTGATCCTGAGTTGGCAGATCTGTTCATCTGGCACATCTTCCGTCTCCATGGTTTCCCTCTCCACATTGTGTCCGACAGAGGAGTCTAGTTCACCTCAAGATTCTGGAGAGCAGTTTGTAAACTGGTAAGAATTGAACTGGATTTTTCCTCAGCATACCATCCCCAGTCCAATGGACAAGTGGAGAGGACAAATCAAATCCTGGCTGGATTCCTGCGTCACTTGGTCAACGCGCATCATGACGACGGGGTAGACTTACTGTCCTGGGCCGAATTTTCCTACAACAACCAAGTAAGTGAATCTTCTGAAAGTCTCCCTTTCAGATTGTCTCCGGACTGCAATCCGGAATACCTCTTCCCATCTCCGGTTCATCTGGTGTTCCGACTGGCGATACTTTGAAGATTTTTCTAAGGTCTGGAGAGACAACAAAACTGTTCTGGAGAAAGCCTCCCAGCGTATGAAAAGATATGCGGACAAGAGACGTTTGGATGCGCCTATCTTTCGCCCGGGAGACAAGGTATGGCTCTCTTCCAAGTACATCCGTTTAAAGATGCCATCCTACAAATTGGGTCCCCGGTTCATCGGACCATTTGATATCTTGAGACAAATAAATCCAGTCTCTTACAAGCTGACGTTGCCTACTTCCCTACGTGTGCCTAACTCCTTTCATGTTTCTCTCCTCAAACCAGTAGTTTTGAGCCCCTTCTTTAAGGATCCGGGTACCACTCCTGACCCTGTCTCGGAGGAGGATGTCTTTGAGGTAAAACATATCCTGGGTGCAAAAAAAGTAAGGGGTAAGACCTACTACCTGGTTGACTGGAAGGGTTTCCGTCCTGAGGAGAGATCTTGGGAGCCTAGAGAGAACATCCAGGCTCCTCTTCTCCTTAAAAGATTCTACACAGGCTTGAAGAAGAGGGGGTGTAAAGAGGGGGATACTGTTACACCCGGTCCCTGTCCTGGCGCTGCGTCCAGGTCTGCCATTGCCCCCCATTCTGGGCACTCACCTCCAGCCTCGCACGATGTCCTTAGGCAGCAGCCGGCCTCCTCAGGGTCTCAAGCTGCTGTTCTGCATTCAGCTCTCCCTCCTGCCTCCACCTCCTGGCGTCCTGTCGGCAGATCTGTAACTAAAGCTATTAGGGCACGCCCGCCTGCTCTCCTGCCTTCTTAAAGGGACAGTGTGCATTTTTCAAAAAGTGCAATTAAACAATGGCAGCGCACTGGCTGCTATTTCTGGCCTCTCCTCCATAGGGAGAGTACTGGAGCAACGAGTATTAATCATTGCTACAGCCAGTTCTCTTGCTAACCTGTCTGCGCTACGTCTGCAGTCTCTGTGCATTCTCTAATGCTATCTGTCTCCACAGAGTATCAGTATCCTGTGCTTCCTGATTATATCAGCAACCATCTGGGTGAAAGCCATCCCGTTCCGCCAACTGCCATCCGAGTCCGAGGACTGTGTGAGTGTCACTGGAACCAACTACCTACCAACTACCTGGATCCAGGACCTGTCTCATTACGGACTCTGCTGTAGCTACTGTTATCCCTTTTGGTCCCGCTGGGACAGCTGCCACGTGTCCGGGGTCTAACTGGAGGTAGCACCTGTGTCCTCTGGGTATTCCATTTTGGCCCTGTCTGAGGGGCTTTACGACGGGCACCTGGGGCTCACACCCCCTTCGGAGCTCCCCGGACCGTGGTCCCGTGGTTCCACTTTAAAAATAAAAATCGAATGTGAACTTCACCATCTGTGTGTCACGTGGACCCGTCTTGTGTGACACGACCCGCAAGTCGGTAACTAAAACAACAAAACTGGCACGTGTAACTGTCCTGTGTGACACGACCCGCAGGCCGGTAACTAAAACAACAAGACACGGGGGAAGGGGAAACAGTTACAATGGTGGGCCCTGCGATAGGGAACGGGGACGTGGAGACCTTCTGCACTCCCCTGAGTCAGTGTCTCTACACTTCTAACGATCCCTAGGCCAGTTCCGCACCGGGCGCCGATCAGGATACCTGAAATCCCTAGCTCGCCCTGAACCACTCCCTTACTAGTGAAGTGGACGGTGCAGAAACTAATCCCACCACTGCACTAAAACACACATTGAGGAAAGTGACAAACAGGGAAACACCACTTAGCTTTGCCCTGTTGCTAATGCTTCCAGCAACAGAGTCCGACACCTGAGTGCATCTTTTTCTCCAACCGGATCCAACACCTGAGTGCAGCTTTCCAGCAACAGCTTTCCGCATGCAAGTGCAGCTTTCCAGCAACAGAGTCCAGCATCGGAGTGCAGCTCTCTTCCAGCAACAGAGTTCAGCATCTGAGTTCAGCTTTCACCATAGCTGCCACTCCACTAAGCTTTGCAAGAACTCCTCGCTGACACCATAGCTGCCACTCCACCAAGCTTTGCAAGAACTCCTCCCTGAAACCATAGCTGCCACTCCACCAAGCTTTGCAAGAGCTCCACACTGACACCATAGCTGCCACTCCTCCAAGCTTTGCAAGAACTCCTCGCTGACACCATAGCTGCTACTCCAGCATCTGAGTGCAGCTCTCTTCCAGCAACAGAGTCCAGCATCTGAGTGAAGCTTTCTTCCAGCAACAGAGTCCAGCATCTTAGTGCAGCTTTCACAATAGCTGCCACTCAACCAAGCTTTGCAAGATCTCCTCGATGACACCATAGCTGCCACTCCACCATTCTGACTGAGCTCCCCGAGACTCTTCTCAAGTTCCTTCCTTCATCAAGGATGGTTGAAAAAGACCAATATCACCAACAGTGAGTGAGAACACCTGACACACCTTTATAGTTAGGAGCCAGAGTCTCACACCTGTTAGAGATTCCCCGTGCAATAACGCTCACCACCACCGGGGGCAAACTAGAACAAAAGACACCACTGTGCAATAACCTCAATGACCACCAGGGGCAAAACCAACTCCAAGCAACCAGCTCAAAGGAAAAAAAAGTTACTTATTCAAAATCTGTCATATCCAACCTGGATCATGACACTCTGCCTCCGCTTCCATTCATTACAGTATCTATGCCACTGGACATCGAACCAAGTTGGGTGAGAGAGCTGCAGAAAGACATTCAGGACATGTGAGAGGAATGATCTGACTCGAGGAAGAAACCTTCGGCCCCCCGAACCCTCTGGGGGCAGAACTGGTTCTCAACCTCGTTGGGAGATGAGAATGCCTCGCATGTAAGAACAACCCACCTGCTACAACTGTGGGGAAATTGGACATTTTGCCAGGGAAGATCTCTTCATTGCTGTCCGTTAAACTAGGAGGCTCCGTGGATGGGCGACGCCGCCTGGAGCCTGAGCAGTCAAGAAGGAGAGCAAGAAGTCCCACAAGTTTAGCTTCTCTGAGTCCTCTTGTTTGGGCCGAAATTGTTAGGGACGGCGGAACGCACTAAATATTAAATAAAGAAAACTGCGCTCGCCGCCCGGGGTCCACCGTGCAGAAGGTGTTAACACCGCTGCCAGACAATGGCGGACGTACAATATGGCGGTATGACCCACGCGGATTAAACGTCACCCAGGTGCGCTGAGCGATCTCTGATTATTCACAGAGACGCCTAAGTGTAATAAACACAAAAGGCTGAGCCTGTTAGCGTCACAGGACTCAGATAAGTGCACGCACGGTATACGGCTACAGGGGCTGGACCCTAGGCAGAGGGTCAGTGTCCATCTAGACCTACCGTGCGTGCGGCGTCGCTACTGCGGATGCCAAGCAGAGCTGCAAACTGCAGCGCGGCGACAGATACTGCCACTGATTGACAGTGCCCGGTAGCAGGCGCACTGTAGGGCGCTAGCACAGTGGAGGATGCTATAGTGGCTTCAGACTTGCCACTGACTGGCACTGACTCTAAGCTAATTCCCTACACGCACTCATAATATCAGAGGGAGGGGATCATAATGAGTCATTCGCAGGTACAAGCATCCATCATCATTCACACAGTTAGCAACTAGAGACTATACTAGCGCATGGCCGAGCGGCTATGCGGACCTTTTATAGCCGTGCACTTCCGGGACCTTCCAGATCTCTGAGATGGACAAATCAGATCAGGAGAAGGACCTGAGGACGCGACTCCCGTGAGCATGCTCAGTAGAGAGCGATGGAGGAACTTAGCCTCTGGAGCGATTTGCTGCTGAGCAGCCTGCATTGCCATTGCTGACCCAAAGGTGGCAGCAATAGCCAGGCCCACATAGCAGGTCTGGGCAGGGAACCTGGAATGCCGGAATTGCTGAGCAATCTCCTCTGCGGTCGAGAGATAATGGGAGACCGCAGAATCTGGATTCATGTTGAACCGCTGTAGGAATCTGACGTCTAACATTACCCCCCCTCCTGAGCCTTCCAATCCACCAAATAAAGTTTTATGTCACGTACCACCTTGTGTCCCCCAGAGGCATAGGCCTCAGGCTCGTCCGAAGACAAGTCTGATGTCCCGGCAGATGACTCGGAAAACCGGGACATGTGAACAGGTTTGAGATGGGACACGTGGAAGGTGTCAAGGATGGCTAAGTCGCCAGGAGCAGAAGTTGGAGCGGGACGCCGATGTGTGTCGGCGGGCGTCTTCACTCTCACTTTAGAGGATAGAATGACATGCGGGGTGCGACCCAGACTGTCGCGAAACTCCATTGCCCGGTCTGCCACCGGCAAGGGATACAGCAACCCTGCCGGCCTCTGTTTAGAGGGGCAGCTCCGAGCACAAGAGGCGCATGCCTGAATGTATTTTTTAGTGTCCCGAGCCCTGTGCGGCCACCAATAAGACCTTGCCACGAGTTTTGTGGTCTGCTTGTAGCCAAAGTGACCACCCACCCTGGACGCGTGTGCCCATGCGAGAACCTTGGACCGCAGATGAGGACTGACAAAAGTCTTGCCCGGCGACACTGACTCGAGGGCGACCGGAGCCCCGGTCTTCAGATTCCCAGTAGGGGGGCGGAAAGATCCGCAGGCACCTCCGCAGAGGCTACTTGGACACTTCCCCCGTGCACCTTCCTACACAGTCTTTGCTCTACCCCAGTATACTCCTCGAGGACCACTCTATATGAGGGGAGTGACAACGGAGCCAGGGAAGTCCGAGAAGCACCGGATCGATGCCCTTTGGCATAATCAGCAGGGACAACGTCTCGTGATGAGACGGGGAAATTGAGAGCCCTAGGGGTGCTGTCTGGTGGGTAATCTGGGCTGGTAAGGTCGCATCGTTGACCACCCTGATGGTCACGGGGTGATGAAGAGGCACCTTACGGAATAGCGTGTTCTTGGGCGACGGCTGAGGACATAAAGTTTCCTTCTGCCCCGGAGTCCACCGTGACCTCTATCTCCCAGGTGGAAGCACCGCTATTTAACGTGCCTCAGAATACCGGTTTGGGGGAAAAAGTTTTCATATTAGACAGACCCCCACCAACTACTACAGGATGTGACCGTTTTTTTGAGCACTGCATACAACTGTTAGCCAGGTGACCAGACTGTAGACACAGGTAACAGCGTGCCGAGCTTTGTGACGGGCGCAGCTTGGAACCGGCACGGGACACCTCCATGGGCTCAGGAGGAAAACTCTCTGGCTCGAGAGGTTCTAGAGCCTCAAAGAGGCTGGAAGGCAAGCTAACCTTCCGTCTGGATTGAGCACGCTCCAGCCCGCGCTCAGAAAAACGGAGATCAATGCAAGTGGAAATGGCGATCAGCTCTTCCGGATTTACGGGAACCTCCCTGGTAGATAGAGCATCCTTAACATGCTCTGCCAAACCTCTCCAGAACACAGGCATGAGGGTTCTGTCAGGCCACTCCAATTCGGAAGCCAGTGTCAGAAAACGGACGGCGTACTGGCTGACCGAGAGGGATCCCTGTGTTAATGCTAGTAGCTGGAGAGCAGAGTCATGAGTGATCCGTGGCCCCAAAAAACCTGCTTTAGGGATGTGAGGAACTGAGCAGCGGTCCGAACCTAAGGGTCACCACGCTCCCACAGTGGCGTGGCCCACTCCAACACCCTGCCCGACTGAAGGGAAATGAGAGACACCACCTTGGCCCGTTCTGTAGGGAATCGCATGGCCAGTAACTCAAGCTGGATAGAGCACTGGCTTACGAAACCCCTGCAGGAGGCGCAGTCGCCAGAAAATTTATCGGGCAACAGGAGGTGGGAAACTGTCGGTGTAGGCGTGGACGTGGACACACGTGAGACAGCCTCTGTGACTGCCTGAGCAGCAGCCTCGGTAAACTTTGCAGCTGAGGTGGCACTCTCGAGAGTGGCCAACGTGCCCTCCAGCTGCCGAATGTACTGCAGAAGCTGCTGCTGGTCTGCCATTGCTAGCCAGAGCATGGCGCTAGTACAATGTTAGGGACGGTGGAACGCACTAAATATTAAATAAACAAAAGTGCGTTCACCGCCCGGGGTCCACCGTGCAGAAGGTGTTAACACCGCTGCTAGACAATGGCGGACGTACAATATGGCAATATGACACGTGGGTTAAACGTCACCCAGGTGCGCTGAGCGATCTCTGTTTATTCACAGAGATGCCTAAGTGTAATAAACACAAATGGCTGAGCTTATTAGCGTCACAGGACTCAGATAAGTGCACGCACAGTATACGGTCACAGGAGCTGGACCCTAGGCAGAGGGTCAGCGTCCATCTAGACCTACTGTAGAATCATAGAATCACAGAATCGTAGAGTTGGAAGGGACCTCCTGGGCCATATGGTCCAACCCCCTGCTCAAAGCAGGATTCGCTAAATCATCCCAGTCAGATGTCTGTCCAGCCTCTTTTTGAAGACTTCCATTGAAGGAGAACTCACCACTTCTCGTGGCAGCCTGTTCCACTCAGCCTGTGTGTGCGGCGTCGCTACTGCAGATGCCAAGCTGAGCTGCAAACTGCAGCATGGCAACAGATACTGCCACTGATCGACAGTGCCCCGTAGCAGGCTCACTGTCGGACGCTAGCACTGTGGAGGATGCTATAGTGGCTTGAGACTTACCACTGACTGGCGCTGACTCTAAGCTAAGTCCCTATTCACACTCATAAAATCAGAGGGAGGGGATCATAATGAGTCATTCGCAGGTACATGCATCCATCATCATTCACACAGTTAGCAACACGAGACTATACTAGCGCATGGCCGAGCGGCCATGCGTTCCTTTTATAGCCTTTCGCTTCCGGGACCTTCCAGGTCTCTGAGATGGACCAATCAGATCAGGAGAAGGACCTGAGCACGTGACTCCTGATCTCCAATGGGAGATTGTCTCTTGAGCATTCTCAGTAGAATGACGGAGGAATTTAGCCTCTGGAGCGATTTGCTGCTGAGCAGCCTGCATTGCCATTGCTGACCCAAAGGTGGCAGCAATTGCCAGACCCACAGAGCAGGTCTGGGCAGGGAACCTGGAACACCGGAATTGCTGAGCAACCTCCTCTGCGGAGGAGGTTGGGAGAAATGGGAGAAAGCACAATGTGAGGCTCTGGATTCATGCTGAACCGCTGCAGGAATCCGACGCCTAACAGAAATGGTTGGTCGGGCCATTCGCTGTTTAGCTGACACTGGCTCTCAAGTAACCACGATGCATAAGGCGTCACTTTCCCAAGACGATACGGCCTGAATAGGGCCCGGTGATCAGGTTGACTGCTGCTATTCAGTTGCCCATCCCGGTCGCAGGGGTGGTCTGGATGCAAATCACTGTGTGTGACAAAAATGTACGCCGGAAAGGAGTGGTGCTGACCACTGGAAACCCTGGTAAAGGCCCTGCTGTGACTCTGGGGATGAATGTATTGAAGGAACTCTGGAGTCTCTTGATCAATGAGTCAACAGATGTGTTTCTGAAACAGTGGAATCCTCTCACCCCTCAAAGGAAGGTGTTCCAACAGCTAATCTGGGTGGCACAGGCCCAAGAGACCTCAAGCAAAGGAAAAACTTTGGGAAAGGTGATCATCCCAGCTGCAGTCAAACTTATTTTTCCACCAGGGCAAACGGTGCTTACTCTGCCCATCTGAGCCTGCACCACTCTGGAAGGAGTTGAAGTGCAGAAAGAACCTGCCTTTATGGAGCAGCTTCCTCCAGTGCTCCTCGTTGCACGGACCTTAGCCACCATTCACGACGGTAATGTGCCAGTGAGATATGTCAGTCTCGGGAAGGGTGATCTCACGCTTCTGCCCAAGAGTGAAGTAGCGCAAATACTGGGCATGCCGGAAGAGCTGATACCACCGAATGCCATCCAGCTGACAGTGAAGCAGGGAGATCCTTGGACAGTGGCCGTAAACGTTTCCTCTGAACTGGAGCTCCACCACCTGTAGAGACGCTCTCTCCCCAGCGATTCTGCAGATCCTTCGACAGTGGGAAAGGATCCATCTTAAAGATGGTCTCTTGTACTAGAAGATCCAGCTGAATTGGGCACTGGGGTTCACCTGGCAAGTGGGACTCCCCAAAGACACTGCTTCTCAAGGTTGCTAAGGAGGCTCATGAAAGAGGGGACCACTTTGGCCCGGAAAAGATGTTCCCGTGGCTGCAGAAGCTGGTCTATCACCCTCGACTAAAGACGGAGGTTGAGGAGGCCTGTCAGCAGTGTAGTAGCTGCGAGTTAGCTAAACCACCGGAAAAGAGAGCTCCCACGCAAACCATCATGACTTCAGCTCCGCTAGAGGTGTTGATGATAGATTACCTGACTATAGGATAGAGGATATTATTACAAGGTGGGGGCTGCCAGGATGGGGCACATTATTACAGTAAGGAGCCATGATGGAGGACATAATTACAAGATGGTAGCCAAGGTGGAGTACATTGTTACATTATAAGGGACATTATCACAGGATGGGCCTAGGATGGGGACACTATTACAAGAGGGGGCCAAGCATGGTGGATATTATTACAGAAAGGGGCCTAAGATGGAAGGCATTATTACACTGTGAGGGCCAGGACGGTGGACATTGTTACAGGAACGTGTTCAGGATGGAGGACATTATTACAGGATAGGGGCCAGGACAGGTGACATTAATAAAAGAAAGGGACTATGATGTGATAGATTATTACAAGTTGGGGGCCACAACGGGGGACATTAGCACAGGATAGAGCCCATTAATAAGGAAAAGAGCCAGGATGGAGGACAATATTAAAGGATGGGGCTAGAATATAGGACAATATTAGTGGATAGGAGCAAGGTCGGGGGACATAATTACAGGGTAAGGGTCAGGACAGGTAACATTATTAACCCCTTTCTGACGTCAGACGGAATTTTAAGGTGATCATAATGACTTCGGTCGCAGTCTCACTTTAAAATAAATGATGTAATATTCCGTCCATGGTCAAATAGTCCCAGGTCACATGGATGGAATATTACGTCATTTTTTTTAACGTGACACTGTGACCGAAGTCACGGCGATCGCATTAAAATTCTGGCGCCATCTTACCTCTGGGTAGATGGTGCCGTCATCCTGGGCGTTGTCGTCGCCCTCCTGCAACTACGATCACTGTGATTGGCTGTTCAATTCTGGACAGCCAATCAGCATAATTTCTCAGTGTTTTAGGCAATCAGTTTGCCTGAAACACTGATGTCCCAACTTACGATCGGTTTGATCGCGCTGTGACCTGGCTGTGCCCTGGATGTGACCTGCCTAGGATCGGAGCTGTGAGAGCTCCAATCCTAGGTTGTTGCCTGGCAATGCCAGCGTCACAAGGGCCAGCTCTGATTGGTGTGATCGATGTCATCATCGATCGCACCAATGACAGGACACAGCAGCGGTATGACTGCTCTGAGACCTGTCTGCGACCGTACTGCAGGTCCTCACAGTAGCTAAGGATTTCTGCAGTGTGGTCATGCTACAGGATCTGCTGCTGTTCTGGGCCTTGTGGTGCCACATAAGCCTGTGACACCACAATCCCTGCTGAAAAAAGAACAAAGAACAGAAAAGACAAGAAAGTAGAAAGAAGACAAGACAGAAGAAAGAAGAGAGACAACAACTGTAAGTGTTTTGATCCCTGATCCCTGCTCGATCTCTCCTCATCCACCCTCTTCCCCCTTCCCCCTCTTTTTACCCCCCTCCACCCCCCTTTGCACCACACCTGTGCGCACATCCAGCAGCCTCCGAGCGTTGATTGGTGACGCAGTTCACAGATCAGCACCCGTGCTCGCTGTTATCCACTTTTCTTTTTTACCCCCCTTGGAGCCACCTCTGTGTGCACATCCAGCAGCCGCCGAGCGTTGATTGGTAATGCAGTTTAATGATCAGCACTCATGCTCGCTGTTTTCTGCTTTTCTTTTTCATCCCCCTTTGCGCCATCCCCATACGCACATCCAGCAGCCTCCAAGCTTTGATTAGTGACGCAGTTCCACAGGAATGCTAATTTATTTCTGGGGCACAATTTTGGCTGGAATGTATTACAGATGCCATGTCACATTTGAAGAGCCAAAACAGCAGAAACCCGCACAAGTGACCCAATTTTGGAAATTACACTTTTTGTGGAATTCATCTAGGGGTGTAGTGAGCATTTTTAACCATCAGGTGATTCAGAGAATTGCATAACATTTGGTGAGTCACTGGAAAATTACCATTTTTTCCACCAAAATGTTGCTTTGGCCCCAAGTTTCCAATTTTCAAAAGGGATAATGGGAGAAAATGGATTGTACAATTTGTTATGTATTTTCTACTGAGTACACCAATACCCCATATGTGGTCAAACACTAACTTTGAGGCAGAGTGCAAAGCTCAGAAAGTAAGAAGCAATATTGGAGTTTAAATTTTGCAGGAATGGTTTGAGGGTGCCATGTCACATTGGCAGAGCCCCTGATGTGTCAGAACAGCAGAAACCTCCCATATATGACCTAATTTTACAAACTACACCTCTGAGTGAATTCATCTAGGGATGTAGTGATCATGTTGACACGACGGGTGTGTCACAGAATTTTATTTCATTGGACAGTGAATAAAAAATAATTACATTTTTACCACAAAAAAATAATTTTAGCATCAGATTTCACATTTTCACATGTGAAAATGGGTAAAAATGGCGCCAAAATTTTTCCCAACAATTTCTGTTCAATGCGGCAATACTCCTTATGTGGAAGGAACGGAACGTTATTTGAGTCTCGGAGAACAATTTGTAGAATAGTTTGCGGACTCCATACAAAGCCCCTAAGTGCCAGAAGAGCAGAATCTTCCCTCAAGTGACCCCATTTTGGAAATTATAACCCTTTGGGAATTCCTTCTACAGGTGTAGTGTCGATTTTGACTCCATTGGTGTTTTCTAAAAACAAACAGCAGTGGATGTTGCTGAGTTAAAATTGGAAATGTGTAATTGTAATGCACGTATTTTGTAGTGCCCATATATTTATCCAGCTCGTGCTTCTGGAGAAATGCACCTGTAAATTAGGTGGGCTCTCATCACTAGAGAAATGCCAAACATGTGAATGCTATATTTGGTTTAAGCACACTGGGGCTCAGAAGGCAGGGCGGCATTTGGATTTGTAAGAGCAGAAATTGCTGGATTTCTTTTGGGATGCTAGGAGTAATAGTGTTTTTCCAGAGCCTTAGTTCACCTAATAAAGTGGAAGCACCTTATATTTCCATTGACAGATAATGGTTCGGAGTGAAGACTTGCATTTTTCCGGATTGAGTTGAAGTTGTTGTTGGAAACATTTTACATAACATTTATCCTGCGCTCTACGCTGAGCACTTACTTTTGGGTTCCATCTAAATCCTCGAGTGACATGATTCAGATGAAACCCTCGAGGAATCCATTCACAGTAATGAGGCAGCAGAGTTACTCTGGACTCCATATGGCCTCTGTTCAGCTGTGTCCTTTTTAGAGGTGCACAAAACTGTGGTGGACTGCACTTTTAGGCATGCTTAAAACGACAAACACCACTGGATCAAGAATTGTTTTCATTTATTTTTTTACGTTGTTCTTTGTGTGGTATAAGTGATTAGACAGCTTTATTCTTCGGGTCGGTGCAATTACAGCGATACCAGATATATATCGCTGTTTTATGTTTGACTACTATCACACACTAATAAAAATTTTTTTCCAGAAACTGCATCGGAAAATTTTGAGAGCTAGAAATTTTCAATATTTTGTGAGCTGATTTTTTGTGAGATGAGTTGATGTTTTTATTGGTACCATTTTAGGTCACATAACATTTATGATCGCTTTCTATTCCAATTTTTGGGACGCTGAATGAACAAAAAACAGCAATTTAGCAATTTTTTGGGGTGTTTTGTTTTTCTTTTCACTATGTGGTAAACGTGATAAAGCAGCTTTATTCTTCGGGTCAGTACGATTACAACAATACCTCATTTATATATATTTTTTAATGTTTTGCTGCTTTCACACAATAAAAACTATTTTATAGAAAGAATAATTGTTTCTGCATCACTATATTCTGAGAGCTGTAACCTTTTTCTTTCTCCGCTGATGGAGCTGTATGGCGGCTTGTTTTTTGTGGGACAAGATGACATTTTCAGTGATATCACTTTTATTTCCATTTGACTTTTTGATCGCGTTAATTAGATTTATAGGTGAGCCGTTATGGACGTGGCAATACCAAATAGTGTGCATTATTTCTTTATTTTTATATAGATATACCTATTTATTTGTATAATATTATTTTCTTTTTTTCGTTTATTTTGTAATATTTTTGCAATTTTTCTTCCCTTTTTACTTTGCCAGTTCAGTTAAATTTCATAACTTTGATTGCTGGTATAATGCATTGCAATGCATTACACTTGTCAGTGTTATACTGACAGAAGCCTCTTAGACCATGCTAGTAGCATGGTCTAATAGGTTTGCCATAGGTGACTGACCTGGAAGTCGTCATGAGTGACTGGCCCAGTGTGACACGACCCAGCGAATGGTCGGTCACCGAAAAATTAAGCGACTCAACGCTGATGGAATAGGGGAGAGGAGGGCCCTGACAATAGGGGACCAGGGACGGTCACCTCCTGTGCTCAACCTGAGCCTGTCCCTCTCAAGCGTCTATCCACCCGGATGGCAAGGGACATGGCAACCTCCAACGACCTGGGGTCGGCGTAGTGCACCAAAGTATCCTGCAACCTAGGTGACAGACCCGGCACAAAATGGCTCCTAAGAGCAGGGTCATTCCACTGCGTGCCAGTGGACCACCTCCGGAACTCTGAGCAGTACTCCTCAGCCAGCCAGCCCGCCTGCTTGACTTTACGCAATCGGGATTCCGTCAGGGTGACGCCATCAGGATCCCCATACACAAGCGCCAATGCCGCAAAAAACTCATCCACTGACTGTAGAAATGGTGAATCGGCTGGCAGGGAGAAGGCCCAGGATTGGGCATCACCCTTAAGAAGGGATATGATGATTCTCACCCATTGTTCCTCACTCCCTGCTGAACAAGGGCGGAGCCTGAAGTACAACTTGCAGGCCTCCTGAAAAAAACAAAAATTTATATCTCCCTCCAGAAAACCTGTCAGGGAGAGATATCTTGTGTTCTGGTTGAGCTTGCACCTGAGTCAAGGCCCCGAACCCCACCAACTGCTGCAGCTGCTGCACCACCTCACCATGCAGCACCCCAAGCTTATCGGTGACGGTTTGAATCAGTTGTGCATAGGCCTGCATTTGGGCCATGGCTCATCAGAAAAAGAAAATGGGCAGGTTGGTGATAATGTCACGAAGCAACTGGCCCAATGTGACACGACCCAGCGAATGGTCGGTTACCAAAAAATTAAGCGACTCAACGCCGATGAAATAGGGGAGAGGAAGGCCCTGACAATAGGGAACCAGGGACGGTCACCTCCTGAGTTCAACCTGAGCCTGTCCCTGGTCTAACTAACACTCTATGCATGTCCTTGCCCCTGCCGATGTCAGGTTACTTTGTCCCTAAACTGTCACCTTAGGCTGCCCTAGCTAGTGCACTGGCTGGCTTAGGATGCTAGCCTAGCCACTACAGCTGAGAAACACAAGGGGAGGGGAACAGACACAAAAAGGACGAGGTAACAGAAATACAGCACTTAGCTTATCTGCACCGGTGCAAACTCCACACCACAGATAGCACAGCAACAGGACTCCAATACACCAAACTTGGCTGAACACCAGAGAGCTGCTTCGGCTTGATGGGTATCCAGAAAGGACCTGCATCACCAACATTCAGCTGATGCATCAGATGACCTTTTAAAGGATGGTGGGAGTGGTCACCACCTGCATCAGCAAACCCAGCAGCAATGCAATTACACCAGCAGGCCAGCGGGGGGGAACTGACATTAACCCCCAATGGCCAGAAAGAAAAAAAGTTTTAATATGAAAAGCCAGATCTGCCAAGGATCCAAAAGAAATGGATCGTGACAGACGACTCCTGGATACCATGACATCGATAGGGCCCTCCTGATGACTTTGCATGGTGATGATTGAAAGGAAGAGGGAGCCCCCTTCCTTAACCTGCCAAATACTGCAATAGATATCGATTGCAACAGTTAGGGGGTTAAACAGTTAGGGGCAGTGCAGGCACCACCCCTGACAATGAGAGCCGGGTCTTGGCTATCACATAAGCCAAGCTCCCATCATTGATTGTGTGGTTACAGCTCGTGTTGCACACTATCGCCATGACGTACCCATACGTCAAAGGTCGTGAACCCCCTATCTGACAATGATGTATGGGTAAGTCAAAGGAAATTAATGGATTAGGTAATTATACATTTACCCCCTTTTCCTCTATTTTTGTCTGTCCACATTTGTCTTTATCTTTATGGTTACTTTGAATAGTGCACCGTGAAGAAAAAATGTCCACTTGACAGCCCACGTATAGGCAGGAAGATAGAAAACTATCCACAACTCTAAGCTTCATTCACGTGTCCATTGTTTCTTGTGCTTGATGAAAACAAAAAAAAAAACAGACTGATTTTACAATATCAGATTTTTATCAGTCTATGGTCAGTATGTCAGTTTTTACGAGCAGTCATTTTCTTGCAAGCCTTCCAAAAAATTGCAACGCTGTGGAAATCACAGGGATGCAGTGATGAGACGGGAGACGGGATGAACTTTAAGATATAACTTTTATATGACTATAGATGCCTATAGGGGTTATCTCGAGCAACCAAACAAGCTAACAGCAATTATCCTCGCAGGGATCAAAACAAGAATACACTGGTGACACAAACACGACTAACCTGGCAAAGACCGGTCACTATAGGGCCGCAGTATGGCCAACTACAGGTACAGAATGTTAACTATAACATGTCACTTATCCTCTCTGACGTCCGGCAGAGCGATGCTTCGGCATATCAGCCGCTGGGTCCAGCCGACGAGAATTTGGCAGAGACTTCGGGCTTTCCTACGTCCTGGTGAAGTGGGGGCACAGCAGGCCCCTGAAGAGTTCCTCTGCGTCGCACCTCCCGGCGGAGGTGGGGCGGCGTTGCCCGGGGACCGGACGGTGTAGGCCACAGCCATCAGCTGGGGACGGACAGCGACAGCCGCAGGTGGTGGTAAACAGGTTGCAGCCGCGGACCGGAGCCGTGCTGTGGGGGCCGCGGGCAGCAGCGGACAGGCCGCACCAGTGGGCTGGAGTCGGGCGTCGTCGTCCACGGGCAGCAGCTGACAGGCCGCTACCGCGGGGTGGAGTTGGGCGGTGGTGGTCGCTGGGAGCGCGGGCAGGCGGTCGGTTCCCTTCAGTCTCTCCCGTCGCTGCTCTGTTCTCCTTGCTCTGGCTCTCTGGCGCCCTATAGCTTCCTTGCTCCTTCTCTCCTGCTCCGTCGACTGCCCTCTGCTGGCGTCCTCAGCCCCTTTTATGCTAGCTCCGGGGGAGCTAGCCCCCAGTGTTCCGGGGGAACACTTTCTAGAAGTCTCTGCGGTCTGTCCTCTAATTATGTCCCCCCGGAAACAGTCCCCCTAGGAACCTTGATGACGGCCCCCTTGGTGCCGGCCCAGACACACAGCGGGGACTCCTCCTCCTACAACGCTTCTACTCATTTCAGTATCAAATCAGTCATTACACGGATATCTTGTCTGTGATTTCCAAGGACCCATACACTTGCATGGTTTATACATTAGACGGATCGAAAATGAATGAGTTTCCGTGATTTTTTTTTTGCAAAAAAACACGGACATGTGAACAGTTTCATGGACTATAATGAAAAAATGAAAAGCACGGATAAAACGAGTACATGAAAAAAGGACATGTGAGTGATGCCCCTGGAGTCAGATTAACCTCTAGCATCTTTTTATATGGCCAATATTTTCCAACCCCAGTTGAAAAAGCCAGAATCTTAGAATTACGCACAGCCTTTGGATTCCTCTACTTGTGTGTCTGATAATATTGCTATTTACCACTGAATTTGGAAGCTCTCGATAAAGCTACAAGATAGCGATCTATTTTTCTAAATTTGCTGATCATATCAAACTAAAGCAGATTTCAGAAGATGAGATTAATGGTTTAATCTTATTCTAAAGGTCGTTTGCTTCCAGCTCTACTTTTCTAAAATCCTCTGAATTTGTTTACCTATGATAGATATTTACGCTTAAATGACAGAAATTTAGCACACATGGTTAAAAAAAAGTGAAGTATTGATCCGACAGTTGACCATTCACCCAGAATGTCATTAACGTAAGTGCTGTTGAAATGTTAAATAAAAAAAATTAAAAAGCTTTAAAATGGAAAGTCAATTTTCATCCACTGTAAGTAGCGAAATGTCAGAAATCTGCATTGAAATAAAAGGAGATTTGAGTTGGTTGTTAAAAGTGAAGAGAGCAGAAAATGCTGTTAATTAGTGGCTAAACCTATAATGAGGTGTAATTTATTAAAGTGGTTGTCTACTTTGAACAAATCCTTTAAATAGAGATTTTTGGAAAATGTACAATGACTATTGAAGAGGCATAATGAACACAGTAATGTGAATGAACACAGTAATGTGACAATATAGAGAAAGTAAACACAGTGATGTGACATCACAGAGATGATAAACTCATAGCATAGAGATATTGAACACAGTGATGTCACAGTACAGGAATAATGAACACAGTGATGTCACAGTAGAGGGATAATAAATACAGTGATGTCACAGTAGAGGGATAATAAATACAGTGATGTCACAGTACAGGGATAATTCACACAGTGATGTCACAGTACAGGGATAATTCACACAGTGATGTCACAGTACAGGAATAATGCATACTGTCATGTCACAATAGAGGGATAATAAATACAGTGAGGTCACAGTAGAGGGATAATAAATACAGTGATGTCACAGTAGAGGGATAATAAATACAGTGATGTTACAGTAGAGGGATAATAAATACAGTGATGTTACAGTAGAGGGATAATAAATACAGTGATGTTACAGTAGAGGGATAATAAATACAGTGATGTCACAGTAGAGGGATAATAAATACAGTGATGTTACAGTAGAGGGATAACAAATACAGTGATGTTACAGTTGAGAGATAATAAATACAGTTACTGTATGTCACAGTACAGCGATAATTCACACAGTGATGTCACAGTAGAGGGATAATAAATACAGTGATGTCACAGTAGAGGGATAATAAATACAGTGATGTTACAGTAGAGGGATAACAAATACTGTGATGTTACAGTTGAGAGATAATAAATACAGTTACTGTATGTCACAGTACAGCGATAATTCACACAGTGATGTCACAGTAGAGGGATAATAAATACAGTGATGTCACAGTTGAGGGATAATAAATACAGTGAAGTCACAGTACAGGGATAATTCACACAGTGATGTCACAGTACAGGGATAATTCACACAGTGATGTCACAGTACAGGAATAATGCATACTGTGATGTCACAATAGAGGGATAATAAGTACAGTGAGGTCACAGTAGAGGGATAATAAATACAGTGATGTCACAGTAGAGGGATAATAAATACAGTGATGTTACAGTAGAGGGATAACAAATACAGTGATGTTACAGTTGAGAGATAATAAATACAGTTACTGTATGTCACAGTACAGCGATAATTCACACAGTGATATCACAGTAGAGGGATAATAAATACAGTCATTTGACAGCACACAGATGATAAACTCAATGATGTCACAGTACAAACATAATGAACACAGTCATGTCACAGTATAGAGATAATAAATAGAGTGTTATCAGAATATATGGGTAATAATTAAAATGATGTCACAGCATATGGATAATAAATAGTAATGAGTGAGCGTGCTCGCCACTGCTCGATGCTCGGGAAAACTCGTTAATGTCACGGTATGTCTGGCTTTGCGTGACATGACCCAACGATTGGTCGGTCACAAAACAACAAGACAGACAAGGGGACACCGGGGAAACAATTACAATGGTGGGTCCTATGATAGGGAACGGGGAAGTGGACACCCCTGCACTCTCCAAAGGAAGAGCCCTGACTCTCCTCACGTTCTGTATACAGGTTCTTTCAACCTGTCGCTGACCAGGATACCTCAGTCTGTTATGAACGGTTCACCGAGAAGGAAAAAAAAAAACAACAAGCTAAGTCTCAGAAAAACAGAGAGGTTGGTAATTATGCAGATTGCAGATCCTTGAACTTAACCGCATAACTAGCAGCAGTCGTGGAGCGTTCCTACGATGGTCCTAGACGCCTCGTCACAACCGGTGAGCTACATAAGCCTAAAGCAAGAAAAGAGGAAAACTAACTGCCCCAGAGCAGACCCCAAAGGAAAGACAGCCCCCCACATGAATTGACGGTGAAACAAGATGAAGGCACAAACACAGGCAGGAAAATAGGCTGAGCAAACGATGGGGCCCAAACTAACTAGACAGGAAAGGAAAGGGAAGACACTATCTGCAACCTGCAAAAGACCCTACAAAAATAATGTCCAACACTTCTGATAGCAAAATTAACCCTGAAGTCACTAGACTTCTCCCACTATATCAGCACTCTGAAATATTCTGAGACAGAGCAAAAAGAGACCGATGTTGTGAGTTCATTTTTCCCTTCACTATTGAGGTCTGATGAACTCCCTCCTCTGGTGAAGGAAGGTAGTGAGGCTGATTATCAGACACCTGGGCAGCTAGATGATGACTGGGTGGCTGGAATTGAAGACTGGATATAAGGCTGCCGACGCCCTTTTTCCTGGCTGGTGATTTTCCTGCTGGATTCTTGGAGACCAGTCTGATTCCTGCATCTCAAAGCTAAGTTTTTCTGCTCTGCTTTGTACTCTTCAGTTTTGTTTTTTGTTTTGCCTTGTTTTTTGGGAGCTCTGCCATCCCCGGCCGGGGGTGAGCTGAATTCCATTTTTGTCTCTGATCTGTTGATCTTTTGCTCTGTCTTCAGAATATACCTGAGTGCTGATATAGTCTTTTGAAGCCTAGCGACTTCAGGGCCTGTTTTTCCTTTCAGTCGGTTGGCTCATTTTTATAGGGTTTTGCGGATGGCAGACAGCAGCTTTCCTATCCTGTCCTATGTAGTTAGCTTGGGCCCCATCATTTGCTCAACCTATCTTTCTATCTGTGTTAGTGTTTTCATCTTGCTTCACCATCATTATATGTTGGGGGCTGCCTATTGCTTTGGGGTCTGCTCTGGGGCAGTTTAGTTTTTTTTTTTTTTGTGTGCATATTTTTTCCTCTATATCTCTGAGGCCGTAGGGGGAATTTTTCTCTCAATGGAGATGAAGCAATTGTCTGATCGTGTGGAGCAGCTCTCTGCTGAAGTGTGGGGAATTTCCGCCTATCTTGCTCATTCACATGCTGCTGAACCAAAGATTCCCACTCCGGATGTGTTTTTGGGGATCGGTCTAAATTCTTGAATTTCAAGAATAATTGTAAATTATTTTTTGCCTTGAAGCCTAACTCGTCGGGGAACTCCGCGCAGCAGGTTAAAATTGTCATCTCTTTGCTGCGCGGCGATCCCCAGGATTGGGCATTTTCTTTGAAACCTGATGATCCTATTCTGAATAATGTGAACGCATTTTTTCAGGCCTTGGGGTTGTTGTATGATGAACCTAATGCTATTGATCAGGCTGAAAAGACCCTGTTGGCATTAAGCCAGGGTCGGGATTCGGCAGAGTTGTACTGTCAAAAATTCCGAAAGTGGGCGGTCCTTACTACCTGGAATGATGGTGCCTTGGCAGCCCTCTTTCGGAAGGGTTTGTCAGAAACTGTAAAAGATACTATGGTGGGATTTCCTGTTCCCTCTGGTCTTGACGATTCTATGTCATTAGCCATTCAGGTGGATCGGCGTTTACGTGAACGCAAAACTGCACGAGAGATGTTGCCACCTGTTGAACAAATGTCTGAACCTATGCAATGTGATAGAGTTTTGTCTAGGGCGCAACGTCAGGAGTTCAGAAGGCGTAATAAGCTGTGTTTTTTTTGTGGAGATGCCTCGCATATTATTTCTGTCTGCCCTAAACGAGAGAAACGTTGTGCACACACGTTTTCTGTGGGTGGTGTTCAACCTAAGTTTCTTCTGGCAATTACTCTGATCTGCTCCCTGTCCACATTTTCCGCCAAGGCTTTTGTGGATTCAGGAGCAGCTCTTAACCTGATGGACTTGGATTTTGCTAAACGTTGTGGATTTCCTATGACACCTCTACGGACGCCTATCCCTTTGAGGGGTATTGATGCTACTCCTTTGGCAAAGAATAAACCTCAGTTTTGGACCCAGGTGGTAATGCGGGTCGCCACAGACCATCAAGAAAATTGCAGATTTTTGGTGTTGCATAATTTGCATGATACCATTGTTCTGGGGTTTCCCTGGTTGCAAATCCATAATCCAGTTCTGGATTGGAAATCTTTGTCTGTGGTGAGTTGGGGTTGTCGGTGTGCCCTTAGTGATGCTCCTGTTTTCTCCACCTCTCCCCAGTCGCATGATGTTCCTGACTATTTGGCTGACTTTTATGATGTATTTAGTGAGAATGAGTCTGCGTCTTTGCCTCCTCATAGGAGTTATGACTGTGCAATTGAGCTGAACCCGGGGTGTAAATTCCCCAAGGGTCGGCTTTTCAATTTATCTGTACCCGAGCACGAGGCTATGCGATCCTATATTAAGGAGGTATTGAGAAGGGTCATATTAGACCATCCTCTTCACCCTTAGGTGCTGGGTTTTTTTTCGTGGCTAAAAAGGATGGTTCATTAAGGCCTTGTATTGACTATCGTGCCCTCAACAAAATTACTGTTAAATATCAGTATCCGTTACCCCTGATTTCTGATCTATTCTCCAGAGTTAAAGGTGCTTGCTGGTTTACCAAGCTTGACCTCAGGGGGGCGTATAATCTTATTCGCATTAAGCATGGGGATGAATGGAAGACGGCGTTTAATACTCCGGAGGGACATTTTGAGTACCTGGTGATGCCTTTTGGGCTCACTAATGCCCCTTCTGTCTTCCAGTGCTTCATGAACGATATATTCCGAGACTTTGTGGATACATTTTTGATTATCTATCTGGATGATATTTTGATCTTCTCCAAGAATTGGGACACTCATGTGGAACATGTTCGGACTGTGTTCCGGATTTTGAGGGAGAATTCCCTGTATGTCAAGGGATCAAAATGCCTTTTTGGGGTACAGAGGATTTCATTTTTGGGATTTATTTTGTCTCCATCAACTATTGAAATGGACGCGGCCAAGGTACAGGCCATTTATGATTGGGTTCAGCCCACTTCTTTGAAGGCCCTCCAGAAGTTTTTGGGTTTTGCTAATTTTTATCAGAAATTTATAGCTAATTTTTCTGGTATTGCCAAGCCATTGACGGATTTGACTAGGAAGGGTGCTGATGTGCTGAATTGGTCTCCGGAGGCTGTTTCTTCCTTTCAGGAGCTGAAGCGAAGATTCACTTCTGCTCCGGTTTTGCGGCAATCTGATATCTCACTCCCGTTTCAGGTGGAGGTGGACGCTTCTGAGATTGGTGCAGGAGCGGTGTTGTCCCAAAAAGATCCTGTGACATCTAAAATGAATCCTTGTGCTTTCTTTTCCCGAAAGTTCTCTCCATCCGAACGTAACTATGATATGGGGAATCGGGAACTGTTGGCCATGAAATGGGCATTTGAGGAGTGGAGACATTGGTTGGAGGGAGCCGAACACCAAGTCGTGGTCCTTACTGACCACAAGAATTTGATTTACCTGGAGTCGGCCAAGCGCTTGAATCCTAGACAGGCTAGGTGGGCCTTGTTTTTCACATGTTTTGATTTTGTGGTCTCTTTTCTTCCGGGCACTAAGAATGTCAAGACAGACGCCCTCTCTAGGAGTTTCCTTGCTGATTCTCCTGTTGTGACTAAGCCTGCTACCATCTTAGGCGAGGGGGTAGTTCTTTCTGCCATCTCGCCCGATTTGAGACGTGCTCTGGAAGAGTTTCAGGAGAACAAACCTGAGCATTGTCCCAGTGGAAAGTTGTATGTTCCTGACCAGTGGAGGAAGAGAGTGATGTCTGAAGTTCATTGCTCTGCATTGGCTGGTCATCCAGGTATTTTTGGTACTAGAGATCTGGTGAGTCGGTCTTTTTGGTTGCCCACCTTGTCTCATGATGTCAGGAATTTTGTGCAGTCCTGTGGGACTTGCTCCCGGTCTAAACCTTGTTCTCGCTCTAGTGGCTTGTTGATGTCTTTGCCGGTGCCCAGGAGGCCATGGACCCATATTTCAATGGATTTTATCTCTGATATGCCTGTCTCTCAGAGAATGACTGTTATTTGGGTGATTTGTGATAGATTCTCTAAGATGGTCCATCTTGTACCACTCTCTAAGTTGCCATCTTCCTCTGAGTTGGTGCCCTTGTTTTTGCAACAGGTGGTTCGCTTGCACGGGATTCCTGAGAACATTGTATCTGACAGAGGAGTTCAGTTTGTGTCTAGATTTTGGAGGACTTTCTGTTCCAAGCTGGGAATTCAGTTGTCCTTCTCCTCTGCGTTTCACCCTCAGACCAATGGGCAGACGGAGAGAACAAACCAGACTTTGGAGTCGTATTTGAGATGTTTTATTTCTGCCGATCAAGATGATTGGGTTTCATTTTTGCCCTTGGCCGAATTTGCTTTAAATAATAGAGCTAGTTCTGCCACTTTGATGTCACCTTTTTTTGTAACTTTGGTTTTCACCCTCGATTTTCTTCAGGGCAGGTGGAGCCTTCTGCCTGCCCAGGTGTTGACACTGTGGTGGAGAGAATGCACCAGATCTGGGACCAAGTAGTGGATAAGTTGAAAAGGCCCAGCGGTTTTCCAACCGGCATAGGACAGTTGGTCCCCAGTTTAAGGTGGGTGATCTGGTTTGGTTGTCATCAAAAAATATCGCTATGAAGGTGGCTTCTCCTAAGTTTAAGCCTAGATTTATTGGACCTTACAAGATTTTGGAGATTATTAATCCGGTCTCTTTTCGGTTGGCTCTTCCTGTCACATTTAAAATTCATAATGTGTTTCATAAGTCCTTGTTGAAGAGGTTTGTTGAACCAGTAGTTCCTGTGGTGGCACCTCCTGACCCTATATTGGTTGAAGGTAACATGGAATATGAGGTAGAGAAGATACTGGATTCCCGTCTGGCTAGACGGAGACTCCAGTGTTTGGTTAAGTGGAAGGGTTATGGTCAGGAGGATAATTCCTGGGTCTCTGCCTCTGATATTCATGCTGAAAGACTGGTGCATGCCTTTCATCGGGCTCACCCGGATCACCCTGGTGGCATGGATGAGGGTTCGGTGACCCCTCCTCAAGGGGGAGGTACTGTTGTGAGTTCATTTTTCCCTTCACTATTGAGGTCTGATGAACTCCCTCCTCTGGTGAAGGAAGATAGTGAGTCTGATTATCAGACACCTGGGCAGCTAGATGATGACTGGGTGGCTGGAATTGAGGACTGGATATAAGGCTGCCGACGCCCTTCTTCCTGGCTGGTGATTTTCCTGCTGGATTCTTGGAAACCAGTCTGATTCCTGCATCTCAAAGCTAAGTTTTTCTGCTCTGCTTTGTACTCTTCAGTTTTGTTTTTTGTTTTGCCTTGTTTTTTGGGAGTTCTGCCATCCCCGGGTTGGGGGTGAGCTGAATTCCATTTTTGTCTCTGATCTGTTAATCTTTTGCTCTGTCTTCAGAATATACCTGAGTGCTGATATAGTCTTTTGAAGCCTAGCGACTTCAGGGCCTGTTTTTCCTATCAGTCGGTTGGCTCATTTTTATAGGGTTTTTTCATGATGGCAGACAGCAGCTTTCCTATCCTGTCCTATGTAGTTAGCTTGGGCCCCATCATTTGCTCAACCTATCTTTCTATCTGTGTTAGTGTTCTCATCTTGCTTCACCGTCATTATATGTTGGGGGCTGCCTATTGCTTTGGGGTCTGCTCTGGGGCAGTTTAGTTTTTCCCCTTTCTGTCTTTAGACTATATAGTTCTCCGGCTGTGATCGAGGGGTCTAGGGCACCGTAGGAACCCCCCATGGCTACTGCTATTTGTTGTGGATAGGTTCAGGGGTCTGCAATCCGATAGCTGCCAACCTCTCTGTTTTTTCTGGACTTAGCTGGTATTTTGTTTTTTCCTTCTTCGGTGACTCATCATAACAGACCGAACTAGTAAGGGACAAAAAGGCAAATTGGCAAATACAGATAAATAGGAGTGGAAGTTAAGCATAGCCCCAGCAGGGGCAAGCTGACCACACAAGAAACTGAATTGACCAACAAGCGCAAGTGTGAACATTAGCAAAAAGCAACTTAACTTGAGAAGACTGGAAGAGAGCTGAAGTCCAAGACCTGAGAAGCGGACTGAATCACCAGCACCAGGATAGGGCGTCGGCTGTCTTATATCCAGTCTGATACTCCAGAGATCCAATCGTTATCCTCCTCATCAGGTGGCAGATCACTACCACTTAAACCAACCTCACTACCTCCTGTCACCACCAGAGGGAGAATGGAAGGAGAACTCTCAACTGGTGGAGCAGAAAATGAGCTCATAACATCAGTCCCTCACTTGCCCTGCACCTATCCCTTACTAGGGAACTGGCAAGTGCAGACACTGGTCCTCACCACTGTACTAATAAACACCAGGGAAAATAACAGACAGGAAAAAATAAACAAACTTAGCTTGCTCTGCAGTCATGCACAGGACCGCAGAGTAAGACACCCGAACACAGCTTCCAGCAGAAACACCAAGGCTCCAGATAAGCTGCAACAGCACTGCTCCAGATCACTCCTCTCTTCAGAAAGGTTGGTTAGTGAATCACCAGTATTACCAACAGCTTGCTGGTGTACCAGGTGACCTTATATAGGAAGGAGGGAGGGGTCACCAGCAGCTGACTTATCTTAACATGCAGTAACACCAGTGGCCACCGGGGCAAAAACCCACAAGCAGACCAACTACAGTTGTAGTAACACCAGCGGCCACCGGGGGGAAAAAGGTTATATAAGAGAATCCAGAATCGGACAGATCCAAAAATGGATCATGAGAGGACCATCATTGTAAATACATCATTGTAAATACACACCTGTACTTTGTATCACCCCCACCTCATTGTGGATTGTAAGCTCTCACAAGCAGGGTCGACTTATTTTGCTTTAATTATTGTAATGTTAAAATTGTTACTTATGACTTGTGTTTTGAAACTGTTAAACTGTAAAGCGCTGCGGAATATGTTGGCGCTATATAAATAAAGATTATTACTCTACTAAGTGTCACGGGTGCTCAAGCACCATGCTCGAGTCACCATCCCACACGTTTAGCATCTGTTAGACATCTAATAAATATGCGGGGATTGGCTGACATACACGATAATGTCGTAGTCATGTTGGATACTGGCATTACTGTGATTGGCCAACTCTTTGCGTCATGGGGTTTTATGTAAGGCCTGTTTCACACATCAGTTTGTCAGCATCAGTCAAGATCCGCCGATTTGCAAAAAAACCGGATCCACCATTTTTCTTGGCGGATCCGTTTTTTCCCCCATAGACTTGCATTATCGGCGGATCTTGACGGATGGTCATCCGTTGGATCCGATATTCTGCGGATCCACCAAAATGTTGGCGTCCGTTGACATCACTTGACGGGCACTGCAACGTTTTTTCACCGTCAGATCCGCATTTTGGCTTTTCCAGGAGATTTAACCCTAAATACCGGCAGATGATTCTCTCTCTCTCTCTCCTTACCGCTCCCGCGAGATCCACAATGCCCGCTCCCGCGAGATCCACAATGCCTGCTCCCGCAAGATCCACATGCCCGCTCCCACGAGATCCACATGTCCGCACCCGCGAGATCCACATGCCCGCTCCCGCGAGATCCTCATGCCCGCTCCCGCGAGATCCACATGCCTGCTCCCGCGAGATCCACATGCCAGCTCCCGCGAGATCCACATGCCAGCTCCCGCGATATCCACATGCCCGCTCCCGCGAGATACACTTGCCCGCTTCCACGAGATCCTCATGCCCGCTCCTGCGAGATCCACATGCCAGCTCCCGGAGCCCGCTACACCGCCGGTATTATTTATTTATTTATTTTCCATGCGCGGTTCCTTTAACATTACCATATCGGCGGATCCCAGCGCACCAACGGTCCGGTGGCTCCCGTTGGTGTTTCGTCGGCCACGGATCCGTTTTCCGCCATTTTGGCAGATTTCAACTGACCTGAAAAACTGATGTGTGAAACAGGCCTAAGAGTTGGTGGCGCGATGCTCAGCACACCATCCTCAGGAACAGTTCAGGGAAAGTGGTTATAGAAGGAAGAACATATATTAGAGCAGGCATACAGGATAGGCAATGTTTAATATTGCTATTACAGTACTTGTATATCGCTGCTGCAGCATTATTATTATTATTATTATTTATTTATATAGCGCCATCAATTCCATGGTGCTGTACATGAGAAGGGGGGTTACATACATTAAAAAAAAGTCCGTTTCAGGACTCAATATTTTCCTTTCTCTAGTAAAACTACTGTTACCTGCATTCTAAGGAGGGATAGATTTGGATTAGAAGAATCTAGATAAGGTTTAACATTGCTATTGCAGTACTTGTATAATGCTGGTGTGCTATTTAAAGGAAAGTCCTTTTCAGGGCTACATATTTTCTTTTCCCTATTAAGGCTATGTGCACACGGTGCGGATTGGTCTGCGGATTTTTTATCTGCGGAACAGCGGGTAAAACTGCAGGTAAAATGACCAGCGGTTTTACCTGCGGATTGGCCTGTGGTTTTCCCTGCAGTTTATCATCTCTACAATGGAGGAGATGGTAAACCACAGCAGAATCCGCAGAAAAGAATTGACATGTCATTTCTTTCTGCGGATTCAAAACCGCAGCTTTTACGCAGTTAAAAATCCGCAGCATGTGCACAGCAGAATGTAAATCCCATAGGATAACATGCTACTGTACACTGTCTGCAGAACTGCTGCAGTTCTGCTATGGCTAAAACCGCAGCGGAACCGCAGCAAAAACCGCAGCGTGTGCACATAGCCTTATACTGGAAAATTTTCAGGCATATAAATTTGTGCCTAATTTCAAATGCACAAGACGTGTGGTAAGAGAAGAGAGCACAACAAACGTGCTCATCCATGAGACCTAGCTTGCTGTCCCACTTTACAGGGGAGCGTGGGACACCATTCTTGAAGCCTGAACAGTAAAAACACTGGTCAGTTGGATGGCAGATAATGTTTCCCGTCTGTTTCACTGCACCACCTTGTCTTCCATATGGTCCAGTCTCACTAGTTAAGACTCTGGACAACATAATCCTAGCCCGTATACTCCTTCCTCGAAACATGGCAAGTCCCAGAAGATAAGTTATCCCACACTCGGGGCACTCCAAGGAGCTCTTTACTTTTCCATTTATTGATTCTGTAAGTGATATCTGTAATTTGTATGTAACCCCTTCTCATGTACAGCACCATGGAACCAATGGTGCTTAATAAATAATAATAATTCTGGCTTCTAACCCTGCGCATTTCAAGAGAGACATGTGTAGTGAAATTTGAAATAAATATTTGAGCAGCCACGGTCAGAAGAAGATGATGGTGGTGAACGGCAATTAGTGTCTCAAAAAGAAGATGATGATGAGACACAGTTGCCAACAAGTGATCTTGTTTCATCAACAAGTCAGGAGGACCAGAGAATTGTTTTCTCAGACCATGTCGTCCAAATCAGTTGCAAACTGGAAGTACTGCAGTACTGCCTTGGTGAAGTGTCAACAGGCTCTGCTGACAATAATTTGTTTATGTGACAAACAACACACCGCTAAGGCCTGTTCACACTTCCGTTTGCAGGCGTCAGTCACAATCCGCCGTTTGGGGAAAAAAAACGAATCTGACGGATTTGCCTGGCGGATCCGTTTTTTTCCCCATAGACTTGTATTGTCGGCGGATTGTGACGGATGGCCTTCCGTTGCGTCCGTTGTGCGGTGGATCCGCCATAAAATTGGGGTCCGTCTGGAAAAAAAAAGTCCATAGGAACGCTTTTTGTCTGCGTCAAAAAGGCAGATGGTGACGGATCCGTCGCCATCCGTCGTCTGGAAGAATGGACGCCTATGGGCGACGAATCCGTCTCCGTCCGTCACATGATGGAATCCATTGACGGATTCCGTTAAACTGAGCATGCCCGAAAGAGTTACCTTTCATGAAATTTAACCCCAGAACCCATTCTGGCACAAAAAAATCTCTCTCTCTCTCTATCCCTTTAAAATTCCACCAATTACTGCTTCAACGGATCCGTCGAAAAAATGGATCCGGGGCATCAGTTGTTTGCAATCTGCAACGGATCCGTTTTTTCAACACTTGGAAGGATTGGGACTGACGCCTGAAAACGGAAGTGTGAAACAGGCCTAAGGAGTTGTGGAAAGGTACAACAGACCAGACAGACCTTTGACTCTCGTTGCTGAACCTACAATCAGGCATGCTTGTGTCTTAAAAAGGCCTAGTGACAGCTCTGAAGCCTAGCAAGCTTAAAGTATTTAATTACTCCACTTTAATGGTGTATTACTCCATTAAAGTGGAGTAATACTCTGGCAGCATTGATCCCAGCAGCGATCTTGAAGTCAGAGATTCATCCAGGCATCTTCTTCATGCTGTTTCCATTCCATTAGCTCGCTGCTTCCATCCATTTCAGTGATTTTCCTGCCCCCCACAGCCCTCCTGTTAGGGTCTTCCAGAGAAATTGCTTGTGTTTCCCATTGTCTTCCATTATACTTGTTACTCGAGTCGAGCCCGTCTGAGCGTCCGACCTGCTTGATTTGACTACCAAGCACTCGAGCATTTTAGTGCTCGATCATCACCAATAACAGACAGTGACATCATCATAGAGGGATGACAACCTCAGTGATGTTGTTAGTCTCACCTAGTGAGGTAGATCTACGAAGCCTCAAGTTTAGGTGGAAAAACAGACCAAGGGCATTGGTACAGCAGGCAGGAAGACATGTGGGGAGCGAAGACTTGGTATGCAAGAGACTACAGGAATATGATTGCAGTGAGACATAGCAATTCCAAAGCAACACCCAGGGAAAGCAAAGGAACCACATTCGTAGAGTTAGACAAAAGTATATGGCCTACTGAATCTGAGGGGTAAAGGGGGGCTTTACACATAGCGATATCGCTAGCAATATTGCTAAAGTGTCACCGATTTTGTGACACAGCAGCGAAATTGCTAGCGATATTGCTACATATGATACTTACCTCCGACTGGCTCCCCCGCTGGCTATCACTGATCGCGCGAGATCGGCCTGGTCCATTTCTCGTCGTCGGCTTCCTGCTGGCGCCGACGAGCGAGCCATGGATGCAGGCGGAAGACGGACACCCTCGCCGCATCTGAAAGGTAAGTGCGACCGCCAACCGCTGCTGCATCGCTAGTGAGATCTGCCTGTTTGGCAGCTCACTAGCGACCATTTAGCGATGCACCAGCGATCCTGACCAGGTCGTATCGTAGTCGGGATCGCTGGTGCATCGCTAAATGTAAAGGGGCCTTAAATCCAGGAGAATTGCAGAAGATTAAACAACAAGGCAGAGGGTATGCACGATAACTGTCAGGAACACCGCACTACACTCGCTCACTGAGCCAGTGCGCATGTCCTGAGTACAAAAAACCGTGCTCAAAGATACCTGTGGAGCAGGGCGGCAGCGGTGACAATGCGTGCTTCAAACTATCAGGACCTGAAGCATGTGACTGCTGGGGGCGTGGCCTAAGCTCCACAGAGCTAGGAGCTGCAGGGAAACTCCTAGAAACGTAACTACGGGACAAGTTACCAAGGGGCATAGACAGGGGCGGAAACCAGATCAAGCCGGGGTCAATGCACGAGATAGCAGGACAGTACCAAAGGGTTAGACAAAATGGATAGTCAGGACGTAGCAATAATCATAAAACCAGAATGAGCAATAGACGGTACAAAAGGGGCAATCGATAGCGGAGTAACAATAGCCAAGCCAGGAGGTCAGAATCAGAGAAGACAATAGTACCTAAAACGTGAGACGGAGTTCAGAGTGAGCGGACAGGCCGGGTCATACACGGGAATCAAACAAGCAATGCAGTATACACGCACACCAGGGGCGGTCGGTCAGACACACAGCCAGAATAACAGTACAGCTGACAGAGAATGCTAGTCTGGAGTGAGTATAAATACCCCTCCCAGATCCAAAGAGAGGCCAGCAAAAGTTAACCCTGTGAGAACAGGACATTAACCATGTCCTAACCATGACAATAACAAGGGTAGATGCAGACTAGGAGCTGATAGTGGAGCAAAATAAACAAACTAACCACAGTCACTCTTAATCCTAAAATACAGGTGTGTCTTAGTTGCCCTTAAATAGGCCTAGGCAGATTATGTCATCGAGCCACACTGGGCAATTTGCAAAACCCAAACTGGACAACAGAATACAGCGGACCCAGGGGATGGATGGTAATAAACAAAATGATATTACAATGTATGGATAAAAAGAAAATTTCCCCAAATCCAGACATTTAACTATGACTGTAAAAATGTTTTATAAAAGAAAAAATGGTGTAAAACCTAAAAGCCTCATACCATGGTTAAGAATGTTGGAGCTGCAAGTAGAAGCAGAGGCTTCACCACCACTCCTGACACCAGCTATTAGGGCAGTAGTACTACCAAATGCAGGCCACAATTAGACTCCTTTTTCTCTAGCAAGTGTCACATCACTCATCTCAGTCACAACAGGATGATGTTACCTCCGACAGCAATACCATCAGTATTTTTCACAAATTGGTCTGCCAGATCACAAATGACTAAAAAGACTTTTCATGTTTTTTAACATTAAAAATGGTTGAAAAATTACCTGTCTGTACACTGTGTAGTTAAATAGGCGTTTGGTTAATACAGACAACCACCCCTTTACCAGTTTACCCAAATCCATACATGTTGAGGTTGCTTTGACATTACTAAGACAGTGTTTGTTTTAAAGACCTTGATATTGGTTGCACACAGTCCTAGGAGAATTCAGAGTGTTACACGCATCTTTTCACTGCAATTGGAGGTTTTGCAGTATTGTGATTCAAGACAAATCAATTAGCTGCAAATTTAATTATTTGGAAACCTTCAATGAGTCTGCTGAATTAAAATTTCAAAACATTCGTTTGTCCCTACTGACTGATCAGGAAACAAGCATTTCTAGGAAGCCAGTTCCCAATAATCGTCCCGTGTAAGTGCCCCCTAGTGGTACCATCAGGGACAGAAAGGTTAATTTGGGTGGTATCAGAGTAAAAATTGTGTTGAGCTATCCAAGGCCAAAGGTATAGATAAGGAACAGCAGAGTTAGACCTAGGGTGAAAGAAGGCAAGAAGAGTGTGAGTGCAAGATACAAACCAATAATAATAGTGTTATTATAATCGAGCAGTCTGGGACCCATGATGATTTTATAAAAATTAATATTTGGTATTTTTTTGGTCATTAGATATATTTAATTGCTCTGAAATTTCACCAGTGTTTTTTTTTTCTGCTGTAATTTTCAAAAATGTGAATTTAGTTCAGGAGTAATTCAGAACCTTATCACTGATCATAATCCGGATGATTTAACCTCACTAATGATTACGCTACAATTTTTTATATATATAATTATTTCCTACTGGAAAACATTAAAGATCAAACATAAAGTTGCTTCAAACAGACTAAAAATATTTTTTTGATGTATCTTCTAAACATAGAATTGCAAAAACACACGTGGGAGATGAAGGCCGAACATCAGAATACCTGATGTAAAAATGAAGCCTATTTCTTGTAATTGAGGCTGCATTTCCTCAATGAGAGGTTTATAAGAAGCCTTACGTCAGCACGGCAAACGCAACAATTTGGATAATGAGTTCCATACAGAATATTGAGGATATCAAATGCACTGAAGCCATTTATCTCATGCACTCTGCAAAGCAATACAATCAATGTTCCCTATTTTACTTACCACTTGATTTAGAAATATATAAGACAAAAAATACAGCAGCATTTCAAAGAGAATTACGGAACGCATTACTAGTATTAGGTATTTATTCACGTTGATTTATAAATTTAAAGTAAGAGAAAAATATTGGTGAATTTACTTGTGTGGTGCCCTATTTACCATAGACAAACCATATGGCTGCTCTGCTGTCCTTGTGTTGAGGGTCATATCTCTCATTGGAAACTTTCTCTCTTAATTCCCTCCTTTACACAGAACCTATTTTGCCTTATATAGTGATTACCATAGACAAATATATAAAGTATATATCTCTTTTTGTCTCAGAGCTCAACCATGTTCTATTCCTCCTCACCACTGTTTCATGCGTGGCCAGAGACATAGCTAGGGGTTCAACCTGGGGTAGGTAGGGTAATGCCCTTCAATCATGGGCATAGGGGAACCTCAGCAGCTGACCATCCTGTTAGTGAAAATATTACTATATAAAGACCTGCATTTGTAGTACTGACATACAATGACCTTATAGATACCAGGGACCTGTAGAACATATTGTATAAGAGATCACACATTATATAATGACCCCGGAGTAGTCCTCTTATGATATAATGGCCTTCACATTGTATGGTGGTCCATACAGTAGTCTCCACACTGTATGATGTTCCTCAACAGTAGCGCTCATACTCAATGAGGGCCCCTCAAGCTTTACAATACCTCCACACTTTATGAGGGCTCCCATAGGAACCCTGACACTGTATCAGGGCCCCCACAATAACCTTCACACCGTATGAGGCTCCCCCACACTTTTTTATGCCCCCACAGCTACACAGCAAGTACTAAGTAACTAACTAAGTAAAGTAAAAACACCATGTATTCATGTATCTACAGATCCTGACGAGTCAGCCATTGACGTCATCGTTCCTGCACACAAACAGGACATCAGAGTTCCTCTTTGTCCAGTGTGTTAACCTGCCGTTTTGTAGGCCACAGGTTTAGGCAATCTGCAGTGTACAGAATGGAGAGTCGTAGTGCAGGGAAACTATCTCTCCCTGTTCTACTACAGTGCTTAACTGTATCACTGTGTGCAGAATGCCTGTTCAGTTAAGAGTGATGATCGCTCCAGGTGGGCCCCTCTGAGCGAGTGGCCTAGCGCTGTCACCCCTGAGATAGCTATGATACTGGGTGTAGGTGGCTATAAGACAACTTTCTGCAGCAGATGCCTCCCCCCAGCTCTGTCTGCAGTGATATACATAAATCATTAATCCCTGCCTCCTTGAGTATGGCTCATGCCTCTTCTGGTCACCAGACAAAAATGGAAAAAGGTAAGCATTAAATTTACACCTGTGTTTTTGGCAGATTTTCTACAAGGCTGGGGCTGATTCATAAAACACTCTAAAAAATGCAAAAGAGTTTGGTGACTTTCGTCATTTTCACACCTGTCCCAGCCAACTCCGCCACAGTGGACAGAGCATGGTTGGAATGGGGTTTGGTGGCACCCCCCAAATTCATCATGTTATCCTACTATAATGGCATAACTTAAGAATTTTTGGAGAGGCATTGACTCACCCCCAGGGCTGTGGGATTACTCGGTACCGGGCCGGTGTCTGAAAGGGGACGTGTCGCGGTGGCAGTCCGTGGCCCTGGGTTTCCATGTAAAATAGGTGGAATGAGGCTGAATAAAGTTTATTGGTAGATAGTTCGTGACGCCACCTGTGGAATCTGGTCAGAAGGGGGACCAGCACTGCAGTGCAGATCCTCTGGGACAGATGGGATGATGCAGAAACAGATCAGATGAGACAGATTAATGGAGCGCCAGGCTGACAGGTCTCGGGGTGCAGGTGAATTGAGATCCGATGCCGGGTGCCTCAAGAGAGGATGAGAACATGGAAAGCAGAAATGGCCCGGTCGCAGGGGAGCGCAAAGGACAGGAAGGAGGAGGGCATACTTGGTAGATTTCTTCTTTTATTAAGTTCCACTACGCGTTTCGATGGATAACCTCCGTCTTCATCAGGTGACATGTGACCGGGCCATTTCTGCTTTCCAGATGGTATGATGCAGCAGAGTTAGTAAAGCTCTCCACAGGCAGAGCTGTAGTCCCAGGGCAGTAGTAGTAGATGTTAAGGTAGATGATGTAGCATTTAGACACAGAGATGTAGCAGTGCTGAAGGGGTTGCAGGAAGGATTCAAAGAACACGACAGAGTGCAGTTTCTTTAACCTTTTACTGTGCTTTGTAGGTACAGTCCAGGATTCAGATCACAGATGTTACAGGAGTTGGTTGGCCTGGAAGCAACTTAGGAATCTCTCTATGCAGATGGGTTGTGTAGTCTCCTTTCTAGCGCTAATCTGAAATACTTGTAGTTATGGATTACACTCAAGTTCCTCTTTCTTGCTCTCACTTAGAACTCCACTCGCATGGCAGGCAGCTGTAGCCCTCTCTCTCTCTGGCTCACACACCTTGCTGCTGTGTCGTCAAGTCTCAGTTGGGAACAGAGCATTTACAGCCTCTTGTTCCTCTTGTTTTTGCTGTGCGACCTTTAGCATCCACACAGCCTCGGACGCCGGGGTCCGGTCAATGCGCTTCAGCTTAGGGGTTAGCTTGACTCCAGCTCAGTCCCCTGCTCGTCTCCACGCGTCCACACTCTTCCCTCTCTCTGCACCAACTATCTAACTTCCTATTCCTGACCACAGAGAGCAGCTCCTCAGCAGTTTGGTTCAGAGCTCCCTCTGCTGGCCTGGAGTAGGAACTATGCTGTGTGCTGGAACTACTTGATAGAGTGTTCCTTCATTGCTTCCAAGCATGACATCACACTCCCTAGGAGGGAGGTAAGGCCACTGTGGCGACCGTACTCCTGGGGGCACCACATTCCCCCCTAGTGCAATTCAGTACTCCCGGACTGAGGAAACATGAACAAACACATAAACAGATGAACAATTATAACTGTTACAAGATTTAAAAAATGAAAAATTACAAAAACCATAGCTCAAAAATAGTCCTTGTGACAATTAGTCCATGCGTCATTGTCCATGGTCCACTCTTGAGTAGTTGGTAACTATATACAAGTATAGTCCTGGCCACACATAGTCCTGTGGCCCAATTGTCCATCAAAACAAACTGAGATTGCTCAAGGGTTCTTACAGAGTCTCTGTAGGCACATATACTTGAAAAGTTGCATATTTACATTTCATATTTACATGTACTATTTACATTTTCTATTTTCACTTTATTCTCTATACCTAGCTGGGATCTCACCTTTTGTGCTACAGGTAGATCTAGGCAGCATGGGTACTTCTAGTGGCCTATTTAGGTTTAGTGGGCTTATTGCTGAAGTGGGTAAACTAGGCAGTAGCCATCTGCGAACTCTTAGACTCACTGTGGGTACGACAGATTCACCACTGGCAGGGCGAGGATTCTCTTGCTCCACTGCTGGTCTGGCATCCGCTGCCAGAACTTGCTGATTTTCAGGGTTGTCTTGAGTCTCTGCTACTGCAGGGGCCATAGGCTGGGGAAAGATTAAGACAGGGACTACAATGGCCTGGTCCACTCTTGTCCATTTTGCAGGGAATTCTCCGAGTACAGTGCTGACCTTTTTCTCTTCTTCCTCTATTGGCTGAAGGTTGCTTTGCTCTTCCATCCTTTCCTTTAGTTGGTCAGGGCACAGCTTCAGATGATCCCTCGACACTGCTGATGAGGTTTCTCCTCTATCCTTACTGATAAGGCACACCTTGATATTGTCAAAGTTTGATGGTAGGACGGTGTAGGGTTCAGCCTCCCATTGGTCATCTAATTTGTGCATCCTCCTTTTCCTCTTTAGGACCTGTTCTCCTGGTGACAAGGGAACTGCAGGTGCATGTTGATTGTAGTTCTTTTCCTGCTTTTGTCTTGTCTGAGCTAGACTCTTTTCTACGCACTCTTGCACTTTACGGTATTGCTGCTGCCGCTCTGTATCCCTGTCAGAATCTGGTGATGTCACTTCAGGTGTCAGGACTCCTATATCCAAATCAATAGACAACTTGCCAGGCCTCGCTCTCATTAAGTAGGCTGGAGTACAGTTGGTGGAATTTACAGGAATGTGATTGTAGAGATCTACCAAATCCGGTAACTTCTCTGGCCACAGATTCCTTTCTTCCAAGGACAAGGTCTTCAATAGGTCGATCACCACTTGATTAATCTTTTCACACATGCCATTGGTCTGCAGATGATATGAGGTTGTTCTGATCTTCTTGCAGCCGTACAAGTTACAGAATTCCTGGAACACTTCTGCCTCAAAGGCTGGACCTTGATCTGTACGCACTCCCTCGGGGAATCCGTGTAGTCGACAAAAGTGCTGTTGGAATGCTCTGGCTGCTGTTCTGGCTGTTTGATCCTTGACAGGCATGACTACCAGGAATCTCGAGTAGTGGTCAACAATGGTGAGAGCATAAACATAGCCTGAATGGCTTGGGACCAGCTTCACATGGTCTAGGGCTACCAACTCGAGTGGCTGTTTGGTTATTATTGGCTGTAATGAAGCTCGCTGGCTGTTCCCGTCTTTCCTGCGCAAGTTACATTGTCCATACTCCCGGCACCAATTTTCAATGGCCTTCCTCATACCAGCCCAGTAAAATCTCTCCCGGAGCAAGGCCTCCAACTTCTTCCATCCGAAGTGTCCTGCTCCATTGTGGTACGCTTCCAAGACCATTGACGCCTCCCTCTTTGGGACTACCACCTGCCAGACCAGCTCATGGGTGCGGGCATTGATACTCCTCTGAACAGCCTGCCTCTTTCCTTCCACAGCTTCTGGGTTTCTTGAGGAGCATCTGGACCTGGACGTGAGTCAACTTGTGTCAGTAGCTCTTTTACCAGGCAGACTGCGGGGTCGCTATTCTGCGTTTCTGCCTACTCATGATGAGGCAATGGATTTAGGGTGGCCTCTTTCACGATATAGCGTTTGTTTTTCACTCCTTGGACTCGTTGGGCCGCAATTGGCCGTTGAAAGGCAGGTAACTCAATTTCTTCGAGTGCTTCAGGATCTTCTCCCCCATCTGGCAGATTGGGCATTCTGGACAGCGCATTAGCATTTGCATTCTTGTGTCCCTCTCGGTACTTGATGATAAATTCATAGTTAGACAGCCGGGCTATCCATCGCTGCTCCAGTGCACCTAGTTTTGCGGTTTCCATGTGAGTCAGCGGGTTGTTGTCCGTGAAGATGGTAAGCTTGGCCACAGCTAGGAAGTGTTTAAAACATTCAGTCACAGCCCAGACTATGGCTAGGAACTCAAATTTAAAGGAACTGTAGTTGTCAGGATTCCTGTCAGTGGAACGAAGCTTCCTGCTGGCGTAGGAGATCACTCTTTCTTTGCCATTCTGTACCTGTGACAGTACAGCTCCCAGTCCCACGTTGCTGGCATCAGTATAAAGAACAAATAGTCATAGTCTGGAAAGGTGAGAACTTCATCTCCTGTGAGAGCCATTTTCAGTTGCGTGAAGGACCTTTCCAGTTCCTCATTCCATTCAAATGTAGAACTCTTCTTTCTGGCTTTCTTGGGCTGGCCCACTAGAAGATTTTGCATGGGTGTGGCTATCTCAGTGAAGCCTTTGATGAACCTTTGGTAGTAGCCTACCAACCTGAGGAATTGACATACCTCATGGAGGTTGCTGGGCTTCTGCCAGTCCCGTATGACAGTTACTTTGGCAGGATTCGGTGCCACACCTTCTGCGCTCACTACATGACCGAGGTACTGTACCTTAGGCTTCAAGAGGTGGCATTTGGATGGCTTCACTTTTAGGCCAAAATTGGACAGGGCTTCAAACACCTCAGCCAGGTCCTCTAAATGATCTTCATAAATCTTGGTGAAAATAATGACATCATCAAGGTACAACAGAACTGTCTCGAAGTTCTTGTGTCCAAGACAGCACTCCATTAGCCGTTGAATCATCCCTGGGGCTGTGCTGAGCCCGAACAGCATGTAGTTAAACTCGCAGAGACCCATTGGTGTAGTGAATGCTGCTTTCTCCTTGTCTGCCTCTGCCACAGGAACCTGCCAATACCCACTAGTGAGATCCAAGGTGGAAAAATAGCAGTTTTCAGTGCAGTTAATGACTCTTCAATTCTGGGTAATGGGTAGGCATCCTTATGTGTAATGCTGTTAATTTTTCTGTAATCAACACACATTCTCATGGTACCATCTTTCTTTTTCACAAAGACTATTGGAGCTGCCCAGGGGCTACAAGTATCTCTGATCACCCCAACTTCCTTCATTTCCCGCAACATACTTTTGGCACATTGATATTGTGTTGGGGGTATAGGCCGGTACCTCTCTTTAATGGGTGGATGATCTCCAGTGGGGATATGGTGTTGAACCCCTTTTGCCTTCCCAAAGTCTAGAGTATGCTTGCTGAATACCCGCTCATAGTCCTAAGCCACTCGGTAACCCCATTCTTTTGGTGTGAAGGGGTGGAGTCAGTCCCCACATGCAGCTGCTGACATCACTCCTCCAGCTGCTTTACAGAGCCATTGTCCTCCACCTGGTCAGATGAGACCAAGGGCTCTGCTGCCTGTATTGCGTTGTTACTGATGGTAAACAGCTTAGCAAGTGTGGCATACCGAGGTATTGTGGCCTCCTCCTCCCCACAATTCAAGATGCGTACAGGTACTCTCCCCTTGCGGACATCAACTACCCCTCTGGCTGTCAGGACAGTGGGCCAGCTATCAGAGTGCACTGGCTCCACCAGGGCTTGGTAATCCTTCCCTCTGAGGCCTATGGCTGCCCTGCACCATATTAACATTTCACCCCAGGGGGGTATTGCAATGGGGAAGGAATCACTCACTCTGACGCTGCCAATTTCTCTGCCAGACAGTTCTACCTGCTGTCTTTGCATCAGGGCCTTGATTTCCTTCTGCAGAACCCGTTGCTCACTGGAACCAGTAGTCTCAGCTACCTGTTGCAACAAAACAATAACCTCAGCAAGACAATTTTCAATCACATTAGTACCTAAGGTCATCATTGGGTTACAATCTTGTTGATCAATGTCTACAACTATCAGACCTTGGTTTTTTAACTCTACTCGCTCTACCTTAATGGTAATTTCTTTACATCCCACTTGCGGCAAAGACTGACCATTGCTGGCAACAACTGTCAGCTCATCACTTGGGCCGCGAGTAAGTTCAGAGTCAGCCCCATACCTTTTGTAAAGAATATATGTCATAGTTGTCACCTGAGAGCCGGTGTCCAGCAAAGCGTTCATGGGAATGCCGTCAATCACCACTGGGAGGACCGGTTGCCCTCCAACATACTTGGCTCGCCAGTTCTTCGGGCCTTGTTGTCCTACTCCTGGGGGTTGGCCCTCTGCCCCAGGGGTTGCCCATTTAAATAACAGAATCTTGCAATGTGGCCTGTTTTGCTGCAACGGCGGCAGATGGGACGTCCATTCTGGTCATTGCGATCGTTATCTCTCCCTCTGAGCAGTGGAATCCTTTTCCTCCATAGCCACGAGACGTCCTCTGGACTGGAGGCCAGCTGGATCTTTTCCTTAGAAGACACTTGCATAGACTGCACAGTTTTGGCAAGTGCAGCCATATTTTTGGTCAGCTCTTGGACCTGAAGGCATAGTTCTGCAGATGGATCACTATCTAGACTCTGTGCGTCAGTCTCCACAGGGCTCTGAGGGAAAGATGCTGCCTCTTGGTGGTATGTAATTGCTGGGCGCCTAGGGGGCACCGGGTGGCTGACATCTGCTTCATGCAGCACTCGAATAGCTCCTGTCTTTAAAGTCCTGTGGGTGCTAGTTAGAAGTCCCTCAATAAATTTTTCCTTTAACAGTCTGTCTCCATCTTTCACATTGTCTGGGTCAATCTGCTTTATGGCCCGCAGCGCCTCCTGCAGGTTAAGAGCATAGTCCCGTATACTGTCCTGCACCCTTTGTTTGCACCTAAAGAATCTCATTTTTATTTCTGCTGCAGTGCTGGTGTCAAAGGTGCCCCTCAGCTTAGCCAGAACTTGCTTAACAGTCTCTTTATCAGTGTCCTGCCAGGACTTTACTTCTCTTTGCGCTGCACCAGTTAGCTGCCCAATAAGGATGTTTACCTTTTGGCTTTCAGACAGAGGACATATGTCAAATAAACTGCACAGTCTCTCTTTAAAATCACTCAGGGTATGTGACTCCCCTGAGTATTACGGTAGCCAGGCCGCTCCTGGTATATATGGCATATATAGCGGAATTATGGGGACTGCGGCGGCGATCACTTGATCTTGATGCGCTCTGGAGGCGGTTCTGGTCGCTGGATTCTGCGGCGCTATTGAATCCACAGCTGCACTTGCCCCTGCATCTTGCGACACTGTGGAGGGTACGGTGGTGTCCACTGCTACATCTTCTCTTGCCTCAGACATTCTCTTCCTCCCCTAGTTAACGTTGGCCAGGCTCCGTGTTCCACTGGCTTACCAGGTTGCAGCTCCGCAGGCTGGATGATCGGGGCACGCCGGAACTGCAGGCCTCAGCTCCTCACTTCCCGCCTGCTGATATCTTTGTGCGCAGCACTTCACTTTTCACACTCTCTTGCAGGCTCCGCCCACGACGGCACGCCACTTCGGCTTGCCGCGCGCGCCGGGTGGCGGGGTAATGGCGGCAATTGTACAATCAGTCGTACACAATACAGTCTCTGGCACACAGGACCCGGTGGCACTGGGCTTCAGAATCCTGTTCGTGATGCCATAATGAATCACCCCCAGGGCTGTGGGATTACTCAGTACCTGGGTGTCCATGTAAAATAGGTGGAATGAGGCTGAATAAAGTTTAAAGGTAGATAGTTTGTGACGCCACCTGTGGTATCTGGTCAGAAGTGGGACCAGCGCTGCAGTGCAGATCCTGTGGGACAGATGGTATGTTGCAGCAGAGTTAGTGAAGTTCTCCACAGGCAGAGCTGTAGTCCCAGGACAGTAGTAGTAGATGTTAAGGTAGATGATGTAGTGTTTAGACACAGAGATGTAGCAGTGCTGAAGGGGTTGCAGGAAGGATTCAAAGAACACAACAGAGTGCAGTTTCTTTTACCTTTTACTGTGCTTTGTATGTACAGTCAGATCACAGATGGTACAGGAGTTGGTCGGCCTGGAAGCAACTTAGGAATCTCTGTATGCAGATGGGTTGTGTAGTCTCCTTTCTAGCGCTAATCTGAAATTCTTGTAATTATGGATTACACTCAAGTTCCTCTTTCTTGCTCTCACTTAGAACTCCACTCACATGGCAGGCAGCTGTAGCCCTCTCTCTTTGGCTCACACACCTTGCTGCTGTGTCGTCGAGTCTCAGTTGGGAACAGAGCATTTACAGCCTCTTGTTCCTCCGGTTTCTGCTGTGCAACCTTTAGCATCCACACAGCCTCGAATGCCGGGGTCCGGTCAATGTGCTTCAGCTTAGGGGTTAGCTTGACTCCAGCTCAGTCCCCTGCTCGTCTCCACACGTCCACACTCTTCCCTTTCTCTGCACCAACTAACTAACTTCCTATTCCTGACCACAGAGAGCAGCTCCTCAGCAGTTTGGTTCAGAGCTCCCTCTGCTGGCCTGGAGTTGGAACTGTGCTGTGTGCTGGAACTACCTGATAGAGAGTTCCTTCATTGCTTCCAAGCATGACATCACACTCCCTCGGAGGGAGGTAATGCCATTATGATGACCGTACTCCTGGGGGGCGCCACATTATCAGTAGGAGCAAATCAGTAAGAAGATGCACCAAATTCATCATGTGGTGTGCATGTAAGCAGAAGAACCAGGCAAGGGGTACCTTTCTTGCTTCAGGTCCGGAACTGTCGGGGCTGTCTCCTCTGTTGTTCAGGGGAAATCTTAAGGAACTGCACCGACCTTTGCACTCAGCAGCGGGGGGCGTGGATAGCTTAGGGAGAGCAGAGCATGTACAAAAGCAATCAGTCTTGGCAGGTACAGACAGCGTGTGGCAGGGAGAAGTGAGTGCTCTGTCCCTGCAGGGCCGCAGCAGCACAGGCCCGCAACTGAGAATCCCCGCGGCCATCCGCAGAGACTGTGCACAGAGACTTGGAGTGTATCCGTTGGCTTTCTCAAACCAGGGTGCCGAACACTGCGGGCCTGCTTGTACCGCGCTTGTACCGCTTCAGAGAAACCGGATACATGACCATGAACTGTGCCCTGACTTCCCAGTCCATATCTGCCACACCACAGTGGGCTTGAACTGTGCTGCAGCCTGCACTTTGCCCGTGACCACAATCCCTTGACTAAGAACCCTAGTTTTGTATGCGTTTTTGCATGCTTTTTTGTATAGCAATGAAAGCATTTTTGAGCTAAATAAAGATATTTTAAAAAAATTGTGATGTAATTTCTTGATTCCTGATCTATGCAATCAACTCACGGGGGCCAAATGGTTTTCTAAGCTCGATCTACGAGGGGCTTATAACCTTATAAGGATCCGGGAGGGGGACGAATGGAAAACAGCGTTCCTGACAACTGAGGGGCTGTTTGAAAACCTGGTTATGCCCTTCGGCCTCACTAATGCTCCTGCGGTTTTTCAGAACTTTATTAATGTTGTTTTTTCTGACTTGATTGGACGTTATGTAGTCATTTACCTGGATGACATCTTGATTTACTCTGAGGACAGTCAGTCACACTTGCATCATCTGCGTACGATGCATATGAGACTCCGGGAGAACCATTTGTATGCTAAGCTGGAGAAGTGCTCATTTTTTATGCAAGAACTGTCTTTTCTGGGTGTAATTGTATCCGCATGGATCCAGGGAAGGTTCAGGCCATTACAGATTGGGTGCAGACTCATGACCTGAAGGGGTTGCAGCGATTTCTGGGCTTCGCTAATTATTATAGGAAGTTCATTAAAGGGTTCTCGCAGGTGGTAAAACCCTTGACGGGCCTCACTCTTAAAGGGGCAGATGTAAAAATTTGGTCTGTGGCCGCAAAAATTTCCTTCCTGGCATTAAAGAAGTGTTTTACTGCAGCCCCTGTGTTGGTACAACCCGATTCGTCAAGACCTTTTATCGTCGAGGTCGACGCTTCGGAGGTGGGGGTGGGGGCAGTATTGTCACAGGGCCCCTCTACCCTGACTAACCTCAAACCCTGTGCCTTTTTCTCTAAGAAGTTCTCGTCGGCCGAGAGAAACTATGATGTCGGTAGCAGGGAACTGTTAGCAGTTAAATTGGCCTTTGAAGAATGGAGGCATTTTTTGGAGGGGGCCGCTCATCCCATTACGGTCGTCACTGATCATAAAAACCTGGCCTATATCGAGTCTGCTAAGAGATTGACCCCCCAGACAGGCTCAGTGGGCACTTTTTTTTTCTCGATTTCAATTTACCATCACGTTCCGACCATTGTCTAAAAATGTAAAGGCAGATGCCTTATCCCGAAGTTTTGATTCTGTGTCCCCTCCAGAACCTGCTTCCTCCATTCTTCAACCGGGAGTGGTTGTAGCCGAAATCTCCTCTAAGTTACAGAGAGAGATTCTGGAAGCACAAGCACAAGCTCCCAGGAATAAACCCCCAGGTAAATTGTTTGTACCCGAACAATTCCGTCCCACACTCCTTCAAGAATTTCATGACTCTATGTTAAGTGCACACCCTGGTATTGCAGCTACCCGGGGGGCAGTAGCTAGGGGTTTTTGGTGGCCCTCTATGGGTACTGATATAAAAAGGTTTGTGAATACTTGTGGGGTGTGCGCGCGCTCTAAAAGCTCTCAGGTTCGGACGGCCGGGGAATTGGTGCCTTTGCCAATTCCGGATAAACCATGGACACACCTGTCCATGGACTTTATCACTAACCTTCCACCTTCCAAGGGCAACTCAGTGGTATGGGTAGTGGTTGATAGATTTTCTAAGCAAGCCCACTTTGTACCATTACCTGCGTTACCATCTGCTGAAACCTTGGCTCGTTTGTTTATACAGCACATTGTTCGACTGCATGGAGTGCCTGTGAACGTGGTGTCGGACAGGGGTGTGCAATTTGTGGCCAGGTTTTGGAGAGCGTTTTGTATGAAGTTGGGGGTCACGTTGTCATTCTCCTCTGCCTATCACCCGGAATCTAACGGACAAACGGAACGCACCAACCAGTCATTGGAGCAGATTCTGAGATGCCTGGCCTCCTCCAGACAGGAAGACTGGTGTGAGGTATTGCCCATGGCAGAATTTGCATTCAACTGTCGGGTTAATCAGTCTACCGGAAAGCCTCCCTTTCTGGTCAATTATGGGTTTGTTCCGCAGTTTGGGGAATTTTCCCGTATGGATTCGGATTGACCTGGTGCCGAGGGGATGGTACAACAATTAAAAACCCTCTGGAAGGAGGTACAGGGGAACATCTCCAAAGCCCAGAAGAAGTTCAAACATTTTGCAGACAGGAGGAGGGGGGTGGTTCCTGCGTTGACAGTGGGGGAAAAAGTCTGGTTGTCCACTCGTAACATCAAACTTAAAATACCCTCTATGAAGTTGGGCCCCAAATTTATTGGCCCATACAAGATTGTAGAGGTGATCAACCCGGTGGCATACAGATTACAGTTGCCCACCTCCTTCAAAATCTCTAACGTCTTCCACAGGTCCCTATTAAAACCTGTGGGGACAGTTAGAGAAGATCCCTCATCCGTGGCTCCACCAGTGTTGGTAGAGGGTCAACTGGAGTACGAGGTAGGGCGCATCATTGATTCGCTTGGGTGCGCCGGAGACTTCAGTACCTTATCCATTGGAAGGGATATTCTGTTGAGGATCGATCGTGGGTTCCGGCCAGTTCGGTGCACGCTGATCGACTGGTGCGGGCTTTTCATGCCAGGTACCCTGAGAAACCTGGGGGTCCGGTGGCCCCCATTAAGAGGGGAGTACTGTCATGGTTAGGACATGGTTAATGTCCTGTTCTGACAGGGTTAACATTGCCGGCCTCTCTTTGGATCTGGGAGGGGTATTTATGCTCACTCCATACTGGCATTCTCTGTCAGTTATACTGCTATTCTGGTGTGTCTGACCCCTGGTGTGCGTGTACTCTGCATTGTTTGTTTGCTTCCCGTGTATGACCCGGCTTCTTCCTTCACTCTGTACTCCGTCTCTCGTTTTTGGTACCATTGTCTTTTCTGGTTCTGACCTCCTGGCTTGGCTATCGTTACTCCGTTACAGTTTACCCCTATTGTACCTTCTAATATCTGTTCTGGTTTTCTGATCTATTGCTACGTCCTGACTATTCTTTCTGTCTAAACCCTTTGGTACTGTCCTGCTATCTCGTGCTTTGACCCGGCTTGATCTGGTGTCTGTCTCTGTCTATGCTCCTTGGCAACATTGTCCTGAAGTTACCCTTCTAGGAGTTTCCCTGCAGCTCCTAGCTCTGTGGAGCTTAGGCCACGCCCCCAGAAGTCACGTGATTCAGGTCCTGGAGCATGCATTGTCACCACTGCTGCTCGCTCCGCAGGTATCTTTGTGCACAGTCTTTGTACTCAGGACACGCGCCCTGGCTCAGTGAGCAAGTGCAGTGCGGTGTTCCTGACACCTTCGCTGACTACTGTCAGCATCACCGCTCTGCATCGTTGGATCCGCCACCTGAAAGTCGACTGACCGGATAACTTACACCTTAAGAACTTGTTTCAGCCTGATCACCAGTGTTGCTTCACTCTCTTTATTCCTCTGTTGTTTCCCCCATTACTGTAATAACCCTGCAAAACTGCTTAACTCCCTGCATGGAGTATATCCCTGTTAAAGTAAATACATTAATCCTTGATATGTCTCCCGCCTGTCACTGCATCCCGCAACCTGCTCACATACGCATCTTAGGGTTTCTGCATCTCTTGGCAGCAAAAACACACATTTTTTTGCGTTTTTTTGGTGCACTTTTGCCCTAGTTTTGTATGCGTTTTTGCATGCTTTTTTGTATAGCAATGAAAGCATTTTTGAGCTAAATAAAGATATTTTAAAAAAATTGTGATGTAATTTCTTGGTTCAACACCTTTTTCATTCTGATGCAGTAACATCAGGTAATTGAATTAGGGCTTGGTGTGAGCAGCTGTCATTGACAGCAAACTCCCGGTTTAGCAATGAAAATGTGTTAGCCAGACACACCATCATTAGAGTTGAGCGACTTTTGGTTTTTTAGGGTCGCGTTTCGTTTCGTGAAACCCGACTTTTCCAAAAGTCGGGTCGAGCAAGATCGTCCGATTATAGGGAAAAGTTGGGGTCGTCCCGAAACACGAAACCCAATGTAAGTCAATGGGGAATAAAAGTCGGCAGTGAGAGGAGGACAGGAAACACACCTACAGTGCCCATTTGAATGCCAAAAGCATCAATTCTTCTTACTTAAGCTTGTCAACCTTAATTAACTTCATAATACAAGTTACGCACTGAAAAATGGGGGTTATTTGGCTAAAGTTGTGGGGGGGGAGGGCTGGCTGCAGGTTTTCATGTGCCCTGGGCGAAAGAGCGCCCCTTTAACACATACCACAACTCATCATGCTCCGATACGGCAGAGAAATAGCGGTATAGTACAATGAAAAATACCTCACTTTTTACATCTCATGACGAGGCCCATCTATTTCTCCATACAGAATCATTGGTCCCATATAATGTTTGAAACAGTATATGATGAGCTCCACATAATGCTACAGTATATGTTGGTCCCCATGGATGAAGCTCCACTGTCTTATGGGCCCAAATAATGCTCCAAACATAATGGGCCCCATTTCTAATGCTCTAGTGTATAATGGGCCCTGTAAATGCTGCTCCAGTGTCTGATGTCCACCTTTGGAATGTTCCAGTGTATGGTGGGCCCCATCTATCATTCTCCAGAGTATAGTGCTCCCCAAAAATTGCTGTCCCAACATTGAAAACAATCAAATAAGTCTCCTCGCTAGGGAATCCCTGTACTTGTCTGGATTCCTCGTCGTCCCCATCTTCCATCTCACTGCACAGTATTTCAACTTTGCAAGTGCTGTGATCCTGGGCAAGCAGGGGGGGCCCACTCGTTGGCGACGGCACTGGCACAGGGCCCCTGATAGTACGGTGGTGTGTCTGATGGCGGGTGGGCCGAACCTGCACTTTCATCTGCAGCTTCCTCTTTGTCACCGTGTAAGATGGAACTGTATATGGGAAGGGTAACCTGAGTTTCATCAGGGTCAGATTCAGGTCGTGTAGTGTGCGAGGGGAATGTAGTGGTCTAGGTCAATGTACCAGCAGATTCATCGAGCAGTGGCTGGGCATCAGTGCACTTGTGTCGCCCCCAGAAGTACGGTCGCCACAGTGGCATTACCTTCTTCCTAGGGAGTGTGATGTCATGCTTGAGAGCAACGAAGGATCTCTCTAGCAGGTTAACTGATTGGGCGGCGTTATTCCCACGAGTCATGACCCTCCAAACAGCGTTCATGAAGGCAAAGTGTTTGTTTTACGTGGGCAGTATGGTTGCAAAGCTGAACCTTAAAGGAATGTCCAGAAGGGCACCACCAGGAGTGGAGCCTACGGTTAAATTCGACTCCACCTGGGAAACCTCAACCATGCCAGCTACAGAACAGATGCACACATTGCAAGCTTAATTCCGTTAACGAACGAGACTCCGTCATGCCCCGCGGTCCGAGTCCGGCTTACTAGAGGGACACGTGAGGCTCTGGCACATGAGATTGGCCAACAACTGGTGTGTCATGCCCTTACATGTCCGTGGCTGCATGTGCACTACACTGAAAAGGCCAGCGTTTGTCGCTTACAGGTGCAGATAACCTGCTGAACAACGTTAGTGATGGGGATCACTGATTACAATTATTACCCGCGAACAATGATTTCCCAGTAAGTGCAGGTCAACCGCAGTTCCGGAATTAGGCCTAACCGTCATTCCTGAAAAAATGAAAAACTTACGTGTGCAAACCACAGGTGCTGTAGCTTGCTTAACAGTTCGCCAGCCGTTCTCACGCCCAGTATGGATTACACGTGATTGCACAAAGGTGAGAAAGGGTACCGTATCCCCAGATAACATGTATGGATAGCGTACACATTCAAAATATATGTCTATACATCAGGAGGCAGGCTCAGACGGTGTTAGGCCCAGTATGGATTGCACGTGATTGCACAAAGGTTAGAAAGGGTACCGTATCCCCGGATAACATGTATGGATAGCGTACACATTCAAAATATATGTCTCAGGAGGCAGGCTCAGACGGTGTTAGGCCCAGTATGGATTGCACGTGATTGCACAAAGGTTAGAAAGGGTACCGTATCCCCGGATAACATGTATGGATAGCGTACACATTCAAAATATATGTCTCAGGAGGCAGGCTCAGACAGTGTTAGGCCCAGTATGGATTGCACGTGATTGCACAAAGGTTAGAAAGGGTACCGTATCCCCAGATAACATGTATGGATAGCGTACACATTCAAAATATATGTCTCAGGAGGCAGGCTCAGACGGTGTTAGGCCCAGTATGGATTGCACGTGATTGCACAAAGGTTAGAAAGGGTACCGTTTCCCCGGATAACATGTATGGATAGCGTACACATTCAAAATATATGTCTCAGGAGGCAGGCTCAGACGGTGTTAGGCCCAGTATGGATTGCACGTGATTGCACAAAGGTTAGAAAGGGTACCGTATCCCCGGATAACATGTATGGATAGCGTACACATTCAAAATATATGTCTCAGGAGGCAGGCTCAGACGGTGTTAGGCCCAGTATGGATTGCACGTGATTGCACAAAGGTTAGAAAGGGTACCGTTTCCCCGGATAACATGTATGGATAGCGTACACATTCAAAATATATGTCTCAGGAGGCAGGCTCAGACGGTGTTAGGCCCAGTATGGATTGCACGTGATTGCACAAAGGTTAGAAAGGGTACCGTATCCCCGGATAACATGTATGGATAGCGTACACATTCAAAATATATGTCTCAGGAGGCAGGCTCAGACGGTGTTAGGCCCAGTATGGATTGCACGTGATTGCACAAAGGTTAGAAAGGGTACCGTTTCCCCGGATAACATGTATGGATAGCGTACACATTCAAAATATATGTCTCAGGAGGCAGGCTCAGACGGTGTTAGGCCCAGTATGGATTGCACGTGATTGCACAAAGGTTAGAAAGGGTACCGTTTCCCCGGATAACATGTATGGATAGCGTACACATTCAAAATATATGTCTATACATCAGGAGGCAGGCTCAGACGGTGTCAGACACAGTATGGATTTGACGGCCCAGACTACACAGCGGAGGAGCAGGGAGAGGTAAAGATTGCAAATGCTGGGGCCCTGCCCAATCAAGGGGGGCCCACTCGTGGGCGTCGGTACTGGCACTGGGCCCCTCATAGTACGGCGGTGTGTCTGACGGCGGGTGTGCACCACCACCGTCAGAGACACTTGATTGCACTATGAAGGACCCTGTACCAGTGCCCGCGCCCAAGAGTCGGCCTACCCACCTGTCCAGGGCAACGGCAATCGCACGGTGTCGTGCGCTAGGTGGTGACCCCGGCCATGGGGGGGGGAGGCAGCACAGTTAGGGAGTTTTAGAAAGTGGCATATGTTGATGTTGGACATTCAGCTGATGCAAAAGGTGAAATAGGTCAAGTCCCAGGAAGAGGTGGACCAAAGCAAGCCATTTTTCTGTCACCCTATGTGTCATCAGAGGAAGGTGGGACAAAATCCTTGGAAACCCATGCGTGGTTCATTTTAATGAAGGTTAGATCATCCACATTTTGGGTTGACAGACGGGTCCTTTTTTCTGTCAGGATTGATCCAGCTGCACTGAAGACTCTTTCCGATAGCACACTTGCAGCTGGGCAAGCGAGCTCCTGTAAGGCATATTGTGCCAATTCAGGCCAGGTGTCCAGTTTAGCGGCCCAATAGTCAAAGGGGAATGACCTGTGTGGGAGAACATCGATATGGGAGGAAAAGTAGTTTGTAACCATAGTTGACAACTGCTGTCTCCTGTCACTTTCCATCGATGCAGTATTACCAGTTGTGTGAGCGGTACTTGAAAAATCAGTCCACAACATTGTCATGAAACCCTTGTCTCCAACGCCACTTCTGCTGTGTGCACCACGAACACCTCTGCCAAGCTGCCCCCGGCCCATACAGCTCGTGTGAGAACCATCACCGCTGCTGTGTGCTGGGAATGCCTCAAGCAACCGATTTACCAGAGTTGCTTGTTTATTAGCCAATATTAGGTCAAGGTTCTCCTGTGGCATGATGTTTTGTAATTTGCCTTTATAGCGTGGATCCAGGATGCTGGCCAACCAGTAGTCTTCATCGTTCATCATTTTGGCAATGCGTGGGTCCCTTTTTAGGATCTGCAAGGCATAATCTGACATGTGGGCCAATGTTCCCGGTGTCAATGATGCACTGCGAGTGCTGGTTGGAGGAGCACTTTCTGGCAAATCCACATCCCTCCAGTCACGCACAAACCCTGTACCAGACCTTGCCATGCCAACATTTTCACTTGCCCCACGAGATGCATCCTCCTCCCCTAAGTAATCATCCCCATCATCCTCCTCCTCCTCCTCTTCTTCCTCCACCTCGTCCAGGAGAGGTCCCTGAGCAGACAATGGCTGATTGTCATCAAGAATTCCCTCCTCCTCTTCCTCCTCATCAACATTGGCTGCAGACGCCTGCTCCTTAAGGTGCGTCAAAGTTTGCATGAGCAGACGCATAAGTGGGATGCTCATGCTTAGGATGGCGTCGTCTGCGCTTACCAGCCGTGTGCATTCCTCAAAACACTGAAGGACTTTACAGAGGTCTTTCAGCTTCGACCACTGCACACCTGTCAACTCCATGTCTGCTCTCAAAGTGCCTGGCCGTGTATCCTCCCACAAATGCATTATGGCCTGCCTCTGCTCGCACAGCCGCTCCACCATGTGCAGGGTGGAGTTCCACCTTGTTGCAATGTCGATAATGAGGCGGTGGTTGGGAAGGTGGAGCAATCGCTGCAGCTTCTGCATACGAACGGAGTGTACAGGCGACCTTCTGGAGCAGGGCTGTTAACTCCGGATAATTTTTGAGGAAGCACTGCACCACCAGGTTCAAGGTGTGAGCCAAGCAAGGTATATGGCTGAGTTTTGAAAGGGCTATGGCTGCCACAAAATTACGGCCGTTATCACTAACTACCTTGCCTGCCTCAAGATGTACACTGCCCAGCCATGACTCAGTTTGTCGCTTCAAGTACTCGGCCAGCACCTCGGCGGTGTGTCTGTTGCCCAAACACATCATCTGCAACACAGCCTGCTGACGCTTTTCACTTGCTGCTCGATAGGGGGACACATCGTGTGCAACAGTGGCAGCTGCAGATGGAGTGCTCGTACGACTGCGCTCTGTGGACGAGCTTTCGCTTCTGGAGGAGGAGGAGGAGGGTCGAACGCCTACAGCCAACTGTTTCCTATACCGTGGGCTAGGCAGCACTGTCCCACCACTGCTGTCCCCTGTGGACCCTGCATCCACCACATTAACCCAGTGCGCAGTGATGGACACGTAACGGCCCTGGCCATACCGACTGGACCATGCATCAGTTGTGAGGTGCACCTTTCCGCTCACTGACTGCTTGAGTGCATGGACAATGCGGTCTTTCACATGATGGTGGAGGGCTGGGATGGCTTTGCGAGAGAAGAAGTGGCGACTGGGTAGGTCATAGCGTGGTACTGCATAGGCCATGAGTTCGCGGAAAGCTGTGCTTTCCACCAACTGAAAGGGCATCATCTCAAACGAGATTAGTTTGGCAATGTGGGCGTTCAAACCCAGTGTACGCGGATGAGAGACTGAGTCCTTTCTTGACCTACTCATAGTGTCTGGGAGGGTGAGCTGGACTTGAGAGCTGCATATGGTGGAACTAGCGGTGGACAGGGCGGACTGAGAGAGGGTTGATGATGGTGATGGAGTTGGTGTTCTTTCTGATGGCCTAGAATCAGTCTTTCGTTGTTGATATAACAGTGAGATTCCCTGACTGCTGTGGCCTTGCAACGACACCTCAACATTTGCTGCTGTGCTAACCGGTGGGCTTACAGTGGGGGAAACAATGTAGCGTTGCTGACTACCTTTGTTGTGATCAGTTGCACATGTGGCACTTGAGGTTTGGTGTTGTGTCCACGCTTGCAAGTGCATGCTGGTGAAATGTCTAAGCATGCAACTGGTATTCAAATTTTTCAGATTTTTCCCTCGGCTAAAGGTCTTTGCGCACTTCTTACAGATAACCTTGGCCTGATCATGAGGATTTTGTTCATAAAAGTGCCACACTGCACTCTTCCTACTTTGGCAGACATTTTGCGGCCTAGCACGCTGTGATCTTTTGACCCTCTGGACAAGCTGTCCAGCAACTCTTTTGATGTTTGGAACCTGTCTTTGGAGTGCTCCGGGCCTGCCAGATAACAGCTGTTGCGATGTCGATGTCTGCTGTGGATGCTCCTCATCTGAGCTATTGGAAGCAGCACCCTCTTCCCCCAATGGATGCCAATCTGGGTCAACAACTGGGTCATCCATCACCTCCTCTTCTATGTCATGTGCACCTTCCTCTGTGTCACCGTGTATGGTGGTATAGTGTGCGGGAAGGGGCACCTGAGTCTCATCAGGGTCAGAATCTGGCTCTGTACACTGCGAGGACAATGTAGTGCTCTGAGTGAATGTACCAGCAGAATCATCCATCAGCGGCTGTGCATCAGTGCACTCCATGTCAGATTCATCTTGGCCTGGGTAATTCACCATTTCACTTGATAATCCAGGCATGGTATGTGAAAACAGCTCCATGGAGTAATCAGTAGTATGGCCTGCGTCATCCTTCAATCTTGGTTGGGGTGAAGGACACAAGGAAAGGTGTGGTTCATGAACATGAGCCTCCAATGACGACTCAGTGCTTTTACTTTTTACAACTGAAGAAGAGGAGGCGATAGAGCTGGAGGCTGAGTCAGCAATGTAAGACAAAACTTTTTCCTGATGCTCTGGCTTTAAAAGCGGTTTGCCAACTCCTAGAAAACTAAGCGTTCGAGTCCTTATGTAGCCAGACGATGACGCAGGCTCAACACCTCCTGCATTCTGTCCTATTTTGCTCTTGCCACTACCATCAGATCCACCACCAACACCATCATTACCAGCTGCCAACCCCCGCCCAATTCCACGGCCTCTTCCACCAGCCTTCCTCATTTTTGGTAGAAATGTAGACAAAATCCAACAAACTATATAGTAATGTAAAACAAGGTACAAGGTGTCTATAGGACAGGGGAGATTTTGAATTTCTGCAGACACTTGTGGACACTGGACACTTTTGGATTGTGTGAGGCCCACTGATATCTGAGCGCTATGTGACAGGCTCGATGGCACAGCTGTGACCAAAGTGACTAGAGGATAAGGGAGATTTTGAATCTCTGCACACACTTTTGGACACTGGACACTTTTGGATTGTGTGAGGCCCAATGAATATCTGAGCGCTATGTGACAGGCTCGATGGCACAGCTGTGACCAAAGTGACTAGAGGATAAGGGAGATTTTGAATCTCTGCACACACTTTTGGACACTGGACACTTTTGGATTGTGTGAGGCCCAATGAATATCTGAGCGCTATGTGACAGGCTCGATGGCACAGCTGTGACCAAAGTGACTAGAGGATAAGGGAGATTTTGAATCTCTGCACACACTTTTGGACACTGGACACTTTTGGATTGTGTGAGGCCCAATGAATATCTGAGCGCTATGTGACAGGCTCGATGGCACAGCTGTGACCAAAGTGACTAGAGGATAAGGGAGATTTTGAATCTCTGCACACACTTTTGGACACTGGACACTTTTGGATTGTGTGAGGCCCAATGAATATCTGAGCGCTATGTGACAGGCTCGATGGCACAGCTGTGACCAAAGTGACTAGAGGATAAGGGAGATTTTGAATCTCTGCACACACTTTTGGACACTGGACACTTTTGGATTGTGTGTGGCCCAATGAATATCTGAGCGCTATGTGACAGGCTCGATGGCACAGCTGTGACCAAAGTGACTAGAGGATAAGGGAGATTTTGAATCTCTGCACACACTTTTGGACACTGGACACTTTTGGATTGTGTGAGGCCCAATGAATATCTGAGCGCTATGTGACAGGCTCGATGGCACAGCTGTGACCAAAGTGACTAGAGGATAAGGGAGATTTTGAATCTCTGCACACACTTTTGGACACTGGACACTTTTGGATTGTGTGAGGCCCAATGAATATCTGAGCGCTATGTGACAGGCTCGATGGCACAGCTGTGACCAAAGTGACTAGAGGATAAGGGAGATTTTGAATCTCTGCACACACTTTTGGACACTGGACACTTTTGGATTGTGTGAGGCCCAATGAATATCTGAGCGCTATGTGACAGGCTCGATGGCACAGCTGTGACCAAAGTGACTAGAGGATAAGGGAGATTTTGAATCTCTGCACACACTTTTGGACACTGGACACTTTTGGATTGTGTGAGGCCCAATGAATATCTGAGCGCTATGTGACAGGCTCGATGGCACAGCTGTGACCAAAGTGACTAGAGGATAAGGGAGATTTTGAATCTCTGCACACACTTTTGGACACTGGACACTTTTGGATTGTGTGAGGCCCAATGAATATCTGAGCGCTATGTGACAGGCTCGATGGCACAGCTGTGACCAAAGTGACTAGAGGATAAGGGAGATTTTGAATCTCTGCACACACTTTTGGACACTGGACACTTTTGGATTGTGTGAGGCCCAATGAATATCTGAGCGCTATGTGACAGGCTCAATGGCACAGCTGTGACCAAAGTGACTAGAGTATAAGGGAGATTTTGAATCTCTGCACACACTTTTGGACACTGGACACTTTTGGATTGTGTGAGGCCCAATGAATATCTGAGCGCTATGTGACAGGCTTGATGGCACAGCTGTGACCAAAGTGACTAGAGGATAAGGGAGATTTTGTATCTCTGCACACACTTTTGGACACTGGACACTTTTGGATTGTGTGAGGCCCAATGAATATCTGAGCGCTATGTGACAGGCTCGATGGCACAGCTGTGACCAAAGTAACTAGAGGATAAGGGAGATTTTGAATCTCTGCACACACTTTTGGACACTGGACACTTTTGAATTGTGTGAGGCCCAATGAATATCTGAGCGCTATGTGACAGGCTCGATGGCACAGCTGTGACCAAAGTGACTAGAGGATAAGGGAGATTTTGAATCTCTGCACACACTTTTGGACACTGGACACTTTTGGATTGTGTGAGGCCCAATGAATATCTGAGCGCTATGTGACAGGCTCGATGGCACAGCTGTGACAAAAGTGACTAGAGGATAAGGGAGATTGGATTGCTTTTAAAAAAGCAGTTTGCAGAGCAGTGGGTAAACAGCAATGCCAGCCTGTCAGGAAGCCTTAAAAGGCAGCCCAACAACCAACACCACTGATACACCACAATATAGCCTCCCCTTGCACTGCACACACAGTGACTGGTGTGTTGTGCAGGCCAAATTGCTAGCAGCAGAAGCAGTTTTTTTGTCTTCTTCCCTGCCTAACGCTCTCCCTACAGAATCAGCAGCAACCTCTCCCTATACTGAGATCGGCAGAAGTAAGATGGCGGTCGGCGTGCACGCCCTTTTATACCCCCTGTGACGCCCACCAAAGCAAGCCAATCACTTGCATGCCCTTCTGAAAGATGGTGGTGACCCCTGCCTATGTCATCACGTTGCCCACAGTGTCCGTGGATCCTGATTGGCTGAAAAAGAGCGCAAAACAAACTTTTGAAACGCGACTTTGGCGCGTAAGTCGCCGACCTCGTGGCCGACCTCATCCTAGGGTCGGGTTTCGTTTCATGAAACCCGACTTTGCCAAAAGTCGGCGACTTTTGAAATTTTTCGACCCGTTTCGCTCAACTATAACCATCATTACTAAGCCGGTAACAATACACACACACACACATCTTACATAGGCTGTAACCAACCAAACATCAACTGTTAACCCCTTTCTGACATCTGACGTACTATCCCGTCCATGGTACCCGTGTCCTTATGACCGGGGACGGGATAGTACGCGATTATCACAGCTGACACCCGGCACTATGTGTCAGGGGCTGTCACGGACCGCCCCCGGCACATTAACCTCTGGCACACTGCGCTCAAAGATGATCGGAACGGTGTAAATGCACCCCCCAAAAGAAATTCATGAAATGCTGGTTTTTGTTCATTGGAGACTAAAAGATCATGTTTGTGGAAAAAATATGATCTTTTTATTTTCACGCCTGGGCGTTATAAACTTCCCTGAAGCCATTGGGGGTTCAAAATGCTCACCACACATCTAGATAAGTTCTTTGGGGGGGTCTAGTTTTCACACATCATGGGCACATCAGGGGCTTTCCAAGTGCAGGATGGCGTCCGATCCCAATTCCAGCCAAAAAAGTCAAATGGCGCTGCTTCCCTTCCGAGCTCTGCCATGTGCCTAAATAGTGGTTTACTCCCACATGTGGGGTATCAGCGTACTCAGGACAAATTGCACAATAACTTTTGGGGTCCTGTTGCCCTTGGGAAAATAAAAATTGGGGGTGAAAAGATCATTTTTGTGGAAAAAATATGATTTTTTAATTGTACAGCTGTGCGTTATAAACTTCTGTGAAGTCCTTGGGGGTTCAAAGTTCTCACCACATATTTAGATGAGTTCCTTGGGGGGTCTAGTTTCCAAAATGCGGTCACTTGTGGGAGGTTTCCACTGTTTTGACACATCAGGGGCTCTCAAAACATGACATGGCGTCCGATCAGAATTCCAGCCAATTTTGCATTGAAAAAATCAAATGACGCTCCTTCCCTTCTGAGCTCTGCCATGCGCCGAAACAGTGGTTCCTCCCCCACATATCAGGTATCAGCGTACTCAGGACAAACTGCACAATAACTTTTGCAGTCCAATTTCTCCTGTTACCCTTGGTAAAATAAAAAAAATTGGACCTGAATTAATTTTTTGTGGAAAAAAGTTAAATGTTCACTTTTTTTAACATTCAAAAAATTGCTGTGAAGCACCTGAAGGGTTAATACATTTCTTGAATGTGGTTTTGAGCACCTTGAGGGGTGCAGTTTTTAGAATGGTGTCACTTTTGGATATTTTCTATCATATAGACTCCTCAAAGTGACTTCAAATGTGATGTGGTCCGTAAAAATAAAATGGTGTTGCAAAAATGAGAAATCGCTGGTCAAATTTTAACCCTTATGACTTCCTAACAAAAAAATTTTGTTTCAAAATTGTGCTGATGTAAAGTAAACATATGTGAAATGTTACTTATTAAGTTTTTTGTGTGCCATTTCTCTGTGATTTAAGGGCATAAAAATTCAAAGTTGGAAAATTGCAAAATTTTCAACATTTTCACCAAATTTCCATTTTTTTCACAAATAAATGCAAGTTATATGAATGACATTTTACCACTAACATGAAGTACAATATGTCACAAGAAAACAATGTCAGAATCACCAGGATCCATTGAAGCGTTCCAGAGTTATTACCTCATAAAGGGACAGTGGTCAGAATTGTAAAAATTGGCCCGTCATGAACGTGCAAACCACCCTTGGGGGTAAAGGGATTAATATAAAAAAAAATACCAAAAATAAATTACATGGGCCCTCGTGTAATTTTCAGAGCCAGAGGGAAAGCAGAAGGCTGAGGGCTGATGTTAATATTCTGGGAAGGAGCCAATAGCCATAAAGGTTCCCAGGCTTTTAATATCAGCTCACAGCTGTTTACAGGGTGACCCGAAAATTTTTTTTACATAGGGTTTCCCTATAACATCTAATCAGCAAAGGCTAGGCAGACAGCTGCAGACTGATATTAATAGCCTTGGAAGGAGATATGGATATTGGCCCCTTCCCAGACTAAAAACGTCAGCTCTCAGCCACCTCAGAAAAGGCGCTCTTCCCACTTGCCCTGGTGTGGTGGCAAGTTGAGTAATGGTTGGGGGGTTGATGTCACCTTTGTATTATCAGGTGACATCAAGGCCATAGGTTAGCAATGGAGAGGCATGTACTGTATATGACACCCAAATTAATAACCCCATAGTGATATTATAAAAGACACACAAAGAGAATAAAGTCCTTTATTTGAAATAATAAGACAGTCCTTTATTGAATCTAAACTAAACCAAACTCACCAAACTCCTAATTCACAGAAGCCAATGTCTTCTGCAACAAAAATAAAATGATAAACCACAATATTCCTCACCTGAAAAGATAATAATCCATAATGTACCACGACGATCCTTATGACTTTGAGACCAGTCACTGATGTGACTGCTCTCAAGAACAGCTCGTGCAGTGTGTAACACTGAGCTGCGGTGAGAGAGTTCACCGAAGTTCATCATCTGATCAGCTATGGTGATCTCTATTACAGGACCACTGCGTGTGTAAGAAAGTTCTCACACAGCTGTGATGCCATAAGTGAGATCACCAGTGGTCATCAGCTGATGAACTCGTGTGACCTCTCTCATGGCAGCTCAGTTCTATACACTTTGGGAGCTATGATGCTCCTTGCAGTGCATTGCCAGTGGCCAGTAAGAGCAGTCACATCTCCCGATGTGACTGTTCTACACATGAGATCGCCGTGGGACACTCTGGGTTACGTTGACTACAACAGACAGGAGAGTATATGGCTGTTTATTATTTTTGATTGTTTACAGGAGACATGGGCATTGGGGATTGGGCTTTCAGGTGAGTATATTTTTTTTATTTTATTTTTTTATAGGAGACAAGGGCATCGAGGATTTGGTGTTAGTTGAGTATAATGTGTTTTTTCTTTTTATTTGAATACTAGTTGGCCTGTGTGAAATTTTCGCACATTGGTCGTCGGGGGCACAGGCAATTTCAGAAAAAGCAAGCTGGTCAAATGTAAATGTATTTCATGAGATGATGAACACAGGCAGGTATTTATATATGTAGATTGGTAATACAATAAATTGGTTTGATAAGTAGAGGCCAAAAAATGTCTTCCGGTTGAGGTGCCACCTGCAGGTCATTGTGTCTTTCTGCAGGTTTATGAAAATGAATGTTTAAACTGTATTTAGTGATAAAATTATAAATGTGTTGTTTGTTTGGCTCTTTTCTTGCTGAAGGGAGCAAGTTTACCTTTCAAATGGTGTATCATTTGTGTGTGGGGGGCGAAGTAATCAGCGAAAAAGCAGTGCATGTTTACAAATGTGTTTGCATATGTGACTCACCATTTGTGTGTGTTGGGCGAAGTAATCACCGAAAAAGCAGTGCATGTTTACAAATGTGTTTGCATATGTGACTCACCTGCAGTGAAGTGTGCAATCCTCCAATGTGCCTGAACTAGGCTGGGCAAGCAGTTCGGCAAGCTGGAGAGCCCCCAAGGCAAAAGTTTGGATTTGTTTGTGATGTCTGTAAGCAGCTTTGTGGTAGTGTGCTTTGGGGTAGTGTGGTCCCACCTGCAGGTCATTTTTCCTTACTGCAGGTTTATGAAAATTAATGTTTAAACTATATTTTGTGATCAAATTGTGGATGTGTGTTTTTTTGGCTATTTTCTTGCTGAAGGGGGCAAGTTTACCTTTAAAATGGTGTATCATTTGTGTGTGTGTGTGGAATAAGAACAGAGATACAAAGTAATCACCGAAAAACAGTGTTTAGAAATAACAGAATAGATGTATTGAATTATTTTACTTTCTTTTTTGACACATTTGAGCACAGGCGCCGACAGCTGAGAGACTACTTCTCCCATCAGCGGCTTTTGCTATCACTGTTATCAGTGACAGCAGACGTAGCCTGATAGGAGTAGTAGTCTCTCATCAGCAGTTGCTTGCTGACCTGCAGTAAGCTTTTTACTGCGGGTCACAGTATCTCTGTGGGGTCACAGTCACATCAATCTTACTGGCAGTAACGTTACCGCTAATCAGTACTGCCATGCTGGTGTTTCCCACGCTGTTACACAGATGACAACATGGGAAACACCATAGGAAGCCCATAAAATGTAAACAAAAACTCAGCAAACCCGCAAACATATTTATACTTGCGTTTTTGCTGTGGATTTGACTGACTCAATTGAAGTCAACTGGTAAAAAATGCTAAAAAAACACACAAAGAATTGACAAGCTGCAGAAAAAAACTCACTGCAAAAATATTACTGATCATGTGCACAGCACTTCAAGATTCTCATTGAATTAGCTAGTGTCATGGTATAGGACATAGTTAATGTCCTGTTCTCTCAGGGTTAACTTTTGCTGGCCTCCCTTTGGATCTGGGAGGGGTATTTATACTCACTCCAGACTAGGATTTCCTGTCAGCTATGCTGTTATTCTGTCATTGCTTGTTTGCTTCCCGTGTATGACCCGGTCTGTCCGCCCACTCTGTTCTCTGTCTCACGTTTTGGTACTATTGTCTTCTCTGGTTCTGACCTCCTGGCTTGGCTATTGTTACTCTGTTACAGTATGTCCCTATTGTACAGTCTATTGCCCATTTTGGTTTTCTTATCTATTGCTTCGCCCTGACTATCCATTCTGTCTAACCCTTTGGTACTGTCATGCAATCTCGTGCTTTGACCCCGGCTTGATCTGGTTTACGCCTCTGTCTATGCCCCTTGGTAACTTGTCCCGTAGTTACCTTTCTAGGAGTTTTCCTTCAGCTCCTAGCTCTGTGGAGCTTAGGCCACGCCCCCAGCAGTCAGGTGCTTCAGGTCCTGTTAGTCTGGAGCACGCATCTTCACTGCTGCTGCTCCGCTCCACAGGTATCTTTGAGCACAGTTTTTGTACTCAGGACACGCGCACTGGCTCAGTGAGCAAGTGCAGTGCGGTGTTCCTGACATTATAGCTGACCGTTTCAGTTTTTTTTTCCTCTCTGAGGGGGAAAAAAAAAGTTATCTTCATGGATTAAATGCAAGCTTTGGCTGATCAGGTCAAGCACCTGACCCAAATGTTCCACAAACTCAATGTCAAACAGCGCACGATGGCCCATACCCAGCAACTGTTGGTCGATACTGTGCGGGGGGCTGTCGCTGCAGGGGCTCCTAGTTCTGGGGATAGAGATGTGTCATTAGCATCCCCTGAATCTCCGGTCAAATTGCCAGACCCTTTCTCAGGGGATAAAGAGGGTTCAGATCCTTCAGAGAAGGATGCAAGCTTTTTTTTTCTCTGAGGCCCCGCTCTTCCGGGGACGAGTTCCAGAGGGTGGGAGTCGTCATTTCCCTACTTCGGGGGGCTCCACAGGCATGGGCTTTCTCTCTCTCTTCCTCTGCTCCTGAACGTATGTCAGTGAACTTGTTCTTTGAGGCTCTGGGGTACATCTATGATGAGCCTGATAGAGTGCGTCTGGCAGAGGATATGGTGATGAGTGTGACACAGGGGAGGAACTCTGCTGAATGGTCCTGCTCAGAGTTTAGATGTTGGGCCGCCAAAGCATCTTGGAACGCCGCCACCCTGAGGGGGTTGTTCCGCAGGGGCCTGTCTGACCGTCTGCAGGACACTCTGGCATTACATCCTCCTCCTGATACCCTGGAGGACGCTATGATGCAGGCAGTCCTTATGGACTGGAGACTCCTTGCTAGAGGAATGATGCAACAAGAGTCTCCCTTGTACTCCAAATTGTGTGACACTGCACCTGTATCTGAGCCCATTGAGATTGGGTCAGTCTCCGTTAAGGAGAAAGAGAGAAGACACCGTAGAGACAGCCAACTATGCTTTTACTTTTACTGGACATTGGAAAAGGGATTGCCCCTCCTGCCCTTCTTCAGTGAAACCATCAGAGAAATGACTGAGTCTGGGCAACAATCGAGGAGGTTGTCCAGATTCCCAGGTACATTTTTTTTCTCTCTTACAAAGATGGTGCTCCAGGTTGAATTGGAAGTTGCTGGCGGTCCTGTTATGACCACCTCCTAACTTGACTGTGGTTCCTCCATTAATCAGATTGATGCCCAAGTTGTGACTCTTCATAAGATAGGGCCAATCAGGTTGAAAGACGGCCTCACTAATGCCTCTGCTGTTTTTCAGAACTTCATTAATGTTGTTTTCTCTGACCTGATTGGATGTTATGTAGTCATTTACCTGGATGACATCTTGATATACTCTGAGGACAGTCAGTCACACTTAGGCTAAGTGCACACGTACCGGAACTCTCGCGGAAATTACCACGAGAATTCCGGAATTCCAGTCCGCGGGAAAATCGCATTTTAAATTCCCGCGATTTTCCCGCGGAAAAACTAGCATTTTGCAAGCGTAATTAGCTTGCAAAATGCTAGCGTTTTCCAAGCGATCTGTAGCATCGCTTGGAGAACTGATTGACAGGTTGGTCACACTTGTCAAACATAGTGTTTGACGAGTGTGACCAACTTTTTACTACTGAGGCCGCCTATGCGGCATCAATAGTAAAAGATAGAATGTAAAAAAAAAATAAAAAACGGTGTTATTCTCACCCTCCGACGTCCCGCGCATCCGTTCCCAGTAATCCTTTGCGAAAATGCCCGCGATGACATCAGTTCTCGCGGGATCACGACGTCTCGCGGTCATTCGCGATGACGTCACGCGAATGACCGCGAGACTTCGCGATCCCACGAGAACGGACGTCATCGTGAGCATTTTCGCAAAGGACTACTGGGAACGAGAGCGTGAAGAGAAGCGGGAAGGCTGCGCGGGACGTCGGAGGGTGAGAATAGCAATATTTTTTATTTTAAATTCTATTTTTTACAGGGATATGGTACCCAAAGCCCAGAGGACAGTCTCCTCTCCTCCGGACCGTGGGTACCATCCGCAATTGTTCTGCTTACTTTCCGCATGGTGTACACAGCCACATGCGGGAAATAAGCGGAACAATGCATTCCTATGGGTGCGGGATCGCCGCGATTCCGCAAATTAATGAGCATGCTGCGGTTTTTACCGCGAAGCGATTCCGCCGCGGTAAAAACCGTAGCATTAGCACAGCATTGCGGAATCCCATAGGAATGCATGGGATGCTTATTTTTCGCGTTTTCGCGGCAAAATCGCGCGGTTAAAACCGCCGCGGAAACGCGAAAAAAACGCCACGTGTGAACTCAGCCTTACACCATCTTCGTAAGGTTCTTATGAGACTACGTGAGAACCATTTGTACGCTAAGCTGGAGAAGTACTCATTTTTTATGCAAGAACTATCTTTTCTGGGTGTAATTGTGTCCGGGGAGGGGTTCCGCATGGATCCAGGGAAGGTTCAGGCCATTACAGATTGGGTGCAGCCTCATGATCTGAAGGGGTTGCAGCAATTTCTGGGCTTTGCCAACTATTATAGGAAGTTCATTAAAGGGTTCTCGCAGGTGGTGAAACCCTTGACGGACCTCATTCTTAAAGGGGCAGATGTAAAAAATTGGTCCGTGGCCGCAAAAAATGTCATCCTTACCTTAAAGAAATGCTTTACTTCAGCCCCTGTGTTGGTACAACCCGATTCGTCAAGACCTTTTATCGTGGAGGTCGACGCTTCGGAGGTGGGGGTGGGGGCAGTGTTATCTTAGGGCCCCTCAATCCTGACTAACCTCAAACCCTGTGCCTTTTTCTCTAAAAAGTTCCCTTCGGCTGGGAGAAACTATGATGTCGGCAACAGGGAATTGTTAGCGGTTAAATTGACCTTCGAAGAAAGGAGGCATTTTTTGGAGGGGGCCGCTCATCCCATTACGGTCATCACTGACCATAAAAACCTGGCCTATATCGAGTCTGCTAAGAGACTGACCCCCAGACAGGCTCGGTGGGCACTTTTTTTTTCTCAATTTCATTTTACCATTACATTCCGACCAGGGTCTAAAAATGTAAAGGCGGATGCCTTATCCCGAAGTTACAGAGAGAGATTCAAGAAGCACAAGCACAGGCTCCCAGGATAAAACCCCCAGGTAAATTGATTGTACCCGAACATTTCCGTCTCACACTCGTTCAAGAATTTCATGATTCGGTGTTAAGTGCACACCCTGGTATTGCAGCTACCCAAGGGGAAGTGGCCAGGAGTTTTTGGTGGCCCTCTATGGGTAATGATATCAAAAAGTTTGTAAATACTTGTGGGGTGTGTGTTCACTCTAAAAGCTCTCAGGTCCGGCTGGCCGGGGAATTGGTGCCTTTGCAAATTCCGAATAAACTATGAACACACCTGTCCATGGACTTTATCACTAATCTTCCCCCTTCCAAGGGCAACTCAGTGGTATGGGCAGTGGTTGATAGATTTTCTAAGCAAGCTCACTTTGTGCCATTACATGCGTTACCATCTGCTGAAACCTTGGCCCGCTTGTTTATACAGCACATAGTTCGGTTGCATGGAGTGCCTGTGAATGTGGTGTCGGACAGGGGTGTGCAATTTGTGGCCAGGTTTTGGAGAGCGTTTTGCAAAAAATTGGGGGTCACGTTGTCATTCTCCTCTGCCTATCACCCGGAATCCAACGGACAGACCGAACGCACCAACCAGTCATTGGAGCAGATTCTGAGATGCCTGGCCTCCTCCAGACAGGAAGACTGATGTGAGGTATTATCTATGGCAGAGTTTGCATTCAACTGTCGTATTATTCAGTCTACCAGAAAGTCTCCCTTTCAGGTCAATTATGGGTCTGTTCCGCAGTTTGGGGAAGTTTCCCGTATGGATTCGGGTTGCCCTGGTGCTGAGGGGATGATACATCAGTTAAAAACCCTCTCGAGGGAGGTGCAGGGGAACATCTCCAAAGCCCATAAGAAGTTCAAACATTTTGTGGACAGGAGGAGGGGGAAAAAGTATGGTTGTCCACCCGTAACATCAAACTTAAGATACCTTCTATGAAGTTGGGCCCCAAATTTATTGGCCCATACAAGATTGTAGAGGTGATCAACCCGGTGGCCTACAGATTACAGTTGCCCACCTCCTTCAAAATATCTAATGTCTTCCACAGGTCCCTATTAAAACCTGTGGGGACAGTTAGAGAAGAGTCCTCTTCCGTGGTTCCACCAGTATTGGTAGAGGGTCAACTGAAGTACGAGGTAGGGCGCATCATTAATTCATGGTGGGTGCGCCGGAGACTTCAGTACCTTATTCATTGGAGGGGATATTCCACTGAGGATCGGTCATGGGTTCCTGCCAGTTCGGTGCACACTGATTGAATGGTGCGGGCTTTTCATGTCAGATACCCTGAGAAGCCTGGGGGGTCCAGTGGCCTCCCGTTAAGAGGAGGGTACTGTCATAGTATAGGACATAGTTAATGTCCTGTTCTCTCAGGGTTAACTTTTGCTGGCCTCCCTTTGGATCTGGGAGGGGTATTTATACTCACTCCAGACTAGGATTCCCTGTCAGCTATACTGTTGTTCTGGCTGTGTGTCTGACCCCCCCTGGTGTGCGTGTATACTGCATTGCTTGTTTGCTTCCCGTGTATGACTCGGTCTGTCCCCTCACTCTGTTCTCTGTCTCACGTTTTGGTACTATTGTCTTCTCCGGTTCTGACCTCCTTGCTTGGCTATTGTTACTCCGTTACAGTTTATCCCTATTGTACCGTCTATTGCCCGTTCTGGTTTCCTGAGCTATTGCTTCGTCCTGACTATCCATTGCGTCTAACCCTTTGGTACTGTCGTGCTATCTCGTGCTTTGACCCTGGCTTGACCTGGTTTACGTCTCTGTCTATGCCCCTTGGTAACTTGTCCCGTAGTTACCTTTCTAGGAGTTTTCCTTCAGCTCCTAGCTCTGTGGAGCTTAGGCCACGCCCCCAGCAGTCACGTGCTTCAGGTCCTGTTAGTCTAAAGCACGCATCTTCACCGCTGCTGCCCCACTCCACAGGTATCTTTGAGCACAGTTTTTGTAGTTAGGACACGCGCACTGGCTCAGTGAGCACGTGCAGTGTGGTGTTCCTGACAGCTGGCATAAGGATTCCATAGTGTTTTTGGCCCATTTTGAGTGGAAAAATTACCACAAAAATGCACCGTGTGTATACATCCTTAATGAATTTGGTGCATCTTACACCACCACGCTCCTTAATGCTTGAAGAACATGCGGAAAATTTGGCAAACAGTGCTCCTCCTTTATTATCTTTGTTATGTGCAGAAATGCTATTTATCTCCAGATATAGTCGTAATTTCAAGGAAAATTGTGCATAGATCGTATCTGGAGCAGCAGCTACAGGGAGAAAATAAAGCTATTCTCCCTGCAGCTGTAAAGAGGTCACAGGAAGCAACATGCAGATAAGAGCAAGGCAGAAGTAACCAACTTAACAGTTTATTCCCCTGACCCTGGGATGGAAAGCATGGGTTTAACCAAAGGATATGATAGATCAAACAGATTATGATACAGGAAAGATGTATATCTTTGTACCGTGTAAGCCAGTAGATAGAAAAATATTCAGGATTGAGAGTCCTCAGTAGTTGATACCTTTTAATGGTTAACTGAAAAGATGGTAACACATTGCAAGCTTTCGAGACTACTCAGGTCTCTTCATCAGGCTAGACTAATACAAAATCTGAAGTCACTTGTCTTATCTATTGCATTTTTTCTAGGCTGTATTGTGCATAAATATGTGACTTCAGATTTTGTATTAGTCTAGCCTGATGAAGAGACCTGAGTAGTCTCGAAAGCTTGCAATGTGTTACCATCTTTTCAGTTAACCATTAAAAGGTATCAACTACTGAGGACTCTCAATCCTGAATATTTTTCAAACAGATTAAATACAGTATGAAATATACAATGTTGTTATCAGCACACTGTGATTCTTAAAACAAGTTTTCTCTACTTGCTAGCTAATCTCCAATGCTGAGAGTGTCCAAAACATAAAACATATTATCACAATGCTCCCCTTGCCTCTTCTAGGTACTAGTGGAATTTTCCATTTTTTCTTTATTTTGTCACAAGTTCTTTTGACAGTGTCAAGCAAAATTTTCAGGACCTTTCTAACACTGACCAGTCTCTGTCCTGCTGGCTTCACTATGTCAGTCTACACCTTGTACTGTACATCAGTGCTGGAAGTAACAACCTTGCTCACTCATGCCTCCGATTCATTATGGACGTCCACTTCCGGGTTGGGGTCTCCACTGGATCTTCGGTGCTTGATCTGTGACAGTCATCTATTGGGCCTGGACAAATGAGGGCTGGCCTGGGTCCCAGGTCTCGACCGGCACAGACTAGTTCTTAGATCTGGTCTGGCGTGGATCTGGATCTTAGGTCTTGACTGGTGTGGTCTAGTTCACGGACCTTGATCTGTGTCGTCGGGACCCTGCTCACTTCACAGACCTTGACTGTCATCATCTGGACTGTGCCCACAGGCACATTACTCACTGGTTAAGGCTTCTTGGCTTGTTCCGTGATCTTTGCCTTAGCTTTCCCTTGCACACACGCCCTGCTTGCCTCACCAGTTAGTGCCAAATCTCTTCCAACCTTGCTGCCCTGGCCTCTTATATTAGGGAACTGCGTCATCAAGCTCACATGACCTGGTGCTCCATCTAGACTAGATTCTTCCACGCCCAAGCCGAAATACGTGTCAGTATCCGGATACAAAAGTTGCAAAGCACTGGGGAATGTTTGTTATCCTTTGTGGCACACCCTCTTACATTTCTCCTCCCTTTTAGCTCATCAGTTCTCAGGCGAGGGAAACCCTTTAGTGATCCTATCTCTGCCAGAAACTGAGTGCATTCACAGATTTTCTGTCTAATTTTTTCCCACACAAACTTGTCCTGGTAAGGAGGGACGCCAGCATTAGCGCATTCAGTTCTATGCATTTCTTCCTATAGGGGTGTTTCAGGAACTTATGGGGTTTTGCGCACTACACAGAGACGATTACCTTCCACCCCATCTTCTAGCGCTGTTGAGAGTGTTCTGGTATCTTCGATGGTCCTGTAGGCACAACGAGCCACTCCTCTTCATCGTCAGCAGTCTCCTTCGAGGGGGCATCATGGGTTTTTTCCGGTGACTTAATGCTTCTAGTTTCTTTTAGTTTAGATATAACACTCAGCCCAGGGTTTCTTAGTCTCTTTTGGACCGGACTTTATAGATGGGATTGTTAGGGTAGGCCCTTCTCATGACTCGGTAGAGCACAGCCTCCAAGCGATAGTCCAGGTCGTTTCTGGGCCATTTGGCTGGTACCAGCAGCCAGCTGGTGCAGTTCTTCTTGGGTCGAACAGTCCCGGGTGATCTAATTCTTAAAAATTCTGCTCCACCAGCAGTGCAATCAGTGCCTTTGATCACGGACCCTGCTCCCCGGATAGTTGTCCTCAAAATCCAGCTCCAACTCTGTAATTTCTTGACTATTCCGGCCGAATAACAGCATGTATGGTGTGTATCCAGTAGTTGTGAGGACTTGATGATTGTACACACCCACACAAACTCAAGCCATCTAATTTTCCTTCTTTCTTCTAATGTCCATAACATTTGTAGCAAAGTTTTGTTGAAGATCTCACAAGCGCCATTGCCTTGGGGGTGGTATGGCGTACTCTGGGACTTGTCAATCTCATAGAGGTGGTGCAGTTCCTCCATTACCTTCCCTTGGAAGCAGGCTCCTTGATACAAATGTTTTCTCTTGAGACATCCATGTACACGAATGAAGTCCTGTCAGATTGCCCTAGCTGCCGACTCCACCGTCTGATCTCTGGTGGGGGTCACCACTGCGAATTTAGTGGAAGTGGTGCGTCATCACTAAGCAATATTCATAGTCATTATGGGATGTCCTGATCCTCAGTCAACTATTAGTACTTCTAAGAGTGATGAAGTCTGGATAGCTTGAATTGGGTGTCTATGATGTTGATGCTGTGTCAGCTCGCACTGTCGACACCTTCAGCCTTCCTCTTCCACCATTTGCAGTAATTGAGGCCTATTCACCAGTCTGTTCACCAGTCTCTGCAACCATTGGAAGATCTTCTCAGTACTGAAGTGGGTTCCTAATTTTATTTACATTTCTACGCTTTTCCTCGTGCAGTATAAGTGATTAGGCGACTTTATTCTTTGGGTCAGTGTGATTACAGCTATATCAAATTTATATTGTGCTTTTTGTGTTTGACTGCGGTCACACACTAAAAAATGCTTTATTTGCACAAAAAGTTTTTGCATTGCCATATTGTGAAAGTGATAATTTTTCCATATTTGATAAAATATCAAAAATAAAATGCAGAAAATCACATTGTATAAATTATATAAATTTATTTGCTTTTTGCAGTGAGAAATAAGTATTTGATCCCTTACAAGCCATTAAGAGTTCTGACTCCTACAATTGTTAGACGCTCCTAATCAACTCATTACCTGCATTAAAGACAGTTGTCTTACATAGTCACCTTTATAAAAAAACTTGTCCACAGATGCAATTAATCAGTCAGACTCTAACCTCTACAACATGGGCAAGACCAAAGAACTTTATGAGGATGTCAGGGACAAGATCATAGACCTGCACAAAGCTGGAATGGAATGCAAAGCCATAAATAAGACAACTGTTGATGAAATAGTAAGAAAATGGAAGAAATACAAAATCACTGTCAATCAACATCAATTTAGGACACCAAGCAAAAGCTCACCTTGTGGGGTATCCTTGATCATGAGGAAGGCAAGAGATCAGCCTAAAACTACACAGGGGAAACTTGTTAATGATCACAAGGAAGCTGGAACTACAGTCACCATGAAATCCATTGGTAACACATTACACCGTAAAGGTTTAAAATCCTGCAGTGCCTGTAAGGTCCCCCTGCTCAAGAAGACACATGTGCAGGTCTGTCTGAAATTTGTCAATGAACACATGGATGATTCTGTGAGTGATTGGGAGAAGGTTCTGTGGTCAGATGAGACAAAAATTGAGATCTTTGGCATTAACTTAACTCAACGTGTTTGGAGGAAGAGAAATGCTGCCTATGACCCAAAGAACACCATCCCCACTGTCAAGCATGGAGGTGGAAACATTATGTTTTGGGGATGTTTCTCTGCTAAGGGCACAGGACTACTTCACCATATCAATGGGAAAATGGATGGAGCCATGTACCGTAAAATCATGAGTAACAACCTCCTTCCCTCTGCCAGGACATTAAAAATAGGTCGTGGCTGTGTCTTCCAGCAAGACAATGACCCAAAACATACAGCCAAAGCAACAAAGGAGTGGCTCAAAAAGAAGCACATTAAGGTCATGGAGTGGCCTAGCCAGTCTCCAGACCTTAATCCCATAAAAAACTTATGGAGGGAGTTGAAGCTCTGAGTTGCCAAGCAACAGCCTCAAAATCTTAATGATTTATAGATGATCTGCAAATAGGAGTGGAGCAAAATTCCTCCTGACATGTGCGCAAACCTCATCATCAACTACAAAAAACGTCTGACTGCTGTGCTTGCCAACAAGGGTTTTGCCAGGTAAGTATTAAGTCTTGTTTGCCAGAGGGATCAAATACTTATTTCTCACTGCACAATGCAAATAAATTTATATAATTTATGCAATGTGATATTTTGGATTTTATTTTTGATATTCCACAGCTCTGGCAAAAATTAAGAGACCACTTTCAAATGTTCAGTCTGTCTGATTTTTCTCTTTATATTTTTGAGTAAAATGTAAATTGTTCTTTTAGTCTATATACTTCTGACAACATGTCACCGAATTTCCAAGCAATAAATTTTGTATTTTCTTTCTGACAAAGAAAAGTTTCAAAATAAAAAACAACAGTGCTTTCAGATCTCAAATAATGCTAAGAAAACAAGTTCATAATCATTTAGAAACAACAATACTAATGTTTTAACTCAGGAAGAATTCAGAAATCAATATTTTGTGGAATAACCATGATTTTTAAAAACAGCTTTCATGCGTCTTGGCTGCTTTCCACCAGTTTTTCACACTGCTTCTAGCGCAAAAATGTAAGCAGTTCTTCTTTGTTTGATGGCTTGGAACTATCCATCCTTGTCATGATCCCAGTGCAGGTTTTGACCTGCACGTCAGGGGTTAATGTCTTGGGCTCAGTGCAGGCTTTGACCTGCACACCTGGGGTTAATTATTGTGGTCTCTCTTTGGTTCAGGTAGAGCTTTATTGCCCTGAGATACTCCAATCCCTGTCAGTTATACTTTTGCCTTTGGCCGAGTGTTGTGACCCCTGTGTGCCTGTTCGTTGTCTTATAGCTTGCTTATATGGTTCTGATCCGGTTCTGTCCCCCGTTGTGAGTTAACCTGTTGATTCTGTACTGTATATCTGCTTCTCTGGTTTCTGACTTCTTGGCTACGTCTTGACTATGCGTTCTGTCTTGCCCTTTGGTAATTGTCGTGCTATCTCGTGCTTTGACCCCAGCCTGATCTGGTTTATTTCCCTCTCTATGCCTATTAGTAACTTTGTTCCGTAGTTACCATTCTAGGAGTTTTCCTGCAGCTCCTAACTCTCGGGAGTTTAGGCCACGCCCCCAGCAGTCACATGCTTCAGGTCCTGTGGGTCTGAAGCACGCATCTTCTCTGCTGCTGCCCGCTCCACAGGTATCTCTGACCACAGGTTGTCTTACTCAGGACACGCGCACTGGCTCAGTGAGCAAGTGCAGTGCGGTATTCCTGACAATCTTCCTCTTGATTACATTCCAGAGGTTTTCAATGGGGTTCAGGTCAGGAGAATGGGCTGCACATGACAGGGTTTTGATGTGGTGGTCTCTTAATTTTTGCCAGAACTGTATCTCTCAATGTTAAAATTAACCTGCCCTTAAAATTATTATTTATTTATATAGTGCCATTAATTCCATGGTGCTGTACATGAGAAGGGAGGGTTACATACAAAGTTATAGATATCATTAACAGTAAACAAATTTACAATGACAGACTGGTACAGAGGGGAGAGGACCCTGTCCTTGCGGACTTACATTCTATTATAGATTGTTCATGTCTTTGTCAGTGGGCAAACTTACTTTTTAAAAAAAAATATTTTAACAATATTTTTTTAACTTAGTCCCACTCTGAGATTTTGACTTCCACACAGTTGTAAAGCATACCAATGCAATGACATTGCACATGATTTAACTAACTTACTAGCTGTGGTGACCAGGATTTCATCATGACGACGTTGGGTCACCATGGCAATGATCGTCCACTTGCAATTGCATAGTGGGGTCGCCAATTGGAGAGCAGAGGGGGCCCCTCCCTTTTCCTGCCTTCTAAATGCTGCGAACGATATCGATCACAGCATTTAGAGGGTTAAACTGCTTCTGGCAGGGAGTGCCGGAAGTCAGCTGTCATGTCAATTGAACACCCGGCGGTGATCACGTATGCTGAGCTCCCGTGGTTGCAAAATCGCCAGAACGTATAAATACGTTCCAGGTTGGGAAGTACTCCCCAACATGGACATAAGGAAATGCTTAAGGTCATGAAGGAGTTAAGCGGGTGCATACTCATTTAAGGAAACCAGGATGGATGAACACAGAACTTAAACACAAGCTAAAAAGGAAGAAATGTTTATCAAATGGAAAGAGGGAGGCTGACAATGAATTAAGGCTTGCAAGAGATGTCAAAAGCAATGAAAAAAGGATTTGGGGATATATGAAAAGTAAAAGAAAAGTCAAAGATGCTATAGGATTTTTACAGGATAAAAATGATGAAATGGTAAGAAAGGAAGTTGAGGAGGCTGAACTTTTAAATTCCTGTTTTTCATCTGTTTTCTCTCAGAAACGAAATGTAACATCTACTGATATTCACTGTTCTATTAAAGGAATAGAAGAATCCAGGATATCTATAAACAGAAAGATAGTGAGGAAACACTAACACTTACAGTAGCTAACATAAATGAATTCAAGTCTCCAGGTCCAGATGAATTACACCCCAGAGTACTGAAGAAGATAGCATAAGAAATTTTTGAACCACTCTTCATAATTGTTGAAAATTCTTGGAGAACAGGAGGAGTCCCAGAAGACTGGAGAAGAGCAAATGTTGTTCCTATCTGCAAAAAGGGGAAGAAGGTGGTCCCAGGGAACTATGGGCCGGTGAGTCTGACATCTATACCAGGAAAGATCTTTGAACAAATTATTAAACAATATGTATGTAAGTACCTGGATAAGAATAAAGTGATTAACCTGAGTTAGCATGGGTTGGTAACTAATAAGTCATGTCAGACTAACTTAATTTCCTTCAATGACAGAATCACTGATTGGGTAGATCAGGGAAATGCTGTAGATATAGTATATCTTCTTCAGCAAAGCATCTGACAAAGTATCTCACACAATCCTTATTGAAAAAAATGACTAAGTATGGAATGAACAAGGCAACTGTTAGGTGATTCATAACTGGCTTAGTGATCGGACCCAAAGAGTGGTCATAAATGGCTGCACATCCAGTTGGAAGAATGTCTCAAGTGGAGTACCACAGGGCTCTGTCATGGGCCCTGTATTGTTCAATATCTTTATCAATAATTTAGATGAAGGAATTGAGGGTAAACTGATTAAATTTGCTGATGACACAAAGCTAGGAGGGATAGCTAATACTAGAGAGGAGAGAGGATTCAAAAAGATATAAATAAACTGGAGCAGTGGGCAGCAACTAACAGAATGGTTTTTAACAGGAAAAAATGCAAAGTGCTACATCTGGGCAATAAAAATGAAAAAAGCATATACAGAATGGGAGGAATAGGACTAAGCAATAGCACATGTGAAAAAGACTTGGGTATACTAATAGATCGCACACTGAACATGAGTCAACAGTGTGATGCAGCAGCAAAAAACAGATTTTTAGTAAGAGAAGCATACAGTCTAGGTCACGTGAAATCATTATTGCCCTCTACTCCTCTCTGGTCAGACCTCATCTGGAATATTGTGTCCAGTTTTGGGCACCACATTTTAAAAAAAACATCAACAAACTGGAGCAAGTTCAGAAAAGAGCGACCAGAATGGTGACCGGTCTGCAAACCATGTCCTATGAGAAACGGTTACAGGATTTGGGAATGTTTAGCTTGCAAAAGAGAAGACTGAGAGGAGACTTAATAGCTGTCTACAAATATCTGAAGGGCTGTCACATTGTAGAAGGATCATCTTTATTCTTATTTGCACATTGAAAGACTAGAAGCAATAGGATGAACCCGAATGGGAGGGGACACAGATTAGATATTATAAAAAACTTTTTGACAGTGAGGGTGATCAATGAGTGGAACAGGCGGCCACAAGAGGTGGTGAGTTCTCCTTCAATGGAAGTCTTCAAACAGAGGCTGGACAGACATCTGACTGGGATGATTTAGTGAATCCTGCTTTGAGCAGGGGGTTGGACCAGGTGACCCAGGAGGTCCCTTCCAACTCTACCATTCTATGATTCTTAGCAAATTATTGTGGCCACCATATCATCTTTTCCTTTCACTCCAATGGTTCTGTATTCCCTTTCTTGCATTCTTCTTTCTTTCTATTCTCCTTCACTTTCTCCCTCTTCAAATTTGTATTCTCACAAGCTACATGTCAGAAGTTTTCAAAGTAGACGGAGTAACACGACTTTCCAGTGTTGTATTTACATAAAGCTGTGATCTCTCCCTGCTGTGTGACAACTCTCAAGTCATTTTAACTAACCTGGCAACCGGAGAATGCCTGCTGTGTTACAAATGGTGAAATCACATCAAATGCTTGTTGAAAATTTGCGGCTCACGGCTTATGATACAAGGGTCGCAATTATAAGTAGAAGAGGCCATCACAAGTGTTCAAGAGTGTTGGGTCTGATAATTTGTAGCTATTTTAAATACAAACGTGCATACACACATACTGTATTTATGTAATACATATTTATATACATAAACACAAAAGCATTCTTACACACATATTTTTGTAATATATTTAGAGTGTATATGCACACACTCACTAATAAACACACAAACATTCACCCACATGCTGTATAAACACATATTTAATTTATATTATATATAAATATATATATATATATATTTATATATATATATATACACACAAAAGCATACTTACACTCATATTTATGTATTATATAGTGCCTTGCGAAAGTATTTGGCCCCCTGGAACTTTTCAACCTTTTCCCACATATCATGCTTCAAACATAAAGATACCAAATGTAAATTTTTGGTGAAGAATCAACAACAAGTGGGACACAATTGTGAAGTTGAACGAAATTTATTGGTTATTTTAAATTTTTGTGGAAATTAAAAAACTGAAAAGTTGAGCGTGCAATATTATTCGGTCCCTTGACTTTCAGTGCAGCAAACCCACTCCAGAAGTTCATTGTGGATCTCTGAATGATCCAATGTTGTCCTAAATGACTACTGATGATAAATATAATCCCCCTGTGTGTAATCAAGTCTCCGTATATATGCACCTGCTCTGTGATAGTCTCAGGGTTCTGTTTGAAGCACAGAGAGCATCATGAAGACCAAGGAACAAACAGACAGGTCCATGATACTGTTGTGGAGAAGTTTAAAGCCAGATTTGGATACAAAATGATTTCCAAAACTTTAAACATCCCAAGGAGCACTGTGCAAGCGCTCATATTGAAATGGAAGGAGTATCATACCTCTGCAAATCTACCAAGACCCGGTCGTCCCTCTAAACTTTCATCTCAAACAAGGAGAAGACTGATCAGAGATGCAGCCAAGAGGTCCATGATCACTCTGAGTGAACTGCAGAGATCTACAGCTGAGGTGGGACAGTCTGTCCATAGGACAACAATCAGTCGTACACTGCACAAATCTAGCCTTTTTGGAAGAGTGGCAAGAAGAAAGCCATTTCTCAAAGATATCCATTAAAAGTGTAATTTAAAGTTTGCAACAAGCCACCTGGGAGACACACCAAACATGTGGAAGAAGGTGCACTGGTCAGATAAAACCAAAATCGAACTTATATGTTTGGGGTAAAGGCAACACAGCTCATCACCCTGAACACATCATCCCCACTGTCAAACATGGTGGTGGCAGCATCATGGTTTGGGGCTGCTCTTCTTCAGCAGGGACAGGGAAGATGGTGAAAATTGATGGGAAGATGGATGGAGCCAAACACAGGACCATTCTTGAAGAAAACCTGTTGGAGTCTGCAAAAGACCTGAGACTAGGACGGAGATTGTTGATCCCAAACATAAAGCAAAATCTTCAATGGAATGGTTCACAAATAAACGTTCACAAATAAACGTATCCAGGTGTTAGAATGGCCAAGTCAAAGTCCAGACCTGAATCCAATCGAGAATCTGTGGAAAGAGCTGAAAACTGCTGTTCACAAACGATCTCCATCAAACCTCACTGAGCTCGAGCTGTTTGCCAAGGAAGAATGGGCGAGAATTTCAGTCTCTCGATGTACAAAATTGATAGAGACATACCCCAAGAGACTTGCAGCTGTAATCGCAGCAAAAGGTGGTGCAACAAAGTATTAAGTTAAAGGGGCCGAATAATATTGCACGCCCCACTTTTCAGTTTTTGAATTTCCACAAAAATTTAAAATAACAAATAAATTTCGTTCAACTTCACAATTGTGTCCCACTTGTTGATTCTTCACCAAAAATTTACATTTGGTATCTTTATGTTTGAAGCATGATATGTGGGAAAGGTTGAAAAGTTCCAGGGGGCCGAACACTTTCGCAAGGCACTGTATTTATTTATACACATTCAGAAAAAATACATAGATACACATAAACATAAATACTTACACACAAAAGAATACAAACACAGAAACACACATATATACTGTACATACACACATATAGTCCCCCTCTTGGCATTTTATCCATTTTGTTATATTACAATCTGTGTTTAGTTATATGTGTAATCTGATTTGTATGTGATGCATCAGCACTAAATAGTTTAAGTTGGTGAAGTGAGAAAAATATAGGCATAAATTAAATTTATGAGACCAAATAGTTAAAGATTAAAATGTGCATATGTATTCACACCTTTTTGTTATGAAGGCCCTAAAAATTTATTGTGCAAGCAAATATTAACTTCTGTTTTTCTATTGTATCAAATACTTATTTCATGGAATAAAATGCAAATTAATTATGTAAAAATTATACAATGTGATTTTCTGTATTTTTTTTAAAGATTTTGTCTCTCGCAGTTGATGAGTACCTACGATAAAAATTACAGACCTCTCCATTCTTTGTAGGTGTGAAAACTTGCAAAATCCGTAGTGTATCAAATACTTATTTTCTTCACTGTATAGACATAGAAATAAATACATACACACACACAAAATATGCAAACACACATATTTATGTAATCTGCTATGTATGTATATATATTGTAGGGTTTTATTCAGCTGTGTTTTGAGGTAGGCACAGGAAGAGGTTTTCATAAAAATGGCCAGTCAGGTTTATTAACTCCATAAACCTGCTAAACCCCTTAACATCCAATGACGGACATAGTCTGTCATTGGACGCATCCCCCTGCTTGGTGCGGGCTCTAGCACCTGATCTAATGTTAGGTGGCGGTATTCTCCCGCGTGTGGGATAGATCTCAGGCATTGCCTGGTACTGAAGTCTCCCATCCGGGTCCTGCCACTCAGGTTGCTGCTCAGCACAGATGTCGGTCCCAGCTTCTTCCTCAGGCTCATGGTATATGTTTGGTTGCTACTGCCACTCCAGCCAAATCTATGGTAACTAGAGTTGAGCGAAACGGGTCGAAAAATTTCAAAAGTCACCGACTTTTGGCAAAGTCGGGTTTCATGAAACGAAACCCGACCCTAGGATGAGGTCGGCCACGAGGTCGGCGACTTACGCGCCAAAGTCGCGTTTCAAAAGTTTGTTTTGCGCTCTTTTTCAGCCAATCAGGATCCACGGACACTATGGGCAACGTGATGACATAGGCACGGGTCACCACCATCTTTCAGAAGGGCATGCAAGTGATTGGCTTGCTTTGGTGGGCGTCACAGGGGTATAAAAGGGCGTGCACGCCGACCGCCATCTTACTTCTGCCGATCTTAGTATAGGGAGAGGTTGCTGCTGATTCTGTAGGGAGAGCGTTAGGCAGGGAAGAAGACAAAAAAACTGCTTCTGCTGCTAGCGATTTGGCCTGCACAACACAAAAGTCACTGTGTGTGCAGTGCAAGGGGAGGCTATATTGTGGTGTATCAGTGGTGTTGGTTGTTGGGCTGCCTTTTAAGGCTTCCTGACACGCTGGCATTGCTGTTTACACACTGCTCCGCAAACTGCTTTTTTAAAAGCAATCCAATCTCCCTTATCCTCTCGTCACTTTGGTCACAGGCAGCTGTGCCATCGAGCGTGTCACATAGCGCTCAGATATCAGTGGGCCGCACACAATCCACAAGTGTCCAGTGTCCAAAAGTGTACGCAGAGATTCAAAATCTCCATTATCCTCTCGTCACTTTGGTCACAGGCAGCTGTGCCATCGAGCGTGTCACATAGTGCTCAGATATCAGTGGGCCGCACACAATCCACAAGTGTCCAGTGTCCAAAAGTGTACGCAGAGATTCAAAATCTCCATTATCCTCTCGTCACTTTGGTCACAGGCAGCTGTGCCATCGAGCGTGTCACATAGCGCTCAGATATCAGTGGGCCGCACACAATCCACAAGTGTCCAGTGTCCACAAGTGTACGCAGAGATTCAAAATCTCCATTATCCTCTCGTCACTTTGGTCACAGGCAGCTGTGCCATCGAGCGTGTCACATAGCGCTCAGATATCAGTGGGCCGCACACAATCCACAAGTGTCCAGTGTCCAAAAGTGTACGCAGAGATTCAAAATCTCCATTATCCTCTCGTCACTTTGGTCACAGGCAGCTGTGCCATCGAGCGTGTCACATAGCGCTCAGATATCAGTGGGCCGCACACAATCCACAAGTGTCCAGTGTCCAAAAGTGTACGCAGAGATTCAAAATCTCCATTATCCTCTCGTCACTTTGGTCACAGGCAGCTGTGCCATCGAGCGTGTCACATAGCGCTCAGATATCAGTGGGCCGCACACAATCCACAAGTGTCCACTGTCCACAAGTGTACGCAGAGATTCAAAATCTCCATTATCCTCTCGTCACTTTGGTCACAGGCAGCTGTGCCATCGAGCGTGTCACATAGCGCTCAGATATCAGTGGGCCGCACACAATCCACAAGTGTCCACTGTCCACAAGTGTACGCAGAGATTCAAAATCTCCATTATCCTCTCGTCACTTTGGTCACAGGCAGCTGTGCCATCGAGCGTGTCACATAGCGCTCAGATATCAGTGGGCCGCACACAATCCACAAGTGTCCAGTATCCAAAAGTGTACGCAGAGATTCAAAATCTTCATTATCCTCTCGTCACTTTGGTCACAGGCAGCTGTGCCATCGAGCGTGTCACATAGCGCTCAGATATCAGTGGGCCGCACACAATCCACAAGTGTCCAGTGTCCAAAAGTGTACGCAGAGATTCAAAATCTCCATTATCCTCTCGTCACTTTGGTCACAGGCAGCTGTGCCATCGAGCGTGTCACATAGCGCTCAGATATCAGTGGGCCGCACACAATCCACAAGTGTCCACTGTCCACAAGTGTACGCAGAGATTCAAAATCTCCATTATCCTCTCGTCACTTTGGTCACAGGCAGCTGTGCCATCGAGCGTGTCACATAGCGCTCAGATATCAGTGGGCCGCACACAATCCACAAGTGTCCACTGTCCACAAGTGTACGCAGAGATTCAAAATCTCCATTATCCTCTCGTCACTTTGGTCACAGGCAGCTGTGCCATCGAGCGTGTCACATAGCGCTCAGATATCAGTGGGCCGCACACAATCCACAAGTGTCCACTGTCCACAAGTGTACGCAGAGATTCAAAATCTCCATTATCCTCTCGTCACTTTGGTCACAGGCAGCTGTGCCATCGAGCGTGTCACATAGCGCTCAGATATCAGTGGGCTGCACACAATCCACAAGTGTCCACTGTCCAAAAGTGTACGCAGAAATTCTAAAACTCCCCTGTCCTATAGACACCTTGTACCTTGTTTTACATTACTATATAGTTTGTTGGATTTTGTCTACATTTCTACCAAAAATGAGGAAGGCTGGTGGAAGAGGCCGTGGAATTGGGCGGGGGTTGGCAGCTGGTAATGATGGTGTTGGTGGTGGATCTGATGGTAGTGGCAAGAGCAAAATAGGACCGAATGCAGGAGGTGCTGACCCTGCGTCATCGTCTGGCTACATAAGGACTCGAACGCTTAGTTTTCTAGGAGTTGGCAAACCGCTTTTAAAGGCAGAGCATCAGGAAAAAGTTTTGTCTTACATTGCTGACTCAGCCTCCAGCTCTATCGCCTCCTCTTCTTCAGTTGTAAAAAGTAAAAGCACTGAGTCGTCATTGGAGGCTCATGTTCATGAACCACACCTTTCCTTGTGTCCTTCACCCCAACCAAGATTGAAGGATGACGCAGGCCATACTACTGATTACTCCATGGAGCTGTTTTCACATACCATGCCTGGATTATCAAGTCAAATGGTGAATTACCCAGGCCAAGATGAATCTGACATGGAGTGCACTGATGCACAGCCGCTGATGGATGATTCTGCTGGTACATTCACTCAGAGCACTACATTGTCCTCGCAGTGTACAGAGCCAGATTTTGACCCTGATGAGACTCAGGTGCCCCTTCCCGCACACTATACCACCATACACGGTGACACAGAGAAAGGTGCACATGACATAGAAGAGGAGGTGATGGATGACCCAGTTGTTGACCCAGATTGGCATCCATTGGGGGAAGAGGGTGCTGCTTCCAATAGCTCAGATGGGAAGCATCCACAGCAGACATCGACATCGCAACAGCTGTTATCTGGCAGGCCCGGAGCACTCCAAAGACAGGTTCCAAACATCAAAAGAGTTGCTGGACAGCTTGTCCAGAGGGTCAAAAGATCACAGCGTGCTAGGCCGCAAAATGTCTGCCAAAGTAGGAAGAGTGCAGTGTGGCACTTTTTTGAACAAAATCCTCATGATCAGGCCAAGGTTATCTGTAAGAAGTGCGCAAAGACCTTTAGCCGAGGGAAAAATCTGAAAAATTTGAATACCAGTTGCATGCTTAGACATTTAACCAGCATGCACTTGCAAGCGTGGACACAACACCAAACCTCAAGTGCCACATGTGCAACTGATCACAACGAAGGTAGTCAGCAACGCTACATTGTTTCCCCCACAGTAAGCCCACCAGTTAGCACAGCAGCAAATGTTGAGGTGTCGTTGCAAGGCCACAGCAGTCAGGGAATCCCACTGTTATATCAACGAAAGACTGATTCTAGGCCATCAGAAAGAACACCAACTCCATCACCATCATCAACCCTCTCTCAGTCCGCCCTGTCCACCGCTACTTCCACCATATGCAGCTCTCAAGTCCAGCTCACCCTCCCAGACACTATGAGTAGGTCAAGAAAGTACTCAGTCTCTCATCCGCGTACACTGGGTTTGAACGCCCACATTGCCAAACTAATCTCGTTTGAGATGATGCCCTTTCGGTTGGTGGAAAGCACAGCTTTCCGCGAACTCATGGCCTATGCAGTACCACGCTATGACCTACCCAGTCGCCACTTCTTCTCTCGCAAAGCCATCCCAGCCCTCCACCATCATGTGAAAGACCGCATTGTCCATGCACTCAAGCAGTCAGTGAGCGGAAAGGTGCACCTCACAACTGATGCATGGTCCAGTTGGCATGGCCATGGCCGTTACGTGTCCATCACTGCGCACTGGGTTAATGTGGTGGATGCAGGGTCCACAGGGGACAGCGGTGGTGGGACAGTGCTGCCTAGCCCACGGTATAGGAAACAGTTGGCTGTAGGCGTTCGACCCTCCTCCTCCTCCTCCTCCAGAAGCGACAGCTCGTCCACAGAGCGCAGTCGTACGAGCACTCCATCTGCAGCTGCCACTGTTGCACACGATGTGTCCCCCTATCGAGCAGCTAGTGGAAAGCGTCAGCAGGCTGTGTTGCAGATGATGTGTTTGGGCGACAGACACACCGCCGAGGTGCTGGCCGAGTACTTGAAGCGACAAACTGAGTCATGGCTGGGCAGTGTACATCTTGAGGCAGGCAAGGTAGTTAGTGATAACGGCCGTAATTTTGTGGCAGCCATAGCCCTTTCAAAACTCAGCCACATACCTTGCTTGGCTCACACCTTGAACCTGGTGGTGCAGTGCTTCCTCAAAAATTATCCGGAGTTAACAGCCCTGCTCCAGAAGGTGCGAAGACTGTGCGCGCACATCCGCCGGTCGCCTGTACACTCCGTTCGTATCCAGAAGCTGCAGCGATTGCTCCACCTTCCCAACCACCGCCTCATTATCGACATTGCAACAAGGTGGAACTCCACCCTGCACATGGTGGAGCGGCTGTGCGAGCAGAGGCAGGCCATAATGCATTTGTGGGAGGATACACGGCCAGGCACTTTGAGAGCAGACATGGAGTTGACAGGCGTGCAGTGGTCGAAGCTGAAAGACCTTTGTAAAGTCCTTCAGTGTTTTGAGGAATGCACACGGCTGGTAAGCGCAGACGACGCCATCCTAAGCATGAGCATCCCACTTATGCGTCTGCTCATGCAAACTTTGACGCACCTTAAGGAGCAGGCGTCTGCAGCCAATGTTGATGAGGAGGAAGAGGAGGAGGGAATCCTTGATGACATTCAGCCATTGTCTGCTCAGGGACCTCTCCTGGACGAGGTGGAGGAAGAAGAGGAGGAGGAGGAGGAGGATGATGGGGATGATTACTTAGGGGAGGAGGATGCATCTCGTGGGGCAAGTGAAAATGTTGGCGTGGCAAGGTCTGGTACAGGGTTTGTGCGTGACTGGAGGGATGTGGATTTGCCAGAAAATGCTCCTCCACCCAGCACTCGCAGTGCATCATTGACACCGGGAACATTGGCCCACATGTCAGATTATGCCTTGCGGATCCTAAAAAGGGACCCCCCGCATTGCCAAAATGATGAACGATGACGACTACTGGTTGGCCAGCATCCTGGATCCACGCTATAAAGGCAAATTATAAAACATCATGCCACAGGAGAACCTTGACCTAATATTGGCTAATAAACAAGCAACTCTGGTAAATCGGTTGCTTGAGGCATTCCCAGCACACAGCAGCGGTGATGGTTCTCACACGAGCCGTACGGGCCGGGGGCAGCTTGGCAGAGGTGTTCGTGGTGCACACAGCAGAAGTGGCGTTGGAGACAGGGGTTTCATGACAATGTTGTGGACTGATTTTTCAAATACCGCTCACACAACTGGTAATACTGCATCGATGGAAAGTGACAGGAGACAGCAGTTGTCAACCATGGTTACAAACTACTTTTCCTCCCATATCGATGTTCTCCCACACAGGTCATTCCCCTTTGACTATTGGGCCGCTAAACTGGACACCTGGCCTGAATTGGCCCAATATGCCTTACAGGAGCTCGCTTGCCCAGCTGCAAGTGTGCTATCGGAAAGAGTCTTCAGTGCAGCTGGATCAATCCTGACAGAAAAAAGGACCCGTCTGTCAACCCAAAATGTGGATGATCTAACCTTCATTAAAATGAACCACGCATGGGTTTCCAAGGATTTTGTCCCACCTTCCCCTGATGACACATAGGGTGACAGAAAAATGGCTTGCTTTGGTCCACCTCTTCCTGGTACTTCACCTATTTCGCCTTTTGCATCAGTTGAATGTCCAACATCAACATATGCCACTTTCTAAAACTCCCTAACTGTGCTGCCTCCCCCCCCATGGCCGGGGTCACCACCTAGCGCACGACACCGTGCGAGTGCCGTTGCCCTGGACAGGTGGGTAGGCCGACTCTTAAGCGCGGGCACTGGCACAGGGTCCCTCATAGTGCAATCAAGTGTCTCTGACGGTGGTGGTGCACACCCGCCGTCAGACACACCGCTGTACTATGAGGGGCCCAGTGCCAGTACCGACGCCCACGAGTGGGCCCCCCTTGCTTGGCCAGGGCCCCAGCATTTGCAATCTTTACCTCTCCCTGCTCCTCCGCTGTGTAATCTGGGCCGTCAAATCCATACTGTGCCTGACACCGTCTGAGCCTGCCTCCTGAGACATATATTTTGAATGTGTACGCTATCCATACATGTTATCCGGGGATACGGTACCCTTTCTAACCTTTGTGCAATGACGTGCAATCCATACTGGGCCTAACACCGTCTGAGCCTGCCTCATGCTGTATAGACATATATTTTGAATGTGTACGCTATCCATACATGTTATCCGGGGATACGGTACCCCTTCTAACCTTTGTGCAATGACGTGCAATCCATACTGGGCCTAACACCGTCTGAGCCTGCCTCATGCTGTATAGACATATATTTTGAATGTGTACGCTATCCATACATGTTATCCGGGGATACGGTACCCCTTCTAACCTTTGTGCAATGACGTGCAATCCATACTGGGCCTAACACCGTCTGAGCCTGCCTCATGCTGTATAGACATATATTTTGAATGTGTACGCTATCCATACATGTTATCCGGGGATACGGTACCCCTTCTAACCTTTGTGCAATGACGTGCAATCCATACTGGGCCTAAAACCGTCTGAGCCTGCCTCATGCTGTATAGACATATATTTTGAATGTGTACGCTATCCATACATGTTATCCGGGGATACGGTACCCCTTCTAACCTTTGTGCAATGACGTGCAATCCATACTGGGCCTAACACCGTCTGAGCCTGCCTCATGCTGTATAGACATATATTTTGAATGTGTACGCTATCCATACATGTTATCCGGGGATACGGTACACCTTCTAACCTTTGTGCAATGACGTGCAATCCATACTGGGCCTAACACCGTCTGAGCCTGCCTCATGCTGTATAGACATATATTTTGAATGTGTACGCTATCCATACATGTTATCCGGGGATACGGTACCCCTTCTAACCTTTGTGCAATGACGTGCAATCCATACTGGGCCTAACACCGTCTGAGCCTGCCTCATGCTGTATAGACATATATTTTGAATGTGTACGCTATCCATACATGTTATCCGGGGATACGGTACCCCTTCTAACCTTTGTGCAATGACGTGCAATCCATACTGGGCCTAACACCGTCTGAGCCTGCCTCATGCTGTATAGACATATATTTTGAATGTGTACGCTATCCATACATGTTATCCGGGGATGCGGTACCCCTTCTAACCTTTGTGCAATGATGTGCAATCCATACTGGGCCTAACACCGTCTGAGCCTGCCTCATGCTGTATAGACATATATTTTGAATGTGTACGCTATCCATACATGTTATCCAGGGATACGGTACCCTTTCTAACCTTTGTGCAATCACGTGCAATCCATACTGGGCGTGAGAACGGCTGGCGAGCTGTTAAGCAAGCTACAGCACCTGTCCAGACAAGTACAGGGATTTCCTAGCGAGGAGACTTATTTGATTGTTTTCTATGTTGGGACAGCAATTTTTGGGGAGCACTATACTCTGGAGAATGATAGATGGGGCCCACCATACACTGGAACATTCCAAAGGTGGACATCAGACACTGGAGCAGCATTTACAGGGCCCATTATACACTAGAGCAGTAGAAATGGGGCCCATTATGTTTGGAGCATTATTTGGGCCCATAAGACAGTGGAGCTTCATCCATGGGGACCAACATATACTGTAGCATTATGTGGAGCTCATCATATACTGTTTCAAACATTATATGGGACCAATGATTTTGTATGGAGAAATAGATGGGCCTCGTCATGAGATGTAAAAAGTGAGGTATTTTTCATTGTACTATACCGCTATTTCTCTGCCGTATCGGAGCATGATGAGTTGTGGTATGTGTTAAAGGGGCGCTCTTTCGCCCAGGGCACATGAAAACCTGCAGCCAGCTCTCCCCCCCCACAAATTTAGCCAAATAACCCCCATTTTTCAGTGCGTAACTTGTATTATGAAGTTAATTAAGGTTGACAAGCTTAAGTAAGAAGAATTGATGCTTTTGGCATTCAAATGGGCACTGTAGGTGTGTTTCCTGTCCTCCTCTCACTGCCGACTTTTATTCCCCATTGACTTACATTGGGTTTCGTGTTTCGGGACGACCCCGACTTTTCCCTATAATCGGACGATCTTGCTCGACCCGACTTTTGGAAAAGTCGGGTTTCACGAAACGAAACGCGACCCTAAAAAAGCAAAAGTCGCTCAACTCTAATGGTAACCACTCTTATGCAGGTACAGCCTTCCACTGTGGAGCCTAAGTCCAGAAACCACCTTACTGAGCATGTCTGTGATGCGGCGTCTTCTCATTGGTGGTCAGACGTTACCTGCTCTGGTGATGTGGCAGCTACGGACTGGCTCGCGGGTGATGCCGTGGCCGGCTGGGTGTGAATGTTTGGGGAGGAGCCTATTGTATAAAACGCTCTCAGAGGCGCACGCCAGTGCGCTAGTATCATGTATGTTATGATATGTGAGTGTGGATAGTCTACCATACTGTTTGCACGTTGTGTCAGTCTGTCTAAGCTCTGGGACTGTACTTATAGGAAGGCATTTAGCGTCAGTGGGGGGCAATTAGTCTCTTGGCTTAGCACCAGTTTCCTTCATATGTGCAGTTAGCACAGTTGAGTTACTTGGCAAGTCCAACCCTTAGCCAAGAGAGAACTATATCTAGCTTCAAATAAGTTCCACGTGCTTTATCCCTGTGACGTTTAACAGGGTATTGCTCTTAGTATACTTTTGTTCAGTACCGCTTTGTAAAGTATCAGAGCTGGGTACTCCGTGTTCCGTTCACAATTAGTGGCATTAACACAGTGCGTTCGAGCAATTGCTCGCTGTTTACTTTCCATCATTGTTCACTAGCAGCAGTTAAACATCTCTGCACGGTGGACCCCGGATTGCGATTGCACTTAATAATTTATTTTAATTTAATGAAATCTGCCAACCCTAACATGTGTCACTGCGCATAAAGGAGTCCGTGATGTGAAACCAGAGTATTTTCCTCCAGCAGAGTTCGTGTTAGGAGGGTTAAGTTAAAGTTACATACACGGGCTGGTTTTATGTGGTTGGAAAATGTCCACCTTATCTCCACCGAAGTGTGCTGATAGGACCTGTGTGATGTCACAAGTCATGTGATCAGTCACATGGTCTGGGTTTAAATAGCTGGACTTGAGAAGCAGTCGGTGAGTTGTGGCTTAGAGGGGAAAAACACTAAACGGTGGCTCCAGGTGGAGCTGAAGACACATGGTGGTCTGCGAGGGTGAACCACTCAGACATACGGACTTTGCTATATGTTATTATTTTGTTTTACCGTTAAGCCAGAAAGGCCGTACTTACTTTCCAGACCCCTGCTAAGGTTTATGCTGTTTCACAATAACTCAGCAGGTGATTTACCATGAGAAGCGTTACTGTGTCTACCTTTGAAGCAGCTGAGTGAATCAACCCCACACACTTGCCACAGGTGAGTATGAACGAGCATCACATGTTTGAAACAAAGTTGTTTACCACAATTCTGGAAAGATGCCGACATTTTTGTCCAGCCCATTTTGGGAGTTTGGTGGGAAATTATGTCCAATTTGCCTTTTTTTCTCTGCTTTGTTTTGTTGTTCCAATGCACACAAAGGAAATAAACATGTGAACAACAATACATGTGTAATTGCAATAATTTTCTGGGAGAAATATTTCATTTTCTGGAACAATTTCAAGAGTGCCAAAACATTTGGCTATGACACACTCAGATACAAATAGATACACACATACACACAGAAAAATGCCTGCATAAAAATATACAAACACAGTGTCATGATCCAGGTTGGATTATGACAGATAAATGCACTAGTAACCTTTTTTTTCCTTCAAGCCTTTGGCTTTAAGGTAGTTTTGCCCCCGGTGGCCATTAGGGTCATTGCACTGTGGTGATTTCAGTTCTATTTTTGCCCCCGGTGGCCGGTAGGGTCATTGCACTCTGGTTTCTTTAGTTTAGTGCACGTGATTATCACTAACAGGTGTGATTGCTCTGGTTTAACTATATAGGTGTGTCATGTTCTCTCACTCACTGTTGGTGATAGTGTTCATTTCAACCATCCTTGGTGGAGGAAGGATCTAGAGAGAGTTCCTGGCAGCTCAGTAAGAGTCATGGTGTGGAAGGAGCTAGAGAGAGTTCCTTGCAGCTCTGACAAAGCTTGGTGAAGCAGCAGCTATTCTGGAGGAAAGCTGTACTGCGGCTCTGGACTCTGTTGCTGGGAGCAAGAGCAACAGAGCAAAGCTAAGTGGTGTTAACCCTGTTTTGTTAATTTCCTTTTGTGTGTTTCAGTGCAGTGGTGGAATTAGTTTCTGCACCGTCCATTTCACTAATAAGGGATTGGTTCAGGGTGAGCTAGGGATTTCAGGTATCCTGATCGGCACCCGGTGTGGAACCGGCCTAGGGATCGTTAGGAGTGTAGAGACACTGACTCAGGGGAGTGCAGGAGGTCTCCATGTCCCCGTTCCCTATCGCAGGGCCCTCCATTGTATCTGTTTCCCTGGTGTTTCCCTTTAATGTTTAAATTCGCCCTGCTGGAGGCGGTGTATCCAGTTATATGTGTAATACTGAAATTCGCCTGCTGGAGGCAGTGTATCTGGCTGCACATTATATTATTTAAATTCGCCCTACTGGAGGCGGTGTATCCAGGGTCACGTGTGCCACAGAAATTCGCCCTGCTGGAGACGGTGTGTCCAGTCACACGTTGACCATCACACACAGACGCACACAAATATACACATACGTATGTTATCTGCTACTTATACCCGTCCACTTAACATGGTCACCTTTCAAAAGTTGAGCAAAGAAACAAAATATAAAGTCAGTCTGGGTCTGTATGTGGAGAGTAGACCATATTAACAAGTCATTATGAAACGTATTAACAAAAGAGGCTGCAGTAATTGTATCCTAGTGTAATACTACGGGCTATTGATTGACCTCCAGACCCTTCACTGATTAAGAGGCAATCAACTTCAAAATAAAAAAAATTGCTTCCGGAAACTAATATGATGTATTAACACCAAAAGAATAATTGCCAAAAACTCCCACAGGGAAAATGAGGGGATTGAAAAAATGAACTTTATTATTCTAAATATAATCAGATACGCTATTCAAGGTCATACTGATGATCTACAGTTGGAAGTTACTGAAACACGAAACATTGTATTTTTTAAGATCCCAGAATAAGCATACAATGGGTGGTGGAACACATACAAAATGACCCTACCTACTATAGCACACACTTTAGCAACCTCATACTCTATGCTGAGTCAATGCTAACACATTGCACCCACACATTAAGGTTAGCACCACCTTCACTGTCTTCTCATGTTTTCAAAATCTTAGTTCTTGGTTCTTTATCAATGTTGCCAGTAGCTTAGGATCTTGGTTTCCGGTTCCCAAATAATGTTGGACTATGATCTGGTTATCAACCTTCTAGATTCCCAGTGACAGAATTCATTACACAGTTTTGGAATTTTTACTGCCCTTTGCCAAAAAATTTATCAGTTCACAGTGTCAGTGGACTGAAACTTGATTTCAGGTTTTGAGAAAATTTGATGTCTCGTTTTACAATTTCGGCGGTCGGAGATCTTAGTTCCTGATTTCCTGGAGACTTGAGTTCTAAATTTGTTGTTTCAGGTATTTGTGATCTTGGTTCCTGGTTCTCAGTGACTAAATTTCTTAAGACCCTGTTACACATAGCGAGATCGTTAGCGAGATCGCTGAAACGTCACAGGTTTTGTGACGCAACAGCGACCTCCCCAGCGATCTCACCACGTGTGACACGCAACGGCGACTGCCCACCCCGCTGGATCTCGCTGATAGTGCTCGAACGTCCTAGACCATTTTTTGATCATTGGTGTCCCGCTGGCCAGCATGCATCGCTGTGTTTGACACCATAACAGCAACAAGCGACCTCATTGAAGTCTATCTATTGAGGTCTGTGTCATCAGAATAGCTGCTGTGTGACAAGGTCCCAATGTCCGCCGAGGATCTCCGTATCGTTGCTGCGTCGTTGAGTAGATCTGCCTATTTGACAGCATACTAACGACCATGTAGCGACCCTTACCAGCTCGTATCGTTGTCGGGATCGCTGGAGCGTCGCTATGCATAACGGTACCTTTAGTCCACGGAGTGTCTTGGGACTTTGCCCCTGGTTTGTAGTGAGTTAATGTCTTAATTGGTGGTTTCAGTGGTTTAGGATCTTGGTTCCTGGTTTCCATTCAGTTGTTGCCACCTTCTATCGATTCAGTGATTTAGGGTCTTGTTGCCTGGTTCCTAATCGCATAATGTATTAATCCATATTTTGGGGGTAAGAACTTTGGTTCTTTGTCCCATGATTTCAATGGTTTACTGTCTTCATTTCTGCTTTTCAGTGGTATAATGCCACAGTCGATGGTTTTATTGTTTAAGGATTTTGGACATCTGTTCCAATACATTAAATGCCACAAATTCAGCGATTTAGAACCCTGTTTCTTGGTTCCCAATAATTTGAACCTCTAATCCAGTTTTATTGGTTTACGTTTGTGCCTTCTTTGACCATCTTGCCCCAGTCATTGTTTTCCATAGTTCTTGGATGGGGGGTTGTCCACTACTTTTAAAAACATTCTTAATATTTGCCTGTCAAACAGGTGCCATGCCTCCATTTTGCTGCCCCTGCCGGCTACCGGCCTTTTCTTCTGGATGGGGGGGCATCATGTGATTGGCTGCATCCTTAACATTCTGTTCAAGCTAGAGGAAACACTAGTAGCACATCACTGTTTCATTAATTGTCTTTGAGACAGGTTGAGAAAAAAACCATCCAAGTCTTCATCAATCCCATATATACAATGAATGGACTTGTGGTGCACATGCATGACCACCACTCCAATCATCATGGAACCTTCATTCTTGTTACCCATCCTGTTTTTTTCTGTGATGTGATGGCACAGTCTCTAGTTTAATTTTTGGTTCTCAGTTATTTAATACCTCAGCCCATTGCTTTGCTAGTTTAGAACCCTAATTCTGAATTTCTAATCATAGAATACGATACAATTTATTGATCCCAAGGGAAATTGTAGTATCACAGCCGCACAACATAACAAAAACATGAAAATACTTAACCCCTTAACGAACGCCGATATGCCTTTTAACGGCGGCAGTTAAGGGTACTTATTCCGCAGCGCCGCTTTTTACCGGCGCTGAGAAATAAGTGTATAGCGCCCCCCAGCGTCAGAATTTCTCCGGAGTGTCGGTTACCGGGGGTAGTTAGACCCAAGAAAACATGATTTGGGTCAGTTTTTACTGACCCCTGTGTTGCAATCGCCATTATTAACGGAACAACGGCGACTTAAAAGGAAAGTCTGATTTCCCATTTAATTTCTCTGTCCTCTGATGTGATCGCACATCAGAGGAGAGCGAAATGGTGTTCCCCGCGACCCCCCTGTACCTCCGTTGTCCCTGGATCCTCCTGCATCTCCCCGTGTTGTGTCCCGGCATCTTCTTTCGGGAAGAAAATGGTGGACGCATGCGCAGTGCTCCCGCCGAGATCTGCCGGCCGGTACCCGGCAACAATAGGAAATTTTTCCTATTGGAAAAAGTATTTATTTCCATTTTTCCATTAAGTTTAGAGTTGTGCTAAAGTTAGGGATGGGCTAAAGTTGGGGTTAGGGTTGGGCTTTGGTCCAAACAGTGGCTTTCCCCTACATGTGGGGTATTGTTGTACTCAGGAGAAATTGTACAACAAATTTTGTGGTCCATTTTCTCTTATTACCCTTGTGAAAATTTGATTCCAAGGTAATTTTTTTGTGAAAAAAGTAAAATGTTCATTTTTTCCTTCCACATTTCTTTAGTTCTTGTGAAGCACCTGAAGAGTTAATAAACTTCTTGAGTGTGGCTTTGTGCACCTTGAGGGGTGCAGTTTCTAGAATGGTGTCACTTTTGGGTATTTTCTGTTATATTGACCCCCAAACTCACTTCAAATGTGAGGTGGTCCCTAAAAAATGGTTTTGTAAATTTTGTTGGAAAAATGAGAAATCGCTGGTCAACTTTTAACCCTTAAAGCGTTCTAACAAAAAAATTATGTTTCTAAATTTGTGCTGATGTAAAATTGACATAAGGGAAATGTTGTTTGATGTTCCTGACTATTTGGCTGACTTTTATGATGTATTTAGTGAGAATGAGTCTGCGTCTTTGCCTCCTCATAGGAGTTATGACTGTGCAATTGAGCTGAACCCGGGGTGTAAATTCCCCAAGGGTCGGCTTTTCAATTTATCTGTACCCGAGCACGAGGCTATGCGATCCTATATTAAGGAGGCATTGGAGAAGGGTCATATTAGACCATCCTCTTCACCCTTAGGTGCTGGGTTTTTTTCCGTGGCTAAAAAGAATGGTTTATTAAGGCCTTGTATTGACTATCGTGCCCTCAACAAAATTACTGTTAAATATCAGTATCCGTTACCCCTGATTTCTGATCTATTCTCCAGAGTTAAAGGTGCTTGCTGTTTTACCAAGCTTGACCTCAGGGGGGCGTATAATCTTATTCACATTAAGCATGGGGATGAATGGAAGACGGCGTTTAATACTCCGGAGGGACATTTTGAGTACCTGGTGATGCCTTTTGGGCTCACTAATGCCCCTTCTGTCTTCCAGTGCTTCATGAACGATATATTCCGAGACTTTGTGGATAAATTTTTGATTATCTATCTGGATGATATTTTGATCTTCTCCAAGAATTGGGACTCTCATGTGGAACATGTTCGGACTGTGTTCCTGATTTTGAGGGAGAATTCCCTGTATGTCAAGGGATCGAAATGCCTTTTTGGAGTACAGAGGATTTCATTTTTGGGATTTATTTTGTCTCCGTCAACTATTGAAATGGACCCGGCCAAGGTACAGGCCATTTATGATTGGGTTCAGCCCACTTCTTTGAAGGCCCTCCAGAAGTTTTTGGGTTTTCCTAATTTTTATCGGAAATTTATAGCTAATTTTTCTGGTATTGCCAAGCCATTGACGGATTTAACTAGGAAGGGTGCTGATGTGCTGAATTGGTCTCCGGAGGCTGTTTCTTCCTTTCAGGAGCTGAAGCGAAGATTCACTTCTGCTCCGGTTTTGCAGCAACCTGATGTCTCACTCCCGTTTCAGGTGGAGGAGGACGCTTCTGAGATTGGTGCAGGAGCGGTGTTGTCCCAAAAAGATCCTGTGACATCTAAAATGAATCCTTGTGCTTTATTTTCACGAAAGTTGTCCCCATCCGAACGTAACTATGATGTGGGGAATCGGGAACTGTTGGCCATGAAATGGGCATTTGAGGAGTGGAGACATTGGTTGGAGGGAGCCAAACACCAAGTCGTGGTCCTTACTGACTACAAGAATTTGATTTACCTGGAGTCGGCCAAGCGCTTGAATCCTAGACAGGCTAGGTGGGCCTTGTTTTTCACACGTTTTGATTTTGTGGTCTCTTTTCTTCCGGGCACTAAGAATGTCAAGGCAGACGCCCTCTCTAGGAGTTTCCTTGCTGATTCTCCTGTTGTGACTAAGCCTGCTACCATCTTAGGCGAGGGGGTAGTTCTTTCTGCCATCTCGCCCGACTTGAGACGTGCTCTGGAAGAGTTTCAGGAGGACAAACCTGAGCGTTGTCCCAGTGGAAAGTTGTATGTTCCTGACAAGTGGAGGAAGAGAGTGATGTCTGAAGTTTATTGCTCTGCATTGGCTGGTCATCCAGGTATTTTTGGTACTAGAGATTTGGTGAGTCGGTCTTTTTGGTGGCCTGCCTTGTCTCGTGATGTCAGGAATTTTGTGCAGTCCTGTGGGACTTGCTCCCGGTCTAAACCTTGTTCTCGCTCTAGTGGCTTGTTGATGCCTTTGTCGGTGCCCAGGAGGCCATGGACCCATATTTCAATGGATTTTATCTCTGATATGCCTGTCTCTCAGAGAATGACTGTTATTTGGGTGATTTGTGATAGATTCTCTAAAATGGTCCATCTTGTACCACTCCCTAAGTTGCCATCTTCCTCTGAGTTGGTGCCCTTGTTTTTGCAACAGGTGGTTCGCTTGCACAGGATTCCTCAGAACATTGTATCTGACAGAGGAGTTCAGTTTGTGTCTAGATTTTGGAGGACTTTCTGTTCCAAGCTGGGAATTAAGTTGTCCTTCTCCTCTGCGTTTCACCCTCAGACCAATGGGCAGACGGAGAGAACAAACCAGACTTTGGAGTCGTATTTCAGATGTTTTATTTCTGCAGATCAGGATGATTGGGTTTCATTTTTGCCCTTGGCCGAATTTGCTTTAAATAATAGAGCTAGTTCTGCCACTTTGATGTCACCTTTTTTTTGTAACTTTGGTTTTCACCCTCGATTTTCTTCAGGGCAGGTGGAGCCCTCTGCCTGCCCAGGTGTTGACACTGTGGTGGAGAGAATGCACCAGATCTGGGACCAAGTGGTCGATAAGTTATCTCTCTCCCAGGAAAAGGCCCAGCGGTTTTCCAACCGACATAGGACCATTGGTCCCCAGTTTAAGGTGGGTGATATGGTTTGGTTGTCATCAAAAAATATCGCTATGAAGGTGGCTTCTCCTAAGTTTAAGCCTAGATTTATTGGACCTTAAAAGATTTTGGAGATTATTAATCCGGTCTCTTTTCGGTTGGCTCTTCCTGTCACATTTAAAATTCATAATGTGTTTCATAAGTCCTTGTTGAAGAGGTTTGTTGAACCAGTAGTTCCTGTGGTGGCACCTCCTGACCCTATATTGGTTGAAGGTAACATGGAATATGAGGTAGAGAATATACTGGATTCCCGTCTGGCTAGACGGAGACTCCAGTATTTGGTTAAGTGGAAGGGTTATGGTCAGGAGGATAATTCCTGGGTCTCTGCCTCTGATATTCATGCCGAAAGATTGGTGCATGCCTTTCATCGGGCTCACCCGGATCGCCCTGGTGGCATGGATGAGGGTTCGGTGACCCCTCCTCAAGGGGGAGGTACTGTTGTGAGTTCATTTTTCCCTTCACCATTGAGGTCTGATGAACTCCCTCCTCTGGTGAAGGAAGGTAGTGAGGCTGATTACCAAACACATGGGCAGCTAGATGATGATTGGGTGGCTGGAATTGAGGACTGGATATAAGGCTGCCGACGCCCTTCTTCCTGGCTGGTGATTTCCCTGCTGGATTCTTGGAGACCAGTCTGATTCCTGCATCTCAAAGCTAAGTTTTTCTGCTCTGCTTTGTACTCTTCAGTTTTGTTTTTGTTTTGCCTTGTTCTTTGGGAGTTCTGCCATCCCCGGCCGGGGGTGAGCTGAATTCCATTTTTGTCTCTGATCTGTTGATCTTTTGCTCTGTCTTCAGAATATACCTGAGTTCTGATATAGTCTTTTGAAGCCTAGCGTCTTCAGGGCCTGTTTTTCCTATCAGTCGGTTGGCTCATTTTGATAGGGGTTTTGCGGATGGCAGACAGCAGCTTTCCTATCCTGTCCTATGTAGTTAGCTTGGGCCCCATCATTTGCTCAACCTATCTTTCTATCTGTGTTAGTGTTTTCATCTTGCTTCACCGTCATTATATGTTGGGGGCTGCCTATTGCTTTGGGGTCTGCTCTGGGGCAGTTTAGTTTTCCCCTTTCTGTCTTTAGGCTATGTAGTTCTCCGGCTGTGATCGAGGGGTCTAGGGCACCGTAGGAACCCCCCACGGCTACTGCTAGTTGTTGTGGATAGGTTCAGGGGTCTGCAATCTGATAGCTGCCGACCTCTCTGGTTTTTCTGGACTTAGCTGTATTTTGTTTTTTCCTCCTTCGGTGACTCATCATAACAGGCACCAGTTAGGGGACATGGTTGATATATGGGGACCTGGTTGGAGGACATGGCTGCTATATGGGCACCAGGTTGGGGGACATGGATGCTATATGGGGACCAGGCTGAGGGTTATGGGCACCAGGTTGGGGGACATGGTTGCTATATGGGGACCAGACTGAGGGATATGGATGCTATATGGGCACCAGGTTGGGGGACATGGATGCTATATGGGGACCAGGCTGGGAAACATGGCTGCTATATGGGGACCATGATGGGGCCATGGCTGCTATATAAGGACCTGGATGGGTGACATGGCTGCTATATAGGGACCAGGATAGGGGACATGGTTGTTATATGGGGACCTGGATAGGGGACATAACTAAAATATGTAGACCAGGATACAGGATAGGGACATGGCTACAAGATGGGGAGCAGGATGGAAGACATTAATGCAAAATGTTGGCTAGAATTACTACAGTATGTGGTGCTAATTTTAAAACAATATTATTATAAGGAAAATAATTGTATAAATGTAAAAAAAAATTCAAAATAAAATATGAAAAAATATTATGCCTCTAAAAATGCTGCTACATGTACAAACTAAAGAGAAAAAATGCACCCTTGTTATAGCCTTATCTGTATTGACCAAAGCTATGTACCCTAACTTATACATTTAATAAATAACATGGAAAAAATGTTCAAAAATGCTCAAAAGGTGTATAGAAGCAAAATCTTATCATTAAAAATGTCATCTCATCCCGCAAAGAATGCGACCAGTCAAATAATTTTTTTTCTGTGTGCGGCCCATATACCCAATTGAGTTTGCGAGCCCTGATCTAGTGGATTATCATACCTTGTACAGTGGTGGTCAGTGCCTATGCTTCCCAGAGGTGCACTGTTTGTACGGCTGTTATTTCCCATCTTCTCTTCAGTTCCTTTTCTACTTCCCATACTACTGCAATGGTTGCAGTTTACAGTGCAGTTTTCATCTTCCGTCTCTGGCGACTTAAAAATATATGCAGTCGTCCATTAGTAATTATTGCACTACACGATTGTAAACTGGCCACACTACCTGTATTTATGACCTTCGGCTCCAGGATATGCTTCAACTGCAATTTTTTTCTCTAATTTTGCTGGTCACATCATATTTTTATAGTACGTTCTGCCTGATTTACTGCAATGTCTATGTGTAAGATTTTATTGCATTACTTGTACTTTACACTAATTTATTTCATCCATTTCTCAGAAAATTGTTTTCTTCTCCTTTTTCTTGTATTAGAACATACATTTAATGGAGATGTATGAATGCAAAACGTTAGTTTTTTGGGTTATTCTATCAGTTGTTGCATCGTACAACTTCAGTGACTGAGATTGAAAGTAATGAAAAAAAATACATCAGTGTGGCTCATTGCAACCGGATGGATACTAAAAGGAAATATATTTAATATTAGATGATGGAGGCCCGGTGCTATTGCATCGGGAGGGCGGTAATGCCACGATGGGGTCAGGCTTTGCAGTGTTGAGAATCTCTTGCCCAATGTGCTCACCCACCTATCCACCCTCTCTTTCCCCATGTGCTTACTTCTCCCGTCTGTGCTCTCTTCTTTGACCTGTCTACCCCATGTGCTATCCCCCTTGTCTGCTGTCTCTCTCCTTCCTGTGCTGTGTTCTCTCATCAAGTGCTGTCCAGTTTGAGCTGTCTCACCCCTGTGCGCTTTCTCTCCCCCATCTACTGTCTTCTTCTCTCATGTCATCTCTTGTTAGACCTGTGTACCCCATCACTAAACAGTCAGTGCACAGCATGTCAGAAGGAATTTCTATTGAAAGGGTTTTTTCCACAAACGAAAGTTCATGTTAAAAATGTCTATCTGACCGTGTACAGAACATACTACATCTCCTGGGCAGGGGAGGAAGCAAAAGACAATACTGACATTACAAAAGGAGATTGCAGAGGATACATTTTGTGAGGTTAAATATTGTTTAAAAACAGACAGTGAAATATTTTACCTCAATATTGTCTTTTGCTTCCTCCCCTGCCCAGGAGCTGTGGTATGCTCCGTACACGGTCAGTCACAGGCAATTTTTAAAATGAACTTTCGTTAGTGGGAAAACCCCTTTAATGTGACTGGCTTCCTCTGCCTGTAGACATGTCGCGCATCTGCAACCGGGATCAGCCGAATGATTCGCTGCACATGCAGGTGCAGTAAATCAGACTGCTGCCATTTTTGTGCAGACAGATAGTGGTTGTGACATTAAAATTGAGCATGTACTCCTCCTGTACAAAGATGGCAGCGGTCAGTGAATCATTTGGCTGATCCAAGCGGCGGCGTGTTCGCGACGGTGTTCCGCACAAAAGGCTGCGTGCAGTGTGTGTGTGGTCTGTACAGCATATACTGTGTGTGTGGCGATGGTGTTCCACTGTTAGTACCACCAGCAGTTTCCATATTGAGACACCCATCACTTGGGTGTCCCAATATGATGGTCAGTGAACTTCCGCCGCTTGGAATTGTGGGATCCGGAGAAATCTGGACAGAACAGGATGTGAAGACATTACAAGGTAAGTATATATTAGACTAGAGGTGTGGCCCGATGCGATTGCATCAGGAGGGAAGTATATGTGTGTACCGCATCTGCCTGCCCACCCACCTCCATGCAGTCACAGCTGGCAGGAAAGAGGGTGGTTTGCGGCCTGTGCTGGAGATGTGAGTACATGTGTGTGTGTGTGTGTATATATGTGAGTACGTGTGTTAGGCGTCAAGTTTCCCCACTGCACAGGGGGAATCTCAAGCCATGTCCTCTGCGGTCTCCCAATCCTCTGCGGCCGCAGAGATTCCTGCTCAGCAAAGACATCAGTCCAGGCGTCTTGCCCAGGCTAATGTTAGGCACCTGGTTGCTCCTTCAGGCTTTGCTGTAACACCATGCTTGCATCTGCAGCAAACAGACGCTCCAGGGACTAAGTCCTGTATTTTGCCTACTGAGCATGCTCGTGGGCCGACCTCTCATTGGAGGTCGGGGGTCACGTGCGCAGGTCCCATTCCTGCTCTGATTGGTCCACTGCTGGGAAGGTCTCGGAAGCACGCTACTATAAAAGAGCCGCATGGCCGCACGGCCATGCACTAGTATAGACTCTTATGTGTATGGTGTGTTGGTGGATACGTTACCACCCTGTGTGCACGTGTGCCATTACTAGCACAGCGAGTGTGTGTTTAGATAGGCAGTGTAGGGTGGGAACCCCGCTTGACTCAGCATCTGCACAGAGCGCCCTAAGTCGCATGTGCCTTCAGCACAAACCGTGTAGCAGAGCGAGTTCAACCACCAGTCTAGTCTCCTTGGGGGGATAGCTATAGGGACCTCATCTAGCGTCATAACCTCTATGTACCTGTGATGTTTAACAGGGCATAACATTAGTGCTCTCAGTTGTTGTACCGCTCTGTGGAGCAACAGAGTCAGGTACTTTGCACTCTGTGAAGAAAGGATTGCCATATCCGAAAACTCACCATGCCACTAGGCAATTAAAAAGTTCACAACACTATTATTTGGTGCTTCTTTTTTTTGCTATTATCTAAGGACATTGAGGTGTCTGGAGAAGCGTGCATGGCTTTAAGGTATTTTGTGCTGTTCCTATCTTTTATACATATATATTAGTTAGAGGGGCTACAAGGACACTAAACTTCAGAAAGGCGAATTTCCAATGGCTGAGAGGTAATCTTAGTGCCATGCAGGCCCAGATTGGTAATATACCCAACCGGGCATTTTCCCGCTGGGCCGTTGTCATGTGGGCCGCGGGCGGCAGCACCCAATCATCTGGCCGCTGGTCGCTTGACAGCTGATGCGGCGACTGTCACTCCATTCTCGCCCTAGCATGAGACCCCCCCACGCACTCCATCCACGCCCCCCCATGCACTCCATCCACGCCCTCCCCCACGCACTCCATCCACACCCTAGCATGAGACCTCCCCCCCAGCCACTCACAGCGTGGCTTGCCTGCTCTCTTCTCTGTACACAGGACCTTTGATGAGGTCGCAGGAGGGGAGGAGTCAGGGGTCACATGATCAGGAGCCTTTGTCCAGACCCCTGATCATGTGACCCCTGACTCCGCCCCTCCTGTGACCTCATCACAGGTCCTGTGGGCACAGCCCTGCCTCTTGGTGTCTGCAGGACTCGGCTGTGCTGGTTGTATGGTGCTAGATGAGGGATGTATGTGTAGGGTCAGGAGGGGTTTACAGGATAGATGTAGCAGAGCTGTGTGTGTACGAGGTGTACAGAGAGGAGCCATGTGTGTACGAGGTGTATGGAGAGGAGCCGTGTGTGTACGAGGTGTACGGAGAGGAGCCGTGTGTGTAGGAGGTGTACGGAGAGGAGCCATGTGTGTACGAGGTGTATGGAGAGAAGCCATGTGTGTACGAGGTGTACGGAGAGGAGCCGTGTGTGTACGAGGTGTACGGAGAGGAGCCATGTGTGTACGAGGTGTACGGAGAGGAGCCGTGTGTATACGAGGTGTACAGAGAGGAGCCGTGTGTGTACGAGGTGTACGGAGAGGAGCCGCGTGTGTACGTTTCTCTCTCTGTTCTTTCTTTCTCTCTCGCTCTCATTTCTTTCTCTCTCTGTTTTCTTTTTTTCTCTCTCTCTGTTTTCTCTCTTCCTTAGTGCCAGTCAGTGTGCCCATAATGCCAGCCACTGTGCCCTCAGTACCAGTCAGTGTGATCAGCAGTGCTAAATGGGTGCGGTTGGGCGTGGACATGGGTGTGACTAGTTGTGAAATGGGTGTAGCCGGGGCGTGGCCTATAATTTGCAGCTGTGCGCTGCGCGCGCCGCAGTCTTTGTCCCTCGTTCCCTTCAAAACTTGGGAGGTATGATAGGGGCGGCTATGACCAGGGGGTCTGGTTGCCCAATGGATAGCAGTTCTGCCAGGAATTCTGTAATCGTACGTACAAAAGGGGACTGAGCTTTGGGAGGAGTACTGTACCTAAAAGCAATAAATAGGACTGAGCTGAAATACTGGGCACAGCTGTGACTACATGTTATATAGTCGTGTTAATCTCCTCTCACTTCTTGTAACCTACAAGTGTACAAAAATATTATAGTCACCATGTGACTAGTGGACCTGTGTAACTTCCAATGCCAGGGCTGAATTTTAGCCCCAGTCCGGCCCTGGTGCCATGAACTGGGACAATTTAATTGAGAGAATTAAAGTAGGAGGAAAGTGACGAGGCCTGAAATAATTATAGCGAAAAAAATAAATTGTGTAAAAAAAACTAATCAAGGCAGCGAAAGGTGAGACAGACTCAATGCCAGAAAAACTAAAAATAATCCAAAAATATTCTTCAAGTAAAAAAAACAGTAAGAAACTCAAAATTGATAGTGCTGATCCCCTCAAAAATAGTCTGGATGAAATGGTGGAAGAGGATAAGGGAAAGGCCAATCTGCTAAATGCCTTTTTCTCTACAGTATTTAAACAAGAAAATCCCAAGAGAGACGAAATGATGATAGATAATAAAAGCTCTCCACTAAATGTCACCTGCTTAACCCAGCAGAAAGTACGGCATCACCTTAAAATCACTAAAGGAGATAAATCACTGAGGCGAGACCACAGCGTACCCTGATAGACAGACCTTTCTGTATCACAGGACTGGTACATAGAAAATGTGCTGCCAATATTTAAATTGAGGACAAAATCTGCGCCGGTGAAAAATTGGTATGGTTGTGGGTTATGCCTCTGTACCAGACCGATCAGCTGTCTGATCTTTATATAATGTTTACAGTGATAGGAAACAAAGGGTGGTTATTAATGGAGCACACTTGGATTTGTTAACAGTGGTTTACCTTAAGGGTCAGTATTGGGATTTTTTCCTTTTCAACATATTTATTAATGACCTTGCTGAGTACAGTATAATGCACCATACAGTATAATACATTCTTCAAAGTCCTCCATACAGTATTATGGCCACCACAATGTCCCACTGATTTAAATAAACAGAATACAATACACACTTCCCCTCCTCGTTCCCCCGTTGTTCCGGTCTCAGCAGCGCTGCACAACAGATGACATATAGTGACGATATCATACCCGCTGTGCCAAGACATCAGACACAGAAAAAGAATGATGGAGGAGCGAGCGTCAGCTGATGCTCCCTCCTCCATCACTGCTTTCAACTGTATGGGCACCAGTATGCTGATACAGTTAATAATAATAATAAAAATAATTTTATTTCTATAGCGCCAACATATTCTGCAGCACTTTACATTTTAGAGGGGACTTGTACAGACAATAGACATTAAGCATAACAACAAAAACAGATAAACAGATACCAAGAGGAAGGAGCGCCCTGCTCGCAAGCTTACAATCTATGAGGAAAAAGGGAGACACGAAAGGTGGATGGTAACAATTGCTTTCGCTGTTCGGACCAGCCATAATGTAGGAAATTGGGTGTTCATGTAATGCTGTATGAACCGGTTATCAGCAAGAAAATGTAAAAGTACAGACACACAAGGGTTATTACAATGACGAATGGGGGGGGCACAGTGCTGGCGCTGACTGATAAGCTATACGTCATACAGTGCAGTCATACGGTGAAAAGTATTGAATTCCCCCAGTGATTTTTTTGGGTTTTGCTTTTAGGGTGTTCATTATGCAGTGATACAGATCTGCCTACAGTATGATTACAGTGGTACCAAACTTGTATAATATTTTGTTATTTGTTATTGTTTGTCAGCATTTTCCAATGCAAGACCAATAACCATGAAGATCAAACAACATTTTGATCACTTTTTATTTCAAGTTTTTATGGCAGGTATAGAGGCTGATGAATAGAACTTTTGGCATTTCAGTTCTTTTTTATTTATGGCATTTACCTTTTGTGTTAAATTTATATTTTGATAGATTGGACTTTTTTGACCCAAGCTATACGGAATATGCTTAATTTTTAATGTTTCAATTTCTTCATTTATAAATGGAGAAAACGAGAGGTGATAACATTTTTTATTCGCTTCTTATTGTATTATTTAGTCCTTAAATTAAAAATGTTGTTATGGTTGTTTGATTGCTTTTACTATATGCTGTAATACCTCAGAATTATCTGCGGTACACAGCGACAATCATGGTCTCTTAGGAAGTCAAGTCTGGGCTTGGTAAAAAGGGCCTTCAGAAGGTCTCTGACTGTTTTCTCAGCCCATTGGCATCAAAACTCATTGTATCACTTGGGTTGGAGGGGGGTCATGGGCTCATTGGATGCCCAACTCAGTTGAGTCACTTAAATGCCACTGACAAAGTGTGAAAGCAAATTTTAAGTGGTAAAACATCAATGGTCAGTGATAGCTTCTGTCTCTTTTATTAGAGGTAGATGCTGGCTGTATACCACAGCCGACACCTGCCCTATATAGACATGCACAGCTTATGAACATCTCCTGACGCCCGATGTAAGCTGAGTCAGTCACCTATGTTCTTCTGCCTGTCTGATATGAAACACAGCCACAAAGAAAGTAAATTGAGTCCATTTTGTCACCATTTATGTCGCTATACTGAAAAGCTTCATCAGGGGCATGCCAGAGTCCCTTTTTAACTGATTCAGAAGGAAGTCTAATAAAAGCCCTGCTGAATGTACTGTGATTCTAGCAGAACTTGGGCTAGGCTCCTTCTCTCTAAATGGCCCCATGGTAGCTTCACGAGGTGCCACTATGCTAGAGATGCCCACGGTCCAGTGTATAATCACATTCAGCACATTTCCATACATTGTGCCAAATGACTAACTCCGCTAAATGATCTGTATACAGTACATATATATATTCACAGTAAAGCATTATTGACTCGTTCTCACTCCTCTGCTCTTTGTGTGGACCAAAGTGAATGATTTCATAATTTTGGAGTTTCGGTCTTATGATCCAATGAAAACAATATAATCTCTCCTGGACAGTAATACTGATATACTATCCACAGAATGTAGCTCAATGACATGTTACAGAGCTCGGCCAGCCACCATGAAGAGGCTGCTCATTAGTTTTGGCTCTTACGTAACACTCTTATCTCAGCCTCGGCCTTCTGTTTTCATATTCTTATCTTTCCATGGATTTTCACTGAATCCAAATAAATGGCCTGTGTGTATTTCAAAATGTAAGAAATTTGGCTCAGTAAATGTCCCCCTAATGAAGAGTATATGGGTTAACCTTCAAGAAGAACCTGAAGACCCACCTGTTCCGACAAGCCTACAATCTGCAATGATCCTCGGCCTACTGAACCACTGCATGACCTGCTCTACCCTCTCCTACTGTATCCTCACCCATCCCTGTAGACTTTGAGCCCTCGCGGGCAGGGTCCTCTCTCCTTATGTACTTGTGTGTCCCTTGTCTTACACATGTTTACTATACTTGTCTATATTTCCCCTTTTCACATGTAAAGCGCCATGGAATAAATGGCGCTATATAAATGCATAATAATAATAATAATAATAATAACTGCTGCGATCACCCCTGATCTCATCCTAAAAGGTGAACCCGGTCTCCAACTATTCTAATCTACACTTTTTTCAAAATTTTCTGAGAGTGGACAGTTGGGAGGCCCCATGCACATAACATTTTTGCAGGATCTACTAACAATAATATAATGCGTAAAAGTAGGATTAGCTCTGGCGTCTTGGTGTAGTGCACCGATCCTCTGATGAGTTTCAATTTTCTCTCTTAATTAACCTTTTTTTCTCATAACTTGTATTGGATTATTTAGACCCTAGCTTGCTTGAGTCTACCTAGTAAGGGTTAAGAGTCTAATGGCCCAATCAGATGAGCCAGTAATCAGGAAAGGAGGAACATTCGCTGACTCCCGACTATTGACTCGTCTTAACATGCCAGCAATCTCTCACATTAAAATTCTCATTCATTGGGTGTGAAGATGTTTAAGTGGGCTGAAAAATCAACTTTATCGGCAGACCATTGCTCAGTCTATAAAAGGATATGTGCTGCCAAGAACTGGAATAGTTGGCAGCCTGTTTAAATAGGTCAGTAAACAACCACACATCGTCCTGGGTAAAAAAGACATAACGGACAGTGACTTTTTTATTCCTTTTCTCTAGCAAGGCAGTTTGGATTGTCTCATAAGGAATCTACAAGTTGTAGTGGCTGGCGTTCAGATTATCAAAACTCTCCAAGATGTAATAACCAAGTAGTGAGCAGAGTATAAGTCAGACACAGGTAAGAGCCAGAACAGGGATTATTGTCTGTACATTTTGCTGTAAATGTGAAGCATTGGCCTGGGATGAAACTGGGCACGCGGTAGCAACGCAGCAACAGGGAGAATGACACCGGTCACGAAAGACCGGTCTTAGAAAAATCAGAGTAAAATACTTGGCCCAGGAATGGATAGCTGCACAGAGATACCAAAGTCCAGACACGGGTAAAAACGCGGTGTGACATAACACTTATACTAAATGGTAAAGTTAGCCATTAAAATTAGATTAAAGTTGTTTAAGCAGCCAGCCAAAAATCTAGTCCCATGTATCACCAAAAGATGTAAATTTTTATGCAAAACATGGTGGAAGGTGATGTGGCTTTGAGCCACAAAAGTGGTGTAAATTTCAGCAGAAATTACAGATCACAGTGGAATCTGATTTTCTTGGATGACGAGAAGATAAAGAAAACAATGTCCAGCCGGGTACTGCACAGCCACCCCTTTTCACACGGTGATAGACCATCAAAATGAAAGTACTGGACAATCACATTTGACTCATATTACTTCATCAGACCCCGGATGAAGACTGTAGTACAAACGCCAGCCTTGATGGATTTCGCTCTTTGTGCACCTTTTTATTAGAATTAGAACTTTGGTTCTTAGGCATTGTTATTTCTGGCATTTACATGATTTTTATAGTAGTATTTTTAATGTTCTCATAATTTTTAAGTTTGCTAGACAAAGTGGGATTGATCTTCATTATCTAGCTTTTTTCAGCAAATTTGTCAATTGAAACTTTTTCAAAATTTTTGTGAAACTGTTCTCTCGTACTCTGCTGGAGTGCAAATTTGGTTTATTTTTTTTTCTCAGGTGAAGACTAATGGGTCGCCCTCCCAGGGCTGTGGGGTACTCGGTACCGGGCCCAATGAGCTTCAATGGAAGTTGTCACGACAGCTGGGACCCGGCCCGTGGCCCTGGGTGCCCATTGTAAAAGGGGGAATTGTTCAGTGTGCTTATGATGATTAGAATGAATGTGTCGTGAGTCGTGACGCCACCTGTGAATGATGTTAAGCCGACGCTGCAGACAGATCCTCTGGGACAGATGGTGTGGTGCAGCAATGATGTTATAGCCCTCCACAGGCAGGGCTGTAGTCCCAGGGCAGAGTGGGTGAAGTGACACTTAGATGGTGTAGTGTCAGGCGCAGGGGATGTAGCAGTGCCGGGCAGGTTGATGCAGGAATAAGTGGAGGACAACAGGGCATGTAGTTCCAAAGCTTTACTCACAGTCTGTTGTGGCACAAAAGCCCACATCCGTGCCATGTCCTCCGGGTCAGGAGCTCAGCTAACTTCCAGGCAAGATGAAGTACTCCTTTCCAACACTCCGCCAACTTGTGTGCTTTTTCTGAACGTCTCCCTCTTAGCGCCTTTAGTGAAGTACTCACAGTACTGAGTTACACTGGAGTTCCTCCTGTCCAATGTTCCTATGAACTCTACTTGTACGGCAGACAGCTGTAGCCAGCTTCCGGGACTCCTTTCTACCTAGTCCCGGCTCACACATGTTGCTGCTGTGCCCCCTAGACTTGTGTGGGAATAAAGTGGTGACAACTTCTATTCCTCCAGGTCACTGAGGTCGGCTACAGCACACCCTTCATCCATCCCACTCAGGGGATCTCCTTTCACAGACTGACCTCGTCAGACTCCTGTGACAAACTGCCTAAATCCTATCCTCTTCCCGCTCTTTTGCTACACTACTATGTTGTGTGGGATGCAGGTGTTGGAGTGTGGTCAGGTGTCTCCACCTTACCTGGATGGAAGAGGTGCAGTACCTCTGTGGCGACTGAACCCTCAGGGGCGCCACACTAACATGCAAAATTTTCAAGCGTATTGAAAGCGTTGTCTATACGGATGATCAAATTGATTTGATGGAAATCGAATTTGAGTTGAATTTTATTAAATTTGCACTTCTCAGGAAATTCAAACAGTTTAAAATTCAATTCGAGAGAATTGCCCCCCTCCAAAAAAAATGCCTGCTGTCTTTTTACACATGGCAAAAGGCTGCATCAGTTACAGAAGGTTAATATGACCTCAGGTGCGACAGTGGAGGCTTCCCCATGATGTCTTGTAGTTAAAACATCACATGGTATAGTGCAGTCAGTCAGGAGGGACTATCATAGCCTATAGAAAAGGCAATGCAGGGAATGCAGCAGTTATTTTAGGGTAATTTATGATAGTGAGAGGACGACACATCTTAGCAATAGAGATGCAGAAATGACGTGGAAGTGCAATAAGGACTGCGCTTGCTTCTGGTAGAGTAAAGGGTTCTTTATTCAGCCAACGCGTTTCCTGAGCCTGCTGGCTCACTTCATCAGGGCAGAAGTGAGCCAGCAGGCTCAGGAAACGCGTTGGCTGAATAAAGAACCCTTTACTCTACCAGAAGCAAGCGCAGTCCTTATTGCACTTCCACGTCATTTCTGCAATTCTGTCCTAGGACCCTGTGCAGACTTGCTGCTGCTTCTTAAGCGTTCATGGGTGTTGTGACTTCCTCACAACCCCAATAGGTGAGCACCTTCCTTACTGTTCCACAATTTTAATTGTTTTATACGGATTTCACAGTGGATGCGCCCTGTATCTCTCCTTTTATCTAGCAATAGAGATGGGAAGACGTAGCCCTGAAACATTGGACAAATACTCCAGACAGCAATGTGTTGTACATCGGCAGCAATTAGAAAGATAGGTGTAGTATTGTGGGTATACTTTTGTTTTAGCAGTCAAATTTTACATGCATACATGCCGCACTAATACAACATTAAACGTATTAAAGACAAACAGACATATTATGTATAACAAAGGAGTATAATAGCGTGAATGACCAAAAAGAAAAAAAAACCTTAAGGCTAAGTTCACACTGGGCGTTTTATCTGCTTTTTTAATGCATTTTTTAATGCTAATTTTCAGTTGCTTTTTATAGTACCAGCAAAGTAGAAATCTCATGTACACAGCTTGTTTTTTTTTGTCATCAGTATTTTGTGCTTTGCATTTTTTTTTTTGCACAATGTAGCATGTCACTTCTTTCAGCGTTTTTCAGCGTTTTTCACCCATTGAAGAAACGCTGAAAAAACCTCACCAAAAATGCAGGTATCATGTTTTGCTGCGTTTTTTGTGCCGAAACCTGATTCTATAGAATAGGACTTTTTTTTCCAACACTAATCTTAATCAGCATGCACAAGAGACAAATCTAGTATGTCAACACCACCATAAAATACGCATGAAAATTCAAGAAAAACATGCTTTTTTTCAGCAGCTTCTTTCCTCCAAGACATCATGTTTTGCTGTAGAAAAAAATGATGAACAATGTGAACTTACCCTAAAAGTTAACTTTTATTAAATATAATCAAAAGAGCATATTATATATCCATAGAATAGGGGATCAGAACAAAAATGCAGGGAGAGAATTCCCCAAGGCTTGATGCAAATCATAAACAATCTAGAGGGGTGAGGGGATTGAATTTGCCCTCACTGACCCTACCTTGCCACGGAGTTTGGCAGTACACTCTAATTGTAGTTGCTCACAGCCCAACACCGTGCAGGATGCTTGGCATTTGCCACAGAACACCAGGGTTGGAAAATTCGCCACTGGCACCCTGTGCTCTTCAAAGATGAAAGAAGGTTCACACTGAGCACGTGACAGATGTGACAGAGTCTGGAGATCTGGAGACGCCGTGGAGAGCGATCTGCTGCCTTCAACATCCTTCAGCATGACCGGTTTGGCAGTGGGTCAGTAATGGTGTGGGGTGGCATTTCTTTGGAGGGCAGACGGTGTTGGGCTGTGTGTCCATCTGTGGACGTCGGACACTCAGACCATCCTCATGGAGTTGAATTCTAAACGTTTGAGTAGACACATGCACATTTGTGGCCTGCTGGAGGTCATTTTGCAGGGCTCTGGCAGTGCTCCTCCTGTTCCTCCTTGCACAAAGGCTGAGGTAGTGGACCTGCTGCTGGGTTGTTGCCCTCCACCGGACCCCTCAATGTCTCCTAGTGTACTGGCCTGTCTCCTGGTAGCGCTTACAGCCTCTGGACACTACGCTGACAGACACAGCAAACCTTCTTGCCACAGCTCACATTGATGTGCCATCCTGGATGAGCTGCACTACCTGAGCCACTTGTGTGGGTTGTAGAGTCCGTCTCATGCTACCACGAGTGTAAAAGCACAACCAACATTAAAAAGTGACCAAAACATCAGCTAGAAAGCATTAGTACTGAAATGTGGTCTGTGGTCCCCACCTGCAGAACCACTCCTTTATTGAGGATGTCTTGATAATTGCTAATAATTTCCATCTGTTGTCTATTCCATTTGCACAAAAGCATGTGACATTGATTGTCAATCAGTGTTGCTTCCTAAGTGGACAGTGTGATTTCACAGAAGTTTGATTTACCTGGAGTTGTATTCTGTTGTGTTTCCTTTATTTTTTGAGCAGTATATATATATATATATATATATATATATATATATACAGTATATACAGTGGGGCAAAAAAGTATTTAGTCAGTCAGCAATAGTGCAAGTTCCACCACTTAAAAAGATGAGAGGCGTCTGTAATTTACATCATAGGTAGACCTCAACTATGGGAGACAAACTGAGAAAAAAAAATCCAGAAAATCAAATTGTCTGTTTTTTTTTCATTTTATTTGCATATTATGGTGGAAAATAAGTATTTGGTCAGAAACAAAATTTCATCTCAATACTTTGTGATATATCCTTTGTTGGCAATGACAGAGGTCAAACGTTTTCTGTAAGTCTTCACAAGGTTGCCACACACTGTTGTTGGTATGTTGGCCCATTCCTCCATGCAGATCTCCTCTAGAGCAGTGATGTTTTTGGCTTTTCGCTTGGCAACACGGACTTTCAACTCCCTCCAAAGGTTTTCTATAGGGTTGAGATCTGGAGACTGGCTAGGCCACTCCAGGACCTTGAAATGCTTCTTACGAAGCCACTCCTTCGTTGCCCTGGCGGTGTGCTTTGGATCATTGTCATGTTGAAAGACCCAGCCACGTTTCATCTTCAATGCCCTTGCAGATGGAAGGAGGTTTGCACTCAAAATCTCACGATACATGGCCTCATTCATTCTTTCATGTACCCGGATCAGTCGTCCTGGCCCCTTTGCAGAGAAACAGCCCCAAAGCATGATGTTTCCACCACCATGCTTTACAGTAGGTATGGTGTTTGATGGATGCAACTCAGTATTCTTTTTCCTCCAAACACGACAAGTTGTGTTTCTACCAAACAGTTCCAGTTTGGTTTCATCAGACCATAGGACATTCTCCCAAAACTCCTCTGGATCATCCAAATGCTCTCTAGCAAACTTCAGACGGGCCCAGACATGTACAGGCTTAAGCAGTGGGACACGTCTGGCACTGCAGGATCTGAGTCCATGGTGGCGTAGTGTGTTACTTATGGTAGGCCTTGTTACATTGGTCCCAGCTCTCTGCAGTTCATTCACTAGGTCCCCCCGCGTGGTTCTGGGATTTTTGCTCACCGTTCTTGTGATCATTCTGACCCCACGGGGTGGGATTTTGCGTGGAGCACCAGATCGAGGGAGATTATCAGTGGTCTTGTATGTCTTCCATTTTCTAATTATTGCTCCCACAGTTGATTTCTTCACTCCAAGCTGGTTGGCTATTGCAGATTCAGTCTTCCCAGCCTGGTGCAGGGCTACAATTTTGTTTCTGGTGTCCTTTGACAGCTCTTTGGTCTTCACCATAGTGGAGTTTGGAGTCAGACTGTTTGAGGGTGTGCACAGGTGTCTTTTTATACTGATAACAAGTTTAAACAGGTGCCATTACTACAGGTAATGAGTGGAGGAAAGAGGAGACTCTTAAAGAAGAAGTTACAGGTCTGTGAGAGCCAGAAATCTTGATTGCTTGTTTCTGACCAAATACTTATTTTCCACCATAATATGCAAATAAAATGAAAAAAAAAACAGACAATGTGATTTTCTGGATTTTTTTTCCTCAGTTTGTCTCCCATAGTTGAGGTGTACCTATGATCTAAATTACAGACGCCTCTCATCTTTTTAAGTGGTGGAACTTGCACTATTGCTGACTGACTAAATACTTTTTTGCCCCACTGTATATATATGTATATAATATATATATATATATATATATATATGTCAGTGACACATATATATATATACTAGCTGAAGAGCCCGGCGCTGCCCGGGCACAGTAACTAACTGTGGTTAGTTATAGCAAATTATAATTATCCTCCATCCCATAGTCCCATGCCCATATACCCATCATACATATCCTCCATCAAATAGTCGAGTGCCCATATGCCCATCACACATCCTCCATCCCATAGTTCCATGCCCATATACCCATCACACATCCTCCATCCCATAGTCCCATGCCCATATACCCATCATACATATTCGCCATCCCATAGTCGAGTGCCCATATACCCATCACACATCCTTCATCCCATAGTCCCATGCCCATATACCCATCAAACATATCCTCCATCCCATAGTCCCGTGCCCATATACCCATCATACATATCTGCCATCCCATAGTCCCGTGCCCGTATACCCATCATACATATCCTCCATCCCATAGTCCAGTGCCCATATACCCATCACACATCCTCCATCCCATAGTCAACCATTATGACATCCTAATGAGTGGTGGGGCTTGCAACCTATGATGACATCAGCGTCGCCATGGCAACCATTATGACATCATAATGAGGGGCGGGGCTTGATACACACACACTTTTTCCCCATTATGTAGATAGGGGCAAAATTGTTTTGGTGAATTGGAATGCGCGGGGTTAAAATTTCGCCTCACAACATAGCCTAGGACAGTCTCGGGGTCCAGACGTGTGACTGTGCCAAATTTTGTGGCTGTAGCTGCGACGGTGCGGATGCCAATCCCAGACATACATACATACACACACTTGAGCTTTATATATTAGATATCTTTATATTTCATAGAGAGATACATAGTAGAATAGGTGATAATTCATTTGTCAGCTTTTGTAAAATCATTGCAGAACCTGAAAGGATATGACACATGGTTTACATACAGTAAACCATTGCATATCAGTTAGATTGATATATGTCCCTAACTAATATTGTTAGTAGTGTATGTGAGTAAAATAATGAAGCTGTAGGTGTTAAAGAATTAATTAATGGAAAAAAATTGCTCCCGCGCAATTTTCTCCACCAGAGAGGGAAAGCCAGTGACTGAGGGCAGATATTAATAGCCTAGAGAGGGACAATTGTTATTGCCCCCCCGGCTAAAAACATCTGCCTCCAGCCACTCCAGAAATGGTGCATCTGTAAGATGTGCCAATTTTCCAGCACATAGCCTCTCTCTTCCCATTGCCCTGTAGTGGGTGGCATATGGGGTAATAAGGGGTTAATGTCACATTGCTATTGTAAGGTGACATTAAGCCTGGTTAATAACGGAGAGGTGTCAATAAGACACCTATCCATTATTAATTCAATAGTATGAAAGGGTTAAAAAAAACACAGACATTAAGAATAAAATCTTTTAATGAAATAAACACACAGGTTTGCCATCTTTATTAAACTCCCAATCCAATCGAAGCCATCGTTCTCCTATAAAAAATTAAAATAAAAAAGCAACAATATTCCATATCTGTCCGCCGTACAGTCATGTCCCATGCTGCAATCCATCTCAAGGGGTTAAATAGTTTACAACCGGGAGAGGTGCTAATGCTGCCGGCCCAGCTGTAAACCACTGCGGAGTGAATGAAAAGCTGCCTGTGCAGCCTCCCTGCCTGACCGGACATGAACTCATTAGCGTAGGAGAGTTTCTGAGTATTTTCCAACGCTATCAGTTCACCGCGGATCAGGCGGGGAGTCTACGCAGCCTCAGTGGCTACCGCTGACATCACTGAGGCTGCGCAGCGGCCCTGACTGACCTGAGGTGAACTCAGCAGCGTGGGAAAATCTTAAGAAACTTTCCCACGCAAATGAGTTCATTTATCACTCATTGGATAGCAATAATGAAAAATAGGCTCCAAAACAATGGTACTTAAAATAAATCAATTTTTATTGAACAATAATAATAAAACTCATCTGTAAACAGAGAGGTGCGTTTCCAAAATAAAAGAGGGACCAAATAAAGCCCTAGGGTATCCTCTAAAGACACCTCAATAGGACATGCAGCCCTTTAAAATGTAACCATTTGACAATGTGCAAAATTACGAATAAACAATAAACAAGGCATCCAAATTCAGCCTAAGTAACTAGCAGTATATGCAACAATAAGAGGTATCCAGACCTGTTCACTTGTAAGAAACCTGCTATGAAAGTGTGTAAAAATACCCCCAAGGACAGGAATTTAAAGCATGTGACAACCTCCTGTGTAGACCGCTAACACTAATAAAGAACAGAACAGCGCAACATAATGACCACTAATGCAACAGTTGGGCAATCATACCTATTGGAGGCACATGGAATCCCCAAGTGTCCCTCTGCCCCGACGCGCGTTTTGCTACGGCTTCTTCTTCTAAACAATCAAAACATGAAAAGTGTGTCAGTGAACTGTGTTTGTAAATGGGTTTTGGTTACTAACTGGTTACCATCCATTGCTATAGTGAGGTCACTTTAACATTAAAAAGGCTGTGTTTGCTTTAAAGCAATTGAAAATGGTTGGATATAGTCCTAAGAGACCTTTGCAATTTTACACTGACAGACAAGCTGCACAATGTGACCTCCGATCGGTAAACTTTTACTAAATCGGCAGTCATAAATACCTGTTATAGCAAGCAGACCAAAACAATCGATGGGCACCTAGTGATTGACACTGGATAGCTCAGTACACATAGGCTGCCATGGATCTCGCCAGTCCTATTCACACATGACAATTCACCGCTGAGGATAATAATTTTTGTGTGCTGTACAGCTCATTTCTCCCTACGAACGAATGTTTTGCCCATTGGATGATCGCCAGCCTGGTTACACGGCAGATAATAGTGAAACAAGCATTTTTAACAAAGCTCACTCACAATTATCTTGCAGTGTAAATGCCCCCTTACATAGTCTTTTAGGGGCAAGTTACATTATTTACATTATTGGAAGTATTGGGCTTTACAGTATTGGGCTTTACATTATTGGGATTTATGATAAATCGATTTGCTAGGGATCAAATTTTTGGGGGAAAGATTAGTTTTAGGTAGCATTGGGTCCTTTACCTACAGATTAACTCCACATATGCTATGCCTTATCATGAGAAAAAATCTGATTTGGTGTTTTGGATTTTCACATGCTCACACCAATTGTTATGTTACAAGACCCCTAATCATGTAAAGGGATTGATTGCAGGAAGAGGGAATGAAGAGAAGGACATAATTAAAAAAAAAAGCCAAGGCAATATAAAACCAAATCAGCAAACAAGAGGAAATGTGAAGGTCGGACTAAAGGTCAAAAACACTTTAATTGTTGGGTTTACAAGGCCGTGATCTAAGTATTGTCGAGTCTGAGGAAGGTCGTTCAGGTTCAGGTTGTCTTCTCCTGCTATACACCATCCGTACTCTTGTGGTTGTGACTGGCATATGTTTTCTTTTAGAAAGTGAATTTAGACTTCAGGGTGGTTCATAGTAATTTTACTTTGAGGCAAAGAAATTCCTGGAATATCGTCTCAAGTGTTTGAGGTCTTGAGGAGCTTTATTCTTGTTTACATGCTATACCCTATTATGCACCCACTCTATTGTGGCTTTTTACATAATATATCAGGGATTTTTCACCTTAAAGGATATGGACACTTTCAAGAGTATTTTTAATTAAATGCAAGTATTTTTGGATAAAAATGACTTTTTGCAATCGGTTATCTTTAAAAATGTTGCACCTTTTGCCTCCTAGAATGTCTAAGTTGCATTATCTATTGCTGCCTGCAAAATGAGTTAAATGCGAGTCTGTCAGTGAGCTAGTTCTGGCAGGAGTTTGTAATTCTTTTTTCAGTTTTGATTTAGGACCACAAACTTCATCAAAGTTGGGCTAAACATAAATTTAGTAAGAACTCTGAAAAAGACAGAAAAAGAGTTATAAACTTTTCTGCCAGAAAAAGCTGGCTGAAGCACAGATATCTAATATTTGGTAATGCATTCAAGTCAAAAGTGGACCTCTTTTTCAGCCTCTATTGCTCCATTGTAGCCTCTAGTGTCTATCTGAAGATGATGAGGGCAAAGCCATGTAGAGGTCTTCAGGAGTGAACGTTACATTGGGATTATGGTGCCAGGTGGTATGATGTGCGGTAGTTATATTGATTTGATCATGGAACCAGTGGTGAGGCCATTTCTCAAAAGTGTCTCAGGAGCCATTTTTCTACACGACAACACCAGGATGCATTTGCTGGGGCTACTTTGAGCAGACTTCATGGCCTAAACATGCTACCATGGCCTGCAGCATCTTCGGACTTGACTCCCATCAAGCGCATCTGGGATGTCATTGGTCGATGATTACACAGGAGTCTATAAGATGCCCCCATTACTAACCTCATTGTCAAATTGTGAAAAAAATAACAGCCAGAAAAAGTCCTTTAATTGAAAAAATTACACAGACTCATTTATTGACTCTTAATTAACCAAAAACACTTAAGGCCCCTTTACATTTAGCGATGCACCAGCGATCCCGACAACTATACGACCCGGTCAGGATCGCTGGTGCATCGCTAAATGGTCGCTAGTGAGCTGCCACACAGGCAGATATCACAGCGATGTAGCAATGCAGCAGCAGTCGTTACTCACCTTTCAGACGCGGTAATGCTGATGTCCTCCCGCCCGCGTCTACGCGTCGCTTGTCGGCGCCAGCAGGAAGCCCAGTAGGAAGCGCCCGACGAGAAATGGACGTGGACGATCTCGTGCAATCAGCGACAGACAGCGGGGGGAGCCGGTCGGAGGTAAGTATCACACATAGCAATATCGCTAGCGATATAGCTGCTGCGTCACAAAATCGATGACGCTTTAGCGATATCGCTACTGATATCGCTATGTGTTAAGGCCCCTTTATACTCACCTCAACTCCCAATCCACTGAAGCCATTGTCCCCTGTAAATGAATGAAAATGATAACCATATTCCTCACCTGTCTAAAGGGAAGAGATAATTCACAATGTCCCACGACAATCCTGATAACTTTGAGAGCCGTCACTGATATGACTGCTATCAAGGACAGCCGGCTATACACTTACACAGGACGTAATTGCTCCTGCAGAGTATAGCACTGAGCTGTGGTGAGAAATTTCACCGGAGTACATCATGAGCCCCGTTGAACTCACTGATGGTGCTGCTGCGTGAGAATTTTCTCAACAACAGCAGGCCTAGGCTGATTGGAATAGTAGTCTCTCATCAGCCAACACCTGTGACCAGCAGTACGCATTTTATCGTGGGTCACAGTCACAGCTGTGAGGTCACACTGACATCTGACGGTGTGATCCCGCAGCGCTCTGACCGATGGTAACGATCTTACCGCTGATCAGAGCCGTCGGTGTTTCTCATGCTGTCACACAGATGACAGTGTAAGAAACACCCTATAGAAGTTTATAAACGCAAGGAAAAAAAAAACAGCAAATCCGGAAACATTTTTATACCTGCGTTTTTGCTGCGTATTTAACTGACTCAATTGAAATCAATGTGTGAAAAACACGGCAAAAACGCACAAAGAACTGAAATGTTGCAAATGTAAAAGCAGCACAAATCCTGAAAGCAAAAATACTGATCATGTGCACAGCAGTTCAGGATTTTCATTGACTTTGCTGGCATAACGATTGCCTAGCATTTTTAGGCTAATTCCGTGAGAAAAAAACACTACAAAAATGCACCAAAAATGCACCGTGTGCACACAGCCTGCTAAGCTCATTGAAAGCAGTCGAGCCTGTAAGTGAAGACATTTCTACACATGATGCTCATAACCCATACTGAATAAATCGAGGCGATTTGAACTTTGTGTTGTATTATTCATCACTTGCAGATCAGTAACATGACTAACCATCCTGTGATTTCCATAATTTGATGGTTTTTTCTTCCTGGGGTTGAGATTTCAATGCTGAGTAGTGTGTAAATATAGATACAGATACACAGTATATACTGTACTGGTCTCATACACTATTCAAATGATACTGCCATATAAAGCCCATATACCTAATATATTTCCCACTTTATTTCTCCAATACTACCATTAGTTATGTAAATAAAACTGAATTTCAGCATCCAAATAATACCATTATACAATTCCTAAACGGTAAAGGAGTTGGAGAATAAATGGAGCAGTAATGTGACATTTGCACTGCTGCATCATTCTATGGGGCTGTCGTAAAAAGCTTAGCACAGAGCTCAGCATCCCCATAGGGAATAAATGAAGCTGTGCTGAGCATCTCCATTGTTGCTCCATTCTCCCCCTTCTGCTGATTGGTGTTGGTCCCAAATCAGAACCCCACAGCTCTTTAAAGATGCCGACTCAGATCGATCAGTGACCACTCCTACCTGTGATTCTGCTGCTTCACAGCAACAGAGAAGCTCTCCCTTTTCAGAGTTGCTTTGTTGATGGGGTGAAACTGCCGACACCATGCTGATTGACAGCCGGCTCTGTTGTGAACTCATTTTCTGGTCTGCCTCTGGTTTCTGGTGAGGGAACTGTTTGTGCTGACAGATGAGTTGTGAGTTCTCTTTCCGGGCTCCCTCTGGTGGTGGCAGGAGGTAATGAAGCTGATCTAATTAACAGAGACCTGCCACCTGATATGAGGATGACGATTGGACATCTGAAGTCTCAGACTGGATTTAAGACAGCCGACTCCCTATTCCCATGCTGGTGATTTTTTCCTGCCTCCTGAGGTCTTGGTTTCCAGCTCAGTTCCTGTCTTCTCAAGCTAAGTTTTCTCTGCTAATGTTCACATTTGATTTGGTTTTGTCTATTCAGTTTTTTTGTGGTCAGCCAGCCCCGGCTGGGGCTGTGCTGAATTTCCACTCTTATGTTACTGTATGTGCCAGTTTGCTTTTTGTCCCTTATTAGATTGGCCCCTTTTTGCTCTGTTCTCAGAATATGCCAGAGTGCTGATATAGTGGGTGAAGTCTAGTGACTTCAGGGTTTTTTGCTATCAGAAGTGTTGGACATTTTTTGCAGGGTTTTTTGGCATGATTGCAGACAGTATCTTTCCTTTCCTGTCCTTTCTAGTTAGTGTGGGCCCCATCATTTGCTCAGCCTATTTTCCTACCTGTGTTTGTGCTTTCATCTTGTTTCACAGTCAATACATGTGTGGGGGCTGTCTATTCCTTTGGGGTCTGCTCTGGGGCAGTTTAGATTTCCCCTTTTCTTGCTTTAGGCTTATTTAGTCCTCCGGCTGTGACGAGGCGTCTAGAATCATCGTTGGTATGCTCCACGGCTGCTGTTAGTTGTGTGGTTAGGATCAGGGGTCTGCAATCCGCGTAGTTACCAACCTCTCTGGTTTTCTGTGACTTAGCTTGGTTTTGTTTTCCTCCTCGGTGACCCAATCAAAACACGGCTCCCCACATTTAGGCAGAAGAGAGCAAGCTGTCATTCATCATGACATTGACAGTCACATTACCATTACAGAAACTGCAGAACCACCGGCAGGAGTGGTCTGTGATGGCATAGATCGGTGTAGGGGGCACAACAAGCAGGAAGGTAGTAACTACCCACCTGCATAAGCCCATAATAATAAAAATAAAATAGTCCTGGATAACCCCTTTAAGGTCTCACACCTTCTTTGGATAGTTGATAATTTATATTCACTGGAAAATCTCAGATAAAACGTTAGGATGACAAACTGAACCTTTAGAAAGAAATACTAAGGAGGAGAGAAAACGCATAATAGGGTCTTATCTGGTTAAAATGAATAAAACAAATAAAGATTATGCAAACCTGATTATGTTGTGATCTCACAACTTTTGAGTGAGAAAGTAATCCCAGTTGCTGCAGATCCTGGGGCCCGGGGGACCAAGTAGAATTCTATGGAAAGGAAAGAGTGGAAAAATCTGCACTGCTGGTGGATGGTAATAAATCCAGGTACACACTAAGATAATGCATGTTTTTAATTTTGTCCACACGTTTCGAAGTAATATACTTCTTCTTCAGGACATTGCCAATGAACTCCGTCATAGCCTATGCAGAGTTCTTAGCCAATGAACTCACATCCTCTTTAGATGTCAGCGCTCGGCACTAAAGCTGACTGTGAAGAAACCAGATTATATCTTAATTACCCAGACGACTGTGTCTTTGCACTCCAAGGGGAGTTGGTTTTTCTATCTGTATATTGGCTTGTGGATTTAAGTGTTTATGTCTGGTTGGTCAAAAAGACAGTCTTGCAAGCTGATATACCATACTGTGTAAAGTGGGTTTTACACATAGCGATATCGCTAGCAATATCGCTAAAGCATCACCGATTTGGTGACGCAGCAGCGATATCGCTACGTGTGATACTTACCTCCGACCGGCTCCCCCGCTGTCTGTCGTTGATCGCGCGAGATCGCGCAGCTCCATTTCTCGTCGGGCGTTTCCTGCTGGTGCCGACGAGCGACGCGTGGACGCGGACGGGAGGATGTCAGGATCGCGGCGTCTGAAAGGTAAGTAGCGACCCCCGTCCCCAGCAATGTCGCTAGTGAGATCTGCCTATGTGGCAGCTCACTAGTGACCATTTAGCGATGCACCAGCGATCCTGACCGGGTCATATTGTTGTCGGGATCGCTGGTACATCGCTAAATGTAAAGGGGCCTTAAGTCTGTTATAGTGACTGTACACAGTGTGTGTTTAACTTTGTCTATTGATGTGTACTGATATGCTAATTGTGCATTGTATTGTGAAACTAGTTTGCTGACTTCTAAAGTAAAGAGGCAACAGAATGTGAGCGTGTACTGAAGGACACTGGGTAATTCTAAAAATAACTTACCTGCCTGGGGTATAAAAAGATCCTGAGAAGGAAAGACCACATATCATCTCATGACACAGAGAGCTACCAGACTGCACAACACTCAACGGACGAGAGAGAGGACTGCAGCTAATTCATCATGGCACCATCACGAGGGACACGGATCTATGATTCTAAGGGAAACAACCTAGGAGTGATCGGCTCCGGTTGGAAGGACAATGAACTGATCCAGTGACCATCTCTGAACCATGGATATGTTTGGAGAAAGCCAGGTTTTGGGACCCGCTGGTCGCCTGGTTCCATGGAGATGGTCGGATAAGCCAGGTGGTGACTCTCGTGCCAACTTGCTTTGGACCTTGTATGGACGGTATGGACTGTCACCTCCCTACGCTTGTTGTTATCTCTTCTCTGTGTGTATATCACAGGTGGAATAGCGACCCTGGAAGCAGTGATGTTGTGTCATCTGGCTTTGGACCTTGTAAGGACTGTTCTCGGTCATCTCCCTACGCTTGTCAATATCTCTTCTCTGTGTGTATATCACAGGTGGAATATCGACCCTGGGAGCTCTGATGTAACAGCTACCATTATCCAGGCGAGTTAGCGGAAGGGTTAGGCCCTGTAATGTGCACCATGTTGGGGGTAATTGGTGGGATTGTTCTGTTTGCTATTGGGTGTCGTGGTTCAATAAAGTATTGCCACACTGTTTTACCCTAACCTTGTGTTGTCTGTGTAGTATGTTGCCCATGGGGAGATAGAGCAGGCGTTCAGTGGTATGAGCCCTGGTCCATGCAGTCTTTCTAAAGGCAGCTGGGCCAGCGGACAAGAGCACCCACTGACCCCATTTCTACACACTGACTTCTCAGGCTTAGCTCTGTATCTCCTAGATTCACGGTTGAGCGATGGCGTCATGCCACCTCTCAGCCATGCAATCCAGATGAAGCAGAGTTAGCCTCTTTGTGGGACAAATGGATTATCGTTGGACAGGTGAGGAATATGGTGTCATATTATTTTTAAATTTACAGTAATAAACAGGAGAAAGAGGATGGGGAGTGCTTCTTTCAAATAAAGAAGTCTGTGCTTTTATTTCAATTTAAAGGACTTTACTCTGTGTATGTTTTTATTACAATTTACTATGGGATTAGTAATGGGGGTGTCTGATAGACGCCTCTCCATTACTAATCCCTGGGCTTGATGTTAGAGGCCATAAAACAGCTGAGAACCCTACAATTATTATTCTACTTGCCATGGCACCAAGGCAAGTGGGAAGAACTGGGCAAAGAGCCAGAATTTGTGTATTGGTGTTCCTTTTCTGGGGTGGCTGGATGCTGCTCTTTTTAGGCTGAGCAGGGCCAATATCCATGGCCCTTTCCCAGTCTGAGAATAACAGCCCACAGTTGTTTGCTTTAGCTTGTCTTGTTGTCAAATTTGGGGGGAACATCATTTTTTAAATAATTTAAATAATTAAAAAATACGGAGTGAGGATCGCTCTATTTTTGATAACCAGTCAATATAAAGCTGACAGCTGAGGGTTGCAGCTTGCAGCTGTCAGCTTTACCTCTGGTGGTTAGCAAAATTAGAGCGGTTCCCATGCCATTTTTTTATTTTATTTATTGCACAGGCATCGACTGGTGAGTACTTTCATCACCATTCTCCTCCTTTCTCTGCTATCAGTGAGACCAGGTGTTCAATGACGAGAGTAGTAGTACTGTAACCTTTTTACTGCTGGTCAGAGCTGCTAGATCACATGCTGTTATCTGTGTGACAGCGTGGGAACCGTATTGCTCTGAACAGCGGTAATGAACTTACCACCGATCACAGACGGTGTTTCTCTCACATATGACAAAATTGAAAACACTGGATGTTTGGGCCCCCATCCATTTGAATCGGGACCTGGTTCAAGTTCAGGTACCGTTCTGGTACCTGAACCAAACTTTTTGTAAATGTTCAGCTGAACCCGACGGACCCGAATACCCATGTGTCCGCCGTCTCTACCAGGGAGTTTTAGAGACATTTGTACAGTCATGGCCAAAAGTTTTGAGAATGACACAAATATTAATTTTTACAAAGTCTACTGCTTCATTTTTTCTAATGGCAATTTGCATATACTCCAGAATGTTATAAAGAGTGATCAGCTTAACAGCAATTACTTGCAAAGTCAATATTTGCCTAGAAAATGAACTTTATCCCCCAAAACACATTTCAACATCATTGTAGCCCTGCCTTAAAAGGACCAGCTAACATCGTTTCAGTGATTGCTCCATTAACACAGGTGTGGGTGTTGATGAGGACAGGGCTGGAGATCAATCTGTCATGATTAAGTAAGAATGACACCACTGGACACTTTAAAAGGAGGCTGGTGCTTGGCATCATTGTTTCTCTTCTGTTAACCATGGTTATCTCTAAAGAAACACGTGCAGTCATCATTGCACTGCACAAAAATGGCCTAACAGGTAAGAGTATCGCAGCTAGAAAGATTGCACCTCAGTCAACAATCTATCTCATCATCAAGAACTTCAAGGAGAGAGGTTCCCTTGTTGCCAAAAAGGCTCCAGGGCGCCCAAGAAAGACCAGCAAGCGCCAGGACCGTCTCTTAAAAGTGTTTCAGCTGCGGGATCGGGCTACCAGCAGTGCAGAGCTTGCTCAGGAATGGCAGCAGGCAGGTGTGAGTGCATCTGCACGGACTGTGAGGCGGAGACTCTTGGAGCAAGGCCTGGTCTCAAGGAGGGCAGCAAAGAAGCCACTTCTCTCCAGAAAAAACATCATGGACAGACTGATATTCTGCAAGAGGTACAGGGAGTGGACTGCTGAGGACTGAGGTAAAGTCATTTTCTGTGATGTATCCCCTTTTCGATTGTTTGGGACATCTGGAAAACGGCTTATTTGGAGAAGACCAGGTGAGCGCTACCACCAGTCTTGTCTCATGCCAACTGTCAAGCATCCTGAAACCATTCATGTGTGGGGTTGCTTCTCAGCCAAGGGAATGGGCTCTCTCTCAGTCTTGCCTATAAACACAGCCATGAATAAAGAATGGTACCAGAATGTCCTCCGAGAGCAACTTCTCCCAACCGTCCAAGAGCAGTTTGGCGATCAACAATGCCTTTTTCAACATGATGGAGCACCTTGCCATAAAGCAAAGGTGATAACTAAATGGCTCAGGGAACAAAACATAGAGATTTTGGGACCATGGCCTGGAAACTCCCCAGATCTTAATTCCATTGAGAACTTGTGGTCAATCATCAAGAGACGGGTGGACAAACAAAAACCTTCAAATTCAGACAAAATAAAAGCATTGATTTTGCAAGAATGGACTGCTATCAGTCAGGAATTGATCCAGAAGTTGATTGAGAGCATGCCAGGGAGAATTGCAGAGGTCCTGAAGAAGGGTCAACACTGCAAATATTGACTTGCTGCATTAACTCATTCTAACTGTCAATATAACCTTTTGTTACTCATAATATGATTGCAATTATATTTCCGTATGTGATAAAACATCTGACAAACACACATAAAAACCAGAGGGCAGCAGATCATATGAAAATATAATATTTGTGTCATTCTCAAAACTTTTGGCCATGACTGTAGAGTGAAATTTCCCATAATAACTCCCCATCCTTAATGAGAACAGAATATACAGAACAACTAATGCCCGAGCTGTAATGAAATTTCTTAAGCATGATGTGGAAAAAATTTTAATCTCACAAGAAGCATACTTGGTATGTTTTATTAATGGCAAAAATATGAAAACTACATTCACTTTTACTAATCCTCCATAAAAGAGTCTGTGAGATGAAAGCATCCTAAGCAAAAAAAAAATGTTTTACTTTATTTCTATGCTAAAGGATTTTAAGCAACATGATATTATGAGATGAAGTGGAATAAAAAAGCTCTCCTCTGATATAGAAAATTACTTTACTATATTTGTCTCCATAGGGACTGTACTATAACAAATAAGTGCAATAAACAAGTGTTTGTGTTGAAGTGCGAAATTTGCAATCGATTTGCATAGATTGCCAAAAAAATTCCCCCTGTCATTTTCCACAAAACAGAAGATTGCATCAGCCAGGGAAGGCTCACATGACTTTGGACAGGGCTGGGCGGGCTTCCACAAATTGCCTTGCAGCTATTACATCACATGGTATAGCACAGCCAATCAGGACGTACTAATATAGCCTGTATAAAAGCAGAAGCAGGAAATGCAGAAGCCATTTTACAATGAATCAGGAAAGTGAGGCAACATCACAGCTTAGCTATAGAGTAAACTGTAACTCTCTAATTTTTAATTCGTAAGTCAATAGTATACATGAAAAAAGAAAATTTGTAATATATCTTATCAGAGAAATCTGCTTCTTTCTCCACCTGGACTGATCATTCCTTCTCATAATTCTCAATTCATGAGCATAATCTTTATTAATTGAAGACAGACTTTCCTATTACTGAGATAGGAGATGACAGTAGCTATTGATAAGATTCTATTAAGAAGGGAGGGAGAGGAAAAAGGAGGAGATAGAGGCACAATTGAAAATTTTGATAATGAATGATCAGTCCAGGAGAAGAAGGAATCGAATTTCTCTTATGGAAGAGAAAGAAGATGAAAGTAACAAAGAAATGAATGCAGACGTAACTATCCACGTATCTGGTCTGGGGTCAGTAGTTTGGAGACAGTCTGATTTGGGGTTTGGAATTAGATCTGGTCTGAGGTTTGTATATAGGGGGAGTCTGGTCTAGCGTTTGTATGCTTCTATTTTTTTCTGCAACAAAATACTGAGTCGCAGTAGATTTTAATGCAGTTCCTAAAGCAGAAATTCTGGGATTCTGCACTTAAAATGCAATTGCTTTTTTTGAATTGCATTTTCTTCATACTCTCAATAGACGCCCATAGGTGAAAAAAGCACACCAGAAAATACACAGTTCCATATCGTCTCTAAAGACAACCTATCATCTGATCTATTTTGCCCAAATGTTAAAGAGCTCAGTGCTGTTGCAGATGATTGACAGGTTTCCCTTTAATGTGTTTCTAGGGAGAGACCTGTCAATCACCTCTAGCAGCGCTGGGAGAAACGGGCCAGGGGTGGAGCCGGACTAGTATGGTCTCCGGTTATGGTCCCTGGCCGGTCACTAAAGTACATTCTTTCTGAGCATTTCAGAGGAAGATATTCCTGGTTGCAATTGTGAAGCCAGGCTTTGATTCGTGGTACACGCAGTTTGAGCAGTATGAATCGGATGAAAGGTTCCCTTTAAAAGCACAGTGGCATGAGTTTTCATGAAAATGCATCCACTTTGCTTGAAGTTTTAATCTCAGTGGACTTTTTATGCTATGTATCAACATGGTCTAATGAACTAAAATATATAAAAAAAAATAAAACCCGGTTTTCACCTGATCAACATTGCAGCCCCGTTCCGGTCATCTTCTTCAGTCTTCACTCTGCCATCTTCAGCATCATCTACATCTCCTGCGTTGATTAGACCATGACATCATACATACATAAATACATATTGATCTCCCTCTTCAGGCTCATGCAGACACCAGTGGAAATCAGTCCAAAATTGAACCGCAACACATGGACTACCTCTCCCAAGCCGCTCGTCCAGTCCATGCATTGAGGTCCGATGTTGGGTTGATTTGCACCGATGTCTCCATGAACCCTTACACTGGACCTAAGCTGCACAAATCAAGCCATCCTTGGGAACTAGCAATGTTTTACATCATGTAACATATCATATTGTTGATAATTCTTTAAACCCAACTTCATGTGCTCGCCAGCAATCCGTGACTTGCCACTTTCCGGATCCATTTCTCGTGCCATAGACTGAGGAGCCTTATGAAAAGCTATCACGGATTTTCATGAGATCATTATGCATTTTTAATGTCAAATGGGAATGAAGTTGGCATTAGCGTGTACCCTGGGAGACTAATTTTTCTGGGACTGACAAGAAATCACGACTCAAATGTACCGACAGAAATGCAGTGGAGAATCTAAGCTTTTATTTTAATTGCCATTTGATCCCCATGAACAGTCTATAATAAACAGCAAGGCTTAGTAGCATGCAGGAGTCCTGTATCTTGCCACTTTTACAAGCGCTTTGCAGAAAATGATCCCAGTTTGTTATATTTAGGAGATATATAAAAATAAACTGTAAAAAAGAAAATACATAAGTATAAACTATAGTAAATAAGAAATATATGCTCAGTTATAGCCTTAGTCCCGAGAAATCTCAAACATAAAGTAACTGTATCCGAGTTGGGTTTACATGGTGCCGATTGATTCAATCAGGTACTAAATAAGTGGCTGTGCCATCTGTTAAGTATTTTGGAGCATATGTTTTGCGCTGCTCTGAATTAGAGAAAACCAATTAGGTCTACAGGTATTTGCATGTTGATGGATCTACACATCAATTCAGTAAACATGAAAAAGGAAAGCAGACATCAGTATCACAAACTAAGGGGGAAAGACTGGTTAAAATTGACATGGAGAAGGGCAGGAATAACCAGTGTCAGGCAGCTGCTAGGAAAGCAAGTCAAAGCACTACAAGAACGGATGGTGCTCTCCTTAGTTTTGGAGCTAGAGTATGATTCCACTATGGAGGTGATCAAATCTACCAAGATTCAAATTCACAGTGGCTTAACTAGAGTCAGATGGGTTCTGGTGCAAAATTTGTACCTGCCCCCCTCCACACACACACCCCTTCTTGGTATATATCCTTCATCCTAGTATATATGTCCCTTACCTGGGGCCCCGTCCTGGTATATACTGTATGTCCCTTATCCTGGGCTACATCCTGTATTGATGTTCCTCATCCTGGTACATGTCCCACATTCTGCCACTGTTCTTTACTGAATAGAAAAAAAATAAACTATTCTACTCACCTTCCCTCTGTTCGCCTACCAAGCGGTGTCCTCTTCTGAAGTTGGCAGCTGGCTTGTGCATGCAAGCCATGAGAGCATATGATGTCACTGCCATGTGTCTCCAGTCATGCACGCCAACATCAGCTGCTGGTCTCTGATTGGCCAACAGGGTGTACTGCAGCACATGGACCCTTGCGCCGCAATACACTTGAGCTGAATGTGCATCTGAGGATGCACGTCCAGTTGACTCTTGCACTGGCATTGGAGGGCCCCTCTCCTGCATGGGCTCAGTCGTTGCGCCCCTGAAAATTCATTAAACCTAAAACATAATTAACATAGGATGTAAAAAATAAATACATTCTCACATCACCTATTATCTGCCCCATCATCCCCTTGCCTGTTGTTGCCGTCTGAACCCCTGTGTGTCTCTTTATCCCCTTCCTCCGTGTACATTTTCTTCGACCTCGGTCATCACTGTGTCTCATGCTATCACTTGAGTGATGCGTGTTGCAACGTTGTGGCGTCACAACATGCGTTGGCATGGTGTGCAGTAACCCCCGAAGCCTAGCCGAGCCAGAAGATTTCGCCTGAAGTGAAGAGGACGAAGAGAATGTGTGCAACAGGGTAAGGGGAAAACCAAAAGGTGGGCTGTGGGAATGGAAGGCTAAGTGAGCAGTGAAGTAAGTATTATTATTTTTTTGATTGCGTGCCCTCTCTGCTTCAGTGAAATGGTGGCTGCCGCTATTTTGCCAAATATCCCCCAAAAAAATGAAATTTCCATCTCCAAAAAACTTTCAGTTGAGGGAAGCATGATGTGCTCTAAAATGTCCTGGTAGACGGCTGCGCTGACTTTGGTCTTGATAAAACACAGTGGATCTACACCAGCGTATGACATGGCTCCCCAAACCATCACTGACTGTGGAAACTTCACACTAGACCTCAAGCAGCTTGGATTGTGGCCTCTCCACTCTTCCTCCATACTCTGGGACCTTGACTTCCAAATGAAATGCAAAATTTACTTTCATATTAAAACAACACCTTGGACCACTGAGCAACAGTCCAGTTCTTTTTCTTCTTGGTCCTGGTAAGACGCTTCTGGCGTTGTCTATTGGTCATGAGTGGCTTGATACAAGGAATGTAACCTTGTAGCCCATGTCCTGGATACGTCTGTGTGTGGTGTAAAGCAATGACTCCAGCAGCAGTCCACATGGTAAGCCTATCTCCAACTGAGATGTATAACATTCTGAAGAGACACAAGAAAGATTTGAAGACTCTGGACAAAGGAATATTCAACAAAATTTTCTGTTGCTCCTAAATTTAAGAAGGTCATGGACTCAAAGAGCTTAGAAAAGTTGAGATGCTGCTCACTCATCTCGAACGGTTCTTGGCGACTCTTCTTACTGCCACTACATGCTAAAACATTGTTTATCTTTTTGCTACTAGGTTCGAAGCATTCCCTGCTCATGCCTAGTGTGTATGTCGTAAGGTCATGACATGCGTTGCTACCTTAGAATGCCATCTTCAAGCTAAGCAGGGACTTCTGGCGGCAACTAGGCCCTGGAAATTTTTGTGTATGGCCATTGTAAACCACGGCAGAGGCATGATGTCTTGACGTGGACCGCAACCTTACAACACACACTCTAGATAGGGAATTCTGGCAGGGACAATATCCGGGATGTCCCTGCGCATGCATAGTGTGCATGTCTGACATGAAGAAGTCTGAGGTTTCAGCGTATGGTGGTGGTAAGAAGAGGGTAAGAAGAGGGTACAGCGAAGACCGTATACGATACAGTGAGCAGTGAGTATTATTTTTTTTTTTAAATCTTACATTTATTATGCCTTAAACCCTACTCTTTCTCTATACTTCCGGGTATAATAAAACACATTCAATACACAGAGAATAAATGCACTGTGAATTGAATTTCCAGGTAGAATTAGCGCAATTTTGTGAATTTTAATCTTGCCAGATCTGCTCACCTCCTTGTGGAACCCATTTGCATGGGCTCATTTGGATAAACAGCTGTTAGCTTGCTGAATGTAGGCACTAGACCCCGAAAACATCAATTACCCCAACTTATTGTTGGTACAACTGAAATAAGTAAACCCATTTCCACAATTTCATTTCACAGTTGCCTTTTTGCTAAGGCTGCAAAGTGAGTATATCTCAAACAGTCCATTCATTCAGTAACATTAATGTTGCCACCTCTAATTAAACATGGAGAAAAAGTCCACCACACACATAATGACCTCTCTGAACTCTTGTGGTTTGCAGGTAAGATAGACAATTATGGTTATCAAGTGTTCTTAGAAACATTTGATTCATGGTTAATTGCCCGACGTATTGGCAAAATACTCATTTATAATATTAAATCATTTTTTTGGATGGCTCAATAAATCATTGTACTCAGCAGCACTTTGTACTGTACGTACAAACAGGAGTTGTGCTGCCGAGAGCAATAGTAACCTTTGCGAACTGAACGATTGATTACTGAATATGGACTGCCTGCAGTTTTAATATGCCTACAATGAGCAAATATTTGCTGATTGTCATTCTTTTAATGATGCACACTGTAGATTTAAGGTTTGGCCAGGGCGGTAGTCGTGGCTGAGGTAAACGGCTCAGGCGTGCCCTGGCCTCCCCTCACATACACATCACAGTTCTCTGTCAGCATACCTGTTGCTCTATTCTTCTCACCTTCAGGGCTTTCCCTAGGTGGCTGTATACTTTTTCCATATATTTTGGTACAAATGGAGTCACAGTCCAATTCCAACTTTAAACAAGAAACTTTACTCTTATACGTTCTCAGTCCGTTCACTTTAGTTACAGCATATACGTCAGGTAACACAGTGTGCCTTCTTCTCTTCCCTATATTCTCACTGTCACTTTCCAGAATGTTCCTGGGTTGTCCTGTCCAGGTCAACATCACAGCATCCTCCCTGTCCAGCTTTGCTATCTTTGGGAGTTCCCCTGTCTGTTTCACCCCAGACAAAAGGGCATCTGCCCACATAGCAAGATGCCTTTATAAAACCTGCCTTGCTGAAAACTCTGTTATTCTGTTCTCCACTGCTGTATACTGTGCTGTTATTCTCTTTGGCCCTCGGGTCTGGAATGGCTGGGATAATTTCTTCACAACATTATGGAGCTAATTGCCCTGTCAGGGCTCCCCTAGCCCAACTGACTAAAATGCCAGATGCTCCCCGGCTTAACCACAGTTAGCCACTCCTACATTTAACTATATACATCTTTAGCATAACTACCCCAATCTAGATGACTAAATAGGGTACAACACTTTCCCTGCCATAAGAAATATGACAATATACATTGGTAAATCCATACATTAACGCCTTTTTGCCAGATGACATACAATCCATCCATATGTCCTGGGAATTAATTCCCATGGATGGGATAGTAGGTCAGAGGCGAGCAGCCGCACTCCCGGAGGGAGCGCGGCTGATCACGGCCGGGTGTCAGCTGATTCTCACAGCTGACACCTGGCACTAAGTGCCAGGAGCAGTCACAGACTGCTCCCGGCACTTTAACCTCCGGAACACTGCGATCAAGTGTCTCGGGAGCAAGCAGAGGGTCTGATAGCTCTGACAGCCCCTCTGCCTTTGGATCAGAGACCCTGTGGCATCACATGAGGTTCCGATCGCTGACACGGAGATCCGATGTCATCATGATGACATCCGGGTCTCCAGGCCTGAGAGATTTCCTGTTATGTGCAGTGCATGTCAGGAAGTCTCACAGGTCAGCGCTCAAAGCTTCCATAGCCTGCACATCTTCATGCTACAGAAGTGATCAGCCTGTACAAATGAGTGTCCCATAGTGGGACAAAGTGTAAAAGTAAGAATTAAATAAAAACATTTTTGAAATAATTGTAAAAATATTTAAAAAAAAATAATAATAAATAAATATTCTATCATTAAATCAATATTTGAATAAAAAATCTAAGCAATAAAAGTACACATATTTAGTATTGCCGCGTCCGTAACGACCTGACATATAAAACTGTCCCACTAGTTAACCCTTTTAGTGAACACCATTAAAAAAACAAGACAAAAAACAATGCTTTATCATCATACAACCGAACAAAAAGTGCAATAACATGCGATCAAAAAGACGAATATAAATAAACATGGCATACCACCCAACCTTTGCATTGCGCCGCAGCAAATTTTAGGCCATGCCATGACCACACCCATTTAGTGACTAGCCACACCCATGTACACGCCCAACCACACCCATTTAGCACTGCTGATCACACTGACTGGTACTGGGGGCATAGTGGCTGGCATTATGGGCACAGTGGCTGGTACTGTGGGCACACTGACTGGTACTAAGGAAAAGAAAGAAAGAAAACAGAGAAAAAAGAAAATTGAGAGAGAAAGAAAGAAAGAAAGGAGAGCAAGAGAGAAAGAAAGAACAGAGAGAGAAAGAACAGAGAGAAGAAAGAGCAGAGAAAGAAAGAGGGGAAAGAAAGAACAGAGAGCGAAAGAAAGAACAGAGAGAGAAATTAAGAGGGGAAACAAAGAACAGAGAGCGAAAGAGTGAAAGAAAGGGGAAAGAAAGAACAGAGAAAAATAAAGAGGGGAAATAAAGAAAGAACAGAGAAAAAGAAAGACCTCATATGACACAAAAAACAAGACCTCTTATGACTCTGTGGGACAAAATATGGAAACATTATAGCTCTCAAAATGTGGTGATGCAAAAACTACTTTTGCAATAAAAAGGGTCTTTTGGTGTGTGACAGCTGCCAAACATAAAACCCGCTGTAAATCAAACTCCCCTTTATCACCCCCTTAGTTAGGGAAAAATGATAAAATAAAAAAATGTGTTTATTTCCATTTTCCCATTAGGGCTAGGGCTAAAGTTAAGGTTAGGGTTGGGGCTAAAGTTAAGGTTGGGGCTAAAGTTAGGGTTACGGTTGGGGCTAAAGTTATGGTAAGGGTTGTGACTGGGATTAGGGTTGGAATTAGGGTTAGGGGTGTGTTGGGGTTAGGTTTGTGGTTAAGGTCATGGTTAGGGCTGGGGTTGGGGTTGTCTTCGGGTTAGGGTTGGAGTTAGAATTAGGGGGTTTCCACTGTTTAGGCATATCAGGGGCTCTCCAAATGCGATATGCGTCTGATCTCAATTCCAGCCAATTCTGTGTTGAAAAAATCAAACGGTGCTCCTTCCCTTCCGAGCTCTGCCATGTGCCCAAACAGTGGTTTACCCCCACATATGGGGTATCAGCATACTCATGACAAATTGCATAACAACTATTGGGGTCCAATTTCTCCTGTTACCCTTGGGAAAAGAAAAAATTGGAGGCAAAAATATAATTTTTACGAAAAAAATATGATTTTTTATTTTTACGGCTCTACATTATAAACTTCTGTGAAGCACTTGGGGGTTCAAAGTGCTCACCACACATCTAGATAAGTTCCTTAGGGGGTCTACTTTCCAAAATTGTGTCACTTGTGGGAGGATTCCACTGTTTAGGCACATCAGGGGCTCTCCAAACGCGACATGGCGTCCGATCTCAATTCCAGCCATTTTTGCATTGAAAAGTCAAACAGCGCTACTTCCCTTCCATGCTCTGCCATGTGCCCAAACAGTGGTTTGCCTGCATATATAAGGTATCAACGTCCTCAGGACAAATAGTACAACAACTTTTGGGGTCCAATTTCTCCTGTTACCCTTGATAAAATAAAACAAATTGGAATTGAAATAATTTTTTTTGTGAAAAAAGTTAAGTGTTCATTTTTTTAAACATTCCAAAAATTCCTATGAGCACCTGAAGGGTTAATAAACTTCTTGAATGTGGTTTTGAGCACCTTGAGTGGTGCAGTTTTTAGAATGGTGTCACTTTTGGGTATTTTCTATCACATAGACCCCTCAAAGTGACTTCAAATGTGATGTGGTCCCTAAAAAAAATGGTGTTGTAAAAATGAGAAATCGCTGTTTAATTTTAACCCTTATAACTTCCTAGTAGATATGTGGGAAATGTTATTTATTAACTGTTTTGTGTGATATATTTCTCTGTTTTAAGGGCATGAAAATTCAAATTTGGAAAAATTGCGAAATTTTCAAAATTTTTGCCAAATTTCCATTTTTTTCACAAGTAATCGCAAGTCATATCAAATAAATGTTATCACTATCATGAAGTACAACATGAAAGCATTGTCAGAATCACCAGAATCCATGGAAGCGTTCCAGAGTTATTACCTCATAAAGGGACAGTGGTCAGATTTGTAAAAATTGGCCTGGTCATTAACATGCAAGCCACACTTGGGGGGGTAAAGGGTTTAAGATATGCACATCTCCTTCTATATATACAGGACAATCTTGTTAATTCCTTACACAGACATACCCTGAGACTCTACAGAGATGTTGAGATTTTGTAGGGCTACAAAGGCCACACCTTTAGTCTTTAATACATGAAGGTACAGCGAATGTACAAAGGGAAAGAAAGCCTACACAAATCCAAATTACTTGGGTCCCCAATTAGTGTCTTCAGAGTTTTAATGAACTAGTTTTATTAAATGTTCTTAATAAGTGATACTGAGTCATTACTAATGGACAAGCCCTGAGACAGGGAAGTCAAGAGGTCAGGGGTCAGATACCAAGAGAGCTTGTTATAAATGGAGAGGTAAGACAAAGTTGTAGTCAGGTGATGGTCTGAAGTCAGAATTCCAGGAAGGTAGAGAATTAAGACAAGGGGCTAGGGAAAAGGATGGTCAAAAGCAAGATGCATCAAATGGCCAAGTTCTCCAAAAAATATGACATAGTTGTCATGGGAGATTTCAACTATCCAGACATTTGTTGGGAATCTCTCTCAGGCAAAACTAACAGGTCAAGGAAATTCTTATCCTCTCTTGCTGACAACTTTATCTTCCAAAAGGTAAGGGAGAAAACAAGGGGAACTGCTACCTTGGATCTAATCCTTATAAACAGGGAGGAAATGGTTGAGGAGGTAAAAGTGGCTGGGACCCTAGGAGGTAGCGACCATGCTATTTTAGAATTTTGGATAACTAGAGGCGGAAGACCTGTGAAGACTCAGACGTCAAGGTTAGATTTCAGAAAGGCAGATTTTAAGGGATTCAGAAAGAGAATTGGAGGGATCCAATGGCTGGATATCCTTAAAGACAAAAATGTCCAGGAAGGATGGGAAATCGTGAAAAATGAAATTCTCAAAGCACAGTTGTTAACAATTCCGAAAAGAGGGAAGAATAGGAAGCAGTTAAGGAAACCAGGATGGATGAACACAGAACTTAAGCACATGCTAAAAAGGAAGAAAAAAATGTTTATAAAATGGAAAGAGGGAGGCATATCTAAAGAAGAATATAATGCTGTCTGCAGAACCTGCAGGGCACAAATCAGATTAGCTAAAGCTGAAAATGAATTGAGGCTTGCAAGAGATGTCAAAAGCAATAATAAAGGATTTTGGGGATATGTCAAAAGTAAAAGAAAAGTCAAAGATGCTATAGGATTTTTACAGGATGAAAATGATGAAATGGTAAGACAGGATGTTGAGAAGGCTGAACTTTTAAATTCCTATTTTGCATCTGTTTTCTCTCAGAAAGGAAATGTAACATCAACTGTTATTCACTGTCCTATTAAGGGAATAGAAGAATCCAGGATATCTATAAACAGAAAGATAGTGAGGAAACACTTAGCTAGCCTAAATGAATTCAAGTCTCCAGGTCCAGATGAATTACACCCCAGAGTACTGAAGGAGATAGCAGAAGAAATTTTTGAACCCCTCTCTATAATCTTTGAAAATTCTTGGAGAACAGGAGAAGTGCCAGAAGACTGGAGAAGAGCAAATGTTGTTCCTATCTTCAAAAAGGGGAAGAAGGTGGACCCAGGTAACTATAGGCCGGTGAGTCTGACTTCTATACCAGGAAAGATCTTTGAACAAATTATTAAACAACATGTATGTCAATACCTGGATAAGAATGAAGTGATTAAACAGAGTCAGCATGGGTTTGTAACTAATAAGTCATGTCAGACTAATTTAATTTCCTTCTATGACGGTATCACTGATTGGGTGGATCAAGGAAATGCTGTAGATATAGTATATCTTGACTTCAGCAAAGCATTTGACAAAGTCTCTCATACAATCCTTATTGAAAAAATGATTAAGTATGGTATGGACAAGGCAACTGTTAGGTGGATTCATAACTGGCTTAGTGATCGGACCCAAAGAGTGGTCGTAAATGGCTGCACATCCAGTTGGAAGAATGTCTCAAGTGGGGTACCACAGGGCTCTGTCCTGGGCCCTGTATTGTTCAACATCTTTATCAACGATTTAGATGAAGGCATTGAGGGTAAACTGATTAAATTTGCTGATGACACAAAGCTAGGAGGGATAGCTAATACTAGAGAAGAGAGAGAGAGGATTCAAAAAGATTTAAATAAACTGGAGAAGTGGGCAGCAACAAACAGAATGGTTTTTAACAGGGAGAAATGCAAAGTACTACATCTGGGCAATAAAAATGGAAAAAGCATATATAGAATGGGAGGAATAGGGCTAAGTGACAGCACATGTGAAAAAGACTTGGGTATACTAATAGATCACAGACTGAATATGAGTCAACAGTGTGATGCAGCAGCAAAAAAGGCAAATGCAATTCAAGGATGTATTAACAGAAGCATACAGTCTAGATCACGTGAAGTCATTATTTCCCTCTACTCCTCTTTGGTCAGACCTCATCTGGAATATTGTGTCCAGTTTTGGGCACCACATTTTAAAAAAGACATCAACAAACTGGAGCAAGTTCAGAAAAGAGCGACCAGAATGGTGACCGGTCTGCAAACCCTGTCTTATGAGGAAAGGTTGCAGGATTTGGGAATGTTTAGTTTGCAAAAGAGAAGACTGAGAGGAGACTTAATAGCTGTCTACAAATATCTAAAGGGCTGTCACATTGTAGAAGGATCAACTTTATTCTCATTTGCACAAGGAAAGACTAGAAGCAATGGGATGAAACTGAATGGGAGGAGACACAGATTAGATATTAGAAAAAACTTTTTGACAGTTAGAGTGATCAATGAGTGGAACAGGCTGCCACGAGAAGTGGTGAGTTCTCCTTCAATGGAAGTCTTCAAACAGAGGCTGGACAGACATCTGACTGGGATGATTTAGCGAATCCTGCTTTGAGCAGGGGGTTGGACCAGATGGCCCAGGAGGTCCCTTCCAACTCTACGATTCTATGATTCTATGATTCTATGATTCTAAGATCAAAGGTCCAGCAGCCAAAGATCAGAAGCAGTGCATTGGAAAACAAGGCACGCACACTCCACAAAGCTAAGGCTGCTACTAGCAATAGTCAGACACTGCAGACAGTTAAATAGCCAGGTAATTACCCAGAAGGGGAGGCACCTTTAAGGGATCCATCACACCCCTGACCTAATTGGCAGTTAGACTGTCACTCACAATACTGAAAGCACAGCATATGTCTCTGCCTCAGATTAGATGACTGAGCTGTCACAATACTGACAGAGCTCAGCACGCCTTTGCCCCAGATTGGACAGCTGTGCTGCGACTCAAAATACTGACAGCTCAGCACGACCTTGATGCTATAGGGTAGCTGAGCAGTCAGTCACTGCATCCAGGACACAGTGAGTGGTGGAATCGTGACATCTCCAGCATTGCGGTGAGTTGGAGAGAAAAACTTTCTCCTTGGTCACCCCTCAGAAAAAGGCATTTCAATATTTATAGACAGTGCCACATGCCCCTTTCAAACAGTGACTACAAAATGTTATAGGACAAAATTTCAACCCCATGTGGAAGAGGTTAAACTGATGAGCAAACTTTCATAGATCAATCTGACATTCACATATGTACTACACATGAACTATGTAATCATGATGGCGGCACCAGTAGATCTGAGAGTATAGAGAAAATTGTGTTGTTTGTACACACCAAGGTTCTGGGAATAATAAAAAGAAAGATACAAAGATGAACCTTCAAAACAACATATTTTATTATAAAAACCGCCAAAGCAAAAACAAAAAAAGATACTGTCACTATCCATTTTTGGATCTGTGTCAGATCTAGGATTCTCATATGTAAACTTTTTTCCTTTCAGGCCATCGGGGGTTAATATCAGTTTTTCCCCCCGGTGGCCGCTGGTGTAACTACATGGCTGGTCAATTTGCTGATGCAGGTGGTGACCACTCCCACCTTCCTTTAAAAGTTCACCTGATGCTTCAGCTAACTGTTGGTGATACACTTCCTCTTTGGAGGCCAACCAAGCTGGCCAATGGTGTTTCAGCTAAATGTTGTGATCTGGTGTCTAACACTGCTGTGCGGTGCATTGCAGCAGACAAAGCTAAGTGTTGTTTGTCTTACCTCGTTTGTATATTTTTCCTTGGTGTTATATTAGTGCAGCGGTGGGACCAGTGTCCACACTTACCAATTCCCTATTGAGGGATAGGTGCTGGGCAAGTGAGGGCTAAGGTATCCTGCTCGGCGATGATTTGAAAGAAACCGTATAGGGATGTCAGGATAGACCAGGACACGGCCTCAGGAGAGTGCAGGAGGTGTCCATTTCCCCGTTCCCTATCTCAGGGCCAACCATTGTAATTGTGACCCCCATGTTACCTTGCTTGTTTGTCGCTTAGTGACCGACCGCTTGCTGGGTCGTGTCACACAGGGCCAGTCACTTCGTGAGAGATACAGAGTAAATTAGTGGGCGGCCATTTGCTTGCATCGACTTGTTAACATATAACTGAGTTTGGAAGACAGATTGGTTGATCCAGAAAATTAGAACTAGTGTCATTTGAAAAACCAAAGGAAAAAACAATGTGTGTATAAACCCTAATGAAAATAAATAAGTAAAAAAACAAGTGCATTAAATAACATAGGGTACTTGGCAAACACTATTTTGATCAAAAAAGTATAAAGCTGTCCCACCACGGCAAGGTGTACCCATTTGAGACAGTAATTACACTAACGGTTATAACCTACCTAGTGTGAATAGTGGCAGAGTCTCTGGGTCCCAAATGGACACCCAGCTTCAGAGGGACTATAAGTGAACTACACAGCTCAGTAGAAAGGAGGCCACACCCTATTTGTACTGAATACAAAAATGCTGAAGAAAAAACAAAAAAACTGAGCTGGAGTAGAATTGAATGACATGCATGATGTAAAAGCATGTTCACACTGGCCATAAAAGCAAGCAAAACCAAAGGAAAAAACAATGTGTGTATATACCCTAATGAAAATAAATAAGTAAAAAAGCAAGTGCATTAAATTGGGTACTTGGTAAACACTATTTTCATCAAAAAAGTATAAAGCTGTCCCACCACGGCAAGGTGTACCCTACTTTTTTGATCAAAATAGTATTTACCAAGTACCCTATGTTATTTAATGCACTTGCTTTTTTACTTATTTATTTTCATTAGGGTATATACACATTGTTTTTTCCTTTGGTTTTGCTTGCTTTTATGGCCTGTGTGAACATGCTTTTACATCATGCATGTCATTCAATTCTACTCCAGTTCAGTTTTTTGTTTTTAGTGTCATTTGAGTACAATACGATTTTTCTCAACTACTATCCGTATGAAATCCTTATGGCGTGCATAAGCCAATATATTGTGCTTCTGCGCATATCATTAACTACAATCAACATGGATGGATTGCGCTATTGCGCATGTCACTGGCCACACTGTGGTATCAGATAGTCCATTAATACTGCTATCACTATATACTGTACAATAATAAACATGTTGGGGAGGCAGTGTTTTTTTGTTTTAATGAGCAATAATGTGCTGGTCTAACGCACAATAAGCAGTAATATGCGATCCGCGGCCTCATGCATCAGAGTCTGACTCTGATTAGTTACAGTTATTGGTGTGAGATCCTCCAATATAAGCTGATGAATGTTAATTTAGATAATTCCTGGGTTTAATAACTCCCTACCTACATAGGATAAAATATAAAAATATATTATTTATAGGGGTTAGCTGTTACTGCTTTATAAAAATACATTTAGCTACATAACACTGAGAACCTGAATTGGTCATATGTAATGAATTTCAGCTTTGAAATATCTGAATATTGTGTAGAGTACAGAAAACCCGAGAGGCCATACATATTACAGGCTGACTGTAACACGTGCCTTTCTCAAATGAATGTAACTTGCTGAACAGTAATCTTACCGCATAATATGGATCTCCACTTAAGAGAAATAAGGCCATCGCGCTATTTGAGATTTTAATTGTGCACATTTTCCATATTATATATTTATTGAAAGTAATTATTAAAAGTTATATTTTTACATTTTGGAATCTTCAGTTAGGAATCTTTTGCCTTTTGGCAATTTGTGACTAACACTTTACGCTCAAAACTCGAACTCCAGTCAACTGTGTACAAGAAGCAGTCACGTGTCCTCCTAAAACTAAGCCCCCATCCCACTATGGGCTAATCCCCACTATGGGCTATTACCGCCATTACTCAGCAGCAGGTTGCATCTCTGCATGGTGGACCCCGGGCTATGAACGCACCTCATATCTCCTCTTACATTATTTGGTGCTTTCTGCAGGCCCTAACACTGGAAAACCTGGATGCTTTTAACTAATGTTATCCTGGGTGTGTATTTCACTGTACTTGTTAATAAATGTCCCCCTTCCCAGTCTGAGAACACCAGCCCTCAGCTGTCTGCTTTAGCTTGGCAGGTTATCAAAAATGGGGGAAAACCAACTGTGTTTTTTTAAATTATTTATCTAAATAATTAAAAATCCCATGTTGGGACACCTCTATTTTTGATAACCAGTAAAGATGAAGCCAAAAGCTGGGTGTTGCAATATGCAGCTGTCGGTTTTGCCTGCACTGGTTATCAAAAATAGAAGAGACACCATGTCTTTTTACAAAGTGTACGCTGGCCAATCACAGCCATGCCAATGCTTGTGATTGAGATGTAAGTGCCCACACAGTAAAGCTTGTTGATTGGCTTCGCTGCAGCTTTTCCACAAGCTTCTTTCAGGCTGCCAAATTTAAACATTAACACAGACTGCCGGGAGAATAATAATAATCTTTATTTTTATATAGCGCTAACATATTCCGCAGCGCTTTAGAGTTTGCACACTTTATCATTACTGTCCCCAATGGGGCTCACAATCTAAATTCCCCATCAGTATATCTTTGGAGTGTGGGAGGAAACCCCCACAAACACGGGGAGAACATACAAACTCCTTGCAGATGTTGTCCTTGGTGGGATTTGATCCCAGGACTGCAGTGCTGTAAGGCTGCAGTGCTATCCACTGAGCCACCGTGCTGCCCACATTCATGGCCTCTAACTTTACCGTTCAATTTCGCCCATCTCTAGTATTGAGTATAATTCTGGTACAATAATTATGTTCTGTGGTTAATTCTAGTGCTTTTGCTTATGTATTATTGCGCTTAGTTGTGGTACTGTATATATGTAGATTAGTTATGGCACTGTATGCATGTACTGAGCTTAGCTCTGGCACTGTATTTATGTGCTGGTGCTATATATTGGTAACTAGCCTAGTTTGGTAATGTATGCAGTTTGTAGGAACGACAGTAAAAACATGAAAGTTTATGTCAGTGTTTATCTGTAATGCACACACAGCATTTGTCAGTGGTAGTGAGAAGTATTTTTGCTGGGGCTGTAGGTTTGACATTCTTTACAAACTGCTTTCATCTTTTCGAAATCGACACATGTTGAGGCTTAAGTTCAAGCATTTGACAAAAAACATTGTCGACAAGTAGAATGCTACCTAGAGAATGTAATGATCTCCTGCCAATAAAATATTCCTATAGTTTAAGTACTATAAGATTTATGGTTTAAAGTACAGTAGACAGGTCAAGCCTACGTCTACATGTTCGTTGTATTAATTACTATCAGCAGATTTACTGCAAGATGTGATAAGGAAAAGAACTGGCAGCCAAACACAAATAACACTTACTGTAAATTCCAAGAAATGTGCAACTTTTCAGTTGCTGATTTTTGGAAATAAAATGAAAATGAAAACTGTGATTGACATCTTTTCTGCTCTGATCTGAAAAAGCTGGAAGATGAGGAAAATAGGGTAAATATAGCAGTAGAAATAAGTTTAGTACATCTACACAGTACCAAAAGTAAGCCCATTACATAAACAGTATGGGATAGAAAAAAAATGCATAAATACAGTACCAGAAGCTCCATATGTAAAATAAAGTGCTAATATTAAGCTCAGTACATACGAGGGGCGATCCAAAAGTAATGATAATCAATAATAAACACAATGAATATAGTAAAAAAAAAAGATTATTTTTCTACATAGTCTCCTAACAAGTCTATACATTTAGTCCATCTCTTTACATTCAGTACCAGAACTAATCTAATTACAATAGAAATAACATCACAACTAACCTCAGTACATAAATAAAATACTAGAACTAATCTTAACCCCTTTACCCCCGCAGGCAGTTTGCACATTAATGACCGGGCCAATTTTTACAATTCTGACCACTGTCAATTTATGTGGTTATAACTCTGGAACGCTTCAACGGATCCCGGTGATCCTGAAATTGTTTTTTCATGACATATTGTACTTCATGATAGTTGTGACACTTCTTCGATGTGACTTGTGTTTAATTTTGAAAAAAACAGGAAATTTGGTGAAAATTTTGAAAATGTCAACATTTTTAAGCTCTTTTCAAATAATTTTATTGGTTTTCAGTGATTAAACAGGGTAAGGGAAGGAAGGTAGGAAGGGAGGAAAGGGAATGGGAAGTAAAGAACCTTGTACAGGTACGGAAAAAATTTAAAACTAGAGAACCCACAAATAGGCATTAAATAGCATATAGTAAATAGCAACATAAAAGGAAAAGAAAATCGCCAATCCTTATTATGGGGTAACATTCTTGGAAGGAGATACAACATCCCGATACTACAACGGCCATGTTTAGGCCTCAAACTATAATACCTCTTTATAGGTCTATTTGATATGGAATTTGTTGTTCCAAGTCTTCCTTTTTTTGTATATTTGTGGATATGATTGTTGTTAATCGCAAATCTGAGTTCTAAATCACTATGTTGGCAGATCTTATCAAGTATGTCCAAAAACTTAGGAACCTCGACTTTCTTCCACCTTTGTGCTAACATGGTCTTAGTCACTAAGAGGATGTGTATGATAATGTATCTTACCGAATCATCAAATTGTTCCATGTCTAATGAAAGAAGTGCTCTTTCAGGCGTAATTGTGAAGTCCTTAGCAATGAGGTTAAGGTGCTGTGTGACTTGAAGCCAGAGGTTTTTGATCTTTGAACAACCCCAAAATATATGGTAGAGGTTCCCGTGATGTCCACAGCCTCTCCAGCACAAGGAAGATAATTCTGTGTTAAAATGTGATAACCTTGTCGGGGTATAGTACCAACTATTTAACAGTTTAAAATAACCCTCGTGAAGACCCATTGATATGTTGGAATTGTAAGTGAATTTGATGGCATCGTTCCAATTCTCGAGACGGATATCAGCACCTAAATCGGACTCCCATCTGTTCATGTATATGTTTTTGTGACTCGTTAGGTCCTTGACGACAGATCTATACAAATTACGCAGACTCCAGAGGTTTTTATTTTTAAGGTTGCACAACAGTGAAGTTATCATTTCATAATTTAAAGTCTTCCCTTTTATGATTTTCAAAATTCTGTCTTTCAACATGGTGTAAAAGACCAGCTCAGATGATGGTAGATTATATTTAGCCTTGATCTCACTGAATTTCAAGAACTCCACTCCACTAAAAACATCCCCCACCTTTTTGATTCCAGATTTACCCCATACCTCCGGCATCGGGAGATCATCCATCAGTGCAAATGAAGATAGGGGTAGTTTTAAGATTTGCTCTACTTTTTTGATATTTTTAGTCGGCTTAATGAGTTCCCTCCAGGCTGAGATTATCGACCGAAATATAGGATGCGATGAGTTCGCACTGTGCTTTTGCAGAAGGAAGTAAAAGAAAAGCTTTTGCGTGGAACCTCTATCACTAGCATCTCTCTCCAAGCCATACCAAGCCGGATGTGTCATGTTTTCCATAAACCAGTGTCAGCTCTGTTTAATAAGTGAGGCCTGATAATAAGCGTATATGTTGGGCAGTCCTGCGCCCCCATGTTTTTTATTTTTATAAAGTAAGTCTGCAGATATTCTTGCTTTCTTACCATTCCAAATAAATAGTCGGATGAGCTCTTTAATTTTATCAATGGATTGGCGTGGAAAGCTAACTGACAAAGTCCTAAATATGTATAAAATTTTGGGAAGGATAAAGGCTTTGACTGCCAGTATCTTCCCAAAAATGGAAGTCTCTAACTGAGCCAAAAAGGATAGATTGCCTGTAATAGTCTTTATAATGCTGTCTAAATTGGCCCTAACTGTGGCTTAGATTGATCCTGCTATTCTAATCCCTAGATAGACAATCTCTTTCTCCTCCCAAATGAACTGGGTTTGAGTCTTTATTTTGTTAATTTCGGATTGTTTCATGTTTAGAGTTATAAATTTGGATTTGTGTGGGTTTATCTTAAAATAGGATGCTCTAGAGAATTTTTCTAGTTCATCTAAAAGGGCTTTAATGGAATTTGCGGGATCAAGAAGTGTGAGGAAGAGATCATCTGCGAATAACCCAATTTTAAATTTTCATGATGGCAGTTCAAAGCCTTTAATATCATTGTTTAATCTAATTTTTTCGGCTAGGGGCTCTATGGCAAGCACAAATAGAAGGGGAGACAGGGGGCACCCCTGTCTTGTGCCATTATTAATGTCGAACGAGTCAGAAAGTTTGCATAGATCCTGGCACTAGGACCCGAGTATAGGGCGAAGACTGTTGATAGAAACTTCTCGTCAAAGCCAAATCTAGCGAGAGTTGCTTTTAAGTAAAGCCAGTTTAGTCTATCGAACACCTTCTCGGCGTCCAGTGCCAGAAAAGCAGTTTTGGTTCTCGAGTTGTTAGCTAAATTTATCAAGTTCAACACCCTTCTAGTCCCATCTGAGGCCTGGCGGCCCTCTGTGAACCCTATTTGATCATCCACCAACAGACGTGGAAGGATGTTTTTTAGTCGGTTTGCGATGATCTTTGAGTAGATTTTAATATCGCTGTTTATGAGCGAGACTGGCCTATAGTTCTGTATCCTCTCGGGGTCTCCCCCCTCCTTTGGAATCATGACGCCCCCCCAACATTTTTAAAGGGAATCTGTCACCCCTTTTTTTGGCCTTTCAGCTGCCAGCATAGACATCGGGGGCTTATCTACAGCATTCTGTAATGCTGTAGATAAGCCTCCGATGTAACCTGAAAGAGAAGAAAAACACGTTATATTATACTCACGGAGGTGGGCGGTCCGGTCCAATGGGTGTCGCCGTCCCGTCCGGCGCCTCCCTTCTTCATGCGATGACGTTCTCTTCTCCCGTCCTGTAATGGCTCCGGCACAGGCGCATTGCTCTGCCCTGTTGAGGGCAGAGCAGAGTCCTGCAGTGCACAGGCGTCGGGAGAGGTCTGGCGCCTGCGCACTGCAGAATTCTGCTCAGCCCTCAACAGGGCAGAGCAATGCGCCTGTGCCGGAGCCATTTCAGAATGGGAGAAGAGGACGTCATCGCATGAAGAAGGGAGGTGCCGGATCCGACCGCAACACCCATCGGACCAGACCGCCCACCTCGGTGAGTATAATATAACGTGTTTTTCTTCTCTTTCAGGTTACATCGGAGGCTTATCTACAACATTACAGAATGCTGTAGATAAGCCCCCGATGTCTATGCCGACAGCTAATAGGGGAAAAAAAGGGTGACAGATTCCCTTTAAGCTATTAAGTCACAGAGATATGTCACACAAAATAGTTAATAAATAACATTTTCCACATGTCTACTTTGCATCAGCACAATTTTGGAACCAAAATTTTTTGTTGTTTAAAAGTTATAAGGGTTAAAACTTCAACAACGATTTTTCATTTTTCCGGCAAAATTTCCAAAACCATTTTTTTAGGGACCACATCACATTTGAAGTCACTTTGAGGGGCCAATATGACAAAAAATACCCAAAAGTGACATCATTCTAAAAGTTTCATCCCTTAAGGTGCTCAAAACCACATTCAAGAAATTTATTAACCCTTCAAGTGCTTCACAGGAATTTTTGGAATGTGGAAAAAAAATGATTATTTACCTTTTTTTTTAAAATTAATTTAGATCCAATTTTTTTTAATTGGACAAGGGTAACAGGAAAAAATGGACCCCACCATTTGCTGTGCAATTTCTCCTGAGCATGCTGATATCCTTTATGAGGGAAAAAACCACTGTTTCGGTGCACAGCAGAGCTCGGAAGTGAAGGAGCGCCATTTGACTTTTTTAATGTAGAATTTTCTGGAATCATTAGTGGACGTCATATTCCATTTGGAGGCCCCTTGACAGGGGTTGACATACCACCAATGCAACCGGTGCAGCTGCATCAGGGCCTGGAGGTGCAGGGGTGCCCCTGCAGGGTGGCTAATAATGAGGGCTGTTTCTCCTGATTAGATATTAGAAAAAACTTTTTGACAGTGAGAGTGATCAATGAGTGGAACAGGCGGCCATGAGAGGTGGTGAGTAGAGATGAGCGACTTTGCCTTTTTTCGGGTCGAGTCGGGTTTCATGAAACCCGACTTTCTCAAAAGTCGGGTGGAACGAAATTGGCCGATTATCGTGAAAAGTCGAAGGCCGACTGAAACACGAAATCCAATGCAAGTCAATGGGGAAGAAAAGTCGGCAGTGAGTGGAGGACAGGAAACACACCTACAGTGCCCATTTTAATGCTAAAAACATCAATTCTTATTACTTAAGCTTGTCAACCTTAATTTACTTTATAATAATAGTTAGGCATTGAAAACTGGGGGTTATTTGGCTAAAGTTGTGGGGGGGGGGGGTAGGGCTGGCTCCAGATTTTCGTGGGCCCAGAGCCAAAGAGTGTCAATGGGCTCCTTTAACACATGCCACAATTCATGATCCTCTGATACGGCAGAGAAATAGCGGTATAGTACAATGAAAAATACTTCACTTCTTACATCACATGACTGATATCCATTTTAAATTCTCCAATAGCTCCAAAAAGGGACAGTATATTACTCCATACAGTATTATGGCCACCGCATAGTGCGCTATACAGAGTAATGAGGCCTATATATTTCTACATACAGAATCATTGGTCCCATATAATGTTCCATACAGTATATGATGAGCTCCACATAATGCTACAGTATATGTTGGTCCCCATGGATGAAGCTCCACTGTTTTATGGGCAAAAATAATGCTCCATATATAATGGGCCCCATTTCTAATGCTCCAGTGTATAATGGGCCCTGCAAATGCTGCTCCAGTGTCTGATGTCCACCTTTGGAATGCTCCAGTGTATGGTGGGCCTCATATATCATTCTCCAGAGTATAGTGCTCCCCAAAAATAGCTGCCCCAACATTGAAAACAATTAAATAAGTCTCCTCGCTAGGGAATCCCTGTACTAGTCTGAACTCCTCGTCGTCCCCATCTTCCGTCTCACTGCACTTGGACTGTTTAGGCAGAGGGCGTACAGACGTGATGTCATCGCGCTCTCTGACCAGAATGTCACTGTCAGGAAACGCGGAAGAGCAGGGAGAGGTAAGTATTTCAACTTTGCAAGTGCTGTGATCCTGAGCAAGCAGGGGGGGCCCACTCGTTGGCGACGGCACTGGCTCAGGGCCCCTCATAGTACGCCGGTGTGTCTGACGGCGGGTGTGCACCCCCACCGTCAGAGACACTTGATTCTACTATGAGGGACCTTGTGCCAGTGCCGTTGCCAAACAGTGTGCCCACCCACCTGTCCAGGGCAACGGCACTCGCATGGGTGCGTGCGCCAGGTGGTGACCCCAGCCCTGTGGGGGGAGGCAGCCCAGTTAGGGAGGTGGAAAAATTGGCATATGTTGATGTTGGACATTCAGCAGCTGCAAATGGAGTAATTGGAGAAGTCCGCGGAAGAGGAGGACAAAAGCAAGCCATTTTTCTGGCAACATACGTGTCAGCAGGGGAGGGTGGGACAAAATTCTTTGAAACCCATGCATGGTTCATTTTAATGAAGGCTAAATCATCAACATTTTGGGTTGACAGACGGGTCCTTTTTTCTGTCAGGATTGATGCAGCAGCACTGAAGACTCGTTCAGATAACAAACTAGCAGCAGGGCAAGCGAGCTCCTGTAAGGCATATTGTGCCAATTCAGGCCAGGTGTCCAGTTTACTTGCCCAATAGTCAAAGGGGAATGACCGGTGAGGGAGAACATCGATATGGGAGGAGTAGTTGTTTGTTACCATAGTTGACAACTGCTGTCTCCTGTCACTTTTGATCGATGCAGTATTACCAGTCGTGTGAGCGGTACTTGAAAAATCAGTCCACAACATGGTCATGAAACCGCTGTCTCCAACGCCACTTCAGCTGTGTGCACCACGAACACCTCTTTCATGTTGCCACCTACGGCTTGTTGGAAAAACATCACCGCTGCTGTGTGCTAGGAATGCCTCAAACAAACGGTTTACCAGAGTTGCTTGTTTGTTAGCCAATATTAGCTATATGTTCTCCTGTGGCATGATGTTTTGGAATTTGCCTTTATAGCGTGGATCCAGGATGCTGGCCAACCAGTAGTCGTCATCGATCATCATTTTGGCAATGCGGGGGTCCCTTTTTAGGATCTGCAAGGCATAATCAGACATGTGGGTCAATGTTCCAGGTGTCAATGATGCACTGCGAGTGCTGGGTGGAGGAGCATTTTCTAGCAAATCCACATCCCTCCAGTCACACACAAACCCTGTACCTGACCTTGCCACGCCAACATTTTTTCTTGCCCCCTGAAAAGCATCCTCCTCCCCAAAATAATCATCCCCATCATCCTCCTCCTCCTCCTCTTCCTCTTCTTCCTCCACCTCACCCACGAGACTTCCCTGACCAGAAAATGGCTGATTGTCATCAAGGCTTCCCTCCTCCTCTTACTCCTCGGCTGCAGACGCCTGATCCTTAATGTGCGTCAAAGTTTGCATGAGCAGACGCATAAATGGGATGCTCATGCTTATGATGGCGTCGTCTGCGCTTACCAGCCGTGTGCATTCCTCAAAAAACTGAAGGACTTTACAGAGGTCTTTCAGTTTCGACCACAGCACACCAGACAACTCCATGTCGACCTGCAAACTGCCTGCCCGTGTATCCTCCCACAAGTGAATTACAGCCTGCCTCTGTTCACACAGCCTCTGAACCATGTGCAGGGTGGAGTTCCACCTTGTTGCAATGTCGATAATTAGGCGGTGCTTGGGAAGGTGGCGCAATCGCTGCAGCTTCTGCATACGACTGGCGTGTACGGGTGACCATCGGACGTGCGAGCACAGTCTTCGCACCTTATGGAGCAGGAGTGTTAACTCCGGAGAATTATTGAGGAAGCACTGCACCACCAGGTTCAAGGTGTGAGCCAGGCAAGGTATGTGTATGAGTTTTGAAAGGGCTATGGCTGCCACAAAATTCCGGCCGTTATCACTAACTACCTTGCCTGCCTCAAGATGTAGACTGCCCAGCCATGACTCAGTTTGTCGCTGCAAGTAGTCAGCCAGTACCTCCGCAGTGTGTCTGTTGTCTCCCAAACACATCATCTTCAACACAGCCTGCTGACACTTACCACTAGCTGTTCGATAGTGGGACACCTCGTGTGCAACACTGGCAGCTGCGGATGGAGTGCTTGTGCGACTGTGCTCTGTGGACGAGCTTTTGCTTCTGGAGGAGGAGGAGGGTCGAATGCCTACAGCCAACTGTTTCCTATACCGTGGGCTAGGCAGCACTGTTCCACCGCCGCTGTCCCCTGTGGACCCTGCATCCACCACATTAACCCAGTGCGCAGTGATGGACACGTAACGGCCCTGGCCATGCCTACTGGACCATGCATCTGTTGTGAGGTGCACCTTTCCACCCACTGATTGCTTGAGTGCATGGACAATGCGGTCTTTCACATGCATGTGGAGGGCTGGGATGGCTTTTCATGAAAAGAAGTGCCGACTGGATAGGTCATAGCGTGGTACTGCATAGGCCATGAGCTCGCGGAAAGTTTTGCTTTCAACCAACCGGTAGGGCATCATCTCTAACGAGATTAGTTTGGCAATGTGGGCATTCAAAGCTAGTGTACGCGGATGAGAGGATGAGTACTTTCTTGTCCTACTCAGAGTCTCTGGTAGGGTGAGCTGGACTTGAGAGCTGCATATGGTGGAACTAGCCGTGGACATGGCGGACTGAGAGAGGGTTGGTGATGGATGGTGTTGGTGGTGTTGCTGATGGTCTAGATTCAGTCTTTTGTAGCAATAACATTGTGATTCCATGACTGCTTTGCCCTTGCGACGACACCTCGACATTTGCTGCTGGTGGTGTGCTCACCGGTGGGCTTACAGTGGAGGAAGCGATGTAGCGTTGCTGACTACCTTCATTTGGAGCAGGTGCACATGTGGTACGTGAGGTTTGGTAGTCCGTCCATGCTTGCAAGTGCATGGAGGTTAAATGTCTAAGCATGCAACTGGTATTCAAATTTCTCAGATTTTTCCCTCGGCTAAAGGTCTTTGCATACTTCTTACACATAACTTTTGCCTGATCATTAGGATTTTGTTCAAAAAAGTGCCACACTGCACTCTTCCTACTAGGGAAGACATTTTGAGACCTTGCACGCTGTGCTAATTTGAACGTCTGGCCAAGCTGTCATGCAAATCTCTTGGTTTGTGTAACCCGTTTTTGGGCTGCTACGGTCCTGCCAGATAACAGCTGTTGCGGTGTCGTTGCCTGCTGCGGATCCTCCTCCTCCTCTTCTGAGCTTTTGGCAGCGGCACCCTCTTCCCCCAATGGATGCCAATCTGGGTCAACAACTGGGTCATCCATCACCTCCTCTTCAATTTCATGTTCACCTTCCTCTGTGTCACCGTGTATGGTGGTATAGTATGCGGGAAGCACCTGAGTTTCATCAGGGTCTGATTCTGCCTCAGTACACTGCGAGGACAATGTAGCGCTCTGAGTGAATGTACCAGCAGAGAAATCTAGCAGTGGCTGTGCATCAGTGCACTCCATGTCAGATTCATCTTGGACTGGGGAATTCATGATTTGACTTGCTAACCCAGGCATGGTATGTGAAAAGAGCTCCATGGAGTAATCGGTAGTGTGGCCTGCCGCATCCTTCACTTTTGGTAGGGGTGAAGGACACAAGGAAAGGTGTTGTTCCTGATCAGGAGCCTCCACTTACGATTCAGTGCTTTTATTTTTTGAAACTTCAGAAGAGGAGGCGAGAGAGCTGGAGGCTATGTCACCAATGTAAGCCAAAACCTGTTCCTGAAGCTCCGGCTTTAAAAGTGGTTTACCTACTCCCAGAAAAGAGAGCCTTTGAGGCCTTGTGGAGCCAGATGATGACGCAGGCTCAACACCTCCTGCCTTAGGTGCTATTGTGCTTTTGCCACTACCAACAGATGCAACACCACCACCACCACCATCGGGACCAGCTGGCAACCCCCACCCACTTCCATGGCGTCTTCCACCATACTTGCTCATTTTGTGAAAATGTACCCAAAATACCACCAGCTATATGGTACTGTAAAACAAGGCAGAAGGTGTATCTACTATTGGTGAGAATTTCAATCTCACTATAGATTTGAGGTCGCCGAACTATTGTCTCTGGCCCAGTAGAGATTACACCTCAATGTAACAGGCTGAAATTGGATGGTGTATGACAAGGTGTATGGTGTCTATAGGATTGGTGAGAATTTGAGTCTCACTATAGATTTGAGGACGCAGAACTATTGTCTCAGGCCCAGTAGAGATTACACCTCAATGTAACAGGCTGAAATTGGATGGTGTATGACAAGGTGGAGGGTGTCTATAGGATTGGTGAGAATTTGGATCTCACTAGAGATTTGAGGACGCAGAACTAGAGTTGAGCGAAACGGGTCGAAAAAATTCAAAAGTCGCCGACTTTTGGCAAAGTCGGGTTTCATGAAACGAAACCCGACCCTAGGATGAGGTCGGCCACGAGGTCGGCGACTTACGCGCCGAAGTCGCGTTTCAAAAGTTTGTTTTGCGCTCTTTTTCAGCCAATCAGGATCCACGGACACTGTGGGCAACGTGATGACATAGGCACGGGTCACCACCATCTTTCAGAAGGGCATGCAAGTGATTGGCTTGCTTTGGTGGGCGTCACAGGGGGTATAAAAGGGCGTGCACGCCGACCGCCATCTTACTTCTGCCGATCTTAGCATAGGGAGAGGTTGCAGCTGATTCTGTAGGGAGAGCGTTAGGCAGGGAAGAAGACAAAAAAACTGCTTCTGCTGCTAGCGATTTGTCCTGCACAACACACCAGTCACTGTGTGTGCAGTGCAAGGGGAGGCTATATAGTGGTGTATCAGTGGTGTTGGTTGTTGGGCTGCCTTCTAAGGCTTCCTGACAGGCTGGCATTGCTGTTTACCCACTGCTCCGCAAACTGCTTTTTTAAAAGCAATCCAATCTCCCTTATCCTCTAGTCACTTTGGTCACAGCTGCGCCATCGAGCCTGTCACATAGCGCTCAGATATTCATTGGGCCTCAAACTGCTTTTTTAAAAGCAATCCCAATTTTTTTTTTTCTCCTGCTGAGAAAAAAAAAAACTGCTTCTGCTGCTGATAGCAATTTGGCCTGCACAACACACCAGTCACTGTGTGTGCAGTGCAAGGGGAGGCTATATTGTGGTGTATCAGTAGTGTTGGTTGTTGGGCAGCCTTTTAAGGCTTCCTGACAGGCTGGCATTACTGTTTACCCACTGCTCCGCAAACTGCTTTTTTAAAAGCAATCCAATCTCCCTTATCCTCTAGTCACTTTGGTCACAGCTGTGCCATCGAGCCTGTCACATAGCGCTCAGATATTCATTGGGCCTCACACAATCCAAAAGTGTCCAGTGTCCAAAAGTGTGTGCAGAGATTCAAAATCTCCCTTATCCTCTAGTCACTTAGGTCACAGTTGTGCCATCGAGCCTGTCACATAGCGCTGATATTCATTGGGCCTCACACAATCCAAAAGTGTCCAGTGTCCAAAAGTGTGTGCAGAGATTCAAAATCTCACTTATCCTCTAGTCACTTAGGTCACAGCTGTGCCATCGAGCCTGTCTCATAGTGCTCAGATATTCATTGGGCCTCACACAATCCAAAAGTGTCCAGTGTCCAAAAGTGTGTGCAGAGATTCAAAATCTCCCTTATCCTCTAGTCACTTAGGTCACAGCTGTGCCATCGAGCCTGTCACATAGCGCTCAGATATTCATTGGGCCTCACACAATCCAAAAGTGTCCAGTGTCCAAAAGTGTGTGCAGAGATTCAAAATCTCACTTATCCTCTAGTCACTTAGGTCACAGCTGTGCCATCGAGCCTGTCACATAGCGCTCAGATATCAGTGGGCCTCACACAATCCAAAAGTGTCCAGTGTACAAAAGTGTGTGCAGAGATTCAAAATCTCACTTATCCTCTAGTCACTTAGGTCACAGCTGTGCCATCGAGCCTGTTACATAGCGCTCAGATATCAGTGGGCCTCACACAATCCAAAAGTGTCCAGTGTCCAAAAGTGTGTGCAGAGATTCAAAATCTCACTTATCCTCTAGTCACTTAGGTCACAGCTGTGCCATCGAGCCTGTCACATAGCGCTCAGATATCAGTGGGCCTCACACAATCCAAAAGTGTCCAGTGTCCAAAAATGTGTGCAGAGATTCAAAATCTCACTTATCCTCTAGTCACTTAGGTCACAGCTGTGCCATCGAGCCTGTCACATAGCGCTCAGATATCAGTGGGCCTCACACAATCCAAAAGTGACCAGTGTCCAAAAGTGTGTGCAGAGATTCAAAATCTCACTTATCCTCTAGTCACTTAGGTCACAGCTGTGCCATCGAGCCTGTCACATAGCGCTCAGATATTCATTGGGCCTCACACAATCCAAAAGTGTCCAGTGTCCAAAAGTGTGTGCAGAGATTCAAAATCTCACTTATCCTCTAGTCACTTAGGTCACAGCTGTGCCATCGAGCCTGTCACATAGCGCTCAGATATCAGTGGGCCTCACACAATCCAAAAGTGTCCAGTGTCCAAAAATGTGTGCAGAGATTCAAAATCTCACTTATCCTCTAGTCACTTAGGTCACAGCTGTGCCATCGAGCCTGTCACATAGCGCTCAGATATCAGTGGGCCTCACACAATCCAAAAGTGTCCAGTGTCCAAAAGTGTGTGCAGAGATTCAAAATCTCACTTATCCTCTAGTCACTTAGGTCACAGCTGTGCCATCGAGCCTGTCACATAGCGCTCAGATATTCATTGGGCCTCACACAATCCAAAAGTGTCCAGTGTCCAAAAGTGTGTGCAGAGATTCAAAATCTCACTTATCCTCTAGTCACTTAGGTCACAGCTGTGCCATCGAGCCTGTCTCATAGTGCTCAGATATTCATTGGGCCTCACACAATCCAAAAGTGTCCAGTGTCCAAAAGTGTGTGCAGAGATTCAAAATCTCCCTTATCCTCTAGTCACTTAGGTCACAGCTGTGCCATCGAGCCTGTCACATAGCGCTCAGATATTCATTGGGCCTCACACAATCCAAAAGTGTCCAGTGTCCAAAAGTGTGTGCAGAGATTCAAAATCTCACTTATCCTCTAGTCACTTAGGTCACAGCTGTGCCATCGAGCCTGTCTCATAGTGCTCAGATATTCATTGGGCCTCACACAATCCAAAAGTGTCCAGTGTCCAAAAGTGTGTGCAGAGATTCAAAATCTCCCTTATCCTCTAGTCACTTAGGTCACAGCTGTGCCATCGAGCCTGTCACATAGCGCTCAGATATTCATTGGGCCTCACACAATCCAAAAGTGTCCAGTGTCCAAAAGTGTGTGCAGAGATTCAAAATCTCACTTATCCTCTAGTCACTTAGGTCACAGCTGTGCCATCGAGCCTGTCACATAGCGCTCAGATATCAGTGGGCCTCACACAATCCAAAAGTGTCCAGTGTCCAAAAGTGTGTGCAGAGATTCAAAATCTCACTTATCCTCTAGTCACTTAGGTCACAGCTGTGCCATCGAGCCTGTCACATAGCGCTCAGATATCAGTGGGCCTCACACAATCCAAAAGTGTCCAGTGTCCAAAAGTGTGTGCAGAGATTCAAAATCTCACTTATCCTCTAGTCACTTAGGTCACAGCTGTGCATCGAGCCTGTCACATAGCGCTCAGATATCAGTGGGCCTCACACAATCCAAAAGTGTCCAGTGTCCAAAAGTGTGTGCAGAGATTCAAAATCTCACTTATCCTCTAGTCACTTAGGTCACAGCTGTGCCATCGAGCCTGTCACATAGCGCTCAGATATCAGTGGGCCTCACACAATCCAAAAGTGTCCAGTGTCCAAAAGTGTGTGCAGAGATTCAAAATCTCACTTATCCTCTAGTCACTTAGGTCACAGCTGTGCCATCGAGCCTGTCGCATAGCGCTCAGATATCAGTGGGCCTCACACAATCCAAAAGTGTCCAGTGTCCAAAAGTGTGTGCAGAGATTCAAAATCTCCCCTGTCCTATAGACACCTTGTACCTTGTTTTACATACTATATAGTTTGTTGGATTTTGTCTACATTTCTACCAAAAATGAGGAAGGCTGGTGGAAGAGGCCGTGGAATTGGGCGGGGGTTGGCAGCTGGTAATGATGGTGTTGGTGGTGGATCTGATGGTAGTGGCAAGAGCAAAATAGGACAGAATGCAGGAGGTGTTGAGCCTGCGTCATCGTCTGGCTACATAAGGCCTCGAACGCTTAGTTTTCTAGGAGTTGGCAAACCGCTTTTAAAGCCAGAGCATCAGGAAAAAGTTTTGTCTTACATTGCTGACTCAGCCTCCAGCTCTATCGCCTCCTCTTCTTCAGTTGTAAAAAGTAAAAGCACTGAGTCGTCATTGGAGGCTCATGTTCATGAACCACACCTTTCCTTGTGTCCTTCACCCCAACCAAGATTGAAGGATGACGCAGGCCATACTACTAATTACTCCATGGAGCTGTTTTCACATACCATGCCTGGATTATCAAGTGAAATGGTGAATTACCCAGGCCAAGATGAATCTGACATGGAGTGCACTGATGCACAGCCGCTGATGGATGATTCTGCTGGTACATTCACTCAGAGCACTACATTGTCCTCGCAGTGTACAGAGCCAGATTCTGACCCTGATGAAACTCAGGTGCCCCTTCCCGCACACTATACCACCATACACGGTGACACAGAGGAAGGTGCACATGACATAGAAGATGAGGTGATGGATGACCCAGTTGTTGACCCAGATTGGCATCCATTGGGGGAAGAGGGTGCTGCTTCCAATAGCTCAGATGAGGAGCATCCACAGCAGACATCGACATCGCAACAGCTGTTATCTGGCAGGCCCGGAGCACTCCAAAGACAGGTTCCAAACATCAAAAGAGTTGCTGGACAGCTTGTCCAGAGGGTCAAAAGATCACAGCGTGCTAGGCCGCAAAATGTCTGCCAAAGTAGGAAGAGTGCAGTGTGGCACTTTTTTGAACAAAATCCTCATGATCAGGCCAAGGTTATCTGTAAGAAGTGCGCAAAGACCTTTAGCCGAGGGAAAAATCTGAAAAATTTGAATACCAGTTGCATGCTTAGACATTTAACCAGCATGCACTTGCAAGCGTGGACACAACACCAAACCTCAAGTGCCACATGTGCAACTGATCACAACGAAGGTAGTCAGCAACGCTACATTGTTTCCCCCACTGTAAGCCCACCGGTTAGCACAGCAGCAAATGTTGAGGTGTCGTTGCAAGGCCACAGCAGTCAGGGAATCCCACTGTTATATCAACAATGAAAGACTGATTCTAGGCCATCAGAAAGAACACCAACTCCATCACCATCATCAACCCTCTCTCAGTCCGCCCTGTCCACCGCTAGTTCCACCATATGCAGCTCTCAAGTCCAGCTCACCCTCCCAGACACTATGAGTAGGTCAAGAAAGTACTCAGTCTCTCATCCGCGTACACTGGGTTTGAACGCCCACATTGCCAAACTAATCTCGTTTGAGATGATGCCCTTTCGGTTGGTGGAAAGCACAGTTTTCCGCGAACTCATGGCCTATGCAGTACCACGCTATGACCTACCCAGTCGCCACTTCTTCTCTCGCAAAGCCATCCCAGCCCTCCACCATCATGTGAAAGACCGCATTGTCCATGCACTCAAGCAGTCAGTGAGCGGAAAGGTGCACCTCACTACTGATGCATGGTCCAGTCGGCATGGCCAGGGCCGTTACGTGTCCATCACTGCGCACTGGGTTAATGTGGTGGATGCAGGGTCCACAGGGGACAGCGGTGGTGGGACAGTGCTGCCTAGCCCACGGTATAGGAAACAGTTGGCTGTAGGCGTTCCACCCTCCTCCTCCTCCTCCAGAAGCGAAAGCTAGTCCACAGAGCGCAGTCGTACGAGCACTCCATCTGCAGCTGCCACTGTTGCACACGATGTGTCCCCCTATCGAGCAGCTAGTGGAAAGCGTCAGCAGGCTGTGTTGCAGATGATGTGTTTGGGCGACAGACATACCGCCGAGTGCTGGCCGAGTACTTGAAGCGACAAACTGAGTCATGGCTGGGCAGTGTACATCTTGAGGCAGGCAATGTAGTTAGTGATAACGGCCGTAATTTTGTGGCAGCCATAGCCCTTTCAAAACTCAGCCACATACCTTGCTTGGCTCACACCTTGAACCTGGTGGTGCAGTGCTTCCTCAAAAATTATCCGGAGTTAACAGCCCTGCTCCAGAAGGTACGAAGACTGTGCGCGCACATCCGCTGGTCGCCTGTACACTCCGTTCGTATGCAGAAGCTGCAGCGATTGCTCCACCTTCCCAACCACCGCCTCATTATCGACATTGCAACAAGGTGGAACTCCACCCTGCACATGGTGGAGCGGCTGTGCGAGCAGAGGCAGGCCATAATGCATTTGTGGGAGGATACACGGCCAGGCACTTTGAGAGCAGACATGGAGTTGACAGGTGTGCAGTGGTCGAAGCTGAAAGACCTCTGTAAAGTCCTTCAGTGTTTTGAGGAATGCACACGGCTGGTAAGCGCAGACGACGCCATCCTAAGCATGAGCATCCCACTTATGCATCTGCTCATGCAAACTTTGACGCACCTTAAGGAGCAGGCGTCTGCAGCCAATGTTGATGAGGAGGAAGAGGAGGAGGGAATCCTTGATGACATTCAGCCATTGTCTGCTCAGGGACCTCTCCTGGACGAGGTGGAGGAAGAAGAGGAGGAGGAGGAGGAGGATGATGGGGATGATTACTTAGGGGAGGAGGATGCATCTCGTGGGGCAAGTGAAAATGTTGGCGTGGCAAGGTCTGGTACAGGGTTTGTGCGTGACTGGAGGGATGTGGATTTGCCAGAAAGTGCTCCTCCAACCAGCACTCGCAGTGCATCATTGACACTGGGAACATTGGCCCACATGTCAGATTATGCCTTGCGGATCCTAAAAAGGGACCCCCGCATTGCCAAAATGATGAACGATGACGACTACTGGTTGGCCAGCATCCTGGATCCACGCTATAAAGGCAAATTACAAAACATCATGCCACAGGAGAACCTTGACCTAATATTGGCTAATAAACAAGCAACTCTGGTAAATCGGTTGCTTGAGGCATTCCCAGCACACAGCAGCGGTGATGGTTCTCACACGAGCCGTACGGGCCGGGGGCAGTTTGGCAGAGGTGTTCGTGGTGCACACAGCAGAAGTGGCGTTGGAGACAGGGGTTTCATGACAATGTTGTGGACTGATTTTTCAAATACCGCTCACACAACTGGTAATACTGCATCGATGGAAAGTGACAGGAGACAGCAGTCGTCAACCATGGTTACAAACTACTTTTCCTCCCATATCGATGTTCTCCCACACAGGTCATTCCCCTTTGACTATTGGGCCGCTAAACTGGACACCTGGCCTGAATTGGCCCAATATGCCTTACAGGAGCTCGCTTGCCCAGCTGCAAGTGTGCTATCGGAAAGAGTCTTCAGTGCAGCTGGATCAATCCTGACAGAAAAAAGGACCCGTCTGTCAACCCAAAATGTGGATGATCTAACCTTCATTAAAACGAACCATGCATGGGTTTCCAAGGATTTTGTCCCACCTTCCCCTGATGACACATAGGGTGACAGAAAAATGGCTTGCTTTGGTCCACCTCTTCCTGGTACTTGACCTATTTCGCCTTTTGCATCAGCTGAATGTCCAACATCAACATATGCCACTTTCTAAAATTCCCTAACTGTGCTGCCTCCCCTCCCATGGCCGGGGTCACCACCTAGCGCACGACACCGTGCGAGTGCCGTTGCCCTGGACAGGTGGGTAGGCCGACTCTTGGGCGTGGGCACTGGCACAGGGTCCCTCATAGTGCAATCAAGTGTCTCTGACGGTGGTGGTTCACACCCGCCGTCAGACACACCGCTGTACTATGAGGGGCCCAGTGCCAGTACCGACGCCCACGAGTGGGCCCCCTTGCTTGGGCAGGGCCCCAGCATTTGCAATCTTTACCTCTCCCTGCTCCTCCGCTGTGTAATCTGGGCCATCAAATCCATACTGTGCCTGACACCGTCTGAGCCTGCCTCCTGAGACATATATTTTGAATGTGTACGCTATCCATACATGTTATCCGGGGATACGGTACCCTTTCTAACCTTTGTGCAATCACGTGCAATCCATACTGGGCCTAACACCGTCTGAGCCTGCCTCCTGAGACATATATTTTGAATGTGTACGCTATCCATACATGTTATCCGGGGATACGGTACCCTTTCTAACCTTTGTGCAATCACGTGCAATCCATACTGGGCCTAACACCGTCTGAGCCTGCCTCCTGAGACATATATTTTGAATGTGTACGCTATCCATACATGTTATCCGGGGATACGGTACCCTTTCTAACCTTTGTGCAATCACGTGCAATCCATACTGGGCCTAACACCGTCTGAGCCTGCCTCCTGAGACATATATTTTGAATGTGTACGCTATCCATACATGTTATCCGGGGATACGGTACCCTTTCTAACCTTTGTGCAATCACGTGCAATCCATACTGGGCCTAACACCGTCTGAGCCTGCCTCCTGAGACATATATTTTGAATGTGTACGCTATCCATACATGTTATCCGGGGATACGGTACCCTTTCTAACCTTTGTGCAATCACGTGCAATCCATACTGGGCCTAACACCGTCTGAGCCTGCCTCCTGAGACATATATTTTGAATGTGTACGCTATCCATACATGTTATCCGGGGATACGGTACCCTTTCTAACCTTTGTGCAATCACGTGCAATCCAAACTGGGCCTAACACCATCTGAGCCTGCCTCCTGAGACATATATTTTGAATGTGTACGCTATCCATACATGTTATCTGGGGATACGGTACCCTTTCTAACCTTTGTGCAATCACGTGTAATCCATACTGGGCGTGAGAACGGCTGGCGAGCTGTTAAGCAAGCTACAGCACCTGTGGTTTGCACACGTAAGTTTTTCATTTTTTCAGGAATGACGGTTAGGCCTAATTCCGGAACTGCAGTTGACCTGCACTTACTGGGAAATCATTGTTCGCGGGTAAGAATTGTAATCAGTGATCCCCATCACTAACGTTGTTCAGCGGGTTATCTGCACCTGTAAGCGACAAACGCTGGCCTTTTCAGTGTAGCGCACATGCAGCCACGGACATGTAAGGGCATGACACACCAGTTATTGGCCAATCTCATGTTCCAGAGCCTCACGTGTCCCTATAGTAAGCCGGACTCGGACCGCGGGGCATGACGGAGTCTTGTTCGTTAACGGAATTAAGCTTGCAATGTGTGCATCTGTTCTGTAGCTGGCATGGTTGAGGTTTCCCAGGTGGAGTCGAATTTAACCGTAGGCTCCACTCCTGGTGGTGCCCTTCTGGACATTCCTTTAAGGTTCAGCTTTGCAACCATACTGCCCACGTAAAACAAACAATTTGCCTTCATGAACGCTGTTTGGAGGGTCATGACTCGTGGGAATAACGCCGCCCAATCAGTTAACCTGCTAGAGAGATCCTTCGTTGCTCCCAAGCATGACATCACACTCCCTAGGAGGAAGGTAATGCCACTGTGGCGACCGTACTCCTGGGGGCGACACAAGTGCACTGATGCCCAGCCACTGCTCGATGAATCTGCTGGTACATTGACCCAGACCACTACATTCCCCTCGCACGCTACACGGCCTGAATCTGACCCTGATGAAACTCAGGTTACCCTTCCCATATACAGTTCCATCTTACACGGTGACAAAGAGGAAGCTGCAGATGAAAGTGCAGGTTCGGCCCACCCGCCATCAGACACACCACCGTACTATCAGGGGCCCTGTGCCAGTGCCGTCGCCAACGAGTGGACCCCCCTGCTTGCTCAGGATCACAGCACTTGCAAGGTTGAAATACTGTGCAGTGAGATGGAAGATGGGGACGACGAGGAGTCCAGACTAGTACAGGGATTCCCTAGCGAGGAGACTTATTTGATTGTTTTCAATGTTGGGACAGCAATTTTTGGGGAGCACGTTACTCTGGAGAATGATAGATGGGGCCCACCATACACTGGAACATTCCAAAGGTGGACATCAGACACTGGAGCAGCATTTACAGGGCCCATTATACACTAGAGCATTAGAAATGGGGCCCATTATGTTTGGAGCATTATTTGGGCCCATAAGACAGTGGAGCTTCATCCATGGGGACCAACATATACTGTAGCATTATGTGGAGCTCATCATATACTGTTTCAGACATTATATGGGACCAATGATTCTGTATGGAGAAATAGATGGGCCTCGTCATGAGATGTAAAAAGTGAAGTATTTTTCATTGTACTATACCGCTATTTCTCTGCCGTATCGGAGCATGATGAGTTTTGGTATGTGTTAAAGGGGCGCTCTTTCGCCCAGGGCACATGAAAACCTGGAGCCAGCCCCCCCCCACAACTTTAGCCAAATAACCCCCATTTTTCAGTGCGTAACTTGTATTATGAAGTTAATTAAGGTTGACAAGCTTAAGTAAGAAGAATTGATGCTTTTGGTATTCAAATGGGCACTGTAGGTGTGTTTCCTGTCCTCCTCTCACTGCCGACTTTTATTCCCCATTGACTTACATTGGGTTTCGTGTTTCGGGACGACCCCGACTTTTCCCTATAATCGGACGATCTTGCTCGACCCGACTTTTGGAAAAGTCGGGTTTCACGAAACGAAACGCGACCCTAAAAAACCAAAAGTCGCTCAACTCTACGCAGAACTATTGTCTCAGGCCCAGGAGAGATTACACCTCAATGTAACAGGCTGAAATTGCATGGTGAATGACAAGGTGTAGGGTGTCTATAGGATTGGTGAGAATTTGAATCTCACTATAGATTTGAGGACGCAGAACTATTGTGTCAGGCCCAGTAGAGATTACACCTCATGGCAACAGGCTGAAATTGGATGGTTTATGACAAGGTGGAGGGTGTCTATAGGATTGGTGAGATTTTGAATCTCACTAGAGATTTGAGGACGCTGACAATGATGCTCTCAGTCCAAGTATGCATGCAGGCAGCCTAATAAGCAGGACTGCTGCACACACAAAAGGGTGGAAAAATGAACCCTTGGTAACTGTCCAGAAAAGAGGAAGAAAAGTATTTTTGCTTTTAAAAAAGCAGTTTGCACAGCAGTGTGCACAGCAATGCAGCTATCAGGGAGCCTTATAAGGCAGCCTAATAACCAACAGAGCTGATGCACAAAAATAGAGCCTCCCCTGTCACAGCACACAAAGTGTTGTGTTGTAAGTGGAAATCGTTAACAGCAGAAGCAGTTTTTTGGTTCTTCTTCCCTGCCTAACGCTCTCCCTACAGAATCAGCAGCAGCAACCTCTCCCTAATGCTAATATCGGCAGAAGTAAGATGGCGGTTGGCGTGCACGCCCTTTTATAGCCCCTGTGACGCCACACAAAGCATGCCAATCACTTGCATGCCCTTCTCAAAGATTGTGGTGACCGATGCCTATGTCATCGCGCTGCCCACAGTGTGCGTCCTCCATCATTGGGATGAAAAAGGGCGATGGAAGCATCTTTTGAAACGCGACTTCGGCACTCTGGTCGCCGACCTCGTGGCCCACCTAACGCTATGGTTGGGTTTCGTTTCATGAAACCCGACTTCAGTGAAAGTCGGCGACTTTTGAATATGACCAACCCGTTTCGCTCAACTCTAGTGGTGAGTTCTCCTTCGAGTGCATAAAAGCTGAGTGAGTTTCTGGGATCTAGACAGACTTGTGTATCTTTCATTCAGGCATTGATGTTTCTGGATTGTGAAAAAGAAAGCAAAAGAATTGTCAACGGATCTACGGGAAAAGGTAGTTAATCTGTATTAAACAGTAAAGGGATACAAAAAGATATCCAAGGAATTGATAATGCCAGTCAGGAGCATTCAAACTTTGATTGACAAATGAAAAATCGGGGTCTCTGTAAAAACAAAATCACGGTCAGGTAGACCAACAAAAATGTTGTCCACAACTGCCAGGAAAATTGTTCGGGATGCAAAGAAAAACCCACAAATAACATCAGCTCAAATACATGATTCTCTGAAAATTAGCGGTGCGGCTGTTTCAAGTTGCAGAATAAGGAGGCACTTGAAGAAAAATGGTCTACATGGTCGAGTTGCCAGAAGAAAGCCAATACTGCACAAATGCCGCAAAGTACCTCACCTACAATACGCAAAACAGCACAGAGACAAGCCTCAAAACTGCTGGAACAAGCTAATTTGCAGTGATGAGACCAAAATTGAACTTTTTGGCCACAACCACTATTCCTACTGTAAAGTACGGAGGTGGATCGCTGATGTTTGGAGATGTGTCAGCTACAAAGGCACAGGAAACTTGGTCAAGGTTGAAGGAAAGATGAATGCAGCATGTTATCAGCAAAAACTGGAGGCAAGTTTGCACTCATCAGCCTGGAAGCTGCGCATGGAACGTACTTGGACGTTCCAACACGACAACAATCCAAAACACAAGGCTAAGTCGACCTGCCATTGGCTACAGTAGAGCAAAGTGAAGGTTCTGGAGTGGCCATCTCAGTCTCCTGACATAAATCATTGAGCCACTCTGGGGAGATCTCAGGCGCGCAGTTCCTGCTAGACAGCCCAGGAATTTACAGGAACTGGACGTTTTTTTGCCAAGAAGAGTGTGCAGCTTTACCGTCTGAGAAATAAAGAACCTCATCCACAACTACCAAGAAAGACTTCAAGCCGTCATTGATCTTAGAGGGGGGAATACACGGTATGAAGAAATGGGATATGTGAACTTTTGATCAGGGTCATTTGGATGTTTTGGGTTGTCAGTAGTTTATGATTTAAAAAGAGAAACCATGGTAGTTTGACAATAAATGGCCTCACCCAACCACTAACCATGAGTGGAAAAAAAGTTTTGGTGTTATCATTCATATTCTCTGAAAAGAGGCCAAGAAAGCAAAAATTCTGCCGGGGTATGTAACCTTTTGAGCACAACTGTATATACATATTTGTCACCGTAAAAGGAGTGGGGCCCAGACCCTTTTTTGGAAACTAGACGCCGCAAGGAATATACATAGATGCGTGGTGAGCACCTTGAACCCCCAGGTGCTTCACAGAAGTTTATACTGTTGAACCGTGAAAATAATAAAATCACATTTTCCCCACAAAAATGTTATTTTAGCCCTAAATCTTGCTCTTTAATAAGGAGAAATTGCACGAAATCACTTTTGATGCACAGTGCAAAGCTCATAAGGGAAGAGGAGCCATATTGGAATTCAGCTTTTGTTGGAATGGTTTGAGGGTGCGATGTCACATTTGCAGAGCTCCTGAGGTGCCAGAACAACAGAAATCCCCTATATGTGATCTCATTTTACAAACTACACTCCAAATGAATTAATCTAGGGGTGCAGTGATCGTATTGACAGCACATGTGCCTCAAAGAATTTTATACCATTGAGATATGAAGAATGAATAATTACATTTCTTCCACTAAAATGTTATTTTGGCACCAAGTTTTTAGTTTTTCTAAGGGCTAATAGGAATTTTTTTTTACAACAAACTGAGGTACATTTTTTCCTAAGTGTGCCAATACCCTACATGTAATCGGGAAATATTTTTCAGGCACAGTGCAAAGCTCAGAAGGCATGGAGCACCAGATTTTACTCTTATGGTTTACAGGTGCCATGAACCTCTGGAAGAGCCCATATGCTCTGCCCTCTGATATAGGGCAGTATGTTTGTATTATGTGCTGGGTTAATTATAGCACCATCTAGTGGTGGCTGAATTTATAGTAGTGTCTTTGATAGCATTATATAGTCTGAGCCTTTAGCAGAATCAATGCACTATGGGATTGAAGCAGTGCTTTGTCGGAAGGAAGCAATGTATTCTGGGATGAAGAAGGGCCATTTTGCTTCTGTGTATATCATAGGATGCATGTGTTTACCTGTCCTCCATCTTAATTCTCCAACTTGAATTCATTATCCGGTTAAAGCACATCTGGTAAGTTTAATCTTTCTTAAAATGCAGTGTGTGCAGAGAGTTTATTAGCTGCATAGTAGTCAGTGCTCAGTAGACATAATTGGACACCTGTGTTTTTTTTCTATGTAAATTGCATCACATTAAATGCTTACCGTATCTGTGTTAACTGTGTGATCATCTGCCCAATACTTATGTATGTCATTGTATTCTTTACAGTTTTACTGCATGTTCTATACTCTTCACAAATAAACAAGTTAGACTACAGAGAACAGTCTGCTTATTTTGGAAGACAGAGCTGTGGTTTATGCTGTATGCTGGATTTGCACATCGTGTCAGCGTGCCTGAAGGCAGAATACCATGAGGTGCCAGAACTGCGGAAACCCCCCCATAAGTGACCCCATTTTACAAACTATACCTCTCAATGAATTAATCTAGGGATGAATTGATCATATTAACACCACGGGTGTGTCACAGAGTTTTATACCATTGGGCAGTGAAGAAAAAATAACTACAATTTTACCACCAAAATTTTATTTTAGCCACAGATTTTATATTTTCACTCAAGAACTGGGTAAAAATGGCACCAACATTTGTAGCTTAATTTCTACTGAACACCCCATATGTGGCTGTATAGTACTACTTAGCCATACGGAGAGACTCGGGAGGAACAGAGTGCTATTTACCTCCTTGAGCGCAGATTTTCCTAGCACGGTTTGCGGACTCCATGCACATAGCCCCTAATTGCTAGAAGAGCAGAATACCACCTCAAAATTTTGGAAAACATACCCCTTTGGGAATTTATCTACAGGTGTAATTTTGACTCAATGAGTATGTTCCAGATAAAAGCAGCAATGAATGTTGTCAAGTGAAAATTGCAAACTGCCGTTGTAGTGACCAGTACACTGCAGTCACCAGTATGTTATGCCCAGCCTGTGCTTCTGGAGACATGCACCCGTAAGTTAGGCGGGCTCTCATCGCTTCAGAAATGCCAAACATGTGGACGCTATATTTGGTTTAGATACACTGTGGGGCTCAGAAGGAAGGGGGACATTTGGATTTGGGAGTGGAGAATTTGCTTAATTACTTTTGGAGGGTGAGGAGCCATTTTACTTTTCCCGAGCCATTGTACTACCATTAACATTGAAGCCTAGATAGCAGACCTGAGTGGGGGCTTGCTTTTTTTGTGAATTGAGATGAAGCTTTTATTGGGAACATTTTACATAATGTTTGGGAACACGTTCATCCGGCGCTCTACATTGAGACTTACTTTGGGGTTTCCATCTAAATCTCTGAGTGACGTGATTCAGATGATACCCCGAGGGATCCATTCACTATAGTGAGGCAGCAGAGATACTCTGGGCTCCATCCCGCTTCTGTTTAGTGGTGTCCTTATTTTCAGAAGTGCACAAAACTGTGGTCGACCGCACTTTTATGCAATCCTAAAAAGACGGACACCGCCAGATCACAGGTCAGACGGCACCCAGAGTGCCTCCATATGCCTCATTATAATAATAATAATAATCTTTATTTATATGGCGCCAACATATTCCGCAGCGCTTTACAGTTTAACAGTTTCAAACACAACAGTCGTAAGTAACAACGTTAACAATAATATAATAATTAAAGCAAACTAAAATGACCCTGCTCGTGAGAGCTTACAATCTACAATGAGATGGGGAGATACAAATTACAGGTGTGTATTTACAATGATGGTCCAGCCATCTTGGGGGAGTGGGGGATAGATAGAGATAGTGAATGGGCTACACACGCACACTTAGACATAAAATGACTTTGATTAGGGAACGTGATAGGCCGCTCTGAACAAATGTGTTTTGAGGGAGCGCCTAAAACTGTGCAAGTTGTGGCTAGTCCTAATTTCTTGGGGTAGAGCATTCCAGAGGATTGGCGCAACACGGGAGAAATCTTGGAGTCAGGAGTGGGAGGTACGGATTAATGCAGAGGTTAGTCGAAAGTCTTTGCAGAGCACAGCGATCGGCTAGGCCAATAGACCGAAATGAGAGAGGAGATGTAGGGCGGTGCCGCACTGTGGAGAGCTTTGTGGGTGAGAACAAGTACTTTGAATTGGATCCTATAATGAATGGGCAGCCAGTGTAATGACTGGCGAAGAGCAGACGCGTCCGAGTGCAGATTAGCCAGATGGACAACCCTGGCTGCTGAATTAAGGATGGACTGGAGAGGGGAAAGTTGAGTGAGGGGGAGGCCAATTAATAGAGCGTTACAGTAGTCCAGAGGGGAGTGGATCAGATCAACAGTGAAGGATTTTTTTTGTCTCCATGGTGAGAAAAGGACGGATTCTAGAGCTGTTCTTTAGGTGTAAGAGAGCAAGAGATTGTATAGGGGAGGTTAAGGAGAGATTGGTGTTAAACATAGCACCCAGACAGAGCGCCTGCTGCAGGGGTATAATTATTAGAAACCACGAGAAACACAGGAGTAAAAGGTCCATGATAACAAAATTATTGAAATTTATTATAATAGTTAAAATAACAATAGCAATAAGTACACAAATTACAAAATTACAATACAGTACAAAGATCAGGCAATTCTGGCTGAGGTCAGATAGTAATAAGATTAGAGCAAATTTGCATAAAGTGCAGACAACATATGGGGAATAACAGGCTCACACCTCCTCACAATAGGGGTCATTATATAGATAATAATCAGAGGTGTGAAAAAGTGCTTAAGCAAAGTGATTACCCATAATGGAGCTGCACAGGACCACAGACCGCCGCAACCGACACGCGTTTCGATCACTCTTTATCAAGGTGCGGTCAATTGTACTGTATTGTAATTTGTATACTTATTGCTATTGTTATTTTAACTATTATAATAAATCTCAATAATTTTAGTACCATGGACCTTTTACTCCTGTGTTTCTCTTGGTTTCTAATCATATTTAGGAGTGTCCTGTAGGGAGCATTATTAATTTCCCACTATGATTGTATTTGTGGGTGGCTTCCCTTATTATTCGCTTTTGCTTTTTTCTGTTTGCTTTCAAGGGGTACAAATATGGTGCCACCCACGGAGAGGGAAATGTCAGGTTTAGGAAGTTAGTAGACGGCGGGAGCAAAGCAGTTTTGGAAAGGTTGCGTTTCAGATAGAGTGGACATGATTTTGGAGACAGCAGACAGACAGTCACTGGCGTTCTGTAGTACAGCGGGGTAAGGTCAAGGGATGACGTGCATATTTGTGTGTCATCAGCATAAAGATGGTACTGAAAACTAAATCTGTTGATGGTCTGTTCAATTGAGGCTGTGTAGAGAGAGAGAATGGGGCCAAGGACTGAGCCCTGAGGTACCCCAACAGTGAGAGGAAGAGGAGATGAAGTGGAGCCAGTGAACAAAACACTGAAGGAGCAGTCAGAAAGATAGGAACAGAACCAGGAGAGGGCAGTATCTTTAATGCCTATTGACTGGAGGCTAGAGAGTAGGAGATGGTGGTCAACAGTGTTGAAAGCTGCAGAAAAGTCGAGAAGAATGAGCAGAGAGTGGTCACCGTTACATTTTGCTGTTAGAAGGTCATTGGTCACTTTGATGAGTGCAGTTTCTGTCAAATGTAGGGGGCAGAAGCAGGACTGTGAATTGTCTAGGAGGGAGTGAGTGGGGAGGTAATGGGTAAGGCGGGAGTAGACAAGGCGCTCCAAGAGTTTAGAGATGAAGGGGAGATTGGAGACTGGTCTGTAGTTATTTGGCAGGATGGGTTGAGAGTGGGTTTCTTTAATAATGGAGTAATGATAGAGTTTTTGAAGGAGGAGGGGAAAATTCCCCAGGAGAGGGAGAGATTAAAGATTGTAGTTAGGTGAGTTGTGACGACTGGAGAGAGAGATTGGAGGAGATGTGAGGGAATGGGGTCAGTACTGCATGTAGTCAGATGAGAAGAGAGGAGCCTGGAGACTTCTTCTTCTGTGATGGGATCAAATGTGGAGAGTGAGCCAGGGGAAAAGCAAGGAGGGATGGGAGTCATGGCACCTGGTGGCTGGGAGTGGATTTCCTGATGGATATTATCTATTTTTTCTATAAAGTGGGAGGCCAGGTCATCAGCACAAATGTCTGTGATAGGGGCTTGTGCTTTCAGCCTGAGGAGGGAGTGAAAGGTGTCAAAAAGTTTCTTAGGGTTGTTGGAAAGGGAGGAGATCAGGGTGGTGTAGTAGGTCTGTTTGGCAAGGTGAAGGGCAGAGTTATAGGTTCTTAACATAAATTTGAAGTGTATGAAGTCTTCTGGTGTGCGTGTTTTCCTCTATAAGCGTTCAGCACTCCTAGAGCATTACTGGAGAAATTGAGTTTGCAATGTGAGCCAGGGCTGTTTTACTCTGTGCTTGGAGGTTGTGAGGGTAAGGGGAGCTACTTGGTCAAGGGTGCTTCTGAGAATGTCATTGTAGTGGTGTACAGCCAGATCAGGACAGGAAAAAGAGGAGATTGGGGACAGTGATGAGTGCAGGGAGTCTAAAAGTGTATGAGGGTTAATGGTTTGTAGGTTTCTGAATGTGTGATATGTAGGAGTGTGCTGGAGTGGGCGAAGATTTGTGAGCGTGAAGGAGAGAATGTTGTGGTTAGAGAGGAAGTGGTGAGTTATCAAGGTTATCAATTGGAGGTCTGGGGTTACTGATTGGAGTATTTAAGTCTGCAGACTTCCTTCAATCCCTGCTGGTGATTGCTTTCCTGTGCATTCTGAGGTCTGATGTCTCCTGCCCTGATCTTGCATTGTTCAGCTAAGTGCTCATTTGCTAATCCATTGCATCTGATCTGTTTTTGTCTCTCTCTGCTTGTTGTGCGGGTTCAACTTGCTCCTCTGGGGGATGTGCTGGACCACCGCTCCATATGTTACAGCCTGTGTCAGTTTATTCAGTCCCCTGTAATATATTGGTCTCTTTTAGAGTTGAGCGACTTTTGCTTTTTTAGGGTCGCGTTTCGTTTCGTGAAACCCGACGTTTCCAAAAGTCGGGTCGAGCAAGATCGTCCGATTATAGGGAAAAGTCGGGGTCGTCCCGAAACACGAAACCCAATGTAAGTCAATGGGGAATAAAAGTCGGCAGTGAGAGGAGGACAGGAAACACACCTACAGTGCCCATTTGAATGCCAAAAGCATCAATTCTTCTTACTTAAGCTTGTCAACCTTAATTAACTTCATAATACAAGTTACGCACTGAAAAATGGGGGTTATTTGGCTAAATTTGTGGGGGGGGAGGGCTGGCTGCAGGTTTTCATGTGCCCTGGGCGAAAGAGCGCCCCTTTAACACATACCACAACTCATCATGCTCCGATACGGCAGAGAAATAGCGGTATAGTACAATGAAAAATACCTTACTTTTTACATCTCATGACGAGGCCCATCTATTTCTCCATACAAAATCATTGGTCCCATATAATGTTTGAAACAGTATATGATGAGCTCCACATAATGCTACAGTATATGTTGGTCCCCATGGATGAAGCTCCACTGTCTTATGGGCCCAAATAATGCTCTAAACATAATGGGCCCCATTTCTAATGCTCTAGTGTATAATGGGCCCTGTAAATGCTGCTCCAGTGTCTGATGTCCACCTTTGGAATGTTCCAGTGTATGGTGGGCCCCATCTATCATTCTCCAGAGTATAGTGCTCCCCAAAAATTGCTGTCCCAACATAGAAAACAATCAAATAAGTCTCCTCTCTAGGGAATCCCTGTACTTGTCTGGACAGGTGCTGTAGCTTGCTTAACAGCTCGCCAGCCATTCTCACGCCCAGTATGGATTGCACGTGATTGCACAAAGGTTAGAAAGGGTACCGTATCCCTGGATAACATGTATGGATAGCGTACACATTCAAAATATATGTCTATACAGCATGAGGCAGGCTCAGACGGTGTTAGGCCCAGTATGGATTGCACGTCATTGCACAAAGGTTAGAAGGGGTACCGTATCCCCGGATAACATGTATGGATAGCGTACACATTCAAAATATATGTCTATACAGCATGAGGCAGGCTCAGACGGTGTTAGGCCCAGTATGGATTGCACGTCATTGCACAAAGGTTAGAAGGGGTACCGTATCCCCGGATAACATGTATGGATAGCGTACACATTCAAAATATATGTCTATACAGCATGAGGCAGGCTCAGACGGTGTTAGGCCCAGTATGGATTGCACGTCATTGCACAAAGGTTAGAAGGGGTACCGTATCCCCGGATAACATGTATGGATAGCGTACACATTCAAAATATATGTCTATACAGCATGAGGCAGGCTCAGACGGTGTTAGGCCCAGTATGGATTGCACGTCATTGCACAAAGGTTAGAAGGGGTACCGTATCCCCGGATAACATGTATGGATAGCGTACACATTCAAAATATATGTCTATACAGCATGAGGCAGGCTCAGACGGTGTTAGGCCCAGTATGGATTGCACGTCATTGCACAAAGGTTAGAAGGGGTACCGTATCCCCGGATAACATGTATGGATAGCGTACACATTCAAAATATATGTCTATACAGCATGAGGCAGGCTCAGACGGTGTTAGGCCCAGTATGGATTGCACGTCATTGCACAAAGGTTAGAAAGGGCACCGTATCCCCGGATAACATGTATGGATAGCGTACACATTCAAAATATATGTCTATACAGCATGAGGCAGGCTCAGACGGTGTTAGGCCCAGTAGGGATTGCACGTCATTGCACAAAGGTTAGAAGGGGTACCGTATCCCCGGATAACATGTATGGATAGCGTACACATTCAAAATATATGTCTATACAGCATGAGGCAGGCTCAGATGGTGTTAGGCCCAGTATGGATTGCACGTCATTGCACAAAGGTTAGAAGGGGTACCGTATCCCCGGATAACATGTATGGATAGCGTACACATTCAAAATATATGTCTATACAGCATGAGGCAGGCTCAGACGGTGTTAGGCCCAGTATGGATTGCACGTCATTGCACAAAGGTTAGAAGGGGTACCGTATCCCCGGATAACATGTATGGATAGCGTACACATTCAAAATATATGTCTATACAGCATGAGGCAGGCTCAGACGGTGTTAGGCCCAGTATGGATTGCACGTCATTGCACAAAGGTTAGAAGGGGTACCGTATCCCCGGATAACATGTATGGATAGCGTACACATTCAAAATATATGTCTATACAGCATGAGGCAGGCTCAGACGGTGTTAGGCCCAGTATGGATTGCACGTCATTGCACAAAGGTTAGAAGGGGTACCGTATCCCCGGATAACATGTATGGATAGCGTACACATTCAAAATATATGTCTATACAGCATGAGGCAGGCTCAGACGGTGTTAGGCCCAGTATGGATTGCACGTCATTGCACAAAGGTTAGAAGGGGTACCGTATCCCCGGATAACATGTATGGATAGCGTACACATTCAAAATATATGTCTATACAGCATGAGGCAGGCTCAGACGGTGTTAGGCCCAGTATGGATTGCACGTCATTGCACAAAGGTTAGAAGGGGTACCGTATCCCCGGATAACATGTATGGATAGCGTACACATTCAAAATATATGTCTATACAGCATGAGGCAGGCTCAGACGGTGTTAGGCCCAGTATGGATTGCACGTCATTGCACAAAGGTTAGAAGGGGTACCGTATCCCCGGTTAACATGTATGGATAGCGTACACATTCAAAATATATGTCTATACAGCATGAGGCAGGCTCAGACGGTGTTAGGCCCAGTATGGATTGCACGTCATTGCACAAAGGTTAGAAGGGGTACCGTATCCCCGGATAACATGTATGGATAGCGTACACATTCAAAATATATGTCTATACAGCATGAGGCAGGCTCAGACGGTGTTAGGCCCAGTATGGATTGCACGTCATTGCACAAAGGTTAGAAGGGGTACCGTATCCCCGGATAACATGTATGGATAGCGTACACATTCAAAATATATGTCTATACAGCATGAGGCAGGCTCAGACGGTGTTAGGCCCAGTATGGATTGCACGTCATTGCACAAAGGTTAGAAAGGGTACCGTATCCCCGGATAACATGTATGGATAGCGTACACATTCAAAATATATGTCTCAGGAGGCAGGCTCAGACGGTGTCAGGCACAGTATGGATTTGACGGCCCAGATTACACAGCGGAGGAGCAGGGAGAGGTAAAGATTGCAAATGCTGGGGCCCTGGCCAAGCAAGGGGTGCCCACTCGTGGGCGTCGGTACTGGCACTGGGCCCCTCATAGTACAGCGGTGTGTCTGACGGCGGGTGTGCACCACCACCGTCAGAGACACTTGATTGCACTATGAGGGACCCTGTGCAAGTGCCCGCGCCCAAGAGTCGGCCTACCCACCTGTCCAGGGCAACGGCACTCGCACGGTGTCGTGCGCTAGGTGGTGACCCCGGCCATGGGGGGGGAGGCAGCACAGTTAGGGAGTTTTAGAAAGTGGCATATGTTGATGTTGGACATTCAACTGATGCAAAAGGCGAAATAGGTGAAGTACCAGGAAGAGGTGGACCAAAGCAAGCCATTTTTCTGTCACCCTATGTGTCATCAGGGGAAGGTGGGACAAAATCCTTGGAAACCCATGCGTGGTTCATGTTAATGAAGGTTAGATCATCCACATTTTGGGTTGACAGACGGGTCCTTTTTTCTGTCAGGATTGATCCAGCTGCACTGAAGACTCTTTCCGATAGCACACTTGCAGCTGGGCAAGCGAGCTCCTGTAAGGCATATTGGGCCAATTCAGGCCAGGTGTCCAGTTTAGCGGCCCAATAGTCAAAGGGGAATGACCTGTGTGGGAGAACATCGATATGGGAGGAAAAGTAGTTTGTAACCATGGTTGACAACTGCTGTCTCCTGTCACTTTCCATCGATGCAGTATTACCAGTTGTGTGAGCGGTATTTGAAAAATCAGTCCACAACATTGTCATGAAACCCCTGTCTCCAACGCCACTTCTGCTGTGTGCACCACGAACACCTCTGCCAAGCTGCCCCCGGCCCGTACGGCTCGTGTGAGAACCATCACCGCTGCTGTGTGCTGGGAATGCCTCAAGCAACCGATTTACCAGAGTTGCTTGTTTATTAGCCAATATTAGGTCAAGGTTCTCCTGTGGCATGATGTTTTGTAATTTGCCTTTATAGCGTGGATCCAGGATGCTGGCCAACCAGTAGTCGTCATCGTTCATCATTTTGGCAATGCGGGGGTCCCTTTTTAGGATCCGCAAGGCATAATCTGACATGTGGGCCAATGTTCCCGGTGTCAATGATGCACTGCGAGTGCTGGGTGGAGGAGCACTTTCTGGCAAATCCACATCCCTCCTGTCACGCACAAACCCTGTACCAGACCTTGCCACGCCAACATTTTCATCCTCCTCCCCTAAGTAATCATCCCCATCATCCTCCTCCTCCTCTTCTTCCTCCACCTCGTCCAGGAGAGGTCCCTGAGCAGACAATGGCTGAATGTCATCAAGGATTCCCTCCTCCTCTTCCTCCTCATCAACATTGGCTGCAGACGCCTGCTCCTTAAGGTGCGTCAAAGTTTGCATGAGCAGACGCATAAGTGGGATGCTCATGCATAGGATGGCGTCGTCTGCGCTTACCAGCCGTGTGCATTCCTCAAAACACTGAAGGACTTTACAAAGGTCTTTCAGCTTCGACCACTGCACACCTGTCAACTCCATGTCTGCTCTCAAAGTGCCTGGCCGTGTATCCTCCCACAAATGCATTATGGCCTGCCTCTGCTCGCACAGCCGCTCCACCATGTGCAGGGTGGAGTTCCACCTTGTTGCAATGTCGATAATGAGGCGGTGGTTGGGAAGGTGGAGCAATCGCTGCAGCTTCTGCATACGAACGGAGTGTACAGGCGACCGGCGGATGTGCGCGCACAGTCTTCGCACCTTCTGGAGCAGGGCTGTTAACTCCGGATAATTTTTGAGGAAGCACTGCACCACCAGGTTCAAGGTGTGAGCCAAGCAAGGTATGTGGCTGAGTTTTGAAAGGGCTATGGCTGCCACAAAATTACGGCTGTTATCACTAACTACCTTGCCTGCCTCAAGATGTACACTGCCCAGCCATGACTCAGTTTGTCGCTTCAAGTACTCGGCCAGCACCTCGGCGGTGTGTCTGTCGCCCAAACACATCATCTGCAACACAGCCTGCTGACGCTTTCCACTAGCTGCTCGATAGGGGGACACATCGTGTGCAACAGTGGCAGCTGCAGATGGAGTGCTCGTACGACTGCGCTCTGTGGACGAGCTGTCGCTTCTGGAGGAGGAGGAGGAGGAGGAGGGTCGAACGCCTACAGCCAACTGTTTCCTATACCGTGGGCTAGGCAGCACTGTCCCACCACCGCTGTCCCCTGTGGACCCTGCATCCACCACATTAACCCAGTGCACAGTGATGGACACGTAACGGCCCTGGCCATGCCGACTGGACCATGCATCAGTTGTGAGGTGCACCTTTCCGCTCACTGTCTGCTTGAGTGCATGGACAATGCGGTCTTTCACATGATGGTGGAGGGCTGGGATGGCTTTGCGAGAGAAGAAGTGGCGACTGGGTAGGTCATAGCGTGGTACTGCATAGGCCATGAGTTCGCGGAAAGCTGTGCTTTCCACCAACCGAAAGGGCATCATCTCAAACGAGATTAGTTTGGCAATGTGGGCGTTCAAACCCAGTGTACGCGGATGAGAGACTGAGTACTTTCTTGACCTACTCATAGTGTCTGGGAGGGTGAGCTGGACTTGAGAGCTGCATATGGTGGAAGTAGCGGTGGACAGGGCGGACTGAGAGAGGGTTGATGATGGTGATGGAGTTGGTGTTCTTTCTGATGGCCTAGAATCAGTCTTTCGTTGATATAACAGTGGGATTCCCTGACTGCTGTGGCCTTGCAACGACACCTCAACATTTGCTGCTGTGCTAACCGGTGGGCTTACAGTGGGGGAAACAATGTAGCGTTGCTGACTACCTTCGTTGTGATCAGTTGCACATGTGGCACTTGAGGTTTGGTGTTGTGTCCACGCTTGCAAGTGCATGCTGGTTAAATGTCTAAGCATGCAACTGGTATTCAAATTTTTCAGATTTTTCCCTCGGCTAAAGGTCTTTGCGCACTTCTTACAGATAACCTTGGCCTGATCATGAGGATTTTGTTCAAAAAAGTGCCACACTGCACTCTTCCTACTTTGGCAGACATTTTGCGGCCTAGCACGCTGTGATCTTTTGACCCTCTGGACAAGCTGTCCAGCAACTCTTTTGATGTTTGGAACCTGTCTTTGGAGTGCTCCGGGCCTGCCAGATAACAGCTGTTGCGATGTCGATGTCTGCTGTGGATGCTCCTCATCTGAGCTATTGGAAGCAGCACCCTCTTCCCCCAATGGATGCCAATCTGGGTCAACAACTGGGTCATCCATCACCTCCTCTTCTATGTCATGTGCACCTTTCTCTGTGTCACCGTGTATGGTGGTATAGTGTGCGGGAAGGGGCACCTGAGTCTCATCAGGGTCAAAATCTGGCTCTGTACACTGCGAGGACAATGTAGTGCTCTGAGTGAATGTACCAGCAGAATCATCCATCAGCGGCTGTGCATCAGTGCACTCCATGTCAGATTCATCTTGGCCTGGGTAATTCACCATTTGACTTGATAATCCAGGCATGGTATGTGAAAACAGCTCCATGGAGTAATCAGTAGTATGGCCTGCGTCATCCTTCAATCTTGGTTGGGGTGAAGGACACAAGGAAAGGTGTGATTCATGAACATGAGCCTCCAATGACGACTCAGTGCTTTTACTTTTTACAACTGAAGAAGAGGAGGCGATAGAGCTGGAGGCTGAGTCAGCAATGTAAGACAAAACTTTTTCCTGATGCTCTGCCTTTAAAAGCGGTTTGCCAACGCCTAGAAAACTAAGCGTTCGAGTCCTTATGTAGCCAGACGATGACGCAGGGTCAGCACCTCCTGCATTCGGTCCTATTTTGCTCTTGCCACTACCATCAGATCCACCACCAACACCATCATTACCAGCTGCCAACCCCCGCCCAATTCCACGGCCTCTTCCACCAGCCTTCCTCATTTTTGGTAGAAATGTAGACAAAATCCAACAAACTATATAGTAATGTAAAACAAGGTACAAGGTGTCTATAGGACAGGGGAGTTTTAGAATTTCTGCACACACTTGTGGACAGTGGACACTTGTGGATTGTGTGCGGCCCACTGATATCTGAGCGCTATGTGACACGCTCGATGGCACAGCTGCCTGTGACCAAAGTGACGAGAGGATAATGGAGATTTTGAATCTCTGCGTACACTTGTGGACAGTGGACACTTGTGGATTGTGTGCGGCCCACTGATATCTGAGCGCTATGTGACACGCTCGATGGCACTGCTGCCTGTGACCAAAGTGACGAGAGGATAATGGAGATTTTGAATCTCTGCGTACACTTTTGGACACTGGACACTTGTGGATTGTGTGCGGCCCACTGATATCTGAGCGCTATGTGACACGCTTGATAGCACAGCTGCCTGTGACCAAAGTGACGAGAGGATAATGGAGATTTTGAATCTCTGCGTACACTTGTGGACAGTGGACACTTGTGGATTGTGTGCGGCCCACTGATATCTGAGCGCTATGTGACACGCTCGATGGCACAGCTGCCTGTGACCAAAGTGACGAGAGGATAATGGAGATTTTGAATCTCTGCGTACACTTGTGGACAGTGGACACTTGTGGATTGTGTGCGGCCCACTGATATCTGAGCGCTATGTGACACGCTCGATGGCACAGCTGCCTGTGACCAAAGTGACGAGAGGATAATGGAGATTTTGAATCTCTGCGTACACTTTTGGACACTGGACACTTGTGGATTGTGTGCGGCCCACTGATATCTGAGCGCTATGTGACACGCTCGATGGCACAGCTGCCTGTGACCAAAGTGACGAGAGGATAATGGAGATTTTGAATCTCTGCGTACACTTTTGGACAGTGGACACCTGTGGATTGTGTGCGGCCCACTGATATCTGAGCGCTATGTGACACGCTCGATGGCACAGCTGCCTGTGACCAAAGTGACGAGAGGATAATGGAGATTTTGAATCTCTGCGTACACTTTTGGACAGTGGACACTTGTGGATTGTGTGCGGCCCACTGATATCTGAGCGCTATGTGACACGCTCGATGGCACAGCTGCCTGTGACCAAAGTGACAAGAGGATAATGGAGATTTTGAATCTCTGCGTACACTTGTGGACAGTGGACACTTGTGGATTGTGTGCGGCCCACTGATATCTGAGCGCTATGTGACATGCTCGATGGCACAGCTGCCTGTGACCAAAGTGACGAGAGGATAATGGAGATTTTGAATCTCTGCGTACACTTTTGGACACTGGACACTTGTGGATTGTGTGCGGCCCACTGATATCTGAGCGCTATGTGACACGCTCGATGGCACAGCTGCCTGTGACCAAAGTGACGAGAGGATAATGGAGATTTTGAATCTCTGCGTACACTTGTGGACAGTGGACACTTGTGGATTGTGTGCGGCCCACTGATATCTGAGCGCTATGTGACACGCTCGATGGCACAGCTGCCTGTGACCAAAGTGACGAGAGGATAATGGAGATTTTGAATCTCTGCGTACACTTTTGGACACTGGACACTTGTGGATTGTGTGCGGCCCTCTGATATCTGAGCGCTATGTGACACGCTCGATGGCACAGCTGCCTGTGACCAAAGTGACGAGAGGATAATGGAGATTTTGAATCTCTGCGTACACTTTTGGACAGTGGACACTTGTGGATTGTGTGCGGCCCACTGATATCTGAGCGCTATGTGACACGCTCGATGGCACAGCTGCCTGTGACCAAAGTGACGAGAGGATAATGGAGATTTTGAATCTCTGCGTACACTTTTGGACAGTGGACACTTGTGGATTGTGTGCGGCCCACTGATATCTGAGCGCTATGTGACACGCTCGATGGCACAGCTGCCTGTGACCAAAGTGACGAGAGGATAATGGAGATTTTGAATCTCTGCGTACACTTTTGGACACTGGACACTTGTGGATTGTGTGCGGCCCACTGATATCTGAGCGCTATGTGACACGCTCGATGGCACAGCTGCCTGTGACCAAAGTGACAAGAGGATAATGGAGATTTTGAATCTCTGTGTACACTTTTGGACACTGGACACTTGTGGATTGTGTGCTGCCCACTGATATCTGAGCGCTATGTGACACGCTCAATGGCACAGCTGCCTGTGACCAAAGTGACGAGAGGATAATGGAGATTTTGAATCTCTGCGTACACTTTTGGACACTGGACACTTGTGGATTGTGTGTGGCCCACTGATATCTGAGCGCTATGTGACACGCTCGATGGCACAGCTGCCTGTGACCAAAGTGACGAGAGGATAATGGAGATTTTGAATCTCTGCGTACACTTGTGGACAGTGGCCACTTGTGGATTGTGTGCGGCCCACTGATATCTGAGCGCTATGTGACACGCTCGATGGCACAGCTGCCTGTGACCAAAGTGACGAGAGGATAATGGAGATTTTGAATCTCTGCGTACACTTGTGGACAGTGGACACTTGTGGATTGTGTGCGGCCCACTGATATCTGAACGCTATGTGACACGCTCGATGGCACAGCTGCCTGTGACCAAAGTGACGAGAGGATAATGGAGATTTTGAATCTCTGCGTACACTTTTGGACACTGGACACTTGTGGATTGTGTGCGGCCCACTGATATCTGAGCGCTATGTGACACGCTCGATGGCACAGCTGCCTGTGACCAAAGTGACGAGAGGATAATGGAGATTTTGAATCTCTGCGTACACTTGTGGACAGTGGACACTTGTGGATTGTGTGCGGCCCACTGATATCTGAGCGCTATGTGACACGCTCGATGGCACAGCTGCCTGTGACCAAAGTGACGAGAGGATAATGGAGATTTTGAATCTCTGCGTACACTTTTGGACACTGGACACTTGTGGATTGTGTGCGGCCCACTGATATCTGAGCGCTATGTGACACGCTCGATGGCACAGCTGCCTGTGACCAAAGTGACGAGAGGATAATGGAGATTTTGAATCTCTGCGTACACTTTTGGACAGTGGACACTTGTGGATTGTGTGCGGCCCACTGATATCTGAGCGCTATGTGACACGCTCGATGGCACAGCTGCCTGTGACCAAAGTGACGAGAGGATAATGGAGATTTTGAATCTCTGCGTACACTTTTGGACAGTGGACACATGTGGATTGTGTGCGGCCCACTGATATCTGAGCGCTATGTGACACGCTCGATGGCACAGCTGCCTGTGACCAAAGTGACGAGAGGATAATGGAGATTTTGAATCTCTGCGTACACTTTTGGACACTGGACACTTGTGGATTGTGTGCGGCCCACTGATATCTGAGCGCTATGTGACACGCTCGATGGCACAGCTGCCTGTGACCAAAGTGACAAGAGGATAATGGAGATTTTGAATCTCTGCGTACACTTTTGGACACTGGACACTTGTGGATTGTGTGCTGCCCACTGATATCTGAGCGCTATGTGACACGCTCAATGGCACAGCTGCCTGTGACCAAAGTGACGAGAGGATAATGGAGATTTTGAATCTCTGCGTACACTTTTGGACACTGGACACTTGTGGATTGTGTGTGGCCCACTGATATCTGAGCGCTATGTGACACGCTCGATGGCACAGCTGCCTGTGACCAAAGTGACGAGAGGATAATGGAGATTTTGAATCTCTGCGTACACTTGTGGACAGTGGCCACTTGTGGATTGTGTGCGGCCCACTGATAACTGAGCGCTATGTGACACGCTCGATGGCACAGCTGCCTGTGACCAAAGTGACGAGAGGATAATGGAGATTTTGAATCTCTGCGTACACTTGTGGACAGTGGACACTTGTGGATTGTGTGCGGCCCACTGATATCTGAGCGCTATGTGACACGCTCGATGGCACAGCTGCCTGTGACCAAAGTGACGAGAGGATAATGGAGATTTTGAATCTCTGCGTACACTTTTGGACAGTGGACACTTGTGGATTGTGTGCGGCCCACTGATATCTGAGCGCTATGTGACACGCTCGATGGCACAGCTGCCTGTGACCAAAGTGACGAGAGGATAATGGAGATTTTGAATCTCTGCGTACACTTTTGGACAGTGGACACTTGTGGATTGTGTGCGGCCCACTGATATCTGAGCGCTATGTGACACGCTCGATGGCACAGCTGCCTGTGACCAAAGTGACGAGAGGATAATGGAGATTTTGAATCTCTGCGTACACTTGTGGACAGTGGAAACTTGTGGATTGTGTGCGGCCCACTGATATCTGAGCGCTATGTGACACGCTCGATGGCACAGCTGCCTGTGACCAAAGTGACGAGAGGATAATGGAGATTTTGAATCTCTGCGTACACTTTTGGACAGTGGACACTTGTGGATTGTGTGCGGCCCACTGATATCTGAGCGCTATGTGACACGCTCGATGGCACAGCTGTCTGTGACCAAAGTGACGAGAGGATAATGGAGATTTTGAATCTCTGCGTACACTTGTGGACAGTGGACACTTGTGGATTGTGTGCGGCCCACTGATATCTGAGCGCTATGTGACACGCTCAATGGCACAGCTGCCTGTGACCAAAGTGACGAGAGGATAATGGAGATTTTGAATCTCTGCGTACACTTTTGGACACTGGACACTTGTGGATTGTGTGCGGCCCACTGATATCTGATCGCTATGTGACACGCTCGATGGCACAGCTGCCTGTGACCAAAGTGACGAGAGGATAATGGAGATTTTGAATCTCTGCGTACACTTTTGGACACTGGACACTTGTGGATTGTGTGCGGCCCACAGATATCTGAGAGCTATGTGACACGCTCGATGGCACAGCTGCCTGTGACCAAAGTGACGAGAGGATAATGGAGATTTTGAATCTCTGCGTACACTTGTGGACAGTGGACACTTGTGGATTGTGTGCGGCCCACTGATATCTGAGCGCTATGTGACACGCTCGATGGCACAGCTGCCTGTGACCAAAGTGACGAGAGGATAATGGAGATTTTGAATCTCTGCGTACACTTGTGGACAGTGGATACTTGTGGATTGTGTGCGGCCCACTGATATCTGAGCGCTTTGTGACACGCTCGATGGCACAGCTGCCTGTGACCAAAGTGACGAGAGGATAATGGAGATTTTGAATCTCTGCGTACACTTGTGGACAGTGGACACTTGTGGATTGTGTGCGGCCCACTGATATCTGAGCGCTATGTGACACGCTCGATGGCACAGCTGCCTGTGACCAAAGTGACGAGAGGATAATGGAGATTTTGAATCTCTGCGTACACTTTTGGACACTGGACACTTGTGGATTGTGTGCGGCCCACTGATATCTGAGCGCTATGTGACACGCTCGATGGCACAGCTGCCTGTGACCAAAGTGACGAGAGGATAATGGAGATTTTGAATCTCTGCGTACACTTTTGGACACTGGACACTTGTGGATTGTGTGCGGCCCACTGATATCTGAGCGCTATGTGACACGCTCGATGGCACAGCTGCCTGTGACCAAAGTGACGAGAGGATAAGGGAGATTTTGAATCTCTGCGTACACTTTTGGACACTGGACACTTGTGGATTGTGTGCCTCCCACTGATATCTGAGCGCTATGTGACACGCTCGATGGCACAGCTCCCTGTGACCAAAGTGACGAGAGGATAATGGAGATTTTGAATCTCTGCGTACACTTTTGGACACTGGACACTTGTGGATTGTGTGAGGCCCAATGAATATCTGAGCGCTATGTGACACGCTCGATGGCACAGCTGCCTGTGACCAAAGTGACGAGAGGATAATGGAGATTTTTAATCTCTGCGTACACTTGTGGACAGTGGACACTTGTGGATTGTGTGCGGCCCACTGATATCTGAGCGCTATGTGACACGCTCGATGGCACAGCTGCCTGTGACCAAAGTGACGAGAGGATAATGGAGATTTTGAATCTCTGCGTACACTTTTGGACAGTGGACACTTGTGGATTGTGTGCGGCCCACTGATATCTGAGCGCTATGTGACACGCTCGATGGCACAGCTGCCTGTGACCAAAGTGAAGAGAGGATAATGGAGATTTTGAATCTCTGCGTACACTTTTGGACCCTGGACACTTGTGGATTGTGTGCGGCCCACTGATATCTGAGCGCTATGTGACACGCTCGATGGCACAGCTGCCTGTGACCAAAGTGACGAGAGGATAATGGAGATTTTGAATCTCTGCGTACACTTTTGGACACTGGACACTTGTGGATTGTGTGCGGCCCACTGATATCTGAGCGCTATGTGACACGGTCGATGGCACAGCTGCCTGTGACCAAAGTGACGAGAGGATAATGGAGATTTTGAATCTCTGCGTACACTTGTGGACAGTGGACACTTGTGGATTGTGTGCGGCCCACTGATATCTGAGCGTTATGTGACACGCTCGATGGCACAGCTGCCTGTGACCAAAGTGACGAGAGGATAATGGAGATTTTGAATCTCTGCGTACACTTTTGGACAGTGGACACTTGTGGATTGTGTGCGGCCCACTGATATCTGAGCGCTATGTGACACGCTCGATGGCACAGCTGCCTGTGACCAAAGTGACGAGAGGATAATGGAGATTTTGAATCTCTGCGTACACTTTTGGACACTGGACACTTGTGGATTGTGTGCGGCCCACTGATATCTGAGCGCTATGTGACACGCTCGATGGCACAGCTGCCTGTGACCAAAGTGACGAGAGGATAATGGAGATTTTGAATCTCTGCGTACACTTTTGGACACTGGACACTTGTGGATTGCGTGCGGCCCACTGATATCTGAGCGCTATGTGACACGCTCGATGGCACAGCTGCCTGTGACCAAAGTGACAAGAGGATAATGGAGATTTTGAATCTCTGCGTACACTTGTGGACAGTGGACACTTGTGGATTGTGTGCGGCCCACTGATATCTGAGCGCTATGTGACACTCTCGATGGCACAGCAGCCTGTGACCAAAGTGACGAGAGGATAATGGAGATTTTGAATCTCTGCGTACACTTGTGGACAGTGGACACTTGTGGATTGTGTGCGGCCCACTGATATCTGAGCGCTATGTGACACGCTCGATGGCACAGCTGCCTGTGACCAAAGTGACGAGAGGATAATGGAGATTTTGAATCTCTGCGTACACTTGTGGACACTGGACACTTGTGGATTGTGTGCGGCCCACTGATATCTGAGCGCTATGTGACACGCTCGATGGCACAGCTGCCTGTGACCAAAGTGACGAGAGGATAATGGAGATTTTGAATCTCTGCGTACACTTTTGGACACTGGACACTTGTGGATTGTGTGCGGCCCACTGATATCTGAGCGCTATGTGACACGCTCGATGGCACAGCTGCCTGTGACCAAAGTGACGAGAGGATAATGGAGATTTTGAATCTCTGCGTACACTTGTGGACAGTGGACACTTGTGGATTGTGTGCGGCCCACTGATATCTGAGCGCTATGTGACACGCTCGATGGCACAGCTGCCTGTGACCAAAGTGACGAGAGGATAATGGAGATTTTGAATCTCTGCGTACACTTTTGGACACTGGACACTTGTGGATTAGTGCGGCCCACTGATATCTGAGCGCTATGTGACACGCTCGATGGCACAGCTGCCTGTGACCAAAGTGACGAGAGGATAATGGAGATTTTGAATCTCTGCGTACACTTTTGGACACTGGACACTTGTGGATTGTGTGCGGCCCACTGATATCTGAGCGCTATGTGACACGCTCGATGGCACAGCTGCCTGTGACCAAAGTGACGAGAGGATAATGGAGATTTTGAATCTCTGCGTACACTTGTGGACAGTGGACACTTGTGGATTGTGTGCGGCCCACTGATATCTGAGCGCTATGTGACACTCTCGATGGCACAGCAGCCTGTGACCAAAGTGACGAGAGGATAATGGAGATTTTGAATCTCTGCGTACACTTGTGGACAGTGGACACTTGTGGATTGTGTGCGGCCCACTGATATCTGAGCGCTATGTGACACGCTCGATGGCACAGCTGCCTGTGACCAAAGTGACGAGAGGATAATGGAGATTTTGAATCTCTGCGTACACTTGTGGACACTGGACACTTGTGGATTGTGTGCGGCCCACTGATATCTGAGCGCTATGTGACACGCTCGATGGCACAGCTGCCTGTGACCAAAGTGACGAGAGGATAATGGAGATTTTGAATCTCTGCGTACACTTTTGGACACTGGACACTTGTGGATTGTGTGCGGCCCACTGATATCTGAGCGCTATGTGACACGCTCGATGGCACAGCTGCCTGTGACCAAAGTGACGAGAGGATAATGGAGATTTTGAATCTCTGCGTACACTTTTGGACACTGGACACTTGTGGATTGCGTGCGGCCCACTGATATCTGAGCGCTATGTGACACGCTCGATGGCACAGCTGCCTGTGACCAAAGTGACAAGAGGATAATGGAGATTTTGAATCTCTGCGTACACTTGTGGACAGTGGACACTTGTGGATTGTGTGCGGCCCACTGATATCTGAGCGCTATGTGACACTCTCGATGGCACAGCAGCCTGTGACCAAAGTGACGAGAGGATAATGGAGATTTTGAATCTCTGCGTACACTTGTGGACACTGGACACTTGTGGATTGTGTGCGGCCCACTGATATCTGAGCGCTATGTGACACGCTCGATGGCACAGCTGCCTGTGACCAAAGTGACGAGAGGATAATGGAGATTTTGAATCTTTGCGTACACTTGTGGACACTGGACACTTGTGGATTGTGTGCGGCCCACTGATATCTGAGCGCTATGTGACACGCTCGATGGCACAGCTGCCTGTGACCAAAGTGACGAGAGGATAATGGAGATTTTGAATCTCTGCGTACACTTGTGGACAGTGGCCACTTGTGGATTGTGTGCGGCCCACTGATAACTGAGCGCTATGTGACACGCTCGATGGCACAGCTGCCTGTGACCAAAGTGACGAGAGGATAATGGAGATTTTGAATCTCTGCGTACACTTGTGGACAGTGGACACTTGTGGATTGTGTGCGGCCCACTGATATCTGAGCGCTATGTGACACGCTCGATGGCACAGCTGCCTGTGACCAAAGTGACGAGAGGATAATGGAGATTTTGAATCTCTGCGTACACTTTTGGACAGTGGACACTTGTGGATTGTGTGCGGCCCACTGATATCTGAGCGCTATGTGACACGCTCGATGGCACAGCTGCCTGTGACCAAAGTGACGAGAGGATAATGGAGATTTTGAATCTCTGCGTACACTTTTGGACAGTGGACACTTGTGGATTGTGTGCGGCCCACTGATATCTGAGCGCTATGTGACACGCTCGATGGCACAGCTGCCTGTGACCAAAGTGACGAGAGGATAATGGAGATTTTGAATCTCTGCGTACACTTGTGGACAGTGGAAACTTGTGGATTGTGTGCGGCCCACTGATATCTGAGCGCTATGTGACACGCTCGATGGCACAGCTGCCTGTGACCAAAGTGACGAGAGGATAATGGAGATTTTGAATCTCTGCGTACACTTTTGGACAGTGGACACTTGTGGATTGTGTGCGGCCCACTGATATCTGAGCGCTATGTGACACGCTCGATGGCACAGCTGTCTGTGACCAAAGTGACGAGAGGATAATGGAGATTTTGAATCTCTGCGTACACTTGTGGACAGTGGACACTTGTGGATTGTGTGCGGCCCACTGATATCTGAGCGCTATGTGACACGCTCAATGGCACAGCTGCCTGTGACCAAAGTGACGAGAGGATAATGGAGATTTTGAATCTCTGCGTACACTTTTGGACACTGGACACTTGTGGATTGTGTGCGGCCCACTGATATCTGATCGCTATGTGACACGCTCGATGGCACAGCTGCCTGTGACCAAAGTGACGAGAGGATAATGGAGATTTTGAATCTCTGCGTACACTTTTGGACACTGGACACTTGTGGATTGTGTGCGGCCCACAGATATCTGAGAGCTATGTGACACGCTCGATGGCACAGCTGCCTGTGACCAAAGTGACGAGAGGATAATGGAGATTTTGTATCTCTGCGTACACTTGTGGACAGTGGACACTTGTGGATTGTGTGCGGCCCACTGATATCTGAGCGCTATGTGACACGCTCGATGGCACAGCTGCCTGTGACCAAAGTGACGAGAGGATAATGGAGATTTTGAATCTCTGCGTACACTTGTGGACAGTGGATACTTGTGGATTGTGTGCGGCCCACTGATATCTGAGCGCTTTGTGACACGCTCGATGGCACAGCTGCCTGTGACCAAAGTGACGAGAGGATAATGGAGATTTTGAATCTCTGCGTACACTTGTGGACAGTGGACACTTGTGGATTGTGTGCGGCCCACTGATATCTGAGCGCTATGTGACACGCTCGATGGCACAGCTGCCTGTGACCAAAGTGACGAGAGGATAATGGAGATTTTGAATCTCTGCGTACACTTTTGGACACTGGACACTTGTGGATTGTGTGCGGCCCACTGATATCTGAGCGCTATGTGACACGCTCGATGGCACAGCTGCCTGTGACCAAAGTGACGAGAGGATAATGGAGATTTTGAATCTCTGCGTACACTTTTGGACACTGGACACTTGTGGATTGTGTGCGGCCCACTGATATCTGAGCGCTATGTGACACGCTCGATGGCACAGCTGCCTGTGACCAAAGTGACGAGAGGATAAGGGAGATTTTGAATCTCTGCGTACACTTTTGGACACTGGACACTTGTGGATTGTGTGCCTCCCACTGATATCTGAGCGCTATGTGACACGCTCGATGGCACAGCTCCCTGTGACCAAAGTGACGAGAGGATAATGGAGATTTTGAATCTCTGCGTACACTTTTGGACACTGGACACTTGTGGATTGTGTGAGGCCCAATGAATATCTGAGCGCTATGTGACACGCTCGATGGCACAGCTGCCTGTGACCAAAGTGACGAGAGGATAATGGAGATTTTTAATCTCTGCGTACACTTGTGGACAGTGGACACTTGTGGATTGTGTGCGGCCCACTGATATCTGAGCGCTATGTGACACGCTCGATGGCACAGCTGCCTGTGACCAAAGTGACGAGAGGATAATGGAGATTTTGAATCTCTGCGTACACTTTTGGACAGTGGACACTTGTGGATTGTGTGCGGCCCACTGATATCTGAGCGCTATGTGACACGCTCGATGGCACAGCTGCCTGTGACCAAAGTGAAGAGAGGATAATGGAGATTTTGAATCTCTGCGTACACTTTTGGACCCTGGACACTTGTGGATTGTGTGCGGCCCACTGATATCTGAGCGCTATGTGACACGCTCGATGGCACAGCTGCCTGTGACCAAAGTGACGAGAGGATAATGGAGATTTTGAATCTCTGCGTACACTTTTGGACACTGGACACTTGTGGATTGTGTGCGGCCCACTGATATCTGAGCGCTATGTGACACGGTCGATGGCACAGCTGCCTGTGACCAAAGTGACGAGAGGATAATGGAGATTTTGAATCTCTGCGTACACTTGTGGACAGTGGACACTTGTGGATTGTGTGCGGCCCACTGATATCTGAGCGTTATGTGACACGCTCGATGGCACAGCTGCCTGTGACCAAAGTGACGAGAGGATAATGGAGATTTTGAATCTCTGCGTACACTTTTGGACAGTGGACACTTGTGGATTGTGTGCGGCCCACTGATATCTGAGCGCTATGTGACACGCTCGATGGCACAGCTGCCTGTGACCAAAGTGACGAGAGGATAATGGAGATTTTGAATCTCTGCGTACACTTTTGGACACTGGACACTTGTGGATTGTGTGCGGCCCACTGATATCTGAGCGCTATGTGACACGCTCGATGGCACAGCTGCCTGTGACCAAAGTGACGAGAGGATAATGGAGATTTTGAATCTCTGCGTACACTTTTGGACACTGGACACTTGTGGATTGCGTGCGGCCCACTGATATCTGAGCGCTATGTGACACGCTCGATGGCACAGCTGCCTGTGACCAAAGTGACAAGAGGATAATGGAGATTTTGAATCTCTGCGTACACTTGTGGACAGTGGACACTTGTGGATTGTGTGCGGCCCACTGATATCTGAGCGCTATGTGACACTCTCGATGGCACAGCAGCCTGTGACCAAAGTGACGAGAGGATAATGGAGATTTTGAATCTCTGCGTACACTTGTGGACAGTGGACACTTGTGGATTGTGTGCGGCCCACTGATATCTGAGCGCTATGTGACACGCTCGATGGCACAGCTGCCTGTGACCAAAGTGACGAGAGGATAATGGAGATTTTGAATCTCTGCGTACACTTGTGGACACTGGACACTTGTGGATTGTGTGCGGCCCACTGATATCTGAGCGCTATGTGACACGCTCGATGGCACAGCTGCCTGTGACCAAAGTGACGAGAGGATAATGGAGATTTTGAATCTCTGCGTACACTTTTGGACACTGGACACTTGTGGATTGTGTGCGGCCCACTGATATCTGAGCGCTATGTGACACGCTCGATGGCACAGCTGCCTGTGACCAAAGTGACGAGAGGATAATGGAGATTTTGAATCTCTGCGTACACTTGTGGACAGTGGACACTTGTGGATTGTGTGCGGCCCACTGATATCTGAGCGCTATGTGACACGCTCGATGGCACAGCTGCCTGTGACCAAAGTGACGAGAGGATAATGGAGATTTTGAATCTCTGCGTACACTTTTGGACACTGGACACTTGTGGATTAGTGCGGCCCACTGATATCTGAGCGCTATGTGACACGCTCGATGGCACAGCTGCCTGTGACCAAAGTGACGAGAGGATAATGGAGATTTTGAATCTCTGCGTACACTTTTGGACACTGGACACTTGTGGATTGTGTGCGGCCCACTGATATCTGAGCGCTATGTGACACGCTCGATGGCACAGCTGCCTGTGACCAAAGTGACGAGAGGATAATGGAGATTTTGAATCTCTGCGTACACTTGTGGACAGTGGACACTTGTGGATTGTGTGCGGCCCACTGATATCTGAGCGCTATGTGACACTCTCGATGGCACAGCAGCCTGTGACCAAAGTGACGAGAGGATAATGGAGATTTTGAATCTCTGCGTACACTTGTGGACAGTGGACACTTGTGGATTGTGTGCGGCCCACTGATATCTGAGCGCTATGTGACACGCTCGATGGCACAGCTGCCTGTGACCAAAGTGACGAGAGGATAATGGAGATTTTGAATCTCTGCGTACACTTGTGGACACTGGACACTTGTGGATTGTGTGCGGCCCACTGATATCTGAGCGCTATGTGACACGCTCGATGGCACAGCTGCCTGTGACCAAAGTGACGAGAGGATAATGGAGATTTTGAATCTCTGCGTACACTTTTGGACACTGGACACTTGTGGATTGTGTGCGGCCCACTGATATCTGAGCGCTATGTGACACGCTCGATGGCACAGCTGCCTGTGACCAAAGTGACGAGAGGATAATGGAGATTTTGAATCTCTGCGTACACTTTTGGACACTGGACACTTGTGGATTGCGTGCGGCCCACTGATATCTGAGCGCTATGTGACACGCTCGATGGCACAGCTGCCTGTGACCAAAGTGACAAGAGGATAATGGAGATTTTGAATCTCTGCGTACACTTGTGGACAGTGGACACTTGTGGATTGTGTGCGGCCCACTGATATCTGAGCGCTATGTGACACTCTCGATGGCACAGCAGCCTGTGACCAAAGTGACGAGAGGATAATGGAGATTTTGAATCTCTGCGTACACTTGTGGACAGTGGACACTTGTGGATTGTGTGCGGCCCACTGATATCTGAGCGCTATGTGACACGCTCGATGGCACAGCTGCCTGTGACCAAAGTGACGAGAGGATAATGGAGATTTTGAATCTTTGCGTACACTTGTGGACACTGGACACTTGTGGATTGTGTGCGGCCCACTGATATCTGAGCGCTATGTGACACGCTCGATGGCACAGCTGCCTGTGACCAAAGTGACGAGAGGATAATGGAGATTTTGAATCTCTGCGTACACTTTTGGACACTGGACACTTGTGGATTGTGTGCGGCCCACTGATATCTGAGCGCTATGTGACACGCTCGATGGCACAGCTGCCTGTGACCAAAGTGACGAGAGGATAATGGAGATTTTGAATCTCTGCGTACACTTGTGGACAGTGGACACTTGTGGATTGTGTGCGGCCCACTGATATCTGAGCGCTATGTGACACGCTCGATGGCACAGCTGCCTGTGACCAAAGTGACGAGAGGATAATGGAGATTTTGAATCTCTGCGTACACTTTTGGACACTGGACACTTGTGGATTAGTGCGGCCCACTGATATCTGAGCGCTATGTGACACGCTCGATGGCACAGCTGCCTGTGACCAAAGTGACGAGAGGATAATGGAGATTTTGAATCTCTGCGTACACTTTTGGACACTGGACACTTGTGGATTGTGTGCGGCCCACTGATATCTGAGCGCTATGTGACACGCTCGATGGCACAGCTGCCTGTGACCAAAGTGACGAGAGGATAATGGAGATTTTGAATCTCTGCGTACACTTGTGGACAGTGGACACTTGTGGATTGTGTGCGGCCCACTGATATCTGAGCGCTATGTGACACTCTCGATGGCACAGCAGCCTGTGACCAAAGTGACGAGAGGATAATGGAGATTTTGAATCTCTGCGTACACTTGTGGACAGTGGACACTTGTGGATTGTGTGCGGCCCACTGATATCTGAGCGCTATGTGACACGCTCGATGGCACAGCTGCCTGTGACCAAAGTGACGAGAGGATAATGGAGATTTTGAATCTCTGCGTACACTTGTGGACACTGGACACTTGTGGATTGTGTGCGGCCCACTGATATCTGAGCGCTATGTGACACGCTCGATGGCACAGCTGCCTGTGACCAAAGTGACGAGAGGATAATGGAGATTTTGAATCTCTGCGTACACTTTTGGACACTGGACACTTGTGGATTGTGTGCGGCCCACTGATATCTGAGCGCTATGTTACACGCTCGATGGCACAGCTGCCTGTGACCAAAGTGACGAGAGGATAATGGAGATTTTGAATCTCTGCGTACACTTGTGGACAGTGGACACTTGTGGATTGTGTGCGGCCCACTGATATCTGAGCGCTATGTGACACGCTCGATGGCACAGCTGCCTGTGACCAAAGTGACGAGAGGATAATGGAGATTTTGAATCTCTGCGTACACTTTTGGACACTGGACACTTGTGGATTGTGTGCGGCCCACTGATATCTGAGCGCTATGTGACACGCTCGATGGCACAGCTGCCTGTGACCAAAGTGACGAGAGGATAAGGGAGATTGGATTGCTTTTAAAAAAGCTGTTTGCGGAGCAGTGGGTAAACAGCAATGCCAGCGTGTCAGGAAGCCTTAAAAGGCAGCCCAACAACCAACACCACTGATACACCACAATATAGCCTCCCCTTGCACTGCACACACAGTGACTTGTGTGTTGTGCAGGCCAAATCGCTAGCAGCAGAAGCAGTTTTTTTGTCTTCTTCCCTGCCTAACGCTCTCCCTACAGAATCAGCAGCAACCTCTCCCTATACTAAGATCGGCAGAAGTAAGATGGCGGTCGGCGTGCACGCCCTTTTATACCCCCTGTGACGCCCACCAAAGCAAGCCAATCACTTGCATGCCCTTCTGAAAGATGGTGGTGACCCATGCCTATGTCATCACGTTGCCCACAGTGTCCGTGGATCCTGATTGGCTGAAAAAGAGCGCAAAACAAACTTTTGAAACGCGACTTTGGCGCGTAAGTCGCCGACCTCGTGGCCGACCTCAACCTAGGGTCGGGTTTCGTTTCATGAAACCCGACTTTGCCAAAAGTCGGCGACTTTTGAATTTTTTCGACCCGTTTCGCTCAACTCTAGTCTCTTTTGCTTGTAGTTCATACCAGAGTGCTGATATAGTGGGGGCGAAGTCGTGTGACTTCAGTGTTTTTTTTGTACATCAGACAAGTTGGATTTTTCAGGGTTTTTATGTGATTGCAGACAGTGTCTTTCCTTTCCTATCCTATCTAGTCAGTTTGGGCCCCATCATTTGCTCAGTCTATTTTTCTGCCTGCGTTTGTGTTTCAGTTTGTCTCACCGACAATATATGTTTGGGGGCTATCTATTCCTTTTAGGGTCTGCTCTGGGGCAGTTTAGAATTCACCTTTCGGATTAGTTAGCTCTCCGGCTGTGCCGAGGTGTCTAGGGCATTGTAGGTACGCTCCACGGTTACTGCTAGTTGTGTGGATGGGATCAAGGGTCTGCAATCTGCTTAGTTACCAACCTCTCTGGTTTCTGGTGGCTTAGTCTGTTCCAGCCATCCTCCTCGGTGACCCATTCATAACAGGGGATGTTGAAGTCTCCCAGGATAAGGGTTGGGAGTTCTGAGAACATGAAGTGCGGCAGCCAGGCAGAGAAATGGTCAAGGAAGTGGGTGGGTGAGCCTGGGGGCCGGTATATGAACGCTACTCTGAACGGAGAGGGGATGGAAGAGCCTGATGGTGTGGATCTCAAAAGAAGGGAATGAGAGTGATGGAACTGGGGGGTTGACCTGGGAAGTGCATTGTGGGGACAGGAGTATGCAGACTCCACCACCAAGTGTTTGTGGGTCTCGGGGAATGGGAGAATTGTAAGCCACCATGGGAAATGGCAGCAGGAGAGAGAGTGTCAGAATCATAAATCCAGGTTTAACTAATGTTAATAAGGTTAGTAAGATTTTGATGTGAGGTAGGGTAGGGGTTGAGAGATGGTGGACCAGGGTTGGGGGAGATGTCCCCCAAAATCAGTAGGAGTAGGAAGATAAAGAACAAGTAGTTAGAAATGTCAGAAGTTTTTTCATGCGATATGTTTTGGCAAGATGGGCTGAGGTTTTTCAGGAAGGTGAGAAGAGCATGGGAGCTGTACATGGAAGAGGGAAGTATAGAGGGGCTGATGTGTATGAGTCGTGATGGAGGGGTGATGGGGTGGTGAATGTGGATGCAAGGATAGAAATAAAGCACATAGCTAAAAGGGAGAGCAAAGTGTGGGTTACCTGTCTCTTGCCCTGACTAACTGCCATGGATTAACTGCTTCGTCTAGATGCTTAGCTGCTGGGATGCTTTGCTGAGGGGCTGCGTACACTCCACACTGCGTGCACCCTTTAGAATGCTTCTAAATGTATAGGCCACACCACAGGGTCAGGAGTGAGAGGGATTGTAGGAGCTGGTTTGGGATAATTTAGCAGCTGCTCCCACACACCAGGGGGTGGATAGATGATCAAAGACACTAGTCCTGGCTGCATCTCTATGCTTTAACACCTTTCCCAAGATAATATCTAGAGTGACACCAGCCATGGATATACAGCAGTGAGTATTGAGCAAAATGCAACAGATGAATTTTAGCAGTGATTCAGCAAGCAGAGTTCTATGTGCTATACCATTAAAGTTGTTAGAATTATATAAGAAATTTTCCACCAGAGGTTCTGTCTGAATCATGTATTTTAAAAAAAAAAATTACAGCTCTCAAAATATGGTGACGCAAAAACTAGTTTTCGCAATAAAAAGTGTCTTTTAGTCTGTGACATCAGCTCAACATAAAAACTTGATATAAATCAGGTATCGCTGTAAACGCACTGACCCGAAGAATAAAGTCGCCTAATCACTTATACCGCATGAGTAACAGCATAAAAAAATAAATAAAAACAATTCTTCACATGCTGTTGATTTTTTCATTCTGCCTCCCAAAGATAGCAGTAAGGCTCGGCGCACATTTATTCTGCACTCTGCGCTGAGTGCTTCCACAGGGTTTTTCATGTAAATCTCTGAAATACATGATTCAGACAGAACCAGAAGATTCCCTATAATGAGGCAGATGGAGGCACTCGGTGTCCGTCTTTTTAGGATTGCATAAAAGTGTCGTCAGGCACAGTTTTGTGCACTTCTGAAAAGAAGGAAACCGCGGAACAGAGGCCAGATGGAGTCCTGAGTAACTCTGCCGCCTCACTATAGTGAATGGATCCATTGGGGATTTCATCTGAATCATGTCACTCAGAGATTTAGATGGAAACTCCAAAGTAAGTGCTCAGCGTAGAGCGCAGGATAACTGTGATCCCAAACCATTATGTAAAATGTTTCCAATAAAAGCTTCATCTCAATCCACAAAAAATGCAAGTCTCCACTCAGATCTGTCATCTGTTAACAGAAATATAGGGGGCTTCCACATTACTGGTAGCACAAAGGCTCTGGAAAAGCAAAATGGTTCCTCACCTGCCAAAAGAAATTCAGCAAATTCTACTCTCACAAATCCAAATGCCCCCTCTCCCTTCTGAGCCCCAGTGTGTCTAAACCACATTTAGTGCCCACATTTTTGGCATTTCTGTAGTGAAGAGAGCCAGCCTAATTTACAGGTGTGTGTCTCCAGAAGCACGCGCTGGGCATAATGTACTGGTCACTACAACGGCAGTTTGCGATTTTCACTCAGCAAGATTCACTGCTACCTGTTTCTGGAAAACACGCATGGAGTCAAAATCATCACAACATCTGTATATAAATTCCCAAAGGGTTATAATTTCCAAAATGGGGTCACGTGAGGGGGGATTCTGCTTTTCTAGCCACTTATGGGGTGTTTCTACTTTCAGCAGAAATTGTGGTACAAATTCTGGTGCCATTTTACCCATTTTCCTGTGTGAAAATGTAAAACTTGGGTCTAACACACAATTTTGGTGGTAAAACTGTAAATTATTTTTTTTTCACTGCCCAATAGTATAAAAGTTTGTGACACCTGTGATGTCAATGTAGGAAGATGGTCCGGGCTAGTTGTACAGTACCTCTCTCGTATCAGGGCTGAAACTATTGGGGCTGTCACCATTGTTGCCGGGGGGAGCACTTTCTGACCTGGACAGTCCTTTGCACTTGACTACAGAGGCGGGTCAGATATAAAAGGGACAGAGCGTGACAATATGCTCTGTTGGGCAGGAAGACAGCGTGCGCAGCAGGAGAAGGTTGACTCACTTTCCGCAGTGTAACACCAAAATACCAGGCCGCTTTTCTAAAGGACGACACACGCGCAGCCAGACTGAGAGCAGAGCGTGACTGTGAGCCCTCTCACCTCCGACAATGGGGAGACGTCAGGACTGTACTGCTGTCTGCTGTCTGTCCATTGTGCGCGTGGTAGGCCTGACTGGGGTAAACATGCAGAGACTGCCAGGATATTCCAGGTCCCACCGCTGACTTCCATCCCTCTGCACCAGCACCACAGCTGCCTCTTCCACAGATACTTTGCCCCGATACCGCAAGGCTACGCCTAGGAGTGCCAGGATATGTCACGGCTATCAGGAGACAGTACCTCATATTCCTCCAGGACCAGGCCAGTGACTTCACGTGTCTCCTACGACACTACTGCGGGATCTCCAAGCCTCCATCCTCTGGAAACATCAGGCTGATAAGTTTACCCGTTATATGAACACTTATTCTCGTCCTGAACTTTATCTCCCCATACCTCCCTTATACTCTCCCTGCGTGGAGTATTCCCTGTATTAAACACCGGTTAACTCTTAATCTGCCTCCTGCTCATCACTGCATCCTGTGTTCCTGCTTAACCTTACATCAATTTAATCACTGCACCCCTAGATGAATTCATTGAGAGGTTTAAATGGTAAAATGGGGTCACTTATGGGGGTCCTGCTGTTCTGGCACCTCAGGGGCTCTGTCAATGTAACATTGCACCCTCAAACAAGTGCAGCAAAATGCACTGTAATATGGCGCTACTTCCCTTCTGAACTTTGCACTGTGTCTCAGAAGTAGTTTTTGACCACATATAGGGTATCGGTAAACTCAGGAGAAATTGCACAACAAAAGTTGAGGTCCATTTTCTCCTTTTACCCTTGTGAAAAAAACAAAATTTGTAGCTAAAAAAGATTTTTGTGGGAAAAATGTGATTTTTTTATTTTCACGGCTTAACGTTATTAGTTACCTTCTGTGAAGCACCTGGGGGTTCAAGATGCTCAGTACACATCTAGATAAATTCCATAAGGGGTCTAGTTTCCAAAATGTCACTTCCATCAAATTTTGCATTCCAAAAGTCAAATGGCGCTCCTTCCCTTCCAAGCTCTGCCGTACGCCCAAATAGTTGTTTTCCTCCAGATATTGGGTATCTGCGTACTCAGGACAAATTGCACAACAAATTCTATGGTGTAATTTCTCCTTTTACCCTTATGTAAATGCTAAATTTGGAGCTAAAAAGATTTATTTGGGAAAAATGTGATTTTTTTTATTTCCACGGCTCTACGTTATAAACTTCTGTGAAGCAGCTGTGGGTTCAAGGTGCTCAATGCACATCTAGAAAAGTTCCCTAAGGTGTCTATCTTCCAAAATGGTATCACTTGTTGGCAGTTTCCACTGTTTAGGCACATCAGGGGCTCTCAAACCGCGACATGGCAACCGCCAATTATTCCAGCATATTTTACATTCAAAAAGTCAAATGGCGCTCCTTCCCTTCTGAGCCCTGCTGTGTGTCCAAACAGTAGATTTCCCCCACATATGGTGTATTGGCATGCTCAGGAGCAATTGCAAAACAAAATGTATGGTCAACGTTCTCCTGTGACCCTTGCGAAAGTAAAAAAAAATTATGTCTAAAGGAAAATTTTTGTGAAAGAACAGTAAATGTTTATTTTTTCCTTCCACGTTCCAAAAATTCCTGTGAAATACCAGAATGGTTAATAATCTTCTTGAATGTTGTTTTGAGTACCTTGAGGGGTACAGTTTTTAGAATCATGTCATTTTTGGGTATTTTCTGTCATATAGGCCCTTCAAAGTCTCTTCAAGTGTGAGGTGGTCCCTAAAAAAATGGTTTTGCAAATTTTGTTGTAAAAATGAGAATTCGCTGGTCAACTTTTAACCCTTATTACTTCCTACCAAAAAAAATTATGTTTCCAAAATTGCAGGGATGTAAAGTAGACATGTGGGAAATGTTATTTATTAACTTTTTTGTGTGGTATGACTCTCTGATTTAAGGGCATAAAAATTAAAATTTTGAAAATTGTGAAATTTTCATAATTTTCATCAAATTTCTGTTTTTTTTTTTTGCAAATAAATGCAAGTTATATCGATGAAATTTTACCACTATCAAAAAATACAATATGTCATGAGAAAACATTCTCAGAAACACCAGGATCTATTGAAGCATTCCAGAGTTATGACCTCATAAAGCGACACTGGTCAGAATTGTAAAAATTGGCCTGGTCATGAAGATGAAATCAGGCTTTGGGGCGAAGGGGTTAATGGAGCAAAATGGGAGTGATTTAAATATTTTTGCATTTTTTATTTTTTTCATATATTTTTAAACTTTTTTCCCACTTTCTACTAGAGTTAATACTCCATTTAAGTGACTTGAAGTTACGATTATCTGATCACTTGTGCTATACATCAGCACTACTATGTATAGAAAAAAATTATTATTATTTATTGTTATAGCGCCATTTATTCCATGGTGCTTTACATGTGAGGAGGGGTATACATAATAAAAACAAGTACAATAATGTTAAACAATACAAGTCATAACTGGTATAGGAGGAGAGAGGACCCTGCCCGCGAAGGCTCACAATCTACAAGGGATGGGTGAGAATACATTAGGCGAGGGTAGAGCTGGTCGTGCAGTGGTTTGGTCGATCGGTGGTTACTGCAGGTTATAGGCTTGTCGGAAGAGGTGGGTCTTCAGGCTCTTTTTGAAGGTTTCGATGGTAGGTGAGAGTCTGATATGTTGTGGTAGAGAGTTCCAGAGTAGGGGTGATGCGCGAGAGAAATCTTTATGCGATTGTGGGAAGAGGAGATAAGAGGGGAGTAGAGAAGGAGATCTTGTGATGATCGGAGGTTGCGTGCAGGAACGGGAGACGAGGTCACAGATGTATGGAGGAGACAGGTTGTGGATGGCTTTGTATGTCATGGTTAGGGTTTTGAACTGGAGTCTCTGGGCAATGGGGAGCCAGTGAAGGGATTGACAGAGGGGAGAAGCTGGGGAATAGCGGGGGGACAGGTGGATTAGTCGGGCAGCAGAGTTTAGAATAGATTGGAGGGGTGCGAGAGTGTTCGAGGGGAGGCCACAGAGCAGGAGGTTGCAGTAGTCAAAAAATCACGATCTTCTATGAATGCGGGCCATAGGATGGCTTTCACAGGAGTATCGTAATGACAGGCATGGGAACTTCAGCAGACCCCCGACTTTCAGAACAACCCATTGTTGCTCCACTATCTGGTCATGGCTGTGGCGATGGGAGAGATGAGCAACACGCGCCTCTATTGGCACGTGTTGACAGCAGAATTTTGCAGATTAACAGCCTCAGGTGGAGCTCTGATCCATTGGAGCTGATAGAGGCACATGATCGCTGATAGGGAATGATTGGTCAGGGGTTAAGGCCCATCAGTGTGAGAAATAAGAATTTGGTACATTGCCAATTTTGCAAGTTTTCCCACCTACAAAGATTGGAGAGACGTCTGCAATTTTTATCATATGTACACTTCAACTCTAAGAGACAGAATCTAAAAAAAAAATCACATTGTAGGATTTTTACATAATTAATTTGCATTTTATTGCATGAAATAAGTATTTGATACATTAGAAAAACGGAACTTAATACTTGGTACGGAAAACTTTGTTTGCAATTACAGAGGTCAGACGTTTCCTGTAGGTCTTGACCAAGTTTGTACACACTGCAGCAGGGATTTTGGACCACTCCTCCATACAGATCTTCTCAGGTCTGGAGACTGGCTAGGCCACTCCAGGACCTTGAAATGCTTCTTATGGAGCCGCTCCTTATTTGCCCTGCCTGTGTATTTTGAGTAATTGTCATTCTGGAAGACCCAGCCACGATCCATCATCAATGGTCTAATGAGGGAAGGATGTTGTTACCCAAAATGTCGCAATACATGACCCCATCCATCCTCCCTTCAAAACGGTACAGTCATCTTGTCCCCTTTGCAGAAAAGAACCTCCAAAGTAAGATGTTTATCCCATGATGCTTCACAGTTGGGGCAGTGTTCTTTGGGTTGTACTCATCCTTCTTCCTCCAAACATGGCGAATAGAGTTGATACCAAAAAGTTCTATTTTGGTCTCATCTGACCACATGACCTTCTCCCATGCCTCCTCTGGGTCATCCAAATGGTCATTGGTGAACTTCAAATGGACCCGGACATGTGCTGGCGTGAGCAGAGGGACCTTGCGTGTCCTACGGGAGATTAATCCATGACGGCGTAGTGCGTTATTAATGGTAATGTTCGAGACCGTAATCTCGCAGTTGAAGAGTACCTCCGATAAAAATTACAGACCTCTCTATTCATTGTTGGTGAAAAAACTTGCAAAATTGGCAGTGTGTCAAATACTTATTTTCTCCTCTGTATATAGTATGTCTTGGGATTGAGACTTTAGTCCTATGTTTGGTGTGCTCCCCATCTGTGCTTGTGTTGGTGCTTGCTTGAATCCCTGCTGGGTTCCCCTTCATGTCATGCCCATAGCACTTTAGCCTCATTTGAATAGTGATTTCAGCATAGATTTATCGGTAAAGGCGGAACGATCTGGCTAACTAAAGGCAGGGCTGAGCTTGTCTTTGCAAGAGCTACAAGCACATATGAACAGGGGTTATAATCCTGCTGATGGAATACCTTTAAAGGGGTTGTACATCCTTAGGGTACATATCTGAAGTCACTTGATATGACTGCAGGCCTGTGAATCCTCACAGCGTGCAAAGTGCGTGCTGTGAGCATTCTCCGATGCTGACTCGGGAGCGGGCGATCACATGACCGCATATATAATTTTCATACTTCTGGCCACATTCTGACTAGACGTGACCAGCCTCGCTCAATACACTTCCATTAAGTGAGGCTATGCACGTCTAGTTGGCATGTATGCACATCACATGCTTGGGGATACTGCTCCTGACTCCGACACCAGAGAATCCTTACAGAGCGCAGTGCAGACATCCAACCCCAGGCCAAACAATCCCTTTAATGAAATTTATGGAAAGATAAGGGTGAACACATCTGTTATTTGAATATTACTTCCTGATGTAGCCAACAGAGGGCATAGTCCATAAAAAGCTACTGTCTATATACATCAGTGCATTGTTCTCTATGCTGCTGGCCTCTTTCCAAAAATTTATAGTTGGAGGTCCGCTTTAAATCCATACAGGCGTCAAACACAATCCAGGTGTTAGTTTTATCTCTTTACAATTCCTTAAAGTGAATTCCAACAGTTCTCCTTGTTTAATTCTCATCAAGAAACAATAAAAGGCCAAGCTTCGGGGATTTTTCTTCATTTAGGCGAGAAATCGTCCTACCTGATGAGAAAAACATGAGAGCTTCACTTCAATTACCTTTTTTGAGGATTTTCATTTTATATCTCAACAGGGACCACTTTGTTTGGTCTTACAATATGCCATCAGTACACGGGGAAAAGCCAAGGAGCCGCCGCCGCCATCGCAGAGCCATGTAATAGTTTCATTTGTCACAGCATGCAGAACCGCCGTAGGAAATTTATATTGATTATATTATTAAGGGGAAAAAAATATGGAATTTATTGTCCCTTTGAAATATTCTACTACATATTTTCAGATTATGGTCAGTAAGCGTAGCCAAGAGTAAATCACTAGATTCCGGCTGGTGGAAGCTGTGCCAACCAATAAAGGAACCTATTATCATCATGTAAGTATTAGGTCTGCTCTGATTCACTTCTTAAAGATGAACTTCTCACGTATGCAATGGATAAGTGGTAAAAGCTTCTGAATGGCATATCGCTTTAAAGGTGCGTTGGTATCTCGCACATTCGTGCCCCGACCACAAAACATACCTCATATCTGTGATACATGCAAGATTCATCTCTATATACCTCACCAATCTCAGGAGTGGGGGGGGTCCATCTTGCGCCACACAGGCAGTGCTGGTGGAGGTGCACTCCTCTTCATGAATCAGGAGCATCGGACGGGCGTGTGCACCTGTTACACCAGTCGGAGACTAACGCCACAACTCGGCAGGAATTAGACAAGTTTTGAGGTCACGCATCTTTCGTGCTCCCATCATGCCACAGATCCACCTATTTTGGAAAAGGTAATAGAATCATAGAATCGTAGAGTTGGAAGGGACCTCCTGGGCCATCTGGTCCAACCCTCTGCTCAAAGCAGGATTTGCTAAATCATCCCAGTCAGATGTCTGTCCAGCCTCTGTTTGAAGACTTCCATTGAAGGAGAACTCACCACTTCTCGTGGCAGCCTGTTCCACTCATTGATCACTCTATCTGTCAAAAAGTTTTTTCTAATATCTAATCTGTGTCTCCTCCCATTCAGTTTCATCCCATTGCTTCTAGTCTTTCCTTGTGCAAATGAGAATAAAGTTGATCCTTCTACAATGTGACAGCCCTTGAGATATTTGTAGACAGCTATTAAGTCTCCTCTCAGTCTTCTCTTTTGCAAATTAAACATTCCCAAATCCTGCAACCTTTCCTCATAAGACAGGGTTTGCAGACCGGTCACCATTCTGGTGGGTGAAACTGATGTGAAATCTCCAAAAGTCACAAAATTTTGGTGCAACTCCGAGTGTGCCTAAATTTTGCGACATTTCAAAGAAATTTAAGCAAGAATTCTAACAAAATTGCTGTGATGAATCAGGTATTAAACTCCAATTCATCAAGACTGGTGTTTTGTAAGATATGCCAAATTCATTAAGGGGTGGCCTAGCAGAAGAACTGTACAGAGAATTCAATACAGTTCTTTTTATAATTTAAGACACTTTTGTGGCACAACTGCTGATGAATTTGTTGGTTTAGATGTATACCTGATAGAGAGCTCCAAATCCTCGAAATATATACAGTATATATACATACAGTGGGTGAAATAAGTATTAAACATGTCATCAATTTTTTAAGTAAATATATTTCTAAAGTTGCTATTAACATGAAATTCTCAGCATATGTTGGCAACAACTCATCCAATTCACACAGGCAAAGAAATCAAACCATAGATGTCCATAAATTAAGTTATGTGTTAATAGTTATAGTTAATAATAATGAGAAAAGACACAGGGAAAAAGTATTGAGCACATGAAGAAAGAGAGTTGTAAAAAGCCATGAAAAGTCATACACCAGCTGAAATCTATCAATAATATGAAAGCAATCCTGCCACTTGGAGAAATATAATATCAGCTGGTTCAAGTGATGGCCTATAAAAAGGTGTCTCATTACCAAAGTGCCACACAAAAAAACATCTCATAATGATGGGTAAAACCAGCGAGCTGTCTCAAGACCTTCACAACCTTGTTGCTTCAAAACATATTGATGCCATTGGCTACAGAAGAATTTCTAAACTACTGAAGGTTATAGCGTTCAGTGATGGGGCCCTAATCTGGAAGTGGAAAGAAAACTATAAGTAATGCACTCAACTGCCAAAGCCTGTATGCATGCTCACCATGCAAGAATTATTGCTGAACAAAAAAGCATGTTTACAGTTTGTTAACAACATTTAGAAAAGCCTTTGAAATATAGCAAAAATATATTCTGATCAGATGAGACCAAAATTGAACTGTGTAGGTGCCATAATACGCACTAAGTTTGGGGCCAAAAGACACTATATATCACAGCAAAAAACACCATACCAATAGTAAAATTTCGAGGTGAGAGCATCATAGCATGGGACTGACATTCTTGATAAAATTTTGCTGCCATCTATCAGGATGATGAAGATGAAATTATGGTAGACATTTCAGCAAGAAAACCATCCCAAACACACAGTCAAGGAAACTCTCAATTGGTTTCATAGAAAGAAAATATAGCTGCTAGAAAATAGCCGAGCAAATCACTGGACCCGAATTCAATAGAACATGGATGGAAGGAACTAAAGCTCAAAGTTCATGGAAGGAGCCCACGGAAATGGCACAGGATTTGAAGAGTGTTTTTGTGGAAGAATAATCACACTTGAGCAATGCCTGCGACTAGTTTCTCCATACAGGAGGTGTCTTGAAGCTGTCATCACCAACAAAAACTTTTGTATTAAGTATTCAATAAATTTCAACAAGCGTTTTCAATACTTTTTCACTGTGTCATTTCTCGTTATTACACATAACTTAACTTATGGACATCTATGGTTTGATTTCTTTGCCTGTGTGGATTGGACGGGTTGTTACCGACATCTGATGAGAATTTAATGTTAATAATACCATAGTGTATACAACTCAGTAGTAACACAGTTTACAGCAGTCAGTAATAAGCAGCTCCCTCTAGTGGTGACTGCAGGATGTCAAAATGTAACATTTTAAGTCTGCACATAGGGAATTTGTTCCCCATAACAAGTAATGTTCCTGCTGCTATAAAGGTTTATTCAATACAATCTAACACTTGATTTTCTGTCCATTAAGAACATTGGTGTAGCATTGTCATGCAGGGAAATAGCTCAGTAAGCATGTAATGGTAAAAAATGTTGCTTTTAGCATTACACAGAAAATGCAACAGATTGCATGCCATATGATATTCGCCTCCTAATAGTCATCAGGGAGGTGCCTTTTTCAGGAAGCTTAATTACGTTTGGTCTGTATTCATGCGATTTCTGGCTTGATTGATGCCCCCACGGTTGGGATGTCATTACAAAACCTGAACCAGTGGCATCCAGCATCCAGCGCATGTACAGTGCACATGTTAAGTCGAGGCGACACACCTCACTGCACACACGCTGAATGCTGTCGGAGCTGGCTTACCAAGAGTATTGGGTCATTTCTTCTGGTAATGTGTACTGTATGTAGGGACACTGACCATCACAATTTTCCTTGTCTGTGCTGAAAAGTGTAAGATGAATATGGGAATTTTCTTAACGGGTTATTGCCAACATTTAATGTTTGCACAAGATAGATGATATGTTGTGGATCACGGGGATCTGCCAGCCGGGACTCCAACCTACGTAAGAACAGGGCTCCATTGGAAAAAAAAAGTGGTGACATAACTCGAACTCTCCCACAGAGAATGAATGGAGTGGTGGTTTCACATGGTCATCCAATCCAGGCTTGGACTGGCCCACAGGAGAACAGGAGAATCCTCCGGTGGGCCGCTGTGCAGGAAAGAGCCACCACCCTCTTATAAGAGCAGTACTTGGCACTATATACCTGAATCACTTTATACAGGCATAAGAGGCATCTTATTCATGGAACAATCTGCCCAGATCATTGTTACTGTATATACTGTGTATTTGTGCTTGAGGATAAAGTCACATTTGCAGATAGCTGAAAAGTGGGACCCTGGAGTTGGTTACTGGTGGGCACTTGGCACCCCAGTCCAACACTGGTCCAATCGATGGGGAATTGCAGATCCCTGCTCACAAGATTGGTTTGAAGTAGAGTTGAGCGAAACGGGCCGGTCAAATTTATAAGTCGCCGACTTTCGCTAAAGTCGGGTTTCATGAAACGAAACCCGACCATAGCGTGAGGTCGGTCATGAGGTCGGCGACCAGAGCACCAAAGTCGCGTTTCAAATGATGCTTCCAGCTCCCTTTTTCAGCCAATAATGGAGGACGCACACTGTGGGCAACGCGATGGCATGGGCAGCGGTCACTACCATCTTTGAGAAGGCTGGCTTTGTGTGGCGTCACAGGGGCTATAAAAGGGCGTGCACGCCGACCGCCTTCTTACTTCTGCCGATCTTAGCATAGGGAGAGGTTGCAGCTGCTGATTCTGAATAAGGGAGAGCGTTAGGCAGGGAAGAAGAACAAAAAAACTGCTTCTGCTGTTAGCGATTTCCACTTACAACACAACACTTTGTGTGCAGTGACAGGGGAGGCTTTATTTTTGTGCATCAGCTCTGTTGGTTATTAGGCTGCCTTATAAGGCTCCCTGATAGCTGCATTGCTGTTTGCACACTGCTGTGCAGACTGCTTTTTTAAAAGCAAAAATACTTTTCTTCCTCTTTTCTGTTACCAAGAGTTCATTTTTCCACCCTTTTGTGTGTGCAGCAGTCCTGCTTATTAGGCTGCCCGCTGCCATACTTGGACTGAGAGCATCATTGTCAGCCTTCTAAAATCTCTAGGGAGCTTCCAATTATCCCCAATACTATATACACCTTGTACTTTGTCATACACCAGCCAATTTCAGCCTGTTACATTGAGGTGTAATCTATAGTGGGCCTGAGATAATTGTTCAGCCTCCTAAAATCTCTAGGGAGATTCAAATTCTCCCTAATACTATATACACCTTGTACCTTGTTTTACAGTTCCATATAGCTGGTGGTATTTTGGGTACATTTTCCCAAAAATTAGGAAGTATGGTGGAAGAGGCCGTGAACGTGGGCAGGGGTTGCCAGCTGGTACTGATGGTGGTCGTGGTGGTGGTGCATCTGCTGGTAGTGGCAAAAGCACAATAGCACCTAAAGCAGGAGGTGTTGAGCCTGCATCATCGACTGGCTCCACAAGGCCTCGAAGGCTCCATTTTCTGGGAGTAGGTAAACCACTTTTAAAGCCGGAGCTTCAGGAACAAGTTTTGGCTTACATTGCTGACACAGCCTCCAGCTCTATCACCTCCTCTTCTGAAGCTTCAAAAAATAAAAGCACTGAGTCGTCAGTGGAGGCTCCTGGTCAGGAACAACACCTTTCCTTGTGTCCTTCACCCCTACCAAAAGTGAATGATGCAGCACATTAGTCCTTGTAGCTCTTTCTCACATACCATGCCTGGGTTATCAAGTCAAATCGTGAATTCCCCAGTCCAAGATGAATCTGACATGCAGTGTGGGTTGCCAGCCAGGGCAGTGGGGTTAATCGGTACCGGGCCGGTGTCTCAGAGGGATGTGTCACGGTTGTGGTGACCTGGTCCGTGGCCCTGTGCGTCCATGCAAAGGGGTGAATAGCGTTTATACGTGAATGATACGTGACGCCACCTGTGGTTTCTGAACAGATTGACTAGCGCTGCAGTTTCGCTTCTCTGGGACAGATGTTGTGGTGCAGCTAAGATGTAGAAGCCCTGCACAGGTAGGACCATAGTCGCAGGGCAGATGAAAGAGTTGGTAGTGTGCAGTGCAGGATGAATCAGAGCCGTTCCTCAGGCGCAGGAGAAATATGACAGACACAGTTGTGCAGTTCCTTTACCTGTACTTGGTAAGTGCCGTCTAGGACCCAGAGTACAGATGGAGAAGGAGTTGGTCAGCCTGGAAGCAAATTAGGAATTCTCTCTCTGCAGATAGGTAGTGTGGCCTCCGTACTAGCGCTTATCTGAGGTACTCGCAGTACTGAGTTCACTGAAGTTCCCCCTGTTGACTCTCTTTTGGAACTTTCTCGTATGGCAGGCAGCCGTAGCCTTTTCCTTCTGGCTCACACACGTCGCAGCTGGGGCCTCTGAGCCTTAGTTGGGAACAGAGCATTTACAGCTGCTACTTCCTCCGGTTTCTGTTGCAGGACCGTCAATGTCCCTACAAACTCGGACACCGGAATCCGTACCATGCGCTCCAGCTAGGATTAAGCCTTAACTCTGCTCATCCTCCAGCTCCCCTTCTCACGTCCACACACTTCCCCTTCCCTGCACAGAGTGCCCTAACTTCCCTCCTCCCGACCACAGAGAGCAGCTCCTCAGCAGTCAGGTTCAGAGCTCTCCCTGCTGGCCTGGAGTGGGAACTGTGTTGTGTGTTGGTTTAACTGCTAGAGAGATCCTTCGTTGCTCCCAAGCATGACATCACACTCCCTAGGAGGAAGGAAATGCCACTGTGGCGACCGTACTCCTGGGGGCGCCACAAGTTCACTGATGCCCAGCCACTGCTGGATGATGCTGCTGGTACATTGACCCAGACCACTACATTCCCCTCGCACTCTACACAGCCAGAATCTGACCCTGAGGAAACTCAGGTTCCCCTTCCCGCATACTATACCACCTTACACGGTGACAAAGAGGAAGGTGCAGATGAAAGTGCAGGTTCCTTGAGCAGGTGGGGGGGCATACTAATGGGCGACGGCACTGGCACAGGGCCCCTCATAGCACGCAAAAGTGTCTCTGCCGGTGGGGTGCCGGTCTCTGCCGGAGTGTCTCACCCGCCATCAGACACACCACCGTACTATGAGGGGCCCTGTTCCAGTGCCGTCGCCAAGGAGTGCGCCCCCCTGCTTGCTCAGGATCACAGCACTTGCAAAGTTGAAATATTTACCTCTCCCTGCTCCACCGCCGTGACGTCTTCCACGTTTCCTGACAGTGACATCCTGGTCAGAGAGCACGATGACATCAGGTCTGTACGCCCTCTGCCTAAACAGTCCAAGTGCAGTGAGATGGAAGATGGGGACGACGAGGAGTCCAGACTAGTACAGGGATTCCCAAGCGAGGAGACTTATTTAATTGTTTTAAAGGTTGGGAGCAATTTTTGGGGAGCACTATACTCTGGAGAATGATAGATGGGGCCCACCATACACTGGAGCATTCGAAAGGTGGACATCAGACACTGGAGCAGCATTTACAGGTTCCATTATACACTAGAGCATTAGAAATGGGGCCCATTATATATGGAGCATTATTTGGGCCCATAAGACAGTGGAGCTTCATCCATGGGGACCAACATATACTGTAGCATTATGTGGAGCTCATCATATACTGTATGGAACATTATATGGGACCAATGATTCTGTATGGAGAAATATATGGGCCTTATTACTCTGTATAGCGCACTATGCGGTGGCCATAATACTGTATGGAGGAATATACTGTCCGTTTTTGGAGCTACTGAAGAATTTCAAATGGATATCAGTCATGTGATGTAAGAAGTGAAGTATTTTTCATTGTACTATACCGCTATTTCTCTGCTGTATCAGAGGATCATGAATTGTGGCATGTGTCAAAGGAGCCCAGTGACACTCTTTGGCCCTGGGCCCACGAAAATCTGGAGCCAGCCCTACCCCCCCCCTCAACTTTAGCCAAATAACCCCCAGTTTTCAATGCCTAACTATTATTATAAAGTAAATTAAGGTTGACAAGCTTCAGTAATAAAAATTGATGTTTTTTACATTAAAATGGGCACTGTAGGTGTGTTTCCTGTCCTCCACTCACTGCCGACTTTGCTTCCCCATTGGCTTGCATTGGGTTTCGTGTTTCAGTCGGCCTTCGACTTTTCACGATAATCAGCCGGTTGCGTTCGACCTGACTAGTGTTGAGCATTCCGATACCGCAAGTATCGGGTATCGGCCGATATTAGCGGTATCGGAATTCCGATACTTAATTCCGATACTTTTTTCATATCGGATTCCGGGATCGGAATCGGAATAGGAAGTTCCCATCATGCTATGAGCCTGCTTGCTTTGATTAAGCCAATGGGAATCCTCCGAAGTGTGGGCACATCCTGTTAGGCATGTAGGCATGTTAACTATTGGCATGGCTGTGATTGGCTGCCGAAATGATGTCATGATGCACTATAAAAGCCACCGCAGCCGCCATTTCTGGTCACTCTGCTGTGAATTCAGTTAGGGACAGGCTGCTGTAGAAGACTGTGAGGGACAGTTAGAAATAGCGATTCCACCAAACATCTAGTGCTTTACCCAGGCTACATAAACCACCACTGTAGCCTTCTTTGCCCTAGCAGCAGTGTTCACAGCTGTCTGCAAGGGCTGTGTGAGTGCAGCTCACGCTGTGGAGTGGGTCCTGCAGCCACGTCAGGCTGTAGGCCACCCAGTGTGATCACTGCTGCCTCATACATCTTTTATTTTTTGAGCTGCATTTTTTAAATAATTTCAATCTAGTGTGCTTCTATCCGTATCCATATACGTTGGTTGCAAACACTAGTAGTAGACAGCGGAGCCTTTCTGCAGCCTTTCAGTGCTAGTGTCCACTTTGCTGCACTGTTCACGGCTGTCTGAGAGGTCTCTGACTGTGTGTGAGTGCAGCTCACGCTGAGTAGTGTGTCCTGCAGCTACGTCTGGCTGTAGGACGCTCAGCGTGCGTCACTGCCTCACACATATTTTTATTTGAGTGCAGCTCATTTTTTCTTCTATTAGTGTGCATCCATCCGTCTCCATCTACGGTGGTTGCAAACACTATATAGGAGTACACAGCGGAGCCTTTCTGCAGCCTGTCAGTGCCAGTGCCCACTTAGCTGCACTGTTGACGGCTGTCTGAGAGGTCTCTGACTGTGTGTGAGTGCAGCTCACGCTGAGTAGAGTGTCCTGCAGCTACGTCTGGTTGTAGGACGCTCAACGTGCGTCACTGCCTCACACATATTTGTCTCTGAGTGCAGCTCATTTTTTCTTCTCCTATTAGTGTGCATCCATCCGTATCCATCAACATTGGTTGGTTGCAAACACTATATAGGAGTAGATAGAGGAGCCTTTTTTTCTGGCTTGTGCCCTGCCGGCGCAGCCAGATTAGTATTACCCAATTTTTTTGGAGCCTCATCTTTTGCATTGTAGGTTACCTGCCTGCATTGTAATAGCTCCAAAAAGTTGGTGATACTATCAGTTTCAATTCTTTGTTCTCATACTTTGAGTTTGTTTCAAACAAAGAAACCACATAAAAAGTTCACCAAACACTACATTTTGAACTTGTGTAGGCCACATCAGCTCCTATTAAAGTCTAGTCCACACACACACACTTCATAAAATTAGTGTTTCTTGTACCTGTAACCAGCTGTTCAGGAATAAGCACACTAAGGCCCCCCTTTGTACTTTTTTGCCTATCTTAAGCAGTCTTGCAAGATGAAGAAGGCAGGGAGTAAGGCGCGGGGGCGTGGGCGTGGGCGTGGAGTTTCAGCAGGGAGAGGACGTGGGGATTCTGCAGGGAGAGGACGTGGGGATTCTACAGGTAGAGGACGTGGGGATTCTGGGCCTGCTGCGGGCACCAGTGGATCAGCATCCCCCAGTTTTAGCAGGCAACAGTCCTTTATGCGCAGCTTTGTAGGACCTCAACGTACCCCACTGCTGCGGGAGGAACAAATTGAAGCCGTTGTCGGATGGATGGCAGCTAACGCATCGACTTCAATTACTTCCGCATCCTCTCAGGGTCAGAGCACCGAAGAGCAACCATCTGTCTCTTCACCACCTGCCAAAGTGCCCAGGCAGTCAGAGAGACATGGACAGGAGCCATCACAGTCTCTACTTCTGTTCTCGGAATCTGTTGGCTTGGAAAGAGGGGGCCAGCCAAGCAGCATTCCTGAATGTGAAGAAGAGGGAGTATGCAGTGATGCGCAACTTCTTTGTCCCTCTGAATCTGAAGAGGCGAGTGGGCCAGTGCCTATGGTCAGCACACCTCAGTACGCATCAGATGATGACGAGACTCAGTTGCCACTTTCTGGTGCGTACGGTGCTGGCGAGACAACCCCGGAGAAGCAGCTGTTTGAAGAGGGGAGGGAAGATGATGAGGTCCTTGACCCATCATGGCGTGAGCAACAGGAAGGTGGTGGGAGCAGCTCGGAGGAAGAGATTCCCCTACCGGCCAAAACAGGAGGCAGAGGGAGGGGGAAGACTTGGTTGCCTGTACCCTCCACTTCGGCACCCGTTAGGAGCATTCCTCCTTCCAAAGGCAAACCGGGCGCTCACAAGAGTTGCAGTGCGTGGTCCTTTTTTGACACAGTTGCAGATGACATTTGCTTTGTCAAATGCAAGCTGTGTCATCAGAGAGTCAAAAGAGGGAGAAATGTCAGCAACCTCAATACCACAAATATGTGGAAACATGTGCGCACCAAGCACGAGTTGGAGTTGCAGAGACACCCTGAAGACGTAGGCCAACGTACAGCACCACCTACCACCTCTTCAGTTCGTGTTGGGCCCTCTTCCTCCAGCTCACACACTGCTGGTTCGGCTTCCTCACAGGATCGCCAAGGAAGAACCTCTGCCACTGTTGTCCGGAGACCCTGTCAGATTCCACCCATAACAGCACGTTCCCATCCATCACAGCCATCGGTAGCACAGGCATGGGATAAAAGGCGCCCTTACTCGGCAAACCATCCCCGAGCACAGTCTCTGAATGCTGGCATTGCCAAACTTCTGGCAGTTGAAATGCTGTCATTCAGGCTGGTGGACACTGACACCTTCCGGGACTTAATGGCATTGGCAGTCCCCCAATACAACGTGCCCAGCCGCTTTTATTTCAGCAGGCGAGCCGTCCCTGCCCTGCAGAAACATGTTGAGGGCAAAATAAAACATGCGCTACTAAACGCCGTTAGTAGCAAGGTCCACCTGACCACCGATGCGTGGACCAGTAACCATGGACAGGGACGATACCTTTCCCTCACTGCCCACTGGGTCAATGTTGTGGAGCCGGGTACGGATCTGGAGAGTGGCGCTGTACGTGTTCTTCCAACGCCACGGATTGCAGGACTCCAGTCTGTACACATAGACTCCTCCTCCTACTCAAGTTCCTCAGAAACAGCAGAGCAGGAGCCTGTTACGACCGATATGAGCACAGCCGTGGCCAAACGTCAACAGGCTGTACTCAAATTAATTTCTTTGGGGAATCGAAGCCACACAGCGCAGGAGCTCTGGAATGCTATCAAGCTGGAGAGCGATGTGTGGTTTGGGCCAGCGAATCTCCAGCCGGGCTTGGTAGTGTGTGACAATGGCCGAAATCTGGTGGCAGCTCTTGGCCTAGGCAACCTCACACACATCCCATGTCTGGCACATGTTCTTAACTTGGTCGTGCAGAGCTTTCTGAGGGACTATCCGGATCTTGCTGCACTGTTGCACAAGGTCCGCATAGAGTGCGCTCACTTGCGACGTTCCAGCACGGCAAGATCGCGCCTCGCTGCTCTGCAGCGACGATTTGGCCTTCCGGAACATCGCATCATATGTGACCTACCCACCCGGTGGAATTCAACGTTACATATGTTGGAGCGGTTGTGTGAGCAGCAGGCAGCAGTCATGGAGTACCAGCTGCATCAGGCGCAAACAAGTCGCACTGTGCGCCGTTCACACTTCAGCACCATTGAGTGGGCCTCTATGAAGGACATCTGCCTCGTTTTGCGTGCCTTCGATGAATCCACGCGGATGGCGAGTGCAGACGATGCACTAGTCAGCATGACTGTCCCCCTTATCTGCCTGCTTCAACAAACACTGCAAGCACTAAGGGATGAGGTTTCAGAAGAGGTGGAGGATGAGGAGTCCCAAATGCCATCTGCTTCTGGACAGTCTGCGCTACGTGTTTCCTCACAAAGGCCTAGGCAGGGGACACTTTGTGAGGATGAGGAGGAGTCGATGGAGGAGGAAGACATCTCTCCAGAGGAGGGAGGTACACAAACCTCTACTCAGTATGTACAGCGAGGGTGGGGTGATGCAGAGCAGGTCGAGGTCACGCCTCAAACAGGGGACAGCGGTTCTTTGGCAGTTGGGAGTCTGCAGCACATGGTTGATTTCATGCTGCAGTGCCTGAGAAACGACCGCCGCATCGCCCACATTCTCGTCTCGGCTGATTATTGGGTGTACACCCTCCTAGATCCTCGCTACCGGGACAGCGTACAAAGGCTCATACCAACGTTGAACCGGGAGCGTAAAATGCGGGAGTACGAAGAGTCACTGGTGCAGTCCATAATGTTTTCCATTCCACCCGACAGCATTGTTGCTAGTGCTTTACAAAGCAGCTCTGTGCGTCGAGGCAGTGGAGGAAACTCTGCACAAAGAGGGAGCAGAGGCAGTGCCGCAGCACAAGGCAAGACCACTATGGCCCAAATGTGGCAAAGTTTTGTGTGTCAACCACAATTGTCTACACCATCAGCGACGCCTCGAGTCAGCAGGAGGCAACGCTTCCGTCAGATGGTGTCAGACTACATGTCTTGCCCTGTCGCTGTACTCCCAGATGGCTCTTCCCCCTTCAAGTTTTGGGTCTCTAAGCTGGATACATGGCCAGAGCTTAGCCAGTATGCATTGGAGGTGCTGGCTTGCCCTGCTGCCAGTGTATTATCGGAACGTGTCTTTAGTGCCGCAGGTGGTGTACTAACAGACCGTCGCACGCGACTATCTTCCGATAATGTTGACCGGCTGACTTTTCTGAAAATGAACAAGGCCTGGATCTCCAAAGACTTTGCCATTCCTCTTACAGACTAAATTAGTGGTTGGCAACTGTATCCAGGTCTGCTGGTGTGTTCATTTTTCTACCACCTGAACTATAATCCCTGTGCTTCAACACAGCCAGTTGTCGCTCAGATGTGTCGTCTGCACAGAGAAACACACTAGCTCCTGTGTTACTGGGGTTCAGTAATGCCAGCTGATCCCCTGCTGTGTGGACGGCAGAGTCACCAGCTCCATCAACATTCAAAACACTACTGATTTTTAAACGTGCCCAACTTAGGTCTCTGGCTCCACTGTCTCTACTATTTCCCCTGACCTCCAACCCCGCCATCTACATCTCTGAAGTGGCGTCAGCACAATCTACACTTGTTCCTGTGTTCCTGTGGCTCAGTCCCATCAGTTTATCCCCTGATGTGTGTCCGGCAAGGTCTCCTGCTCTGTCCACATTCCCATAACCAGTAGTGGGAATGAGGACAGAGCTGGCGAACTTGCCGGACAAACATCAGGGGATCAACTGATGGGACTGAGCACCAGTAACACAGGAACAAGTGTAGATTGTGCTGACGCCACTTCAGAGATGTAGCTGGCGGGGTTGGAGGCCAGGGTAAATAGTAGAGACAGTGGAGCCAGAGGCCTAAGTGGAGCATGGTTAGAATCAGTAGTAGTCCACAACCTCCATAAAAACCGATGCCCATTGGCCTCTGCATGCGGCATGCGTAATCCTGGGCTCCAACAGCGTCAGTTGGTGTTCAGAAGTGTCGTCTCCACAGAGCCAAACACATTCGTTCAAGTGTTAGTGGGGTTCAGCACTGCCAGCTGTTCCCCTGCTGTGGAGATGGCAAGTCTCCTGCTGCATTCACCTGCCAAAATCCAGTAGGCCCCAGCCTGCTCCTCGCCTAATCCTGGGCTCCAACAGCGTCAGTTGGTGTTCAGAAGTGTCGTCTCCACAGAGCCAAACACATTCGTTCAAGTGTTAGTGGGGTTCAGCACTGCCAGCTGTTCCCCTGCTGTGGAGATGGCAAGTCTCCTGCTGCATTCACCTGCCAAAATCCAGTAGGCCCCAGCCTGCTCCTCGCCTAATCCTGGGCTCCAACAGCGTCAGTTGGTGTTCAGAAGTGTCGTCTCCACAGAGCCAAACACATTTGTTCAAGTGTTAGTGGGGTTCAGCACTGCCAGCTGTTCCCCTGCTGTGGAGATGGCAAGTCTCCTGCTGCATTCACCTGCCAAAATCCAGTAGGCCCCAGCCTGCTCCTCGCCTAATCCTGGGCTCCAACAACGTCAGTTGGTGTTCAGAAGTGTCGTCTCCACAGAGCCAAACACATTCGTTCAAGTGTTAGTGGGGTTCAGCACTGCCAGCTGTTCCCCTGCTGTGGAGATGGCAAGTCTCCTGCTGCATTCACCTGCCAAAATCCAGTAGGCCCCAGCCTGCTCCTCGCCTAATCCTGGGCTCCAACAACGTCAGTTGGTGTTCAGAAGTGTCGTCTCCACAGAGCCAAACACATTCGTTCAAGTGTTAGTGGGGTTCAGCACTGCCAGCTGTTCCCCTGCTGTGGAGATGGCAAGTCTCCTGCTGCATTCACCTGCCAAAATCCAGTAGGCCCCAGCCTGCTCCTCGCCTAATCCTGGGCTCCAACAGCGTCAGTTGGTGTTCAGAAGTGTCGTCTCCACAGAGCCAAACACATTCGTTCAAGTGTTAGTGGGGTTCAGCACTGCCAGCTGTTCCCCTGCTGTGGAGATGGCAAGTCTCCTGCTGCATTCACCTGCCAAAATCCAGTAGGCCCCAGCCTGCTCCTCGCCTAATCCTGGGCTCCAACAACGTCAGTTGGTGTTCAGAAGTGTCGTCTCCACAGAGCCAAACACATTCGTTCAAGTGTTAGTGGGGTTCAGCACTGCCAGCTGTTCCCCTGCTGTGGAGATGGCAGTCTCTCCTGCTGTCTCCGCATTACAAAGACAGTAGGCCTCTGCCTACACCCTCCTATTTCCTGGGCTTCAACACAGCCAGTTGTAGTTCGGAAGTGCCGTCCACACGGAAAGAGACACTTGCTCCCGTGTCTCAGTGGGGTTCAGTAACGTCAGCTGATCCCCTGCTGTGTGGATGGCAGTCTCTCCTGCTGTCACCTCATTCAAAATACAGTAGGCCTCTGCCTACACCCTCCTATTTCCTGGGCTTCAACACAGCCAGTTGTAGTTCGGAAGTGCCGTCCACACGGAAAGAGACACTTGCTCCCGTGTCTCAGTGGGGTTCAGTAACGTCAGCTGATCCCCTGCTGTGTGGATGGCAGTCTCTCCTGCTGTAAACTCATTCAAAATACAGTAGGCCTCTGCCTACACCCTCCTATTTCCTGGGCTTCAACACAGCCAGTTGTAGTTCGGAAGTGCCGTCCACACGGAAAGAGATACTTGCTCCCGTGTCTCAGTGGGGTTCAGTAACGTCAGCTGATCCCCTGCTGTGTGGATGGCAGTCTCTCCTGCTGTAAACTCATTCAAAATACAGTAGGCCTCTGCCTACACCCTCCTATTTCCTGGGCTTCAACACAGCCAGTTGTAGTTCGGAAGTGCCGTCCACACGGAAAGAGATACTTGCTCCCGTGTCTCAGTGGGGTTCAGTAACGTCAGCTGATCCCCTGCTGTGTGGATGGCAGTCTCTCCTGCTGTAAACTCATTCAAAATACAGTAGGCCTCTGCCTACACCCTCCTATTTCCTGGGCTTCAACACAGCCAGTTGTAGTTCGGAAGTGCCGTCCACACGGAAAGAGACACTTGCTCCCGTGTCTCAGTGGGGTTCAGTAACGTCAGCTGATCCCCTGCTGTGTGGATGGCAGTCTCTCCTGCTGTCACCTCATTCAAAATACAGTAGGCCTCTGCCTACACCCTCCTATTTCCTGGGCTTCAACACAGCCAGTTGTAGTTCGGAAGTGCCGTCCACACGGAAAGAGACACTTGCTCCCGTGTCTCAGTGGGGTTCAGTAACGTCAGCTGATCCCCTGCTGTGTGGATGGCAGTCTCTCCTGCTGTAAACTCATTCAAAATACAGTAGGCCTCTGCCTACACCCTCTTATTTCCTGGGCTTCAACACAGCCAGTTGTAGTTCGGAAGTGCCGTCCACACGGAAAGAGATACTTGCTCCCGTGTCTCAGTGGGGTTCAGTAACGTCAGCTGATCCCCTGCTGTGTGGATGGCAGTCTCTCCTGCTGTAAACTCATTCAAAATACAGTAGGCCTCTGCCTACACCCTCCTATTTCCTGGGCTTCAACACAGCCAGTTGTAGTTCGGAAGTGCCGTCCACACGGAAAGAGATACTTGCTCCCGTGTCTCAGTGGGGTTCAGTAACGTCAGCTGATCCCCTGCTGTGTGGATGGCAGTCTCTCCTGCTGTCACCTCATTCAAAATTCAGTAGGCCTCTGCCTACACCCTCCTATTTCCTGGGCTTCAACACAGCCAGTTGTAGTTCGGAAGTGCCGTCCACACGGAAAGAGATACTTGCTCCCGTGTCTCAGTGGGGTTCAGTAACGTCAGCTGATCCCCTGCTGTGTGGATGGCAGTCTCTCCTGCTGTCACCTCATTCAAAATACAGTAGGCCTCTGCCTACACCCTCCTATTTCCTGGGCTTCAACACAGCCAGTTGTAGTTCGGAAGTGCCGTCCACACGGAAAGAGACACTTGCTCCCGTGTCTCAGTGGGGTTCAGTAACGTCAGCTGATCCCCTGCTGTGTGGATGGCAGTCTCTCCTGCTGTAAACTCATTCAAAATACAGTAGGCCTCTGCCTACACCCTCCTATTTCCTGGGCTTCAACACAGCCAGTTGTAGTTCGGAAGTGCCGTCCACACGGAAAGAGATACTTGCTCCCGTGTCTCAGTGGGGTTCAGTAACGTCAGCTGATCCCCTGCTGTGTGGATGGCAGTCTCTCCTGCTGTCACCTCATTCAAAATTCAGTAGGCCTCTGCCTACACCCTCCTATTTCCTGGGCTTCAACACAGCCAGTTGTAGTTCGGAAGTGCCGTCCACACGGAAAGAGATACTTGCTCCCGTGTCTCAGTGGGGTTCAGTAACGTCAGCTGATCCCCTGCTGTGTGGATGGCAGTCTCTCCTGCTGTCACCTCATTCAAAATTCAGTAGGCCTCTGCCTACACCCTCCTATTTCCTGGGCTTCAACACAGCCAGTTGTAGTTCGGAAGTGCCGTCCACACGGAAAGAGACACTTGCTCCCGTGTCTCAGTGGGGTTCAGTAACGTCAGCTGATCCCCTGCTGTGTGGATGGCAGTCTCTCCTGCTGTAAACTCATTCAAAATTCAGTAGGCCTCTGCCTACACCCTCCTATTTCCTGGGCTTCAACACAGCCAGTTGTAGTTCGGAAGTGCCGTCCACACGGAAAGAGATACTTGCTCCCGTGTCTCAGTGGGGTTCAGTAATGTCAGCTGATCCCCTGCTGTGTGGATGGCAGTCTCTCCTGCTGTCACCTCATTCAAAATACAGTAGGCCTCTGCCTACACCCTCCTATTTCCTGGGCTTCAACACAGCCAGTTGTAGTTCGGAAGTGCCGTCCACACGGAAAGAGACACTTGCTCCCGTGTCTCAGTGGGGTTCAGTAACATCAGCTGATCCCCTGCTGTGTGGATGGCAGTCTCTCCTGCTGTAAACTCATTCAAAATACAGTAGGCCTCTGCCTACACCCTCCTATTTCCTGGGCTTCAACACAGCCAGTTGTAGTTCGGAAGTGCCGTCCACACGGAAAGAGACACTTGCTCCCGTGTCTCAGTGGGGTTCAGTAACGTCAGCTGATCCCCTGCTGTGTGGATGGCAGTCTCTCCTGCTGTAAACTCATTCAAAATACAGTAGGCCTCTGCCTACACCCTCCTATTTCCTGGGCTTCAACACAGCCAGTTGTAGTTCGGAAGTGCCGTCCACACGGAAAGAGACACTTGCTCCCGTGTCTCAGTGGGGTTCAGTAATGTCAGCTGATCCCCTGCTGTGTGGATGGCAAAGTCTCCTGCTGCCTACACAGTCGTACCACTACTGATTTTTAACCGTGCTCCAATTAGGCCTGTGGCTACACTGTCTCTCGTATTTCCCCTGTCCTCCAACCCCGCCAGTTACAGCTCCGAAGTGGCGTCTGCACAATCCACACTTGTTCCTGTGTTACAGGTGTTCAGTCCGGTCAGTTAATCCCCTGATGTGTGTCCGGCAATGTCGCCTGCTCTGTCCACATTCCCATTATCGGAATGTGGACAGAGCAGGCGACATTGCCGGACACACATCAGGGGATTAACTGACCGGACTGAACACCTGTAACACAGGAACAAGTGTGGATTGTGCAGACGCCACTTCGGAGCTGTAACTGGCGGGGTTGGAGGACAGGGGAAATACGAAAATCAGTGAAGCCACAGGCCTAAGTGGAGCTTGGTTCAAATTAGTAGTCTACAACCGATCTTAAAATTTCTTCAATGCAGCCTAAGCCTGCTCCATGCTTGTCCCTGGGCTTCAACACAGCCAGTTGTTGCTCGGAAGTGCCGTCTTCACAGAGTAAAACACTAGCTCCTGTGTTTGTGGGGTTCAGTAACGTCAGCTGTTCCCCTGCTGTTTTGATGGCAATCTGTCCTGCTGCCTCCCAATTGACAGCACATCAGGCCTCAGCCTGCTAAGTGCTTGTCCTGGGCTCCAACATCGCCAGTTGCTGCTCATAACTGACTTTGGCACGGGTACTCCCTCCTGCCCAGCTTGGTTCCAGCCCTGCCTGCTGTTTCCGGGAAGTGTCAATGTCAGTTTGCCACCCCAAGTTGCCATGTCGTGTTGCGGTTGGGTTAGCCGAGGCTAGGGTGCCAGCAGTTTAGGTGCTTCCTATGTGGACTGCGGGTTCTGGTAAGAAAGGTTTGTTCCATAGTGCCAGTAGGACAAGCACCCCCTGTAGGACTGTGTGATTCGGTAACTGCGGCCAGCTTGCGGCATGCCAACTTTGCTTTTCAGGGGTAACTTCTGATACCCCTCCGGGTTCCAGCACCGTCAGCTGGTTCTCATCAGAGCCTTTGGCCTAGGTGCCTCCATCTCGGTATCCGAGTTCCGGCAACGTCTGCTGGTCCTTGGTAGTGCTTTGTAGCACAGGTACCTCCTGCTTAGTAACCGGGTTCCAGCACCGTCAGCTGGTCCTCGGTTGTGCCATTGGCTCTTATTCCTTCTGCTGCCCCTCCGGGTGCCAGCACTGTCAGCTGGTCCTCGCTATTTCCATTTGCTCTTGCAGCTTATGCTACCCCTCCGGGTTCCAGCACCGTCAGCTGGTTCTCGTCAGAGCCTTTGGCCTAGGTGCCTCCATCTCGGTATCCGAGTTCCGGCAACGTCTGCTGGTCCTTGGTAGTGCTTTGTAGCACAGGTACCTCCTGCTTAGTAACCGGGTTCCAGCACCGTCAGCTGGTCCTCGGTTGTGCCATTGGCTCTTATTCCTTCTGCTGCCCCTCCGGGTGCCAGCACTGTCAGCTGGTCCTCGCTATTTCCATTTGCTCTTGCAGCTTATGCTACCCCTCCGGGTTCCAGCACCGTCAGCTGGTTCTCGTCAGAGCCTTTGGCCTAGGTGCCTCCATCTCGGTATCCGAGTTCCGGCAACGTCTGCTGGTCCTTGGTAGTGCTTTGTAGCACAGGTACCTCCTGCTTAGTAACCGGGTTCCAGCACCGTCAGCTGGTCCTCGGTTGTGCCATTGGCTCTTATTCCTTCTGCTGCCCCTCCGGGTGCCAGCACTGTCAGCTGGTCCTCGCTATTTCCATTTGCTCTTGCAGCTTATGCTACCCCTCCGGGTTCCAGCACCGTCAGCTGGTTCTCGTCAGAGCCTTTGGCCTAGGTGCCTCCATCTCGGTATCCGAGTTCCGGCAACGTCTGCTGGTCCTTGGTAGTGCTTTGTAGCACAGGTACCTCCTGCTTAGTAACCGGGTTCCAGCACCGTCAGCTGGTCCTCGGTAGTGCCATTGGCTCTTGTTCCTTCTGCTGCCCCTCCGGGTGCCAGTACCGTCAGCTGGTTCAAGAGGACAAAGAACAGGAAGACAACCACCAAGATGCAGAACAACAAGAGAGAGAAGACAAAGAAGCATAAAAAAAACAAAGCAGAAGAACATTAAGCATAAGACTAATACTCTGAGCAAATGATATTATCTTATTTATAAGCAGAAGAAGACTAAGCAGTGTATGGGGGTGAGTCCGTTCCTCCTCGTGGTGCCCCTGGAAAAGGCCTGCTTCTGCAGGCCAAACTGAACGCGGACAAATCCTGTTGTAAATCTTTTGTGACAGGCAGAACGGAAGGTGTAAACTTCTAACTTTTCTAGATAACAACTACAGGAATGCCTGACACAAACAAGAATATGATGAAGAAGAATAGGAAGAAGATGAAGAAGCTGAATATGTAGAATAATAATTGTTGAATAAGAAGAATATGAAGAATGTAAGAAAAGGAAGAAGAAGAAGAAGAAGAAGAAGAATGTAAAAAAAGGAAGTAGAAGAAGAAGAAGAAGAATGTAAAAAAAGGAAGTAGAAGAAGAAGAAGAAGAATGTAAAAAAAGGAAGTAGAAGAAGAAGAAGAAGAATGTAAAAAAAGGAAGTAGAAGAAGAAGAAGAAGAATGTAAAAAAAGGAAGTAGAAGAAGAAGAAGAAGAATGTAAAAAAAGGAATAAGAAGAAGAATGTAAAAAAAGGAAGTAGAAGAAGAAGAAGAAGAATGTAAAAAAAGGAAGTAGAAGAAGAAGAAGAAGAATGTAAAAAAAGGAAGTAGAAGAAGAAGAAGAATGTAAAAAAAGGAAGTAGAAGAAGAAGACATACATGTCTGGCAAAATATAAATGAGGCTAACATAGTCAATATCTTTGTAACTCCTAACATCTTTAAAAAAAAAAGTTTAATTCCTGCTATTCCATTTGATTGGGCTAAACCTCTATGGCTTTAATGTCTCCTCCACCTCCCACAATACATTCTACATTATTCTTAGTTGTTTTTCTTCATGTAGAATTAACCTACAAGGAAAGAAAGGGTTTTTTTTAATTCCGATATTTTGGCCCCATTGACTTGCATTGGTTCCCGGTATCGGAATCGGCGATACCGATACTTTTTTTAAAGATCGGCCGATCCATTCCGATCCGATATTTTCAAGTATCGGCTGGTATCGCTCAACTCTAGACCTGACTTTTGTGAAAGCTGGGTTTCATGAAACCCGACTAGACCCAAAAAAAGGCAAAGTTGCTCATCTCTAGTTTGAAGGTTTCCTACTTGCCAGGGAGGCGGCTTGCTTCTCCTGAACTCAACTGTCCATTCGCCGAAGCTTCTAGAAGAGTCTAGAAGAGTCAGCTTTGCTTCTCCTGCATCAGTGGAGCAGAGGAGGCAGAAGATGGTGGGAAGGCTGGATCAGAGAAGATCTTGCAAGCTGCAGAGCAAAGAGCTTGTAAGTGCTGCTCTCTTTGCTAAGGACACAAGCCACTTCTGACAGCTACAGAGGTGGCTTATGATTTAGGCAATGGGCAGTAAAGTACAGAATTAGAAATCCCTTGAGAAAGGAGAGGATTTCTGATAAGTGGTAAACTGCAAAGTTGCTTGTTTGTACAAGACCTTTGCAGTTTTACCTGTTTAAGTAGATGAAACAACCATGAAACAAGGGAATCTGTCAGCAGGTTTCTGCTATATAATCGAGAGTGTCATGATATAGGGGCAGAGAGCAGAATTTTATTAATGTGCCACTTGCTCATCAAATTGCTGTAGTTTCAATAAAATCAGTTTTTTATCAGCAAGATATTAGCACCGCAGGACTAGGTGTCTCATGCCATGTAGTCCTGCTAATATGTATAAGCCCGCCCCCCACCACTGATTGGCAGCTTGCTGACAGTGCACACAGGAAGCGGTCAATCAGTGGTGTGGGCGGGATTATACACAGCTCAGCATTGTGAGCACTGCTATATTTTCAGCATAGAAAACAGGGATTCTATCAAAACTGCTATAAAAGAAGCCTAGTAAGTGATACATCTCTGGAATCGGGATCTCTGTCTCTACATCATGCAGCTCTCAGATTACATAGCAAAAACCTGATGACAGATTCCCTTTAAACAGACGAGACTGGAGCTGGATCTTCATTTTTGATAAAAATATTTTATGGTTTTAGCTTACATCTCATGATTGAAAGTTGTGCAAATGACAATCTCAGCACTGCTACATCCGTATGCTGATGATGGGTAGAATGATACAAGGTAGGTGACACATTCTGAGGATTCTCTTTGTATCCAGTTCTATCACAGACCAGTAGCATTTAATGATGGGGATGATGTTATCATGGGGCCAGGCAGTGCTAACCACGATCCTGCAAATGTGACGTAAAATCATTGATATATTAATTTTCTAGGAATTATTTATTTGCCGTATGGAAGCAGCATTGATTGCTTCATGAAGTGATCAGCGGGACGCCGGGGCCCTGCGCGCTTAAAAGAGAATGATTAGCATTATGTCTTAAAACCTGACTGCTTCTCAGCGGTTGGCATCCGTTGAAGTTGGCAAAAATAATTCCCAGGGCCTGGCAGTTTCCTGCTGTATCAGCATGTAGAAAAGTGTGATCTAAATCTCCTGAGGTGTTCTGTAGAGGGAGAGCGAGGCAAAATGTCGCCGCGCGCCGAACTGAGACGCTTTCATCTACGCGCTTCGCAATGATCTGTAACTGTAAATTATTTTATGTTACTGTCATTTCTACATGTGACAAAACGTATCTGCGCTACATGTAATGGAGCCGTGGCAGGAGTACCGTGCCTTAAAGGAGCTGAATCATCATCTTATTTAAAGGGGCAATCCGAGACTTTGATGTCCTGTCCTTAAAGGAGTTGTGCGCTTTATCTGTATTTTACAAAGTGTTTTAAAGGTTGTTGTTTTTGTTTTGACGTTAGTGCATATATTTGGGGCTGAAATACATTTTTAAAGGTGGGGTTCCTTAGAAAAGTCGCATTTTTGCCTTCTATAGCTTCGGCGCCACCCTGTCTATTGCAAGCTGCAGAAAGAGTTAGCTAAGAGTCTGTAAGAGAGCTCGCTATGACGGTCTGACCAGGAGTTTGTAACTCTTTTATCCGTCTTGTTCCGAGCTCCTGATCTAGAACCAAAGACCACATCAAAGTGAAAGGGGCTATCCAGGACTATTTTATTTTTTTACTATGAGCCTAAAAATTTACAGACAGGTACTTGTTAACCACCTGCCTGTTCTACCTGATACTGGCTCATAGCAATCACCGGCCACTCGTGCCGGCGATTCATCTGTTTCACTTGAACAGACCAACTCTTCCTCTTCAGAGCTGCTTTGTTGATGAGGTGTGATTGCTACAGAGCAGAGAGGAAGAGGAGCGGCTGCACTGTCAATGTCTATGACCGCTCTGTGCTGGTGGAGATTGGCACCGGACAGGTGGTTAGCAAATACCATTACTTATGACACCTCTCATGCAGACTTCTTGAAAAACTGTCTTTATTATTTCATCATCAACATTATTACATTGTTAGACGCTCATCTATTACATCATCTATTTAGTCTACTGAGCCGTCAGTCTTCTATCTTCTTAGGGTGACCAATCAGAAAATGCTAATTCAGCTCCGATGACGTAATCCTAATTACAGTTGCATCACCTACTTTTATAAATGCTCTCAATGTAAGTTATACAGTTTTAGGATTTCTTAGCTTAGTTTCTTATCATATTGACATGTTTCTATTTGTGTTTTCAGATATACCTCATTCTTCCTCAACAAAGCAAATAGTTTTTGCTACATATGTGATGAAGTCACGTTTGAGTCACAAAGGCCAAACTTGACTATCATGATAAGGAAAGCCTACAACCCGTATTTTGGCTGCAGAATAGTAGATCAGGGCAAGAGTTGGGCTCCACACATAAGCTACGACAAATGTGCATTACATCTTACCCAGTGGTTGCATGGGAAGAAGCAATCTACGCCAATGATCTGGAGAGAGACAAACAATCACACTACAATTGCTATTTCTTGATTGTGCCCCCTATTATGGAAGGCGCTTGAAGGAAAAGTGGATTTTACAGTATCCCAACCTTCCATCTGCAATACGTCCAGTTCCACATACAGAAGAACTGACGCTTCCAAAAGCACCAGAAACATTTTCAGTAGAGTCAAGTGACGAAGAAGAGTGTGCTTGGTGTCATGAAGCATCTTCTTCTCAAGACCCAGATTTTATGTCAGCAACTTCAACTGAACCACACCTTCTTACAAAAAGTGTTCTGAACGATCCTGTTAAGAGATTTGGATCTGCCCAAGAATAAGGCTGAGATCTTAGATTCCAGGCTACAGCAGTGGAGTATCCTAGCGGGCGATGCTCAGATTTCTTTGTTCCGCAACCATGATAAAGATCTTGTCCAATACTTCTTCATGGAGGGCGATCTTGTGGAATGCAACAACATAAACTGTTAATGGAAGCTCTGAAGAGTAGTCATAATTAGAGTTGAGCGAAACGAGTCGAAAAAATTCAAAAGTCGCCGACTTTTGGTAAAGTAGGGTTTCATGAAACGAAACCCGACCCTAGGATGAGGTCGGCCACGAGGTCGGCGACTTACGCGCCAAAGTCACGTTTCAAAAGTTTGTTTTGCTCTCTTTTTCAGCCAATCAGGATCCACGGACACTGTGGGCAACGTGATGACATAGGCACGGGTCACCACCATCTTTCAGAAGGGCATGCAAGTGATTGGCTTGCTTTGGTGGGCGTCACAGGGGGTATAAAAGGGCGTGCACGCCGACCGCCATCTTACTTCTGCCGATCTTAGTATAGGGAGAGGTTGCTGCTGATTCTGTAGGGAGAGCGTTAGGCAGGGAAGAAGACAAAAAAACTGCTTCTGCTGCTAGCGATTTGGCCTGCACAACACACCAGTCACTGTGTGTGCAGTGCAAGGGGAGGCTATATAGTGGTGTATCAGTGGTGTTGGTTGTTGGGCTGCCTTCTAAGGCTTCCTGACATTCCTGCATTGCTGTTTACCCACTGCTCCGCAAACTGCTTTTTTAAAAGCAATCCCAATTTTTTTTTTTGTCCTGCTGAGAAGACAAAAAAACTGCTTCTGCTGCTAGCAATTTGGCCTGCACAACACACCAGTCACTGTGTGTGCAGTGCAAGGGGAGGCTATATAGTGGTGTATCAGTGGTGTTGGTTGTTGGGCTGCCTTCTAAGGCTTCCTGACATTCCTGCATTGCTGTTTACCCACTGCTCCGCAAACTGCTTTTTTAAAAGCAATCCAATCTACCTTATCCTCTAGTCACTTTTGTCACAGCTGTGCCATCGAGCCTGTCACATAGCGCTCAGATATTCATTGGGCCTCACACAATCCAAACGTGTACAGTGTCCAAAAGTGTGTGCAGAGATTCAAAATCTCCCTTATCCTCTAGTCACTTTTGTCACAGCTGTGCCATTGAGCCTGTCACATAGCGCTCAGATATTCATTGGGCCTCACACAATCCAAAAGTGTCCAGTGTCCAAAAGTGTGTGCAGAGATTCAAAATCTCCCTTATCCTCTAGTCACTTTTGTCACAGCTGTGCCATCGAGCCTGTCACATAGCGCTCAGATATTCATTGGGCCTCACACAATCCAAAAGTGTCCAGTGTCCAAAAGTGTGTGCAGAGATTCAAAATCTCCCTTATCCTCTAGTCACTTTTGTCACAGCTGTGCCATCGAGCCTGTCACATAGCGCTCAGATATTCATTGGGCCTCACACAATCCAAACGTGTCCAGTGTCCAAAAGTGTGTGCAGAGATTCAAAATCTCCCTTATCCTCTAGTCACTTTGGTCACAGCTGTGCCATCGAGCCTGTCACATAGCGCTCAGATATCAGTGGGCCTCACACAATCCAAAAGTGTCCAGTGTCCAAAAGTGTGTGCAGAGATTCAAAATCTCCCTTATCCTCTAGTCACTTTGGTCACAGCTGTGCCATCGAGCCTGTCACATAGCGCTCAGATATCAGTGGGCCTCACACAATCCAAAAGTGTCCATCCAGTGTCCAAAAGTGTGTGCAGAGATTCAAAATCTCCCTTATCCTCTAGTCACTTTTGTCACAGCTGTGCCATCGAGCCTGTCACATAGCGCTCAGATATTCATTGGGCCTCACACAATCCAAAAGTGTCCAGTGTCCAAAAGTGTGTACAGAGATTCAAAATCTCCCTTATCCTCTAGTCACTTTTGTCACAGCTGTGCCATCGAGCCTGTCACATAGCGCTCAGATATTCATTGGGCCTCACACAATCCAAAAGTGTCCAGTGTCCAAAAGTGTGTGCAGAGATTCAAAATCTCCCTTATCCTCTAGTCACTTTTGTCACAGCTGTGCCATCGAGCCTGTCACATAGTGCTCAGATATTCATTGGGCCTCACACAATCCAAAAGTGTCCAGTGTCCAAAAGTGTGTGCAGAGATTCAAAATCTCCCTTATCCTCTAGTCACTTTTGTCACAGCTGTGCCATCGAGCCAGTCACATAGCGCTCAGATATTCATTGGGCCTCACACAATCCAAAAGTGTCCAGTGTCCAAAAGTGTGTGCAGAGATTCAAAATCTCCCTTATCCTCTAGTCACTTTTGTCACAGCTGTGCCATCGAGCCTGTCACATAGCGCTCAGATATTCATTGGGCCTCACACAATCCAAAAGTGTCCAGTGTCCAAAAGTGTGTGCAGAGATTCAAAATCTCCCTTATCCTCTAGTCACTTTTGTCACAGCTGTGCCATCGAGCCTGTCACATAGCGCTCAGATATTCATTGGGCCTCACACAATCCAAAAGTGTCCAGTGTCCAAAAGTGTGTGCAGAGATTCAAAATCTCCCTTATCCTCTAGTCACTTTGGTCACAGCTGTGCCATCGAGCCTGTCACATAGCGCTCAGATATTCATTGGGCCTCACACAATCCAAAAGTGTCCAGTGTCCAAAAGTGTGTGCAGAGATTCAAAATCTCCCTTATCCTCTAGTCACTTTTGTCACAGCTGTGCCATCGAGCCTGTCACATAGCGCTCAGATATTCATTGGGCCTCACACAATACCAAAAGTGTCCAGTGTCCAAAAGTGTGTGCAGAGATTCAAAATCTCCCTTATCCTCTAGTCACTTTTGTCACAGCTGTGCCATCGAGCCTGTCACATAGCGCTCAGATATTCATTGGGCCTCACACAATCCAAAAGTGTCCAGTGTCCAAAAGTGTGTGCAGAGATTCAAAATCTCCCTTATCCTCTAGTCACTTTTGTCACAGCTGTGCCATCGAGCCTGTCACATAGTGCTCAGATATTCATTGGGCCTCACACAATCCAAAAGTGTCCAGTGTCCAAAAGTGTGTGCAGAGATTCAAAATCTCCCTTATCCTCTAGTCACTTTTGTCACAGCTGTGCCATCGAGCCTGTCACATAGCGCTCAGATATTCATTGGGCCTCACACAATCCAAAAGTGTCCAGTGTCCAAAAGTGTGTGCAGAGATTCAAAATCTCCCTTATCCTCTAGTCACTTTTGTCACAGCTGTGCCATCGAGCCTGTCACATAGCGCTCAGATATTCATTGGGCCTCACACAATCCAAAAGTGTCCAGTGTCCAAAAGTGTGTGCAGAGATTCAAAATCTCCCTTATCCTCTAGTCACTTTTGTCACAGCTGTGCCATCGAGCCTGTCACATAGCGCTCAGATATTCATTGGGCCTCACACAATCCAAAAGTGTCCAGTGTCCAAAAGTGTGTGCAGAGATTCAAAATCTCCCTTATCCTCTAGTCACTTTGGTCACAGCTGTGCCATCGAGCCTGTCACATAGCGCTCAGATATTCATTGGGCCTCACACAATCCAAAAGTGTCCAGTGTCCAAAACTGTGTGCAGAGATTCAAAATCTCCCTTATCCTCTAGTCACTTTTGTCACAGCTGTGCCATCGAGCCTGTCACATAGCGCTCAGATATTCATTGGGCCTCACACAATACCAAAAGTGTCCAGTGTCCAAAAGTGTGTGCAGAGATTCAAAATCTCCCTTATCCTCTAGTCACTTTTGTCACAGCTGTGCCATCGAGCCTGTCACATAGCGCTCAGATATTCATTGGGCCTCACACAATCCAAAAGTGTCCAGTGTCCAAAAGTGTGTGCAGAGATTCAAAATCTCCCTTATCCTCTAGTCACTTTTGTCACAGCTGTGCCATCGAGCCTGTCACATAGCGCTCAGATATTCATTGGGCCTCACACAATCCAAAAGTGTCCAGTGTCCAAAAGTGTGTGCAGAGATTCAAAATCTCCCTTATCCTCTAGTCACTTTGGTCACAGCTGTGCCATCGAGCCTGTCACATAGCGCTCAGATATCAGTGGGCCTCACACAATCCAAAAGTGTCCAGTGTCCACAAGTGTCTGCAGAAATTCAAAATCTCCCCTGTCCTATAGACACCTTGTACCTTTTTTTACATTACTATATAGTTTGTTGGATTTTGTCTACATTTCTACCAAAAATGAGGAAGGCTGGTGGAAGAGGCCGTGGAATTGGGCGGGGGTTGGCAGCTGGTAATGATGGTGTTGGTGGTGGATCTGATGGTAGTGGCAAGAGCAAAATAGGACCAAATGCAGGAGGTGCTGACCCTGCGTCATCGTCTGGCTACATAAGGCCTCGAACGCTTAGTTTTCTAGGAGTTGGCAAACTGCTTTTAAAGCCAGAGCATCAGGAAAAAGTTTTGTCTTACATTGCTGACTCAGCCTCCAGCTGTATCGCCTCCTCTTCTTCAGTTGTAAAAAGTAAAAGCACTGAGTCGTCATTGGAGGCTCATGTTCATGAACCACACCTTTCCTTGTGTCCTTCACCCCAACCAAGATTGAAGGATGACGCAGGCCATACTACTGATTACTCCATGGAGCTGTTTTCACATACCATGCCTGGATTATCAAGTGAAATGGTGAATTACCCAGGCCAAGATGAATCTGACATGGAGTGCACTGATGCACAGCCGCTGATGGATGATTCTGCTGGTACATTCACTCAGAGCACTACATTGTCCTCGCAGTGTACAGAGCCAGATTCTGACCCTGATGAGACTCAGGTGCCCCTTCCCGCACACTATACCACCATACACGGTGACACAGAGGAAGGTGCACATGACATAGAAGAGGAGGTGATGGATGACCCAGTTGTTGTCCCAGATTGGCATCCATTGGGGGAAGAGGGTGCTGCTTCCAATAGCTCAGATGAGGAGCATCCACAGCAGACATCGACATCGCAACAGCTGTTATCTGGCAGGCCCGGAGCACTCCAAAGACAGGTTCCAAACATCAAAATAGTTGCTGGACAGCTTGTCCAGAGGGTCAAAAGATCACAGCGTGCTAGGCCGCAAAATGTCTGCCAAAGTAGGAAGAGTGCAGTGTGGCACTTTTTTGACCAAAATCCTCATGATCAGGCCAAGGTTATCTGTAAGAAGTGCGCAAAGACCTGTAGCCGAGGGAAAAATCTGAAAAATTTGTATACCAGTTGCATGCTTAGACATTTAACCAGCATGCACTTGCAAGCGTGGACACAACACCAAACCTCAAGTGCCACATGTGCAACTGATCACAACGAAGGTAGTCAGCAACGCTACATTGTTTCCCCCACTGTAAGCCCACCGGTTAGCACAGCAGCAAATGTTGAGGTGTTGTTGCAAGACCACAGCAGTCAGGGAATCCCACTGTTATATCAACAAAAGACTGATTCTAGGCCATCAGAAAGAACACCAACTCCATCACCATCATCAACCCTCTCTCAGTCCGCCCTGTCCACCGCTACTTCCACCATATGCAGCTCTCAAGTCCAGCTCACCCTCCCAGACACTATGAGTAGGTCAAGAAAGTACTCAGTCTCTCATCCGCGTACACTGGGTTTGAACGCCCACATTGCCAAACTAATCTCGTTTGAGATGATGCCCTTTCGGTTGGTGGAAAGCACAGCTTTCCGCGAACTCATGGCCTATGCAGTACCACGCTATGACCTACCCAGTCGCCACTTCTTCTCTCGCAAAGCCATCCAAGCCCTCCACCATCATGTGAAAGACCGCATTGTCCATGCACTCAAGCAGTCAGTGAGCGGAAAGGTGCACCTCACAACTGATGCATGGTCCAGTCGGCATGGCCAGGGCCGTTACTTGTCCATCACTGCGCACTGGGTTAATGTGGTGGATGCAGGGTCCACAGGGGACAGCGGTGGTGGGACAGTGCTGCCTAGCCCACGGTATAGGAAACAGTTGGCTGTAGGCGTTCGACCCTCCTCCTCCTCCTCCAGAAGCGAAAGCTCGTCCACAGAGCGCAGTCGTACGAGCACTCCATCTGCAGCTGCCACTGTTGCACACGATGTGTCCCCCTATCGAGCAGCTAGTGGAAAGCGTCAGCAGGCTGTGTTGCAGATGATGTGTTTGGGCGACAGACACACCGCCGAGGTGCTGGCCGAGTACTTGAAGCGACAAACTGAGTCATGGCTGGGCAGTGTACATCTTGAGGCAGGCAAGGTAGTTAGTGATAACGGCCGTAATTTTGTGGCAGCCATAGCCCTTTCATAACTCAGCCACATACCTTGCTTGGCTCACACCTTGAACCTGGTGGTGCAGTGCTTCCTCAAAAATTATCCGGAGTTAACAGCCCTGCTCCAGAAGGTGCGAAGACTGTGCGCGCACATCCGCCGGTCGCCTGTACACTCCGTTCGTATGCAGAAGCTGCAGCGATTGCTCCACCTTCCCAACCACCGCCTCATTATCGACATTGCAACAAGGTGGAACTCCACCCTGCACATGGTGGAGCGGCTGTGCGAGCAGAGGCAGGCCATAATGCATTTGTGGGAGGATACACGGCCAGGCACTTTGAGAGCAGACATGGAGTTGACAGGTGTGCAGTGGTCGAAGCTGAAAGACCTTTGTAAAGTCCTTCAGTGTTTTGAGGAATGCACACGGCTGGTAAGCGCAGACGACGCCATCCTAAGCATGAGCATCCCACTTATGCGTCTGCTCATGCAAACTTTGACGCACCTTAAGGAGCAGGCGTCTGCAGCCAATGTTGATGAGGAGGAAGAGGAGGAGGGAATCCTTGATGACATTCAGCCATTGTCTGCTCAGGGACCTCTCCTGGACGAGGTGGAGGAAGAAGAGGAGGAGGAGGATGATGATGGGGATGATTACTTAGGGGAGGAGGATGCATCTCGTGGGGCAAGTGAAAATGTTGGCGTGGCAAGGTCTGGTACAGGGTTTGTGCATGACTGGAGGGATGTGGATTTGCCAGAAAGTGCTCCTCCACCCAGCACTCGCAGTGCATCATTGACACCGGGAACATTGGCCCACATGTCAGATTATGCCATGCGGATCCTAAAAAGGGACCCCCGCATTGCCAAAATGATGAACGATGACGACTACTGGTTGGCCAGCATCCTGGATCCACGCTATAAAGGCAAATTACAAAACATCATGCCACAGGAGAACCTTGACCTAATATTGGCTAATAAACAAGCAACTCTGGTAAATCGGTTGCTTGAGGCATTCCCAGCACACAGCAGCGGTGATGGTTCTCACACGAGCCGTACGGGCCGGGGGCAGCTTTACAGAGGTGTTCGTGGTGCACACAGCAGAAGTGGCGTTGGAGACAGGGGTTTCATGACAATGTTGTGGACTGATTTTTCAAATACCGCTCACACAACTGGTAATACTGCATCGATGGAAAGTGACAGGAGACAGCAGTTGTCAACTATGGTTACAAACTACTTTTCCTCCCATATCGATGTTCTCCCACACAGGTCATTCCCCTTTGACTATTGGGCCGCTAAACTGGACACCTGGCCTGAATTGGCCCAATACGCCTTACAGGAGCTCGCTTGCCCAGCTGCAAGTGTGCTATCGGAAAGAGTCTTCAGTGCAGCTGGATCAATCCTGACAGAAAAAAGGACCCGTCTGTCAACCCAAAATGTGGATGATCTAACCTTCATTAAAATGAATCACGCATGGGTTTCCAAGGATTTTGTCCCACCTTCCCCTGATGACACATAGGGTGACTGAAAAAGGGCTTGCTTTGGTCCACCTCTTCCTGGTACTTCACCTATTTCGCCTTTTGCATCAGCTGAATGTCCAACATCAACATATGCCACTTTCTAAAACTCCCTAACTGTGCTGCCTCCCCCCCATGGCCGGGGTCACCACCTAGCGCACGACACCGTGCGAGTGCCGTTGCCCTGGACAGGTGGGTAGGCCGACTCTTGGGCGCGGGCACTGGCACAGGGTCCCTCATAGTGCAATCAAGTGTCTCTGACGGTGGTGGTGCACACCCGCCGTCAAACACACCGCTGTACTATGAGGGGCCCAGTGCCAGTACCGACGCCCACGAGTGGGCCCCCCTTGCTTGGGCAGGGCCCCAGCATTTGCAATCTTTACCTCTCTCTGCTCCTCCGCTGTGTAATCTGGGCCGTCAAATCCATACTGTGCCTGACACCGTCTGAGCCTGCCTCCTGATGTATAGACATATATTTTGAATGTGTACGCTATCCATACATGTTATCCGGGGATACGGTACCCTTTCTAACCTTTGTGCAATCACGTGCAATCCATACTGGGCCTAACAACGTCTGAGCCTGCCTCCTGAGACATATATTTTGAATGTGTACGCTATCCATACATGTTATCCGGGGATACGGTACCCTTTCTAACCTTTGTGCAATCACGTGCAATCCATACTGGGCCTAACACCGTCTGAGCCTGCCTCCTGAGATATATATTTTGAATGTGTACGCTATCCATACATGTTATCCGGGGAAACGGTACCCTTTCAAACCTTTGTGCAATCACGTGCAATCCATACTGGGCCTAACACCGTCTGAGCCTGCCTCCTGAGACATATATTTTGAATGTGTACGCTATCCATACGTTATCCGGGGAAACGGTACCCTTTCTAACCTTTATGCAATCACGTGCAATCCATACTGGGCCTAACACCGTCTGAGCCTGCCTCCTGAGACATATATTTTGAATGTGTACGCTATCCATACATGTTATCCGGGGAAACGGTACCCTTTCTAACCTTTGTGCAATCACGTGCAATCCATACTGGGCCTAACACCGTCTGAGCCTGCCTCCTGAGACATATATTTTGAATGTGTACGCTATCCATACATGTTATCCGGGGAAACGGTACCCTTTCTAACCTTTGTGCAATCACGTGCAATCCATACTGGGCCTAACACCGTCTGAGCCTGCCTCCTGAGACATATATTTTGAATGTGTACGCTATCCATACATGTTATCCGGGGATACGGTACCCTTTCTAACCTTTGTGCAATCACGTGCAATCCATACTGGGCCTAACACCGTCTGAGCCTGCCTCCTGAGACATATATTTTGAATGTGTACGCTATCCATACATGTTATCCGGGGATACGGTACCCTTTCTAACCTTTGTGCAATCACGTGCAATCCATACTGGGCCTAACACCGTCTGAGCCTGCCTCCTGAGACATATATTTTGAATGTGTACGCTATCCATACATGTTATCCGGGGATACGGTACCCTTTCTAACCTTTGTGCAATCACGTGCAATCCATACTGGGCCTAACACCGTCTGAGCCTGCCTCCTGAGACATATATTTTGAATGTGTACGCTATCCATACATGTTATCCGGGGATACGGTACCCTTTCTAACCTTTGTGCAATCACGTGCAATCCATACTGGGCCTAACACCGTCTGAGAATGATAGATGGGGCCCACCATACACTGGAACATTCCAAAGGTGGACATCAGACACTGGAGCAGCATTTACAGGGCCCATTATACACTAGAGCATTAGAAATGGGGCCCATTATGTTTGGAGCATTATTTGGGCCCATAAGACAGTGGAGCTTCATCCATGGGGACCAACATATACTGTAGCATTATGTGGAGCTCATCATATACTGTTTCAAACATTATATGGGACCAATGATTCTGTATGGAGAAATAGATGGGCCTCGTCATGAGATGTAAAATTGAGGTATTTTTCATTGTACTATACCGCTATTTGTCTGCCGTATCGGAGCATGATGAGTTGTGGTATGTGTTAAAGGGGCGCTCTTTCGCCCAGGGCTCATGAAAACCTGGAGCCAGCCCTCCCCCCCCACAGTCTGTAGCCAAATAACCCCCATTTTTCAGTGCGTAACTTGTATTATGAAGTTAATTAAGGTTGACAAGCTTAAGTAAGAAGAATTGATGCTTTTGGCATTCAAATGGGCACTGTTGGTGTGTTTCCTGTCCTCCTCTCACTGCCGACTTTTATTCCCCATTGACTTACATTGGGTTTCGTGTTTCGGGACGACCCCGACTTTTCCCTATAATCGGACGATCTTGCTCGACCCGACTTTTGGAAAAGTCGGGTTTCACGAAACGAAACGCGACCCTAAAAAAACAAAAGTCGCTCAACTCTAGTCATAATCCAGAAGAATGGAGGCTCTTCCTCGATTTGTCCAAAACAAGCCTAAAAACCGTCTTGCCGCATCATGGCAATGCGCTACCTTCAATTCCAGTAGGTTCTGCTGTCCACATGAAAGAAACCGATGACAACATGAAACAGCTGTTGAGGTGCCTGCACTATGACCAACATTTGTGGCCCTCCTGTGGTGACTAAAAGGTTGTTGCCCTCTTAATTGGTCTTCATGGTGGATACACAAAGTACAGCTGCTTACTGTTGTGAGTGGGAAAGTCGTACAAGAGAATATCACTACAATCAAAGAGACTGGCCTCTCCGACATTCACTTGAGCCAGGGAGTAAAAATGTCCTGCATCCAGCACATGTTGACCCACATAAAATTTTGTTACCACCACTGCATATCAAGTTGGGTCCAATGAAGAACTTTTTACTTTTGAAAATATGGAAAACAGTATAACCCCTTTACATCTTTGCATTGCCAAGGAAACAAAGAGGCTGTAAAATCCAAAGGTTGAACAATTTTTTTTATCCTGGAATACATGCATTTGGTTAAAAAAAGAAGAAAATTGTCCCCAAAGGTAGATAACCTGTAACATCCTTGGAGCCGTCCTGAGTGACAAGACCAGCAGGCCGGTAACTAAAACAACAGGACGCGGCACGTGATACTGTCCTGTGTGACACGGCTCGCAGGCCGGTAACTAAAACAACAAGACACGGGGAAAGGGGAAACAGTTACAACGGTGGGCCCTGCGATAGGGAAAGGGGACGTGGAGACCTCCTGCACTCCCTTGAGTCAGTGTCCCTAACGCTCCTAACGTTCCCTATGCTGGTTCCGCACCAGGCGACAATCAGGATCCTATCGCCCTAGCACACCCTACACCTATCCCTTGCTAGGGAGCTGGGTGGCACAGGCACTGGTCCCACCGCTGTACTAATACACACTAAGGAAAAACACAAACAGGGAAACACCACTTAGCTTTACTCTGTTGCACTTGCTCCTGGCAACAGAGTCCACCACCAGCATGAAGCTCTCCTCCTGAGTCGCTGCCACCAAGCTCTGTCAGAGCTACAAGGAAATCCCCTATGACTCCTTTCACACCAGGGCTAAGACAGTGCTGCCAGGAACGCTCTACAGCTCCTTCCTCCACCAAGGATGATTGAAATGAACACTATCACCAAAACTGATTGCAACACCTGTGACTCTTTTACAGCAGAGTCAGCAATCACACCTGCATTATAATCATGTGCACTTAACTAAAGAAACTAGAGTGCAATGACGCTCACCACCAACGGGGCGAAAACTTAGAACAAACAACACCACAGTGCAATAATTCTAATGGCCACTGGGGCAAAAACCAACCTTAAGCACAGCTTAAGAAAAAAAAAAAGGTTACCTGTGCTTTTATCAGTCCTGATCCAGCATGGATCATGACACATCCCTGCTGAAATCACGGCATGGCTTCCCATCCCCGAACATGCAGATACACCAGCGTACTCACCACTTCTGGCCATGCAGTGAGTTCTTTCCTCTGCTTGCTGTATGCTGTAAGTCACCTGTCCTCTGCTTGCTGTGTGCATATATAAGGGGGTGAGATAGAATTACCTCCTTGCTTCCCTTTCTCCAATTGTCTTTGATCTGTTAATGTTTACGTATTGCTAAGGTTGATAATGCCTATGATGAATGCTTGCGGTACTGCTATATAGGAACATGTATTATCGCTCACCTTTTTGGTACTGCCACATTTATATACGTGTTACCATGCTTTGGAGACTGAGTTTCTTAGTGTCATATTGTATATAATGTAAAGTGATGTATATTGATATTCATGCACAGTTTAGGGTAAGTGCATCCTTTTGGGGACATTAGAGGAGGGCACTTTAGTATATAGTTCTTATATATAGGGTAAGTGTAGTTCTGTTGTGGGCCACTAGATGGGGGCATACTAGTGGGCCTTGTAGGTATAGTTTATAGGATGTTTATAGAGGGTTAATTGTAAGAGGGGCTGCCGAGTAGTAAGAGAGCAGTTTCTAGGAAGTTAAGTCAGATGGGGCCAGGGTGCCCAAGTGTCCACATGGGCTATAGGCCTGGACAGCTCGGCAGCCACGTAATGTTAAAGTGCTGCAGCCCATGTTACCCACGGCCACTGTGTGTCATAGCAGTGGGCCAGTACAGGAAAGGAAAGATGTGGCGACTTATCACTTGGGCAGATGCTTTTAGGGCAGGAGTCGGTTGGACTGAGGAAATGAAGGAAGTTGGAGTTTCGACGAGATTGGTACAGATGGGCCGGATGCTTTACCAGAGGCAAACAAACCTGGTGACTGATGATTTCGAGTCTGGGGTGAAACAGGCAGAGGCCTGTCATCACCTGGGAAGTGTCCATGTAAGTCTAGAGTTGAAGATGCAGGTATGTTGCAGAGGAGAATACAGTAGGGGAAGGACTGGACATCAATGTTACAGTATCTTAGGTCACGACTACAGTCCTGTCCCTCCCTTACGCATACTTCCTGGCTGTATGCATAAGGGGGCCACGTTCGCCCTTCCTGATTCATAAAGAGACAGTGTGCGCATTCCTAATGTGTCCCCAGCCTATTGGAGGCACCTGTTACTTAAGGCATTTCCATCAATGGGAAGATGACTGACAACATTGTCTTTCAGTCTCTTTGCAACTGCTGATGTGGCGCCCCTGAGGCTTCAGTCGCCACAGAGGTACTGCACCTCCTCCAGAGGTGTGGTGCCCACCATCCAGGTAAGGTGGGAACTCCTAACCACGCTCCAACACCTGCACCCCTCACCACAAAGCAGTGTAGCAAAGCCTCATTGTGGCTCCTTGCTTAGAGAGTAGCAGAGCACCTTTGGTGGTTCCCTGCTTGGAAACACGAAATGTGCTGGGAGGTGGGTGGAGTTTAGAATATATAAAAGAGCGGGAGGGGATAGGAGTGGAGTTCAGTCAGTCAGGAGAGTCACTCAGAGAGGAGTGAGGAGAGAAGATCCTTAAGAGAGGGATGGAGGAAGGAGGTGCTGCAGCAGATCTCAGCGAACTGAACTGAAATGAAGCCTGAGCTTCCATAAGAAAGAAAGACAAGTACGGAACGTAGGAGTAAAAGGGAACACAGAGTGTCAGGAACACCGCACTGAACTTACTCACTGAGCCAGTGTGCGTGTCCTGAGTAAAGCGAACAGTGCTCAAAGATACCTGTGGAGTGGGCAGCAGCCGAGTAGATGTGTACTTCAAAGCCGCAGGACCTGAAGCACGTGACTGCTAGGGGCGTGGCCTAAACTCCACAGAGCTAGGAGCTGCAAGATAACTCCTAGCAGGGTAACTGCGAGACAAAGTTACCAGGGGGCATAGACAGGGAGAATAGTCAAGACGTAGCCAATGAGTCACAACCAGAGATAGCTGCAAAGGTACAAGAGGGGCGAGCAGAGAGTAGTCAGGTCACAGGCAATGAGTCATACACAGAGATAATAACGCAGTACAAAATCAACAGGCAAACTCACAATGGGAAACAGGACCGGGTCAGAATCATATAAACAAGCTATAGCAACAAACAGGCACACAGGGGTCAGCACACTAGGCCAAAGGCAAAAGTATAACTGGCAGGGATTGAAGCTTCCCAGGGGTTTAAGAAGCTCTCCCAGAACCAGAAAGAGGCCACAATCATTAACCCCAAGTGTGCAGATCAAAACCTGTACCGAGCTCCAGACATTAACCCCAGGTGTGCAGCTCAAAAACCTGCACTGGGATCATGACACAGAGGACGTGGGTTAGAGGAAGAACCCTGCCTAGAAGTTCTAAGTGCAAGGCCGGGGCCCGGTCCCCGAGGTTGTATGGACACTAATGGTTCTGCAGCAGACACCGATGGAGTAGTGGGCTGTAAATGCACTACTCCCATCTAAGACTTGGGGCACAACAGCAACTTGGATAGTGAGCCGGGACTCAGGAGTAAAGAGTCCCCAAAGCAGGCTACAGCTGTCTGCCGTACAAGTAGAGTTCTTGGGATCATCCGTCAGGAGGCACTCCAGGATAACTCAGTACTGGGAGTACTTCACTTAAAGGCGCTATAGAGGAGACGTTCAGAAAGGTACATGTTGGCACAGTGTTGGTTCTTCCCGACACTGTTCCTGTCCCTCCAGTTTGAGCCATACCCGCCTGCCTGGCAGAGCGTCACCTGGTCCAGTTGCACCTGCCAGTGCTTATCTCAACGCCAGCTGGTGCCACTGCACTTGCCAGTGCTCATCTCAATGGCAGCCAGTCCCGCTGCACTTGCCAGTGCTCATCTTAATGTCAGCCGGTCCCGTTGTTACTGTAGTATACAGGCGAATGAGAATTACAGACCACAATCCATAAAGTCAAGGAGTAGCATCTTGTTGGGGAAGTGAAGCTTATGTGAAGGAGAACATTATTGCGGAAGTGTGCATGTTACCCCAAGCAGATGAAATAGAGAACCAAAAAAGAGTGAGGTCCGGAGGTTTGGATGAAGTGGAAGAATCCAGTGAGACGGAGAAGCCCAGGAGGTCCAAAAGAAGCGAAAATTGTAAAGTCTGTAGACAAATTTATACTGTTGAAATATTTAAAATGTAACTGAGAGCAGAGAACTTGTCTGTGTTCACCTCTATCTCCTCCTCCTAACTTGATAACATGAACTGTTATCCCCTATCTCAGTAAGGTAGAAAACCTACATTCGCTTAATGCAAATATTACCTAGGATTTGACACTGAATGCTTAGTCCAGGAGAAAGAAGTGGATTTTTCTAATAACATATATTATAAATGTTTTTTTTTTACTTTGGCATGTAGGTACTATTAATTTCTGAAAAAAAAAATTAAATTAAAACGATGGTTACTCTTTAACATAGTAACATAGTGACATATTTAGCAAGGCTGGAAAAAAAACATTTGTCCATCAAGTTCAGCCTATATTCCGTCAGAATAAATCCCCAGATCTACATCCTTCTAAAGAACCTAACAATAACTGTAAGATTCAATATTGTTACGCTTCAGGAAGACATCCAGGCCTCTCTTGAACCCTTCGACTGAATTCGCCATCACCACCTCCTCAGGCAGGGAATTCCAGATTCTCACTGCCCTAACAGTAAAGAATCCTCTTCTATGTTGGTGGAAAAACCTTTTCTCCTCCAGATGCAGATAATGCCCCCTTGTGACCGTCACCTTCCTTGGTATAAACAGATCCTCAGAGAGATATTTGCATTGTCCCCTTATATACTTGTACATGGTTATTAGATCGCCCCTCAGTCGTCTTTTTTCTAGACTGAATAATCCCAATATTGCTAATCTCTCTGGGTATTGTAGTTCCTCCATCCCCTTTATTAATTTTATTGCCCTCCTTTGTACTCACTCTAGTTCCATTATATCCTTCCTGAGCACTGGTGCCCAACACTGTACACAGTACTCCATGTGCGGTCTAACCAGAGATTTGTACAGAGGCAGTATAATGCTCTCATCATGTGTATCCAGACCTTTTTTAATGCACCCCATGATCCTGTTTGCCTTGGCAGCCACTGGCTCGACTAGCCAATCTATGACTGGGAGGCATCGGCTGTCTCAGGTGTTCACTATCCCGGCCAATGGCCATGCCTACTTAACTGATCAGCTTCTCACATACCACTGCCAGACGTACTTTCATCTTGTGAGGTTTGTGCTTTGTGCTCCCTGTGCTTTGAGTTCTATATGCTTGATCTGTTTCCTGACCTTGGACTTTGTTCTGACCATCCGCCTGTTTAACCCCTTCAGCTCAAATTCATTATCCTCCCGATACACGGACCTCAGAATGTCACCTGACTATGCTTTTGTCTCTTCCTTTGGTTTATGACATACCCTCCTGGCTTCTGACCTTGGACTCCCTGACCACTCTGACTCACAGCTTAGCCGTGAAAAGTGACTAGCATCACAGATAATAATTAAGAATCTGTTTTTAACAGACAGGAGTCCAGCCAACACCTAAAGGCAGGTAAATGGGATGTGTCACAACTCTGTTATCAGGTGTCGTGGGACCAGGTGCTCCTTCCCTGTCTCTAATTCTGATGGAGAAGACGCCGGGGCCATGTACCTTACCTTAGCTCCTGAATCCACCCTCATTCTATACTCTTTCCCACCCAGGGAAGAGGGGAGTAGTAAAGTACCTTAGTACACTAACGAGACTAACAAGGTAATATGAACAGGGATAATGGAAAATACCAATCATACAAAAATACCCACATAAACAACAGAGGTAAACACAAGGGAATGGAGGATGTGGATAAACCAAAGTAGGAGAAGAAAGTGAATTATCACACACTCAAAACTTAACAACAGTCACTGATAAATCCACCAAATGCCTTCTCCAATAACAACCACCAACAACCTCCAGCCATGTATCATAAGCTAGCTCTGACAATGTGTGCTAGCCAGAACCCAGGTTAAATAGGAGATGGGAGTGGCTAATAGTGCACAGCTGAGAGCCTTAAGGCAGGAAAGCTTTCAGGAGCTCTCAGCTGAGCATCTTAACCCCTGCACTGCCAAAAGAAATTTTGCACCATTTAATATGAAGATGAAGTGTTTCTAATCAATGCAGGAGCAATCAGATGATGCGGTATGTGGTATTCTGTTTTCTCTCTGTCGTGGTAAACCCGTGACAGAATGTGTCTAGGTCTCAAAAAAATTAGGAGATCCCCAACCTTCAGGATATCTGCCCCCCGGACGTCTCAGGAGGGAGATATTAATGCCATATTTCATATATCATGATTTTAGCTTTCGATAGATAGGAAACATGGCATACATAACATTATTCATCTAGCCGAAATTAATTTGGGGTTCATGAGCAGATTGCATTGTGTTGTAAGTAAATGAGTTATATTCACCTCTTTGTTACGACGCAGAAAGCTGATTGTGGATAAAGGTTAATATGTATGGCGTATCCACAGGATTTCACATCTACCTTCTCCTCTCCCTGCCCCCCAGGCATGCGGCAACAGGCAGACAGTAAGGTTTCCGGTGGCCCGCACCCAGTCTGCCGGGAGCGCGGAGGCAAGCTTTCACGTTGTGTGTTCCAGGTAGAGGAAAGAGGGATGTGCTACAGGCAAGTCGGACTGCCCTCATGCGAAGAATCATAGAATCATAGAATCGTAGAGTTGGAAGGGACCTCCTGGGCCATCTGGTCCAACCCCCTGCTCAAAGCAGGATTCGCTAAATCATCCCAGTCAGATGTCTGTCCAGCCTCTGTTTGAAGACTTCCATTGAAGGAGAACTCACCACTTCTCGTGGCAGCTTGTTCCACTCATTGATCACTCTAACTGTCAAAAAGTTTTTTCTAATAACTAATCTGTGTCTCCTCCCATTCAGTTTCATCCCATTGCTTCTAGTCTTTCCTTGTGCAAATGAGAATAAAGTTGATCCTTCTACAATGTGACAGCCCTTTTGATATTTGTAGACAGCTATTAAGTCTCCTCTCAGTCTTCTCTTTTGCAAACTAAACAATCCCAAATCCTGCAACCTTTCCTCATAAGACAGGGTTTGCAGACCGGTCACCATTCTGGTTGCTCTTTTCTGAACTTGCTCCAGTTTGTTGATGTCTTTTTTAAAATGTGGATTCTATCTCTAAAGCCTGGGATTTACTGCTAGAAAATGTATAATAAGAATTTCAAAATGTACTGCTTTCCCCTCTGAAAATTACAACTCCCAGCATACCCTGCCAGATTTAAACTTTCAGGGCCTGCTGGGAGTTGTAGTTTTGTTACTGCAGTGATGGTGCTGCATCTGAACCCGCAGCATCAAAAGTCATTCATACTTTAAGGCTACTTTCACACTTGGGTTGTGAAATTTGGCAGGCTCTTCTGTCTAGAAAGAAGCAAATGGATTTCACAGGATCGGGCACTTCCCAATTGTTTTGCCGACTCGCTGCCAGATCCGGGTGGCCTCGCATTATAGTCAATGGCAGCATCTGGTTGCCATTCAGAAGAGCCTGCTGAATTTCTCAAAAACTATGATAACAAAGACAGTACGAGTAGTGATGAGCAAATGTTTTTGGATTAAGTGTTATCTGAGCATACTCAGGAGCTAACCGAGTGTCTTTGGCGTGCTTCAATAATATGTTTGAGCACCCGTGGCTGTTTGAGGATATATTTTATATTATTAATTTGGTTCCTTGGTTCATTTATGATATATTAGATTTATACACACATTTGAATATACATTCTATTTTTGCACACGATTTTTGCAGACGGTAGCCTGTCTTTATGTTTGTTCGGGCCACCACGTAGTTCTTGGCATCCACATCGATACATCTGACACCAAGCACTTTCCCAGTGACAGATTGATGCTGATGTAGAAGTTGGTCACGAAACTCTGGGAGAACACTAGTCCAGTCACTTGAGCCCCATTTACAGACACTGGAAACACCTGAGGCTCCTCACCAGGTTGAGGAACAGTGTTGCAGCCATGTTAGGTGAATTAGGAGCAGTGCCAGTCTATGCTGCATTCCATGGGCTCTGAGGTCATCACCAGGTGGCTATATGTCCAGGGGCATAACACCTCCAGCAGATCAGGCCATGGAAGTTATCTCTTGGAAGTGGCTCAGACGCCTCTTGGGCTTTTTGATGACCAACAGGTGAGGCTTTAGTCCTCTTCTTTTGAGTGTCTGTCTCCCTTTTGGAACCCCAGTACATTTACTTTAAAGTAACTTGACCACCCAGGGAATGCTCAACCGTCAGGTACTTCTCTTCCAGGTCCACAAGGTCACTGGCATTCTGGGGATCTCCCTGAGAAACCCAGCATTGAAACGGCCATCACCTGCCTCTTCACCATCCTGGGCTGTAGAACAAGTCTAGGGCTGCAGCCATGTTTGCACCAAGTGCAGGAGGTCAAACATTTAAGACGGGGGAGGCTTGTGTACGATATTCCCAGTGGTGCACCTGTTGTGCCCTGACTGCCAGGGTTACACGCAGACTAACCAAAATGATTTATTTTGTATTATAATGTAGAATGCATACCCTCTGGCAGGAGATGGCTAGAATGCCGAAAGGGGAGATGACCTATATTGAAGTGGATGAATTTAGGAACCGCAGAGGATAAGAACGCTACTCTGCTACATTATAGGGGTTGTACACCAGTGGACAACCGATTTTGAATGTCTCCAATGTGGTGCATTAATTTTTAAAAATAAGCAAACTTACCCAAAGAACAGAGCTGCTCCTACACTCTAAGCCGTGTTCCCCTGTGAACTTGTTAAACTTTCAGGTCAATGCTGCAGTCTATCAAAAGGTACAGATCGGCTGCAGCCTTCATAGTTTTATCAGAGTGGAAATCCGCTCTTATGAAACAGTGAAAGCTGCAAATCTATAAGCATTCACGTTACATTGTAGAAGTTGGTGAAGTATGTAGAACTGAACACCGAGGCTTAAGGGGACTTTGTCAGCACGGAATAATCGTTTAACCCCTTAGTGACGGAGCCAGTTTGCAGCTTAATGACCAGGCCAATTTTTACAATTCTGACCACTGTCACTTTATGAGGTTATAACTCTGGAATGCTTTAATGGATCCCGCTGATTCTGAAACTGTTTTTTCGTGACATATTGTACTTCATGATAGTGGTAAAATTTCTTCGATAAGTCTTGTGTTTATTTATGAAAAAAAACGGAAATATGACGAAAATTTTGAAAATTTTGCAATTTTAAAACTTTACATTTTTATGCCCTTAAATCAGAGAGATGTGTCACACAAATTTCTTAATAAATAATATTTCCCACATGTCTACTTTACATCAGCACAATTTTGGAAGCAAAATTTTTTTTTGTTAGGAAGTTATAAGGGTTAAAAGTTGACCAGCGATTTCTCAGTTTTACAACAAAATTTACAAAACCATTTTTTTAGGGACCACATCATATTTAAAGTCATTTTGAGGGGTGTACATGACAGAAAATACCCAAAAGGGGCACCATTATAAAAACTAGACTCCTCAAGGTGCTCAAAACCACATTCAAGAAGTTTATTAACCCTTTACGTGCTTCAAAGGAACCAAAGCAATGTGGAAGGAAAAAATTAACATTTAACTTTTTTTGCAAAAAACTTACTTCAGAACCAATTTTTTTATTTTCTCAAGTGCTAAAAGAGAAAATCAACCACAAATTTGTTGTAAAATTTCTCCTGAATATGCAGATACCCCATATGTGGGAGTAAACCACTTTTTCAGCACACGGCAAAGCTCGCAAGGGATGGAGCGCCGTTTGACTTTTTCAGCGCAGAATTGGCTGGAATTGAGATCGGATGCCATGTTGCGTTCGGAGAGCCCTTAATGTGCCTAAACAGTGGAAAACTCCAACAAGTGACCCCATTTTGGAAACTAGACCCCTTAAGGAACTTATCTAGATGTGTGGTGAGCACTTTGAACCTTCATGTGCTTCACAGAATTTTATAACGTAGAGCCGTGAAAATAAAAAAATCATTTTTTTTCCACAAAAATGATCTTTTCGCCCCCACATTTTTATTTTTACAAGGGTAACAGGGGAAATCATACCCCCAAAGTTGTTGTGCGATTTGTCCTGAGTGTGCTGATACTCCATATGTTGGGGGGAACCACTGTTTGGGTGCATGGGAGAGCTTGGAAGGGAAGGAGTGCCATTTTGGAATACAGACTTTGATGGAATGGTCTGCGGGTGTCATGTTGCGTTTGCAGAGCCCCTGATGTACCTAAACAGTGGAAACCCCCCACAAATGACCCCATTTTGGAAATTAGACCACCCAAGGAGCTCATCTAGATGTGTGGTGAGCACTTTGAACCCCCAAATGCTTCACAGAAGTTTATAAACGCAGAGTCGTGAAAATAAAAAATCTTTTCCATTTCCACAAAAGTGATTTTTTAGACCCCAATTTTTAGACCCCCAAAGTTGGTAAATAGTGGAAACCCCTCAATTCTTGCTCCAACCCTAACCCCATCACACCCCTAACCCTAATCCCAACCCTAACCCTAATCCCAATCCTAATTCCTAATCCTAATTCTAACCCTAATCCTATTTCACCCTAACCCTAATTCTAACCCTAGCTCTAGCCTAACCCTAACCCTAACCCTAGCCCTAACCCTAACCCTAGCCCTAACCCTTATAAACGGGGGGGGGGGTTATGTACTGATTTTTTTATTTTGATCACTATGATAGTTTATCATAGTGATCAAAATGAATGAATGGAATCTGCCAGCCGGAGCCTGCAGACTCCCGGCGGGCGCACTGCGCATGCGCCAGCCATTTTCTCCAGATCCAAGATGGTGGCGCCCACCGGAGGAATTAAATGCAAAATCGCGGCTTTTTTTTTTGCAGTTGCTGTTATAGTGTTAATAACGGCGATCGCAAAAGCGGGGTTGGTAAAAACCAACCCAAATCATGTTCTCTGGGGTCTCAGCTACCCCCTGCAGCCAAGACCCCGGAGAAAATCCGACACTGGGGGGCGCTATTTACTTACTCCACAGCGCCGTGAATTCACGGCGCTGTGGTTAACGTACCCTTAATTACCGCCGATAAAAGGCGTATCGGCAGTCGTTAAGGGGTTAAACCAAGTACAAACGCTCGGTGCGTCATGGTGTAGCCAAACATTTAACTACACCTTTCCATATACTGTATCTGTTAGGAACGGCGGAACGCACTAAATAAAAATAAATAATAAAGTGCGTTCGCCGCTTGGGGTCCACCGTGCAGTAGGTGTTACACCGCTGCTAGGTAGCAATATGGCGGTATGATGCGCACAGGTTCAACTTCACCCGGAGTGCACAGAGAGGGCTCTGTTCACACACAGAGGTGCAGATATGGCGGAACAATGCGCACGGGTTCAACTTCACCCGGAGTGCGCAGAGCGGGCTCTGTTCACACACAGAGGTGCTGCAACAAAAACATACAAAATGCTGAACCTGTTAGTGTCACAGGCCTCAGGTAAATGCACCCATGGTATCAGGTCACAGGAGCAGGACCCAAGACAGAGGAGCTGCATCCCTCTAGACCTACCGTGTGTGCGGCGTTGCTTCTGCGAGCACCAAGAAGGGCTGCAACTGCAGTGCGGCGTAGGACACTGCTGCTCGACGACAAAGCCAGAAATCAAGTGCAATGTCGGACGCTAGCGTAGCAGTGCGGTGTGCACAGTGGCCTAAGGCTTGCCACTGACTGGCGCTGACTGCTAAACTAATTCCCTATCCACATGCGTAATATCAGAGGGAAAGGGGTTTTATAATGAGTCAGTCACCAGAAACATACATCCTTCACCATTCAGACATAGCAAGTATAGTCTATACTAGCGCACGGCCGAACGGTCATGCAAGCTTTTCATAGCCGTGTGGGATCTTCCAGATCTCCGAGATGGACCAATGAGATCTGGAGCAGGACCTGGGCACATGACTCCCGATCTCCAATAGGAGATCGTCCTGTGAGCATGCCCAGTAGGAGCACAGAGGAACTTTGTCTCTGGAGCAGTCTGCTGCAAAGTAATCTTTTCTGCAGTAGATAGACAGCAGGAGACCGCGGAATGTGAGGCTCTGGATTCCTGCAGAGCAGACGCAGAAACCTGACGCCTAACATTACCCCCCTCCTAGGGCCCCCTCCTCTCTGAGCCTTCCAATCCACCACCATGTGCCCATCAGAGGCATAGGCGTCAAACCGGGACCCATGGAAGGTATCAGAGGCGGCAAGATCGCCAGGTTTAAGAAGGGACACGTGGGAGACAACGGGCGCGGCAAAACCGCCCGGAGCATAAGTTGAAATGGAATGCCGCGGTGTGACGGCGGACGTCTCCACTCTCTGCTTAAGGAGGCTAACCCGAGCACATGAAGCGCATGCCTGAATATATTCTTTAATGTCCCGAGCCCTGTGCGGCCACCAATACGACCCCGCCAGGAGTTTTGTGGTCTGCATGTAGCCACAGTGACCACCCGCCCTGGATGCGTGTGCCCATGCGAGGACCTTCGGCCGAAGGTGGGGAGGGACAAAGGTCTTGCCCGGCGGCACAGAGTTTGGCCATTGCGGGACACTGTTGTCCTGAGAAACAGCGCGTTAACAATGGTAACCGCAAATGGAGTTTTGCGCCGGTCGCACCTCAAGAACGGTGCGAGACACCTCCATGGGCTCTGGGAGTGGAGTCTCTGGCTCGGGTGGTTCCAGAGGCTCAAAAAAGGTGGGAGTCGAGGTAACCTTCCGTTTGGATTGAGCACGCTCCAGACCGCGCTCCGAAAAACGGAGATCAATGCCGGTGGAAATGGCGATCAGCTTTCCCAAACTTGCAGGAACCTCTCTGGTAGAGAGAGCATCCTTAACATGCTCCGCCAAGCCTCTCCAAAACACAGGGATGAGGGCTTTATCAGACCACTCCAGCTCGGAAGCCAGTGTCCGAAAACGAACGGCATACTGACTAACCGAGAGGGATCCCTGAGTCAAAGCGAGTAGCTGAAGAGAGGTGTCGTGCGTGACCTGTGGTCCCAGGAAGACCTGCTTAATAACTGTTAGAAACTGAGCAGCGGTCCGAACCTCTGGGTCACCACGCTCCCATAGTGGCGTAGCCCACTCCAACGCCTTGCCCGACAGAAGGGAAACAATAAACCCCAACTTGGCCCATTACGTAGGGAATCGCGCAGCCAGTAACTCCAGCTGGATAGAGCACTGGCTGACGAAACTACTACAGGAGGCACCATCGACAGAAAATTTATCGGGCAATGGGAGGCGGGTAACTGTTGGCGCGTGGGAGGACGTGGACATACGTGAAACCGCCTCTGCGATCGCCTGTACAGCAGCCTCAGAAGAATTCGCCGCTGCAATAACACTGTCAAGAGCAGCCAACCGGCCCTCTAGCTGGCGAATGCATTGAAGGAGTTGCTGCTGATCTGCAATTACTAGCCAGACCCTGGCGCTAGTATAAAGTTAGGAACGCCGGACCACACTAAATAAAAATAAATAATAAAGTGCGTTCGCCGCTCGGGGTCCACCGTGCAGTAGGTGTTACATCGCTGCTAGGTATTGACAGAGGAGCAACATGGCGGTATGATGCGCACAGGTTCAACTTCACCCGGAGTGAGCAGAGCGGGCTCTGTTCACACACAGAGGTGGCGGTATAATGCGCATGGGTTCAACTTCACCCGGAGTGCGCAGAGCGGGCTCTGTTCACACACAGAGGTGCAGCAACAAAAACGTACAAAATGCTGAACCTGTTAGTGACACTGGCCTCAGGTAAATGCACACACTGTATCAGGTCACAGGAGCAGGACCCCAGACAGAAGAGCTGCGTCCCTCTAGACCTACCGTGTGTGCAGCGTCGCTTCTGCAAGCGCCAAGAAGGGCTGCAACTGCAGCACGGCGTAGGACACTGCTGCTCGATGACAATGCCAAAAAGCAAGCGCAATGTCAGACGCTAGCGTAGCGGTGCGGTGTCAACAGTGGCTTAAGGCTTGCCACTGACTGGCGCTGACTGCTAAACTAATTCCTTATTCACATGCGTAATATCAGAGGGAAGGGGTTTTATAATGATTCAGTCACCAGAAATATACATCCGTCACCATTCACACATAGCAAATATAGTCTATACTAGCGCATGGCCGAACGGTCATGCGCGCTTTTTATAGCTGTGCGGGACCTTCCAGATCTCCGAGATGGACCAATGAAATCTGGAGCAGGACCTGGGCACATGACTCCCAATCTCTAATGGGAGATCGTCTCGTGAGCATGCCCAGTAGGAGCACAGAGGAACTTAGTCTCTGGAGCAGTCTGCTGCAAAGTAATCTTCTCTGCAGTAGATAGACAGCAGGAGACCGCGGAATGTGAGGCTCTGGATTCCTGCAGAGCAGACGCAGAAACCTGACGCCTAACAGTATCTCCATCCTAACATCCATTCCTTCTTTTAGATGACAGCTCTGGCTGCATAGTGATAGATTATGTAATAAATTATAATAATCAGATAAGTAATTCACCACAAAACTAGCAGAAAGCAGAAACTTTATAGATCTCATATTAGGATGACTCGCCATCTGGAGCAATGTGTGACTGATGTTGTGTTTTGTTATTTTGCTTATATCAGAGTTATCAAGTAAGAACAAGTGACGAAACAATTTCTATAAATCTGCACTTTTCAAAGACTAAACAACTGCTGTTAAAACCATCACACTGCATAAAGGGAAACAGCAGAAACATGATGGTGCTCCTAACCTGGGAACAGGGTCGGACATATCATTGGTGAAATTTGGGTGGTCCCACAGGGGCTCAAGAGGTAATGGGGCATACTTCTATTTCCAAAGCATGTGAAATTGAGCATTATGAGGAGTTCTGGAATTGCAATGAGCCCCATATTCTGTTCTTGCACAGAGGCCCTCTTCTGTCTGTGTCGCCAGTGCAAGGGAATAATAGATATATTGACATGGAAGGGAGAGAGAGATAAATCAACAACAAATTCAACACATGTGGAGCTCTTGGCAGAGGCTGTCCACGGTAGGGAAGTCGCAACACCCCCAAACCGACTTGACGATACAAAGCTGAGGAAGATAAGAGTGGCCAACAGAAAATTTCTTCAGGCAATGATGTTGAGGCATTTCTGAAAATGTTCAAGAGGGTGGCAGGTCATAAGAGACTACCTCCGGAGCAGTGGGCAGAGGTCTTGGAGTCATATCTGACTGGGGAGTTGCTGAAAGTGTATTATGACCTGACCCGTCAGGACACCAAGGAGTATGGTAAGCTCAAGAAGAGATCTTGGTTCATCTGGGCGTAACCATAGCAGTAAGGAAACAACAGTTGCACCACTAGGACTATCACAGGGACAAGTCTCCCCAGTCTGAGATTTTCGACCACCTGCACTTGGACATCATTTCACACAAAATCCCAAAAACAGGATGGACAAAATTGTTGACACCATTCCAAAATTGTGGGTAAACAACTTTGCTTTAAGCATGTGTTGATTCTTGTCCAAACTCACCTGTGGCAAGTAGCAGGTGAGGGCAATATGAAAATCAAACCTGAAAACCAGATAAAAAGGAGAGACCTTGATATTGTTGATATTTTTCAACAATTTTTGTTCTCAAGGTTACAAGTCCATCTACAAAGATTTTGATGCTCCTTTGATATCCAGGGTGAGCAACATAATCAAAAAGTTTACAACTCATGGCATTGTAGCTAATCTCTCTGGATGTGGACAAAAAAATTGACGAAAGGTTGCAGGATAGTCCAGATAGAAAATAAGCAGCCTCAATCAAGATCCAAAGAAAATTAAGCTGTCCTGCTGGCTCAGGGTGCATCAGTGCCAGTGCAAACTATTTGTCAATACTTGAATGAAATGAAACGCTATCCTTTGGCAGGAGACTAAGGAGGACCCCACTGCTAACACAGAGACATAAAAAAGCTACACTGCAGTTTGCCAAAATGTACGTAACTCAAAATTCTTTTGGGAAAGTTTCTTGTGGACAGATGAGACCAAGATACTGTTTTCGGTAAAGCACATCATTCTACTGTTTGCTGAAAACAGAATGAGGCCTACAAAGAAAAGAACACAATACCCACAGTCAAATATGGTGAAGGTTCAAAGATGTTTTGAGGTTGTTTTGCTGCCTCTGACACTGGGGTTTGACTTTGTGCAAGGCATCATGAACTCTGAAGATTATCAAAGGATTTGGGGTCCCAATGTAGTGCACAGTGTCAGAAAGCTGAGTTTGGGTCCTAGGCCACGGGTCTTCCACCAGGACAATGACCCCAGACATACTTCAAAAAGCATCTAGAAATGGATGAAAACAAAACACTAGAGAGTTCTGAAGTGGCCAGCAATGAGTCCTGATCTAAATATCATTGATCATCTGTGGAGAGATCTTAAAATTTCTGTTTGTAGAAGGCGCCTTCAAACATAAGAGATCTGGAGCAGTTTGCAAGAGAAGAGTGGTCCAAAATTCCAGTTGAGAGGTGTAAGAGGCTTGTTGATGCTTATAGGAAGCAATTAATTGTAGTTATTTATTCCAAAGGGTGTGCAATCAATTATTAAGTTGAGGATGCCAACGATTTTATCTTGACTATCTTTGGGGTTTTGCATGAAATTATGTCCAATTTGCCTTTTTTTCTGTTTTTTTTGTTGTTGTTCCAACACACACAAAGGAAATAAACATATATTACAAAACATGTAAATTCAATAATTTTCTGGGAGTAATACTTCATTTTCTGGATTAATTTCAAGGGTGCCAACACTTTGTCCATGACTGTAAGGTGCTACGTGGAGGTATATACTGTTTACTGTATACAGAAGGCTGTGTTGGAGTTCACTCTATATATAAGAGGCTATATGGTGGCTCATACTATATTTAGGAGGTTATGTGATGGCTATTTGGGGCTCATATGGTCTATAGAGAGGCTTTGTGAGGGCCCCCTCTCTTTTGCTCACCGGGTCCCAGTAGCAGGATTCAGATTCGGCATGTCCACGCCTTAGATGAATCTGGGAGACGACCTCACCGAACCACCACTGGACCTCAGTCAGATAAGGAGACACAATTTTTTTTTCATTTTTTTACTTTTTTTTTGTAAAGTCACACTATGGGACAGAATGGAGAGACATGGCAGTATGGAGAGATATTGGGGAAGTTTGGAGAGACATGGGGGCAGTATGGAGAGACAAGGCAGTATGGAGAAACATGGGGGGCATTATGGAGAGACATGGGGCAGTATGGAGACATGGGGGCTGTATGGAGAGAAATGGGGTAGTATGGAGAGACATGGGGCAGAATGGAGAGACAAGGGAGAACTATTCAGAGACATGAAGGCAGTATACAGAGTCATGGGGGGCAGTATGGAGAGAAATTAGGTAGTATGGAGAGACATGGGGGCAGAATGGAGAGAAATGGGGCAGTATGGAGAGACATGGTGCCGAATGGAAAGACATAAGGGCATAATGGAGATATATGGGGCAAAATGGAGAGACATAGGCTCAGAATGAAGACATAGGGTCAGAATGGAGAGACATGGGGCTGAATGGAGAGACATGGGGAAGTATGGAGAGACATGGGTAGAATGGAAACATGGTGGCAGTAGGGAGAGACGTGGGGCAGAATGAAGACATGGGGAAGTATGGAGAGACATGAGGGCAGTATGGGGAGACATGGGGGCAGTATGGAGAGACATGAGGCAGAATGGAGAGACATAAGGGCATAATGGAGAGACATAAAGGCAGAATGTAGACACGATGGCAGTATGGGGAGACATGGGCCAGAATGGATATGCATGGGGGCAGAATGGAGAGACATGGGGGCGGTATGGAGAGGCATGGGGGCAGTATATAGAGGCATGGGGGCCATATGGAGAGACATGGGACAGAATAGAGAGACATAGGAGCAGAATGGAGAGACATGGGAGCAGAATGGAGAGACATGGGGTCAGGAATTAGAAACAGGGGCCAGGAATGAGACACATGGAGCCAGTAATGAGACACATGGGGCCATAAATGAGACACAAGGGGACAGGAATGTGGTATTATTCCTCACTATGTGGTAGCAATATGTGGTCCGGACATGATGTGGTGGTATTTGTCCCTTGTATGTTTTATTATTCTGTCACTATGTGGTAGTAATATGTGGTTTGGTCATGGTATGGTAGCATTGGTTCCTTGTATGTGGTGATAATATATTGTCTGGTCCTGGTGTGGTGGTATTTGTTCCATGTATGTGGTATTATTTGATCACTATGTGATGATAGTAATATGTGGTTTTGTCATGGTGTGGCAGTATTTGTTCCTTGTTTGTGGTATTATTTGGTCACTATGTGATGATAGTAATATGTGGTTTGGTCATGGTGTGGCAGTATTGGTTCCTTGCATGTGGTATTATTCGGTCACTATGTGGTGGTAATATGTGGTCCACCCATGGTTTGACGGTATTTGTACACTATGGTATTATTATTCATTTAAAAAAATGTTTGTGACACATTCCCTTAAAGAAGCAGAAATAAAAATATGACTAAAAAGAGTAAAGATATTAACAAATCTTCAATAGGTTAGAGTAGAGTAGGACCTGGCCAGAAGAGTCTGCCTTGTTGTTGTGGCGGCTTAAATATCTTTTGGCCAAAACAAAAGCTGATGTCTGTGTAATGTGATTTGGTGTTAGATGGGAACAGTTAATGTGTGATTGGGGAGAACGTGGTGCAAAAGTGGAGATTTTCAAAGAGTGGGCGGTGGGACTATGGAAGATTCGAGGGTTGGGGTGGTGCTGGGGTGGAGCCTGAGTGGAGTCTCAAGGGGGCCCAATAATGTTTCCAGTATGGGACCCTGAAATTCCTGGTGGCAGCCCTGCCTATCATTGTAGCATTGCTAACTCTCCAAGTGAAAGGAGCTTTTGAAGTGTATGGTGCTGAGTTGCAATACCAATCACAACCTATAGTCAAGAGTGGTACTCTTTTTATACTAAAAAGTATTTTTCTGATCACATGCATACGCACAGAAAACATCTAATTCATAAAAAATACACTCCAACATAATATCTCACAGGCATAATTCCCCCCGGTCCAAGCTGAATAGGATGTATAAGTCTCATAAAGCAGAAACTGCGACTTGAATTTTAAGTCATAGAGAAGCGTATTTTCAATCTACATTTATCTGGCTAAGAACAATACAATAGCCTGCAATCCACTGATCATTTACTTGTCCAATTACACCTCTGCCTCTACAGCGGCTAGTGATAAACTGTAATGCCTCCTACCAGTCGCTACTTATCCTCTGAGACTTCACAAAATGACTTTTCCTTCTTTTGAATATATGTGTAGTTTTTTTTCCTCCTTTGATCAGGACTGTTTCATTTCCTTGCCTCACTAATAAAGGATTCCACAGTGGATTATGATTTAATGCTTGTTGCAGAATAATTTTGTCGAAAAAAAAATGTAACGCTTAGTAAGGATGTTGAAATACTGAGAAGAAATATTGTAGACTTTTACAGAAATAAGTGGTACTAGTGCATGATTTTTTTAATTAAATACTTCCTACTTTTTTTTTTTATATGTATACTTAGTTTTAAACATATATTTAATTTGTCTAATGCTTTATTTATTGATTTAAAGGGAATCTGTCACCCCATTTTTCGAGTATCAACTGCCGGCACCACCATCAGGGGCTTATCTACTGCATTCTGTAATGCTGTAGATATGCCCCCGATGTAACCTGAAAGATAAGAAAAATGAGTCAGATTATACTCACCCAGGGGAGGTCCAGTCTTGGTCCGATGGGTGTCGCGGTCCGGTCCGGCGCCTCCCATCTTCTAACGGTGACGTCCTCTTCTTTGCTGCCTGTCGTGGCTCCTGCACAGGTGCACTGCTCTGCCCTGTTGAGGTCAGAGCAGAGTCCTGCAGTGCGCAGGCACCGGGAGAGGTAATAATAATAATAATACATTTTATTTTTATAGCGCCGACATATTCCGCAGCACTTTACATTTCAGAGGGGACTTGTACAGACAATAGACATTACAGCATAACAATAATCACATACAGTAGATTATAACAAATACCAAGAGGAAAGAGGGCCCTGCTCGCAAGCTTACAGTCTATGAGGAAAGAGGTAGACACGAAAGGTGGGTGGTAACAGTTGCCCTGATTGTATGGACCAGCCATAATGTTAAGTGTGTAACAGTACAGACACAGAGGGCTAATGGATGCATAAAGCATGTGGGAACATGATGCGGGAAATCTGGCTATGGTAAAACTTTTGGCTGTGCCACACAGGGATAGATTAGGTTAATGTGTTTAGGTGATAGGCCAGTCTGAATAAATGCGTTTTCAGGGCACACTTAAAATTGTGGGGATTGGGGACTAATTGTATTGACCTGGGAAGTGCATTCCAAAGAATTGGCGCGGCACGTGTAAAGTCTTGGAGACGGGAGTGGGAGGTTCTGACTATTGAGGATGCTAACCTCAGGTCATCAGCAGAACGGAGGGCGCGGGTAGGGTGGTATACTGAAACAAGGGAGGAGATGTAGGGTGGTGCTGAGCCATGGAGGGCTTTGTGGGTGAGGGTAATAGGTTTATACTGAATTCTGGAGTGGATGGGTAGCCAGTGTAATGACTGGCACAAGGTAGAGGCATCGGTGTAACGATTGGTGAGGAATATGATCCTGGCTGCAGCATTCAAGACAGATTGGAGAGGGGAGAGTTTGGTAAGAGGGAGAACGATTAGAAGAGAGTTACAATAGTCGAGATGAGAATGAATAAGAGAAACAGTAAGAGTTTTTGCAGAGTCAAAAGTAAGAAAAGGTCGAATTCTAGAAATGTTTTTGAGGTGCAGTTGACAAGAGCGAGCCAGTGATCGAATGTGGGGGGCAAAGGAAAGCTCGGAATCAAGTATGACCCCAAGACAGCGGGCCTGTTGCTGGGGAGTAATAGTGGAACCACACACAGAAATAGCAATGTTGGGTATAGTTACATTAGTAGTGGGAGGAAACACCAGGAGTTCAGTCTTTGACAGGTTCAGTTTCAGATATTGTGAGGACATGATATTAGACACAGCGTTTAGACAATCGCCGGTGTTTTCTAGAAAGGCTGGCGTGATGTCAAGAGAAGAAGCGTATAATTGGGTGTCATCAGCATAGAGATGGTACTGGAAACCAAATCTACTGATTGTTTGACCAATAGGGGCAGTGTACAAGGAGAAGAGGAGGGGGCCTAGAACCGATCCTTGGGGGACCCCAACAGTAAGGGGAAGGTGAGAGGAGGAGGAACCGGCAAAAGATACAGTAAAGGAGGAGTCGGAGAGATAGGAGGAGAACCAGGAGAGAACGGTGTCCTTGAGGCCAATGGAACGGAGCATAGTGAGGAGGAGCTGATGATCCACAGTGTCGAATGCTGCAGAGAGATCCAAGAGAATTAGCATGGAGTAATGACCATTTGATTTAGCTGTTAGCAGATCATAGAGACTTTAGTGAGGGCAGTTTCAGTGGAGTGTAAAGAGCGGAAACCAGATTGGAGAGGGTCGAGAACAGAGTTTTCTGAGAGATAGCGGATAAGACGGGAGTGGACCAGGCGTTCCAGGAGTTTAGAGATGAAGGGAAGATTAGAGACAGGTCTATAGTTAGCGGCACAGTTTTGGTCAAGGGATGGTTTTTTAAGTAGTGGTTGTATGATGGCATGCTTAAATGAGGAGGGAAAAATACCAGAAGAGAGAGAGAGGTTAAATATTTTAGTTAGGTGAGGGGTGACAGCAGGGGAAAGGGACTGGAGGAGATGTGACGGAAATGGGTCACTGGTGCAAGTAGTTGGGCGAGAAGATGCTAGGAGCCTGCTTACTTCTTCTTCTGTGACTGGTTCAAAATCAGAGAGTGAGCTAGATGCAGTGGGGGAGGGAGGACAGTGCATGGTATGAGGTGATTGGGAGATAATTTCCTGTTGAATCTGGTCAATTTTTTCTTTGAAGTAATTGGCCAGATCGTCAGCTCGGAGCTCCGTGGTTGGGGCCTGTACTCTTGGATTGAGTAGAGAATGAAAAGTGTCAAAGAGACGTTTCGGGTTATTGGACAGTGAGGTGATGAGGGTGTTGAAATAGGCTTGTTTGGAGAGGTGAAGGGCAGTGTTGTATGTTCTAAGCATAAATTTAAAATGGATGAAATCTTCGTGTAGATTGGATTTTCTCCACAGACGTTCGGCGCACCTGGAGCACCGCTGCAGGAAACGTGTTTGCACCGTGTGCCAGGGTTGTCGCCGTCTGCGTTGTGGTGTTCTATTTATAGGGGGTGCTAATTCATCCAGGGCACTTTGAAGTGTTTCATTGTAATGCTTCAGTGCAGAATCAGGACATGAGAGGGAGGAGATAGGGGCCAATGAAGACTGCAAGTTCTTCATAAGTTTCTGGGTGTTAATGGCCTGTATGTTTCTATAAGTCTGGACAGTGGGGGTGACCTGAGCAGCCTGGCAGTTTTTGATAGAGAATGAAAGTAGATTGTGGTCAGAGAGCGGGAGAGGGGAGTTTGCAAAATCATCCACTGCACAAAGCCGAGAGAAGACCAAGTCGAGGGAGTTTCCGTCTTCATGTGTTGGAGAATTAGTAAGCTGCGAAAGGCCAAACGAGGAGGTTAGAGATAAAAGGTGAGTAGCAGATGATGAGAGGGGAAGAGCAATGGGGATGTTGAAATCTCCCTTGATGAGGGTAGGGATGTCACAGGAGAGAAAATGTGGAAGCCAAGTGGCAAAATGATCCAGGAACTGATGGGAGGGGCCGGGAGGACGATACACCACCGCCACTCGCATGGAGAAGGGGGTGTAGAGTCTGACGGCATGGACCTCAAAAGAAGGGAAGACAAGTGAGGGTACTTGAGGGATAACCTGAAAGGTACATTTTGGTGATAGGAGCAGACCAACGCCTCCACCTGCTCTATTGTCTGATCTTGGGGTATGAGAGAAGTGTAGCCCCCCGTAGGAAAGAGCAGCAGCAGCGGTAGTGTCTGACTGCTAGATCCAGGTTTCAGTAAGAGCCAGGAGGTTAAGAGAATTAGAAAGGAAGAAGTCATGGATGAAGGAGAGTTTGTTACACACTGAGCGAGAATTCCAAAGTGCACAATTAAGAGAGGCAGATGGCATGCAGGGAATATTAATAAGATTAGAGGGGTTTCAAAGTGTAGCAGTCGGGGGGGTTTGACTTTCTATAACATGAGGGACCAGGGTTGGGAGCAATGTCTCCTGCGACTAGGAGAAGGAGGATAGAAAGAGTGAGCAGATGGTTAAGTGATTTGTGAGAGCGTCTCTGATGTTGAATGGTGGGACTGACTGGATCTGTGCAATTTAACAATGTGAAAAGAGCGTGAGTGCTATACATAGGAGAGGAAAGGAGCGAGGGGCCGATATGGATGGAGTGTAGAGAGTTAATGCCAGGGCGGTGGATGTGTGTGAATGCAGCGGCCAGAATAAAAATTACACAAATGCATATGGTATATATTTGTTGTACTCCTAATGTACAGGGAGTAGATGTATATAAATGTCTTACCTGTCTCCTGCCCTGTCTAACTGCCATGTTATAACTGCCAGTAGTACTTTGATACATGTACTTCGATTACATGTGCATAAATGCCCCCTGCAAGAGGTCCATATAACCATACTCCTTCACTACTATGATATCACCAGTCCTCGTGAGGGAACCACTGTCCCTCACTTTGACATCACTTGTTTTTCCAAGATAACTTTGAAAGAGATGGTTACATATGGTGTGTCCCATTAAATGCACAGAAGGATGTAGTGTCGCTTGACGGTAGACTTGCCATAGGGAGGATAGTGGGGAGGATGCACTTGCACACAGCTGTTACTTCAACAATTTTACTTATAGCGAGGTAACAAGCTCAAGGATGACACAATATTACGTGATGCAATGAGCTTGATGGTTTCAACAGTCTTACAAGAGACAACAGGCTGACAAAACAGAGATAGACAATCAGTGCTTGTAACAGTTTGATGACACTTTTGACACTTTACTGACACTTCCATCATTTTTCTTACACTTGAAACAATCTGCTGGCAATTTTATCAACAGCTCTTCATGTCACTGATCACACTTTCGCAATGCTTGCCTCAGCTACTTTTGATCATCCATTTTTGCAGAAAAATCCTTCAGCAGTTTGTTTAGCACCATGCACACACTTAAGACCGTCTCCCTACATTCGGGTATCAATCTCCTAGTCGCCTCTGCAGTGAAACTTCTTTTAACTCTAGGACATTAGTTTTTCTAGTGTGACTACTCCTTTCACCTCTTGGGAAGCTACCTCCTGGATTATTTGTTCATAGTCAGAAAAAAAAAGCTTCAGTCACTCTGCTGTTAAAAGCCTAACTCTTTTCTTTTGGTGTTACTCTAGGGCAGGTGGGCTGTTCTGCTTAAATCTGCAAGCGGGGTTGCATCTAAACCCATGAGTCTAAGGGGGTTTAAAATGTTCTTTTGTACAATATTACAAAACAAAATCCATTTAAAGTATGGTACAGTTGAAGGCTCTTTTGAAGATTTTGCAATGGGGCCCACAAACTTCAAGTTACCTCACTGAATCCTTCAACTCAGTCTCAAGCTATTGCTTTTCTGTTTACTTTAATAAGTTCTAGTGAAAAGTGCTACTCACCCCAACTTGCTAGCTAGTTAAGGCACAGATACCTCTTTTGCTGCACACCTGTCCTCCTTCTGCCTTTCTGCATTTGTTTGATCTCTACTAACATGAAAAAAATATTTTGGGGCAGACACATCAATTAGTACGGGCAGACGTGAGGACACATACTCTTTCACCATGTTGTTGAAACGCAGCCTCCTGCAAATATGAACCATATCAGGTGCTGCTGAATGTTGTGATGGCGTGTAGAGGAAGGTTTTCCAAATTTCGACTATGCCAAACCTCCCTTACAAGGTGGTGGAGCCTCAGCTGCATTGGAGACTTCCTTCTTCTCCTCTGCCTTGTTTTTCCACTAAGGCCCTGCTGTCAGGTGGGAACGCCGTCATTAGTTCGTCTACCAGTGTGTGCTTTTATTTCCACATTTTCCAATCCCGCTCAAGTGACAGAAGTAAGGATGGTACTTTGTCCCTGTAGCTGGGATCCAACAGGGTGCCCACCCAGTAATCAGCACTTTTAACAATTTGGGCAACTCGGCGGTTATTGCGCAGGCACAACAACATGTATAGGCTCATGTGTGGCAGGCTGCCCAGAGGCAATGGCAAGCTGTTATCGGTGGGAGGTGTATCGTCTGTGTCCTCTGTATCCTGCCAGCCAAGCTCCAATGATTCCCGTGAGTTGCTTTGAGTGTCACCCTGCTGTGAACATGGTTCCTCATCCTCTTACTTATTCTCATCCTCCAAAACTGTCCACTGGCTGGCTAGAGGGTTGTGCTATTGGTACAGGAACCCACCCTCCGAGCCTTGTGGGGATGACTAACATGATAAAGGTGTGAATGGTCCTTGTTCCTCCTCCTGTGCAGAGAAATATCCCAAAATCCTTGGTGGTGGTAGTACATGAGCCAGAATGTTTTCTGCCTCAGGCCCAGCCGCCACTATATTTACCCAATGGGCAGTTGGGGAGAAAAAACATCTCTGCTGATGCTTACTCCACGTATCGGTGGTTATGTGGACCTTGCAACTGATGGAGTTGTGCAATGCCTGCCTGGAAAAGTAGTGGTGGCTGGGAATCACTTACTGTGGGACAGCCACTGCTATCAGTTTTTTAAAAGTCTCCTCAAGCCAGAATGGCTGCAATTTAAAGGACAGAAATTTTGAGATCAGGGCTTATGGGTGTTTAGGGGGATACTTTCTCTTTTTCTCCAGTGTTTTGGGGATGGACAGCTGAATGCTTTCATGGGACGGTGTGAAGCTGCTCAGTGACACTGTTGGTGGTTGTGCTGTAATATCCTCTCTGCGGTGAGCTAGGTGGCACTGTTGATTGGGAGTGGGAAGAAGAGGCTGAGAGAGCAGGAGGAGTCTCAGATCTTTTATGATTTTTAGGTGTGTACTCCACTGAAGTTCATGTTTTGAATTTGTGGTGCCCCTGAGGGTTCAGTCACCATAGAGGTACTGCACCTCACCCAGAGGTATGGTACCCCACTCTCAGGTAAGGAGGGAGCACCACCCAGGACTCTAACACCTGCACCCAACACACACTACAGAAGCAGGGCACCCTGGATGTACCCTACGGGAGGATAATCTCATCCCTGGCTGGGTAGGAAAGGGTGTTGGGAGGTGGGTGGAGCTAGTAGGAAGAGAGCGGGTGAGGACAGTTCAGTTCAGGGAGAACGTGAGGAGAAAGTGAAAGTGGAGAGACGTGTGTGAAGCAGCTCCCTGTCAGGAGGAGCAGCAGAAAGGAAAGGGACAGAAGGAAGCTCCTGGAGAGGAGAAGGGATCCTAGAGGCATGGCGCAGTGACCATACTGCCCGTGGGGCTTGTTCCATGCCGACTAATGTTGGGTGGAGGGATCAGATCGCAGTGGGGTACCAGCCCCCTAGCCCAGTGGAATAATCATCAGACTCAGCTGGCAAGCCGGAGGCAGAGGCACCTGTAGGTACCTCACCCCACAAGCCACAATTATCTTCTCTGGAAAGGCAGCCATAAGGAAGCAAGGGGACGCAGAGAGGATGTCACCAGACAACGTCCACGGCTGCTGGCTTGGGACACTGACTGTGAGGTGTTGGGCAGGAAGAGGAGTAGAAACCAGCACAGTGAGATGGCCAGGAAAGGCATACACTGAAGGGAGTCCTGGGAAGGTGAAGCCCGATCTACCTGGGGGTTTGCTGGACCCCTCACCTGGAGGACACGGCATCAAGAGGGCACTCGGGCCCATAAGAACTGTGAGTAAACCTTTGGAATTGTACCCAGCTGTGTCCTCTAATTATTCTTGCGGCACCTATCCAACTCTGCTACATCCATACAACATCTTATCTATTACAACTACCCTGGGACCAAGCTCTGCCTGTGGAGAGCTAAACCAACTCAGCTGCATTATCATCAGTCCCAGAGGATCTGCACTGCAGCACTGGTCACCTCTGACCAGAAACCACAGGTGGCGTCACGAACACTTTATCATAAACTTTATCATCCCTTGTAAACATCCCCTATAATTGGACGCCCACGGACCAGGTCACTGCTGCCGTGACACATCCCCTTTAAGGACTGGCCAAGTACCGATTACCCCACGGGCCTGGCGGGTGATCCAAATGCAGATGCCTCGTCATGCAGGTGGTGCTCAGGATAAGAGCATTTATGCCTCACTTCAGGCTCTGATGGCACAGTATGCAAACCATCCATCTTTTCTCATTAGCATATTACCCGAAGAAATGACATGCCAGGGAGATCCTTTGAGCAGGCCTTATTGTACCCAGTTTGCTGGCATGGTGGTCAGTAGCTGCCAATGTACTGGTTAGGGGCCAGTCGTTGTGCTTTTGCAGAATGCTCCCTCTTTTGCTGTGCAGCCTGGGCAGTGTGACTACTTCCTCTTCATCCAAACTGCACACGTGACTAGGATAGCCTTCACTCTATGCAGGATATAGTATCTCATCATCCCCTGAATCATCTTCCACCCACTCCTCACCCCTGCGATCCTTGCTGGTCTGCACACTGTTTCGTCATCCTCTAGGTCTAGGATGTGCTGAGGTGGTCCACTGACCGTGTGCAATAGCCCTACCATGTACTCATCCTCCAACCTAACAAGTGGTTAAGCATCAGTGCACTCAGCTGCATCTACTTCTGCTTCAGGGCTAGGTGGATGGGCCACAGAGCCCCATTTAGCGGACTTAACAAAATGTAGAAATGACTGCTGCATGACTTGGTTCTCAGACTGCTTGTCGGATTTGCAAGGGGCTGCGGTGGAAAAGAGAAGCCCATGGTCCGCAGGTGCCAACTCTACACCTTCAACAGGGGATCGGGCATCTGTGTTTCTTCATCAGCATCAGAGATGTGCTGCGGTGGTTCGCTTACCGTATGCACTAGCCCTCCCACGTACTCATAATTCAACTGAACAAGTGCTTGGGCATGAGTGGATGGTCCATGAAACCACAGCCAGCGAAATTATTAAAAAGCAGAAGTGACAGCTAGAGATGAGCGACTTTGCCTTTTTTAGGGTTGAGTCGGGTTTCATGAAACCCGACTTTCGCAAAAGTCGGGTCGAACGAAATCGGCCGACTATAGGGAAAAGTCAGAGGCCGACTGAAACACGAAACCCAATGCAAGTCAATGGGGAAGCAAAGTCGGCAGGGAGTGAAGGACAATAAACACACCTCCAGTGCCCATTGCAATGCCAAAAACATCAATTCTTATTACTGAAGCTTGACAACCTTAATTTACTTCATAATAATAGTTGTGCATTGAAAACTGCGGGTTATTTGGCTAAAGTTGTGGGGGGTAGGGCTGGCTTCAGGTTTTCGTGTGCCCTGGGCCAAAGAGTGTCAGTGCGCCCCTTTAACACATACCACAACTCATGATGCTCCGATACGGCACAGAAATATAGGTATAGTACAATGACAAATACTTCACTGCTTACATGACATGACTGATCTATTTTAAGTTGTACAATAGCTCAAAAAAATAACAGTATATTACTCCATACAGTATTATGGCCACCACATTGTGCGCCATACAAAATAATGAGCCCCATATATTTCTCCATAGAGAATAATTGGCCACATATAATGTTCCATACAGTATATAATGAGCTCCACATAATGCTACAGTATATGATGGTCCCCATGGACGATGCTCCAGTGTGTTATGGGCCCAAATAAAGCTCCATATATAATGTGCCCCATTTGTAATGCTCCAGTGTATAATGCGCCCCATAGATGCTGCTCCAGTGTCTGATCTGCCCCATTTAGAATTCTCCAGTATATGATGGGCCCCATGGATGAAGCTCCAGTGTCTTATGGGCCCAAATAATGCTCCATATATAATGGGCTCCATTTCTAATGCTCCAGTGTATAATGGGCCCTGTAAATGCTGCTCCAGTGTCTGATGTCCCCCATCTGGAATGCTCCAGTATATGATGGGCCTCATGGATGATGCTTCAGTGTATGATGGGCCCTAATAATGCTCCATATATAATGGGATCCATTTCTAATGCTCCAGTGTATAATGGGCCCCGTAAATGCTGCTCCAGTGTCTGATGTCCCCCATCTGGAATGCTCCAGTGTATGATGGGCCCAAATAACGCTCCATATATAATGGGCTCCATTTCTAATGCTCCAGTGTATAATGAGCCCCGTAAATGCTGCTCCAGTGTCTGATGTCCCCATCTGGAATGCTCCAGTATATGATGGGCCTCATGGATGATGCTCCAGTGTATGATGGGCTCTAATAATGCTCCATATATAATGGGCTCCATTTCTAATGCTCCAGTGTATAATGGGCCCCATAAATGCTGCTCCAGTGCCTGTTGTCCCCCATCTGGAATGCTCCAGTCTATGATGGGCCCAAATAACGCTCCATATATAATGGGCTCCATTTCTAATGCTCCAGTGTTTAATGGGCCCTATAAATGCTACTCCAGTGTCTGATCTGCCCCATTTACATTGCTCCAGTATAAGATGGGCCCCATTTTTAATTAACCCAGGCATGGTATGTGAAAAGAGCTCCATGGAGTAATCTGAAGTGTGTGCTGCCGCATCCTTCACTTTTGGTGTGAGTGAAGGACACAAGGAAAGTGTCATGAGTTATTCAGGATTCTGGACAGATGGTGCAGGTGGTTAATAGGGAGAGCCTCTCTTTGATGCCAGGGAGGGTTTTTATAGCCTCAGGTGAGCACCCTTCCCTGTCGTTTAGATTCCTAACTAGAGTGTGCCGACCCTGCATCGCTAGTGCCTCTCGCCTGTTCTCGTACGTTGTTTGGTGTATGATCTGTTGTGGACTTGGTTTACGTCTCTTGGTTTCTGATTTGGTACTGTACTGCTCGACCCGTGTATGACCCTCTGCTTCCCCTGACTGCTCTCTATCATCCTGGTTCTGTACTGCGTTGCCCGACCCGTGTCTGACCCTCTGCTGCACCTGACGATCCTCTGCCATTCTGATTCTGTACTGCGTTGCTAGATTTGTGTATGACCCCCTGCTATACCTGACTATCGCCACTGCTCAGCCCCTGTGTGACTTAGTCTCCTGCCTGTCACCGCTGCGTCCCGGGGGTAAGCCCCGCCCCCTCCTCTGACAAGCGGTCACATGGTGGAAGGTCCTGTGGGTACTGAGTGCCTCTCCATCGCTCCTCCCCTCCCGCAGGTCCTGTGACTGTTTTCCTGATATCAGATACTGCGCCCCTGCCTGGCCACCAAGAGTTACCTTCCCCTGGAGTCTCAGCATCTTCAGGGCCCGCTGACTCTCGCCTGTCTCGCCACTCCTGACAGCTACAACAGGTGAGCAGGACATTATAAACGACTGTTTCAGTTTTTTTTTTCCTCTGAAGAGAAAAAAAAAAAGTGTGTGTTATCCTCATGGATCCAATGCAGGCTCTATCCGAGCAAGTTAAGCAGCTTTCACAAATGTTCCAAAAAATGAACGTGGAACAATGCAGTCTGGCCCACACTCAGCAGCAGCTGGTCAGTACTGTGCAAGGGGCTATGGCTCCTGAGAGTAGGGATGTGTCCCTCACATCCCCTGAATCTCCGGTTAAATTACCTGATTTCTTTTCCAGAGACAAAAAGGAGTTCAGGGCTTTTTGGGAGGGATGCAAATTATTCTTCTCTCTGAGGCCCCGTTCGTCTGGGGGAGAATTTCAAAGGATGGGGGTAATGATTTCCTTGCTACGGGGTGCCCCTCAAGCTTGGGCATTTTCACTAGCACATACAGCACCCGAACGTATGACTCTAGATGCGTTCTTTGAGGCCTTGGGCCGTATTTACGATGAGCCTGACAGAGTACGCCTGGCGGAGGACATGGTGATGAGTGCACATCAGGGTCGGCACTCTGCGGAGTGGTTTTGCTCAGAGTTTCGGCGGTGGTCAGCCGAAGTCACTTGGGATGATGCTGCGCTCTGGGGACTGTTTCGTATAGGTCTGTCGGAACGCCTTCAGGACGCTCTAGCCCTGCACCCGCCTCCCGATACTCTGGACGAGGCTATGACCCAGGCGGTACGGATGGATCGCCGGTTGAGAACCAGAGGAGTGATGCACTCCGAAACATCCTTGTTCTCCGGAAGCAAGGAGGTGGAGGCCAGTTCTATGCCCATGGAAATTGGCGCCACCTCGATCCGAGAAAAGGAGAGGAGACGTCGGCGTGATAAACAATTGTGTTTCTACTGCAGGGAATCAGGACACTGTAGGAGAGGCTGCCCGTCTTGTCCGGCACCTGCCAAGCCGTCAGGAAACTACTAGGTCTGGGTAGTGATCGAGGAGGCTGCCCAGACCCTCAGGTACTTTTTTCCTCATGCCCTAAATTTTTGCTTAATATCGAACTAGTGGTAGACAATAATCGTTTTATTTCTACAGCCTTGGTGGACTGCGGTTCATCCCTGAACTTGGTCAGTTCCAGCACCGTCTCCAGGGTCAAGATAGGGACGTTAGGTTGGAGACCCCCCTGAAAATCGTAGCCATTGACTCTTCCCCTCTCACCCGTTCGGGTATCTGTTATATGACCAATAATTTCGTTTTACAGGTTGGTTCCTCCCATGTTGAGGACATAAGATGTTTTGTGATGGATGATCTGCCCGAAGGGCTGGTATTGGGCATGCCGTGGCTTCAACGGCACAACCCAGTAATTGATTGGGAGAAAAGAATAATTGTTAAATGGGGCCCAAATTGTATTGACTGTTCCTATAAAACTGTGTGTTGTGTTTCCCCTGCAAAACCTGTCTTTGAGTCTTCTATTTGTATTCCGGAATACCTGAAGGAGTTTGAGGACGTGTTCTCCGAAAGCGAGGCTGAGGCATTACCCCCACACAGGCCCTACGACTGCACCATTGACCTGATCCCTGGGGCCAAATTACCCAAAGCCCATCTATTTAATTTGTCAGGGCCCGAGCATCTGGCAGTGAAAGATTATATTGCAGAAAGTCTCCGTAAAGGACATATTAGACCTTCAGTTTCCCCGATAGCAGTGGGGTTCTTCTTTGTCAAAAAGAAAGTTGGTGGCCTGCGTCCCTGCCTCGACTTTCGGGAACTCAACAAAATTACCATCAAGAATGCATATCCCTTACCCTTGATTCCAGATCTGTGCAACCAACTCTCGGGAGCAAAGTGGTTCTCCAAATGAGATCTTAGGGGGCGTATAATTTGATACGAATAAAAAAGGGAGATGAATGGAAAACTGCTTTTCTCACCACTGAGGGGTTATTTGAAAACCTTGTGATGCCATTTGGCCTCGCTAATGCTCCAGCAGTTTTTCAAAACTTTATCAATGTAATATTTGTGGACCTAATTGGCCGCTTTACAAGAGAACACAGTGACAGATTTGCAAAAATTCTCTGCAGCCAAAAATATGGCAATGATCAGCAAGGGCTGGAGAACAAACACAGGGTATTTAGTCGATACTTTTTTTGCAAAAAAAAGTATACCAAGCTGCCTCACCAACGTCAAGGTAACCCGTATTGAAGCAGTCCCTATCTAATGTATTTAAAACCTGAGCATCTGAACAGTGTCTAATATGAACAGGATTCAGACAGGCCGCTCCACAGTATGGGCTTATGGTCTGAGACAGCTCTTTTGTGCACATCACACAGGAGAGGGGTGGGGTCTCCCAAACCATGCTAAGCAAGGAAAAAACGGATTAAAAACACATGTGAAATGCACAAATGTGAACACGTTGGTCATACAACGCTCACACCACCCATTAACTAAGATACAAGAGAACACAGAAAAACAGATTTGCAAAAATTCTCTGCAGCCAAAAATATGGCAGTGATCAGCAAGTGCTGGAGAACAAACACAGGGTATTTAGTCGATACGTTACCCCTCTCCTGTGTGATGTGCACAAAAGATCTGTCTCAGACCATAAGCCCATACTGTGGAGCAGCCTGTCTGAATCCTGCTCATTTAGACACTGTTCAGATGTTCAGGTTTTAAATGCATTAGATAGGGACTGCTTCAATACGGGTTACCTTGACGTTGGTGAGGCAGCTTGGTATACACTTTTTTGCAAAAAAGTGTCGACTAAATACCCTGTGTTTGTTCTCCAGCACTTGCTGATCACTGCCATATTTTTGGCTGCAGAGAATTTTTGCAAGTCTGTCATTCTGTGTTCTCTTGTATCTTAGTTAATGGGTGGTGTGAGCGTTGTCTGACCAACGTGTTCACATTTGTGCATTTCACATGTGTTTTTAATCCGTTTTTTCCTTGCTTAGCATGGTTTGGGAGACCCCACCCCTCTCCTGTGTGATGTGCACAAAAGAGCTGTCTCAGACCATAAGCCCATAATGTGGAGCGGCCTGTCTGAATCCTGTTCATATTAGACGCTGTTCAGGTTTTAAATACATTAGATAGGGACTGCTTCAATACGGGTTACCTTGACGTTGGTGAGGCAGCTTGGTATACATTTTTTTGCAAAAAAACGTATCGACTAAATACCCTGTATTTGTTCTCCAGCACTTGCTGATCACTGCCATATTTTTGGCTGCAGAGAATTTTTGCAAATCTGTCATTCTGTGTTCTCTTGTATCTTAGTTAATGGGTGGTGTGAGCGTTGTCTGACCGACGTGTTCACATTTGTGCATTTCACATGTGTTTTTAATCTGTTTTTTCCTTGCTTAGCATGGTTTGGGAGACCCCACCCCTCTCCTGTGTGATGTGCACAAAAGAGCTGTCTCAGACCATAAGCCCATACTGTGGAGCAGCCTGTCTGAATCCTGTTCATATTAGACACTGTTCAGATGTTCAGGTTTCAAATACATTAAAAAGGGACTGCTTCAATACGGGTTACCTTGACGTTGGTGAGGCAGCTTGGTATACATTTTTTTTCAAAAAAACGTATCGACTAAATATCCTGTGTTTGTTCTCCAGCTCTTGCTGATCACTGCCATATTTTTGGCTGCAGAGAATTTTTGCAAATCTGTCATTCTGTGTTCTCTGGTATCTTAGTTAATGGGTGGTGTGAGCGTTGTCTGACCGACGTGTTCACATTTGTGCATTTCACATGTGTTTTTAATCTAATTGGCCGCTTTGCTGTCATTTATTTAGACGATATTTTGACTTATTCAACTGACGAGCACTCTCATTTATCACATGTGAAAACAGTTCTTCAGAGACTAAGGGAGAATCAATTGTTTGTCAAATTGGAAAAGTGTATATTCTTTGTTCAGGAACTAACCTTAGGGCTTATAACTTCTCCACAGGGGTTTCGGATGGATCCCAAAAAGGTGCAGGCCATTGCAGAGAGGGTTCAACCCCAGGACCTAAAGGGCCTTCAGTGCTTTTTGGGATTCACAATTTATTATCGGAGATTTATTAAGGGCTTTTCACAGACAGTGAAACCCCTCACAGACCTCACATGTAAAGGGGCCGATATCAAAAATTGGTCTCTCCCAGCCAAACAATCCTTTTCGATTCTGAAGAATTGTTTTATGTCTGCTCCGATACTGGTGCAGCCTGATCCATCCCTGCCTTTTGTTGTGGAGGTCGATGCTTCCGAGGTAGGGGTGGGGGCTGTTTTGTCTCAAGGGCCAGCTACGTTGACTAATCTCAGACCCTGTGCATTTTTCTCCAAAAAATTATCTCCGGCGGAGAGAAATTATGATGTGGGAAATAGGGAGCTCCTGGCAATAAAGCTGGCATTTGAAGAATGGAGGCATTTTTTGGAGGGGGCAGAACATTCAATTATGGTCATCACTTACCGCAAAAATCTAGAGTACATTAAAACAGCGAAAAAGATTGACTCCCAGACAGGCCCGGTGGTCACTTTTTTTTTCTCGGCTTCAGTTCTCTATTACCTTCCGGCCTGGATCTAAGAACTTGAAGGCGGATGCTTTGTCACGAAGTTTTGAACCAGTGTCTGCCCCCGAGCCACCATTCATCCATTCTAGGATCCGCAAGGTATAATCGCACAGGTGCAAAAATTAAAGATGTGTCTGACAGGATATCAGGACTCTTCAGACCTACAGATGACTACCCGTTCCTGCTACTACATGTGGGGACAAATGACACAGCAAGAAATGACCTGGAAACCATCTGCAGAGACTATGAAGACTTAGGCAAGAAAGTGAAAGAACTGGGAGCGCAGGTGGTCTTCTCTTCCATCCTCCCAGTGGATGGCCATGGAACAAGGAGGTGGAATAAGATTCTGCAGGTGAACAACTGGCTACGTCGATGGTGCCGTCAGCAACGATTTGGATTTATGGATCACGGAGTGAATTACCTTTACGATGGACTACTTGCTAGAGATGGGGTGCACCTTACGAAGACTGGAAAACATGTATTTGGAAGTCGCCTTGCTACACTTGTAAGGAGAGCTTTAAATGGGAAGGGAAGCAAAAGACCAGAAAAAGCCATACACCTGACAAATGCTATTGAGAACTCTGCTATTAGAAGTGGAAAGGAAGAACAAAGACAAAAGAATCTAATTAATAACAATATTGGAGAAAGAGAAACCAATCACAAACTAAAATGTTTCTATACTAATGCACAAAGCATGGGCAACAAACAAGGAGAACTGGAAATACTAACACAGGAGAAGAAATATGATGTCTCTGGAATCACTGAAACTTGGTGGGACAATACACATGATTGGAATACAAGACTAGAAGGATACAAATTCTTTGCAAGAAACAGACTTGATAAACGAGGAGGAGGTGTCGCATTTTATGTTAGAAACGCGTATATCTGCACAGAGATTGAAGCTTCAGAGACTGGGAGTTCTGTGGAAACTGTTTGGGTAAGAATACAAGGACAGAACAATGGAAAGGACACCATTGTAGGCATTTACTACAGGCCGCCTGTGCAAGCTGAAAATATGGATGAACTCTTTATGCATCAAATGGCCAAGTTCTCCAAAAAATATGACATAGTTGTCATGGGAGGTTTCAACTATCCAGACATTTGTTGGGAATCTCTCTCAGGCAAAACTAACAGGTCAAGGAAATTCTTATCCTCTCTTGCTGACAACTTTATCTTCCAAAAGGTAGGGGAGAAAACAAGGGGAACTGCTACCTTGGATCTAATCCTTATAAACAGGGAGGAAATAGTTGAGGAGGTAAAAGTGGCTGGGACCCTAGGAGGTAGCGACCATGCTATTTTAGAATTTTGGATAACTAGAGGAGGAAGACCTGTGAAGACTCAGACGTCAAGGTTAGATTTCAGAAAGGCAGATTTTAAGGGATTCAGAAAGAGAATTGGAGGGATCCAATGGCTGGATATCCTTAAAGACAAAAATGTCCAGGAAGGATGGGAAATCTTGAAAAATTAAATTCTCAAAGCACAATTGTTAACAATTCTGAAAAGAGGGAAGAATAGGAAGCATGTAAGGAAACCAGGATGAATGAACACAGAACTTAAGCACATGCTAAAAAGGAAGAAAAAAATGTTTATAAAATGGAAAGAGGGAGGCATATCTAAAGAAGAATATAATGCTGTCTGCAGAACCTGCAGGGCACAAATCACACAAATCAGATTTTCTAAAGCTGAAAATGAATTGAGGCTTGCAAGAGATGTCAAAAGCAATAATAAAGGATTTTGGGGATATGTCAAAAGTAAAAGAAAAGTCAAAGATGCTATAGGATTTTTACAGGATGAAAATGATGAAATGGTAAGACAGGATGTTGAGAAGGCCGAACTTTTAAATTCCTATTTTGCATCTGTTTTCTCTCAGAAAGGAAATGTAACATCAACTGTTCTTCACTGTCCTATTAAGGGAATAGAAGAATCCAGGATATCTATAAACAGAAAGATAGTAAGGAAACACTTAGCTAACCTGAATGAATTCAAGTCTCCAGGTCCAGATGAATTACACCCCAGAGTACTGAAGGAGATAGCAGAAGAAATTTTTGAACCCCTCTCCATAATCTTTGAAAATTCTTGGCGAACAGGAGAAGTCCCAGAAGACTGGAGAAGAGCAAATGTTGTTCCTATCTTCAAAAAGGGGAAGAAGGTGGACCCAGGCAACTATAGGCCGGTGAGTCTGACTTCTATACCCGGAAAGATCTTTGAACAAATTATTAAGCAACATGTATGTCAGTACCTGGATAAGAATGAAGTGATTAAACAGAGTCAGCATGGGTTTGTAACTAATAAGTCATGTCAGACTAACTTAATTTCCTTTTATGACGAAATCACTGATTGGGTGGATCAAGGAAATGCTGTAGATATAGTATATCTTGACTTCAGCAAAGCATTTGACCAAGTATTTTATACAATCCTAATTGAAAAAATGACTAAGTATGGAGTGGACAAGGCAACTGTTAGGTGGATTCATAACTGGCTTAGTGATCGGACCCAAAGAGTGGTCGTAAATGGCTGCACATCCAGTTGGAAGAATGTCTCAAGTGGGGTACCACAGGGCTCTGTCCTGGGCCCTGTATTGTTCAACATCTTTATCAATTATTTAGATGAAGGAATTGAGGGTAAACTGATTAAATTTGCTGATGACACAAAGCTAGGAGGGATAGCTAATACTAGAGAAGAGAGAGGATTCAAAAAGATATAAATAAACTGGAGAAGTGGGCAGCAACTAACAGAATGGTTTTTAACAGGGGAAGAATGCAAAGTACTACATCTGGGCAATAAAAATGAAAAAAAGCATATACAGAATGGGAGAAATAGGGCTAAGCAACAGCACATGTGAAAAAGACTTGGGTATACTAATAGATCACTGACTGAATATGAGTCAACAGTGTGATGCAGCAGCAAAAAAGGCAAATGCAATTCTAGGATGTATTAACAGAAGCATACAGTCTAGATCACGTGAAGTCATTATTTCCCTCTTCTCCTCTTTGGTCAGACCTCATCTGGAATATTGTGTCCAGTTTTGGGCACCACATTTTAAAAAAGACATCAACAAACTGGAGCAAGTTCAGAAAAGAGCGACCAGAATGGTGACCGGTCTGCAAACCCTGTCTTATGAGGAAAGGTTGCAGGATTTGGGAATGTTTAGTTTGCAAAAGAGAAGACTGAGAGGAGACTTAATAGCTGTCTACAAATATCTAAAGGGCTGTCACATTGTAGAAGGATCAACTTTATTCTCATTTGCACAAGGAAAGGCTAGAAGCAATGGGATGAAACTGAATGGGAGGAGACACAGACTAGATATTAGAAAAAACTTTTTGACAGTTAGAGTGATCAATGAGTGGAACAAGCTGCCACGAGAAGTGGTGAGTTCTCCTTCAATGGAAGTCTTCAAACAGAGGCTGGACAGACATCTGACTGGGATGATTTAGCAAATCCTGATTTGAGCAGGGGGTTGGACCAGATGGCCCAGGAGGTCCCTTCCAACTCTACGATTCTATGATTCTATGTGGGCCAATGTTCCAGGTGTCAATAATACACTGCCACTGCTGGGTGGAGGAGCACTTTCTGGCAAATCCACATCCCTACAGTCACGCACAAACACTGTACCTGACCTTGGACTGCCAACATTTTCTCTTGCCCCCTGAGAAGCATCCTCCTGCCCAAAATAATCATCCCCCTCATCCTCCTCCTCCTCCTCTTCCTCTTCTTCCTCCACCTCATCCAAAACAGTTCCCTGACCAGACAATGGCTGACTGTCAGCAAGGCTTCCCTCCTCCTCCTCCTGTTCCTCTTCCGCTGCAGACGCAAGATCCTTAATGTCCATCAAACTTTGCATGAGCAGACACATAAGTGGGATGCTCATGCTTATGATGGCGTCGTCCACGCTTACCAGCCGTGTGCATTCCTCAAAACACTGAAGGACTTTACAGAGGTCTTTCAGTTTTGACCACTGCACACCCGACAATTCCATGTCTTCCCTCAAACTGCCTGCCCATGTATCCTCCCACAAATGCATTACAGCCTGCCTCTGTTCGCACAGCCTCTCAACCATGTGCAGGGTGGAGTTCCACCTTGTTGCAACCTATGATTAAGCGGTGCTTGGGGAGATGGAGCAATCGCTGCAGTTTCTGCATACGAGTGGAGTGGACGTTTGAGCGACGGATGTGCGAGCACAGTCTTTGCACCTTATGGAGCAGGGATGTTAACTCCGGATAATTATTAAGGAAGCACTGCACCACCAGGTTCAAAGTGTGAGCCAGGCAAGGTATGTGTGTGAGTTTTGCACGGGCTATGGCTGCCACAAAATTATGGCCGCAATCACTGACTACCTTGCCTGGCTCAAGATGTAGACTGCCCAGCCATGACTCAGTTTGTTGCTGCAAGTAGTCGGCCAGTACCTCCGCGGTGTGTCTGTTGCCGCCCAAAGACATCATCTTTAACACAGCCTGCTGACGCTTACCACTAGTTGTTCGATAGTGGGACACCTCATGTGCAACACTGCCAGCTGCAGATGGAGTGCTCGTGTGACTGCTTTCTGTGGACGAGCTTTTTTGGAGGAGGAGGAGGAGGGTCGAAAGCCTACAGCCAACTGTTTCCTATACCGTTAGCTAGACAGCACTGTTACACCGCCGCTGTCCCCTGTGGATCCTGCATTCACCACATTAACCCAGTGCACAGTGATGGACACGTAACGGCCCTGGCCATGCCTACTGGTCCATGCATCTGTTGTGAGGTGCACCTTTCCACTCACTGACTGTTAGAGCATGGACAATGCGGTCTTTCACATGCCGGTGGTGGGCAGGGATGGCTTCTTGAGAAAAGAAGTGCCGACTGGGTAGGTCATAGCGTGGGACAGCGTAGGCCATGAGCTCGCGGAAAGCTTCGCTTTCAACCAAACGGTAGGGCATCATCTCTAATGAGATTAGTTTGGCAATGTAGGCGTTCAAACACAGTATACGCGGATGAGAGGATGAGTACTTTCTTGTCCTACTCAGAGTGTCTGGTAGGGTGAGCTGGACTGGAGAGCTGCATATGGGGGAGTAGGGGTCGACCGGATGTAGTGAGAGGGGGTTAGTGATGGTATTGATGGTGATGGCCTAGATTCAGTGTTGTTATGCAAAACCATTGTGATTCCCTGAGTGCTTTGGCCTTGCGACGACACCTTCACATTTAGTGCTGGTGGTGTGCTTAACGGTGGTGGTGGTCTTACAGTGGGGGAAGCGATGGAGCGTTGCTGGCTACCTTCAGTCGGAGCAGGTGCACATGTGCTACCTGAGGTTTTGTAGTCTGTCCACGCTTGCAAGTGCATGATTAAATGTCTAAGCATGCAACTGGTATTCAAATTTCTGAGTTGTTTACCTCGGCTAAAGGTCCTTCCGCACGTCTTACAGGTAACCTTTGCCTCATCAGTAGGATTTTGGACAAAGAAGTGCCACACTGCACTCTTCCTACTATGGTATACATTTTCTGGCCTTGCACACTGTGCTAAGTTGACCGCCTGGCCAAGCTGTCCTGCAACTCTTTTAGTTTTTGTTCCACATTTCTGGACAGCTACGGGTCTGCCAGATAACCGCTGCTGCGATGTCAATGCCTGCTGCGGATCCTTCTCCTTATCTGAAATATTGCCAGCGCCAACCTCCTCCCCAGTGGATGCCAATCCTGGTCCAGAACTTGGTCATCCATCACCTCCTCTTTAAAGTCATATGTACCTTCCTCTTTACCTTCCTCTGTGTCACTGCGTAAGGTGGTATAGTATGCGGGAAGGGGCACCTGAGTTTCATCAGGGTCAGATTCTGGATCAGTAAACTGCGAGGGCAATGTAGTGCTCTGGGTCAATGTACCAGCAGAATCATCTAGCAGTGGCTGTGCATCAGTGCACTCCATGTCAGATTCATCTTGGACTGGAGAATTCAGGATTTGACTGGATAACATAGGCATGGTATGTGAAAAGAGCTCCATAGAGTAATCTGAAGTGTGGGCTGCCACATCCTTAACTTTTGATGGGGGTTAAGGACACAAGGAAAGTTGTTTTTCCTGACCAGAACCCTGCACTGACGACTCAGTGCTTGCAGGTTTCGAACGTTCAGAAGAGGAGGCAATACAGCTGGTGGCTGTTTCGGCAATGTACGCCAAAATCTGTTCCTTATGCTCCGGCTTTCAAAGCGGTTTTCCTACTCCAAGAAAAGCGAACCTTACAGGCCTTCTTTGGCTAGATGATGACGCAGGCTCAACACCTCCTGCCTTAGCTGCTATTGTGCTTTTGCAAGAACCAGCAGATGCACCACCACCATCAGTAAAAGCTGTGCCCCCCTGCCCACGTCCGCGGACTCTTCCACCATACTTCCTCATGTTTGGGAAAATGTACCCAAAATACCAGCAGAGAGATGGTACTGTATGAGGAGTGTCCAGCTGTGTAAGGTGTATTAAAAAAATTAAATCTACGTATATATTTTGTTAGTCACAGACGATCTCCCAGTATGTATTTGACCGTAATCCAACAAGCAGAAATACGGAACTGCATCAGAAGTGTACAGCTGTATACGTTTTTGGGTAACTAACAATCTCCGTATATGTATTTACGGAGTGTCACACACAGGCTGACTCTGTTTAGATGTGACTGTAATGCGAACAGTAGATAAACTGTACAATACCGTTTGAGAATCGGACAGCTCTATACGGTGTCTGTATGGAAAATTGTCAATCTCCGTGTATTTTTATACGGACTGACACGCTGTCTCTGTCTAGTTTTGACTGTGATCAAACAGCAGATATGCAAAACTGTTTGAAAAGCGGACAGCTCTATAAGGTGTAGGTCTGGAAAAATGGAAAATCTCCTCGGCTTGTTTTTCCAGAGTCACACCCAGATAGCTTCTATTTGTCCGTCATACCAGCCGGTACATGGTAGTGTGTGAGGAGCACACACCGCTATACGGTGTCTATGGAAAATTGTCAATCTCCGCCTATTTTTATACGGTCTGACACATGCTGTCTCGGTCTAGTTGTGACCGTCATCAAACAGCAGATATACGAAACTATTTGAAAAGCGGACAGTACTATAAGGTGTAGGTCTGGAAAAATGGAAAATCTCGGCTTGTTTTTCCAGAGTCACACACAGGTAGCTTCTATTTGTCCGTGATACCAGCTGGAATACACGGTAGTGTGTGAGGAGCGTACACCGCTATACAGTGTGTGAAAAAATGAACGCTCGGTAACTCACCAGAACAAAATAATAAAAGTTGGAGTGCTTTGAAAAAAGCAGTTTGAACATCAGTGTGCACACAGCAATGCAGCTATCAGGTAGCCTTAAAAGGCAGCCTAATCACCACCAGCGCTGCTGCACATAACAAAAATCCTCCCCTTTCACTGCACACTAACTGTACAGTGAAAAGCGCTATCAGCAGAAGCAATTTTTTTTTCTTCTTCCCTGCCTAACGCTCTCCCTATTCAGAATCAGCAGCACAGCAGCACCTCTCCCTATTCTAAGATCAGCAGAAGTAAGATGGCGATCGGCGGTGGAAAATGCGCTGGAAGCATTATTTGAAACGCGACTTTGGTGCTCGGCTCGGCAACCTCATGGCCGACCTCACGCTATGGTCGGGTTTCGATCGGCGAAACCCGACTTTAGCTAAAGCCGGCGTTTTTTGAATTTGACTGACCCGTTTCGCTCAACTCTAGTGACAGCTGCATGACATGGGGATCAGACTTCTTTTCTGATTTGCAAGGGGGTGAGGTGGAAGACAGATACCCATCGTCTGCAGGTGCCAACTCTGTGCTTTCAGAATGCAAAGGAACTGAAGGCACTCTCAGCCATCCGATCTAAAACCACCTCTACCTCTTCTAGCCTCACTATTCGTACAGAGGTATTCGCCCCTATGAAATTATGCAGATTGTCCCATTGTCTGTGTATACCAGAGGAAAGTGTTTCATTTGGTTGCATAGCAGGCACAGAACGAAAATGTCCTCTCCCTGCAGCAGCTACACCACCATCAACAGCACCACGGCCAAGTCCATGTCCCCTATTTGATGCTTTCCTTTTTTTTGCACCCTAAAAAAGTGCACAGTAGAGAAGAGAAAGTGCCCAGCGGTTAATTACACTCTTATGGTATGTATTACGGGTACTCTGCACCAGGCTGTATTAGGTCCCTGTGCACCAGGCTGTATTATGGGTACTCTACACCGGGTCATATTAAGGGTACTCTACACCAGGTTGTATTACGGGTACTCTACACCAGGTTGTATTATGGGTACTCTGCGCAAGGCTGTATTACGGGTACTCTACATCAGGCTGTATTATGGGTTCTCTACACCAGGTCGTATTACAGGTACTCTATACCAGGTCATATTACGGGTACTCTACACCAGGCTGTATTACGGGTACTCTGCCCCAGGCTGTATTGCAAGTACTCTGCACAAGGCTGTATTACGAGTACTCTGCACAAGGCTGTATTACGAGTGCTCTCCACCAGGCTGTATTACGGGCACTCTACACCAGGCTGTATTATGGGTTCTTTGCACCAGGCTGTATTTCGGGTACTCTACACCAGGCTGTATTACGGGTACTCTATACCAGGCTGTATTACGGGTACTCTACACCAGGCTGTATTACGGGTACTCTATACCAGGTTATATTATGGGTACTCTACACCAGGCTGTATTACGGGTACTCTGCATAAGACTGTATTGCGAGTACTCTGCACAAGGCTGCATTACGAGTACTCTGCACAAGGCTGTATTACAAGTACTCTGCACCAGGCTGTATTATGAGTACTCTGCACAAGGCTGTATTAGGTCACTGTGCACCAGGCTGCATTAGGTCAAACTGCACCAGGCTCTGTTTGGGTACCAGACTCAGAATAGAATGGCAGCAACACCTGTGATCCGGCATTTATACAGGCCAGGTCATATGCTGTGGTAACCAATCATAGCAATGCCAATAGTTGGCATGGCTGTGATGGTTCCAGAAGTGCCCTAAACCTAAAAGCTTGTTGATTGGCTGTTCTGCAGCCTTTTAACAAACTTTATTTGGCATCCAAACCTGAATAGTGCAACAGACTTTTGGAAAAAAAAAGTTTGTGTTTGGACTTAGCACCGGACACTAGGTGTCTGGTACGAACATCAAACTTTACAGTTCGGGTTCGCTCATCACTTACAATTATGTTTGGCACAGTTATTCTAACTTTTCCGTAGAGTGTAAATCTGTTACCAAATATTGGGCAACATGAATCCGAGACTAGCTGTACGATTTCAAGGTATATTTTCATATAGTTAGATCTGTCCACCGATTATAGGAATAGACATGACTAATCCAGTGTCGTCCTTGGCCGGCTTCTGCCAGTGCCGCTCCAGGTGATTGACAGGCCTCTCTCATGTATGTACATAGGAAGAGATCTGTCAATCACCTGGAGCAGTACTAGGAAAAGCCGGTCAGAGGTTTTGCTGGATTACTCTCATCTATGTCTACAGTCCCTGGTCAAATTTTCAAACTATGGTATATTTTCTCTAAAACGCTCCAGTGTATAAACTTACACTTGGCAGTAATCATTCTGCTTTGCTCTGATTCATCCTGCCTGTGGTTTTGGTAGCATGAAACAAGTGACAAGTTCCCTTTAAAATCCCAATTTAATGATACAGTTTCTCTACTTAAAGTAGAATCATAAATTATTAATTAATTGTACCATTTTTGACAGCTTCTTAAATTCCCTTGAGCTGTTTTGTACCCACTTTGAGAATTAAAAAAAAAATATGTTTGCTGTACAACACGAGTAGTGTTGAGCATTCCGATACCGCAAGTATCGGGTATCGGCCGATACTTGCTGTATCGGAATTCCGATACCGACTTCCGATATTTTTTCAATATCGGAATTCGGCATCGGAATCGGAAGTTCAGTTGATTGACGGCCTGACGTCATCATGATGCGCGGTGTGTGCGCATCATGATGCGCCGTCATTTCGGGCCTTCCGGGGGTCTCTGCCGGCCTGCCGGGGGGCTGTGCCGGCCTGCCGGGGGGCTGTGTGGACTGCCCGGGGTCTGTACCGGCCTGCCGGGGGGCTGTGCCGGCCTGCCGGTGGTCTGTGCACCCTGTGGGGGTCTGTACCGGCCTGCCGGGGGGCTGTGCCGGCCTGCCGGGGGGCTGTGCCGGCCTGCCGGGGGGCTGTGCTGATGTCCGGGGGTCTGTGCAAGCATCGTCCGATGGGACTACAAGTCCCATCGGGCGATGCCTGCTACCATGACAGTGATTGACACATTAGCCAATGATGGGACAGTAGTAGTCCCATCATCCGGCTAATGTGTTAAATGTTAAAAAAAAAAAAAAAAAAAAAAAAAAATACTACATGCATGCTACATACATACTACATGCATGCTACATATATACTACATACATACTACATACATGCTACATACATACTGCATGCTACATACATACTACATACATACTACATACATACTACATACATACTACATACATGCTACATACATACTGCATGCTACATACATACTACATACATACATACTACATACATACTACATACATGCTACATACTGCATGCTACATACATACTACATACATACTAGATGCATGCTACATACATACTACATATATACTACATACATACTACATACATGCTACATACATACTGCATGCTACATACATACTACATACATACTACATGCATACTACATATATACTACATACATACTACATACATGCTGCATGCTACATATATACTACATGCTACATACATACTACATGCATGCTACATACATACTACATATATACTACATGCATGCTACATACATACTACATACTACATATATACTACATACATACTACATATATACTACATACATACTGCATGCTACATACATGCTACATACATACTACATACATACTACATGCATGCTACATGCATGCTACATACATACTACATGCATGCTACATACCACATACATACTACATGCTACATACATACCACATATATACTACATACATACAATACATTCATACAATACATACATAGACATACAGTACATATAACATAGAGTAACATACTTACCAATACTTGTCACATTGTTCCCCGAAGCCATTGTCTATTCCGGGATAAATATTAACATAACAAACCACAAAAATACTCACCCACGATCCGAAGCAGTCCACGAGTGTGTCCCACGACGATCTTGGGTAGAGAACTGCAGCATCAGATGATGCTGCCGTTCTCTACGGGCTGTAGGAATCCAATGACGGAAGGTAGGTATCCTTCCGCACTGTATTCCTCCGCCACTTAAAAAAAAAAAGTCCCTAGTCTCACTTTATGCCATTGCTGTGTGGGAATTTCCCACACAGCAATGGCATAAAGTGAGACTAGGGACTTTTTTTTTTTTAAGTGGCGGAGGAATACAGTGCGGAAGGATACCTACCTTCCGTCATTGGATTCCTGCAGCCCGTAGAGAACGGCAGCATCATCTGATGCTGCAGTTCTCTACCCAAGATCGTCGTGGGACACACTCGTGGACTGCTTCGGATCGTGGGTGAGTATTTTTGTGGTTTGTTATGTTAATATTTATCCCGGAATAGACAATGGCTTCGGGGAACAATGTGACAAGTATTGGTAAGTATGTTACTCTATGTTATATGTACTGTATGTCTATGTATGTATTGTATGAATGTATTGTATGTATGTAGTATATATGTGGTATGTATGTAGCATGTAGTATGTATGTGGTATGTATGTAGCATGCATGTAGTATGTATGTAGCATGCATGTAGTATGTATGTAGTATGTATGTAGTATGTATGTAGTATATATGTAGTATGTAGTATGAATGTAGTATATATGTAGTATGTATGTAGCATGTAGTATGTAGCATGCATGTAGTATATATGTAGTATGTATGTAGTATGTATGTAGCATGCATGTAGTATATATGTAGTATGTAGCATGTAGTATGTATGTAGCATGCATGTAGTATGTATGTAGCATGCATGTAGTATGTATGTAGCATGTAGTATGTAGCATGCATGTAGTATATATGTAGTATGTAGCATGTAGTATGTATGTAGCATGCATGTAGTATATATGTGTTATGTATGTAGCATGTAGCATGCATGTAGTATGTATGTAGTATATATGTGGTATGTATGTAGCATGCAGTATGTATGTAGCATGTAATTTTTTTTTTTTTTTTTTTTTTTTTTTTTTTACATTTAACACATTAGCCGGATGATGGGACTACTACTGTCCCATCATTGGCTAATGTGTCAATCACTGTCATGGTAGCAGGCATCGCCCGATGGGACTTGTAGTCCCATCGGACGATGCCTGCACAGACCACCGGAGCCTGCACAGACCACCGGCAGGCCGGCACAGCCCCCCGGCAGGCCGGCACAGCCCCCCGGAGCCTGCACAGCCCCCCGGCAGGCCGGCACAGCCCCCCGGCAGGCCGGCACAGCCCCCCGGAGCCTGCACAGACCACCGGCAGGCCGGCACAGACCACCGGAGCCTGCACAGACCCCCTGGCAGGCCGGCACAGCCCCCCGAAAGGCCCGTACAGACCCCAGAGAGGCTGTACAAGGGCAGGAAAGGGTTTTTCTTATTCCGATACCGGAAGTCCCATAGACTTGAATGGGACTTCCGGTATCGGAATCGGCGATACCGATACTTTTTTTAAAGATCGGCCGATACCATCCGATACGATACTTTGAAGTATCGGACGGTATCGCTCAACTCTAAACACGAGTATGAAATGCAAAGTTCAGCAGTTCTCTGCGCAGTGTATTAATATCAGTAACGCAGTCCATGCTTAAGGTGAGGAGTCAGGCAATTTACCTTCTCCTTGTCTTGGTATCCAAAAATACTATTTTATTCCAGTTATCTAAAAATAGAGGAAACATTTGCCTTCCAGAACTGCAGTGGTTTTATTAGTATCACTGGCTATCATTAATCATCTCCTAGCATACAGTCACTTATGGTTCAGAATGGGCTTTAAATGGTAGTCAATGTGAACAGCGTCATGCGGTTTTACATATATTTTGACATGTGAAGTGTGAAGTGTACTGCGGTTTTAGGCATATAAAATGTGACATGGTAATGTATAATGTATAGAGAGTGATAAACATTGCTAGAATAATAGTCAGCACGGCTATAGGGAATGTAAAGTGTAAGATGAGTGATATAATACATATTTAGGTTTTAGGACATAAGATAGAATTTGGTAAGTAGTCTAAATGTAATATGCTTAATATATGCAAATGCCATTTATATGGTTTGTAAAGGCATATCTGTCAGCTACAGACATAAGGACAGACATAGTTAAAGGTTGGGAATAGCCCATAGCGGGAGGGGAAAGCTCCGGTAAAAAGCGGACTGCATCCTTATAGCAGGTCAAATAGGAAAGTAACCAAGGTCAAGTTTAAGCTGCAGTTGGTAAGCATTGTTCGGGGCAGTGGGAAGCCTTATTGTAGAAGGATCAACTTTATTCTCATTTGCACAAGGAAAGACTAGAAGCAATGGGATGAAGCTGAATGGGAGGAGACACAGATTAGATATTAGAAAAAACTTTTTGACAGTTAGAGTGATCAATGAGTGGAACAGGCTGCCACGAGAAGTGGTGAGTTCTCCTTCCATGGAAGTCTTCAAACAGAGGCTGGACAGACATCTAACTGGGATGATTTAGCGAATCCTGCTTTGAGCAGGGGGTTGGACCAGATGGCCCAGGAGGTCCCTTCCAACTCTACGATTCTATGATTCTATGATTCTATGGAATCCATTGCGGGCATTCCTGCAACATCCAGAGCTCAGAGTTCGATACAGGTACTACGAGGAGTGCCTTAACCTCTGGCGTACATGGGATGATAGGCGTTAAACTGTGTGAAGGGAACTTAATGGATACCGGGTGCACTTCAAGACTGGATGGGAAATCCCTGGGGCTGACAGGAACAGTAAATATAGGGAGAGTCCAAGAGGATAGTGATGCTAAAGATGTACTGTACTAAGGAAACAAGAACTAAGAACTAAGAAGTAGAGTTGAGCGAAACGGGTCGAACAATTTCAAAAGTCGCCGACTTTTGGCAAAGTCGGGTTTCATGAAACGAAACCCGACCCTAGGATGAGGTCGGCCACGAGGTCGGCGACTTACGCGCCAAAGTCGCGTTTCAAAAGTTTGTTTTGCGCTCTTTTTCAGCCAATCAGGATCCACGGACACTGTGGGCAACGTGATGACACAGGCAGGGGTCACCACCATCTTTCAGAAGGGCATGCAAGTGATTGGCTTGCTTTGGTGGGCGTCACAGGGGGTATAAAAGGGCGTGCACGCCGACCGCCATCTTACTTCTGCCGATCTCAGTATAGGGAGAGGTTGCTGATTCTGTAGGGAGAGCGTTAGGCAGGGAAGAAGACAAAAAAACTGCTTCTGCTGCAAGCGATTTGGCCTGCACAACACACCAGTCACTGTGTGTGCAGTGCAAGGGGAGGCTATATAGTGGTGTATCAGTAGTGTTGGTTGTTGGGCTGCCTTCTAAGGCTTCCTGACATTCCTGCATTGCTGTTTACCCACTGCTCCGCAAACTGCTTTTTTAAAAGCAATCCAATCTCACTTATCCTCTAGTCACTTTTGTCACAGCTGTGCCATCGAGCCTGTGACATAGCGCTCAGATATCAGTGGGCCTCACACAATCCAAAAGTGTCCAGTATCCAAAAGTGTGTGCAGAGATTCAAAATCTCTCTTATCCTCTAGTCACTTTGGTCACAGCTGTGCCATCGAGCCTGTCACATAGCGCTCAGATATTCATTGGGCCTCACACAATCCAAAAGTGTCCAGTGTCCAAAAGTGTGTGCAGAGATTCAAAATCTCCCTTATCCTCTAGTCACTTTGGTCACAGCTGTGCCATCGAGCCTGTCACATAGCGCTCAGATATTCATTGGGCCTCACACAATCCAAAAGTATCCAGTGTCCAAAAGTGTGTGCAGAGATTCAAAATCTCCCTTATCCTCTAGTCACTTTGGTCACAGCTGTGCCATCGAGCCTGTCACATAGCGCTCAGATATCAGTGGGCCTCACACAATCCAAAAGTGTCCAGTGTCCAAAAGTGTGTGCAGAGATTCAAAATCTCCCTTATCCTCTAGTCACTTTGGTCACAGCTGTGCCATCGAGCCTGTGACATAGCGCTCAGATATCAGTGGGCCTCACACAATCCAAAAGTGTCCAGTGACCAAAAGTGTGTGCAGAGATTCAAAATCTCCCTTATCCTCTAGTCACTTTGGTCACAGCTGTGCCATCGAGCCTGTCATATAGCGCTCAGATATTCATTGGGCCTCACACAATCCAAAAGTGTCCAGTGTCCAAAAGTGTGTGCAGAGATTCAAAATCTCCCTTATCCTCTAGTCACTTTGGTCACAGCTGTGCCATCGAGCCTGTGACATAGCGCTCAGATATTCATTGGGCCTCACACAATCCAAAAGTGTCCAGTGTCCAATAGTGTGTGCAGAGATTCAAAATCTCCCTTATCCTCTAGTCACTTTGGTCACAGCTGTGCCATCGAGCCTGTCACATAGCGCTCAGATATTCATTGGGCCTCACACAATCCAAAAGTGTCCAGTGTCCAAAAGTGTGTGCAGAGATTCAAAGTCTCCCTTATCCTCTAGTCACTTTGGTCACAGCTGTGCAATCGAGCCTGTCACATAGCGCTCAGATATCAGTGGGCCTCACACAATCCAAAAGTGTCCAGTGTCAAAAAGTGTGTGCAGAGATTCAAAATCTCCCTTATCCTCTAGTCACTTTGGTCACAGCTGTGCCATCGAGCCTGTGACATAGCGCTCAGATATTCAATGGGCCTCACACAATCCAAAAGTGTCCAGTGTCCAAAAGTGTGTGCAGAGATTCAAAATCTCCCTTATCCTCTAGTCACTTTGGTCACAGCTGTGCCATCGAGCCTGTGACATAGCGCCCAGAAATTCATTGGGCCTCACACAATCCAAAAGTGTCCAGTGTCCAAAAGTGTGTGCAGAGATTCAAAATCTCCCTTATCCTCTAGTCACTTTGGTCACGGCTGTGCCATCGAGCCTGTCACATAGCGCTCAGATATCAGTGGGCCTCACACAATCCAAAAGTGTCCAGTGTCCAAAAGTGTGTGCAGAGATTCAAAATCTCCCTTATCCTCTAGTCACTTTGGTCACAGCTGTGCCATCGAGCCTGTCACATAGCGCTCAGATAATCATTGGGCCTCACACAATCCAAAAGTGTCCAGTGTCCAAAAGTGTGTGCAGAGATTCAAAATCTCCCTTATCCTCTAGTCACTTTGGTCACAGCTGTGCCATCGAGCCTGTGACATAGCGCTCAGATATTCATTGGGCCTCACACAGTCCAAAAGTGTCCAGTGTCCAAAAGTGTGTGCAGAGATTCAAAATCTCCCTTATCCTCTAGTCACTTTGGTCACAGCTGTGCCATCGAGCCTGTCACATAGCGCTCAGATATTCATTGGGCCTCACACAATCCAAAAGTGTCCAGTGTCCAAAAGTGTGTGCAGAGATTCAAAATCTCCCTTATCCTCTAGTCACTTTGATCACAGCTGTGCCATCGAGCCTGTCACATAGCGCTCAGATATCAGTGGGCCTCACACAATCCAAAAGTGTCCAGTGACCAAAAGTGTGTGCAGAGATTCAAAATCTCCCTTATCCTCTAGTCACTTTGGTCACAGCTGTGCCATCGAGCCTGTCATATAGCGCTCAGATATTCATTGGGCCTCACACAATCCAAAAGTGTCCAGTGTCCAAAAGTGTGTGCAGAGATTCAAAATCTCCCTTATCCTCTATTCACTTTGGTCACAGCTGTGCCATCGAGCCTGTGAGATAGCGCTCAGATATCAGTGGGCCTCACACAATCCAAAAGTGTCCAGTGTCCAAAAGTGTGTGCAGAGATTCAAAATCTCCCTTATCCTCTAGTCACTTTGGTCACGGCTGTGCCATCGAGCCTGTCACATAGCGCTCAGATATCAGTGGGCCTCACACAATCCAAAAGTGTCCAGTGTCCAAAAGTGTGTGCAGAGATTCAAAATCTCCCTTATCCTCTAGTCACTTTGGTCACAGCTGTGCCATCGAGCCTGTGACATAGCGCTCAGATATTCATTGGGCCTCACACAATCCAAAAGTGTCCAGTGTCCAAAAGTGTGTGCAGAGATTCAAAATCTCCCTTATCCTCTAGTCACTTTGGTCACAGCTGTGCCATCGAGCCTGTCACATAGCGCTCAGATATCAGTGGGCCTCACACAATCCAAAAGTGTCCAGTGTCCAAAAGTGTGGCAGAGATTCAAAATCTCCCTTATCCTCTAGTCACTTTGGTCACAGCTGTGCCATCGAGCCTGTCACATAGCGCTCAGATAATCATTGGGCCTCACACAATCCAAAAGTGTCCAGTGTCCAAAAGTGTGTGCAGAGATTCAAAATCTCCCTTATCCTCTAGTCACTTTGGTCACAGCTGTGCCATCGAGCCTGTGACATAGCGCTCAGATATTCATTGGGCCTCACACAATCCAAAAGTGTCCAGTGTCCAAAAGTGTGTGCAGAGATTCAAAATCTCCCTTATCCTCTAGTCACTTTGGTCACAGCTGTGCCATCGAGCCTGTCACATAGCGCTCAGATATTCATTGGGCCTCACACAATCCAAAAGTGTCCAGTGTCCAAAAGTGTGTGCAGAGATTCAAAATCTCCCTTATCCTCTAGTCACTTTGATCACAGCTGTGCCATCGAGCCTGTGACATAGCGCTCAGATATCAGTGGGCCTCACACAATCCAAAAGTGTCCAGTGACCAAAAGTGTGTGCACAGATTCAAAATCTCCCTTATCCTCTAGTCACTTTGGTCACAGCTGTGCCATCGAGCCTGTCACATAGCGCTCAGATATCAGTGGGCCTCACACAATCCAAAAGTGTCCAGTGTCCAAAAGTGTGGCAGAGATTCAAAATCTCCCTTATCCTCTAGTCACTTTGGTCACAGCTGTGCCATCGAGCCTGTCATATAGCGCTCAGATATTCATTGGGCCTCACACAATCCAAAAGTGTCCAGTGTCCAAAAGTGTGTGCAGAGATTCAAAATCTCCCTTATCCTCTAGTCACTTTGGTCACAGCTGTGCCATCGAGCCTGTGACATAGCGCTCAGATATTCATTGGGCCTCACACAATCCAAAAGTGTCCAGTGTCCAAAAGTGTGTGCAGAGATTCAAAATCTCCCTTATCCTCTAGTCACTTTGGTCACAGCTGTGCCATCGAGCCTGTCACATAGCGCTCAGATATTCATTGGGCCTCACACAATCCAAAAGTGTCCAGTGTCCAAAAGTGTGTGCAGAGATTCAAAATCTCCCTTATCCTCTAGTCACTTTGATCACAGCTGTGCCATCGAGCCTGTGACATAGCGCTCAGATATCAGTGGGCCTCACACAATCCAAAAGTGTCCAGTGACCAAAAGTGTGTGCAGAGATTCAAAATCTCCCTTATCCTCTAGTCAATTTGGTCACAGCTGTGCCATCGAGCCTGTCACATAGCGCTCAGATATCAGTGGGCCTCACACAATCCAAAAGTGTCCAGTGTCCAAAAGTGTGTGCAGAGATTCAAAATCTCCCTTATCCTCTAGTCACTTTGGTCACAGCTGTGCCATCGAGCCTGTCATATAGCGCTCAGATATTCATTGGGCCTCACACAATCCAAAAGTGTCCAGTGTCCAAAAGTGTGTGCAGAGATTCAAAATCTCCCTTATCCTCTAGTCACTTTGGTCACAGCTGTGCCATCGAGCCTGTGAGATAGCGCTCAGATATCAGTGGGCCTCACACAATCCAAAAGTGTCCAGTGTCCAAAAGTGTGTGCAGAGATTCAAAATCTCCCTTATCCTCTAGTCACTTTGGTCACGGCTGTGCCATCGAGCCTGTCACATAGCGCTCAGATATCAGTGGGCCTCACACAATCCAAAAGTGTCCAGTGTCCAAAAGTGTGTGCAGAGATTGAAAATCTCCCTTATCCTCTAGTCACTTTGGTCACAGCTGTGCCATCGAGCCTGTGACATAGCGCTCAGATATTCATTGGGCCTCACACAATCCAAAAGTGTCCAGTGTCCAAAAGTGTGTGCAGAGATTCAAAATCTCCCTTATCCTCTAGTCACTTTGGTCACAGCTGTGCCATCGAGCCTGTCACATAGCGCTCAGATATCAGTGGGCCTCACACAATCCAAAAGTGTCCAGTGTCCAAAAGTGTGGCAGAGATTCAAAATCTCCCTTATCCTCTAGTCACTTTGGTCACAGCTGTGCCATCGAGCCTGTCACATAGCGCTCAGATATTCATTGGGCCTCACACAATCCAAAAGTGTCCAGTGTCCAAAAGTGTGTGCAGAGATTCAAAATCTCCCTTATCCTCTAGTCACTTTGGTCACAGCTGTGCCATTGAGCCTGTCACATAGCGCTCAGATATTCATTGGGCCTCACACAATCCAAAAGTGTCCAGTGTCCAAAAGTGTGTGCAGAGATTCAAAATCTCCCTTATCCTCTAGTCACTTTGGTCACAGCTGTGCCATCGAGCCTGTCACATAGCGCTCAGATATTCATTGGGCCTCACACAATCCAAAAGTGTCCAGTGTCCAAAAGTGTGTGCAGAGATTCAAAATCTCCCTTATCCTCTAGTCACTTTGGTCACAGCTGTGCCATCGAGCCTGTGACATAGCGCTCAGATATTCATTGGGCCTCACACAATCCAAAAGTGTCCAGTGTCCAAAAGTGTGTGCAGAGATTCAAAATCTCCCTTATCCTCTAGTCACTTTGGTCACAGCTGTGCCATCGAGCCTGTGACATAGCGCTCAGATATCAGTGGGCCTCACACAATCCAAAAGTGTCCAGTGTCCAAAAGTGTGTGCAGAGATTCAAAATCTCCCTTATCCTCTAGTCACTTTGGTCACAGCTGTGCCATCGAGCCTGTGACATAGCGCTCAGATATTCATTGGGCCTCACACAATCCAAAAGTGTCCAGTGTCCAAAAGTGTGTGCAGAGATTCAAAATCTCCCTTATCCTCTAGTCACTTTGGTCACGGCTGTGCCATCGAGCCTGTCACATAGCGTTCAGATATCAGTGGGCCTCACACAATCCAAAAGTGTCCAGTGTCCAAAAGTGTGGCAGAGATTCAAAATCTCCCTTATCCTCTAGTCACTTTGGTCACAGCTGTGCCATCGAGCCTGTCACATAGCGCTCAGATATTCATTGGGCCTCACACAATCCAAAAGTGTCCAGTGTCCAAAAGTGTGTGCAGAGATTCAAAATCTCCCTTATCCTCTAGTCACTTTGGTCACAGCTGTGCCATCGAGCCTGTCACATAGCGCTCAGATATTCATTGGGCCTCACACAATCCAAAAGTGTCCAGTGTCCAAAAGTGTGTGCAGAGATTCAAAATCTCCCTTATCCTCTAGTCACTTTGGTCACAGCTGTGCCATCGAGCCTGTGACATAGCGCTCAGATATTCATTGGACCTCACACAATCCAAAAGTGTCCAGTGTCCAAAAGTGTGTGCAGAGATTCAAAATCTCCCTTATCCTCTAGTCACTTTGGTCACAGCTGTGCCATCGAGCCTGTGACATAGCGCTCAGATATCAGTGGGCCTCACACAATCCAAAAGTGTCCAGTGTCCAAAAGTGTGTGCAGAGATTCAAAATCTCCCTTATCCTCTAGTCACTTTGGTCACAGCTGTGCCATCGAGCCTGTCACATAGCGCTCAGATATTCATTGGGCCTCACACAATCCAAAAGTGTCCAGTGTCCAAAAGTGTGTGCAGAGATTCAAAATCTCCCTTATCCTCTAGTCACTTTGGTCACGGCTGTGCCATCGAGCCTGTCACATAGCGTTCAGATATCAGTGGGCCTCACACAATCCAAAAGTGTCCAGTGTCCAAAAGTGGGGCAGAGATTCAAAATCTCCCTTATCCTCTAGTCACTTTGGTCACAGCTGTGCCATCGAGCCTGTCACATAGCGCTCAGATATTCATTGGGCCTCACACAATCCAAAAGTGTCCAGTGTCCAAAAGTGTGTGCAGAGATTCAAAATCTCCCTTATCCTCTAGTCACTTTGGTCACAGCTGTGCCATCGAGCCTGTCACACAGCGCTCAGATATTCATTGGGCCTCACACAATCCAAAAGTGTCCAGTGTCCAAAAGTGTGTGCAGAGATTCAAAATCTCCCTTATCCTCTAGTCACTTTGGTCACAGCTGTGCCATCGAGCCTGTGACATAGCGCTCAGATATTCATTGGGCCTCACACAATCCAAAAGTGTCCAGTGTCCAAAAGTGTGTGCAGAGATTCAAAATCTCCCTTATCCTCTAGTCACTTTGGTCACAGCTGTGCCATCGAGCCTGTCACATAGCGCTCAGATATTCATTGGGCCTCACACAATCCAAAAGTGTCCAGTGTCCAAAAGTGTGTGCAGAGATTCAAAGTCTCCCTTATCCTCTAGTCACTTTGGTCACAGCTGTGCCATCGAGCCTGTCACATAGCGCTCAGATATCAGTGGGCCTCACACAATCCAAAAGTGTCCAGTGTCAAAAAGTGTGTGCAGAGATTCAAAATCTCCCTTATCCTCTAGTCACTTTGGTCACAGCTGTGCCATCGAGCCTGTGACATAGCGCTCAGATATTCAATGGGCCTCACACAATCCAAAAGTGTCCAGTGTCCAAAAGTGTGTGCAGAGATTCAAAATCTCCCTTATCCTCTAGTCACTTTGGTCACGGCTGTGCCATCGAGCCTCTCACATAGCGCTCAGATATCAGTGGGCCTCACACAATCCAAAAGTGTCCAGTGTCCAAAAGTGTGTGCAGAGATTCAAAATCTCCCTTATCCTCTAGTCACTTTGGTCACAGCTGTGCCATCGAGCCTGTCACATAGCGCTCAGATATTCATTGGGCCTCACACAATCCAAAAGTGTCCAGTGTCCAAAAGTGTGTGCAGAGATTCAAAATCTCCCTTATCCTCTAGTCACTTTGGTCACAGCTGTGCCATCGAGCCTGTGACATAGCGCTCAGATATTCATTGGGCCTCACACAATCCAAAAGTGTCCAGTGTCCAAAAGTGTGTTCAGAGATTCAAAATCTCCCTTATCCTCTAGTCACTTTGGTCACAGCTGTGCCATCGAGCCTGTCACATAGCGCTCAGATATTCATTGGGCCTCACACAATCCAAAAGTGTCCAGTGTCCAAAAGTGTGTGCAGAGATTCAAAATCTCCCTTATCCTCTAGTCACTTTGATCACAGCTGTGCCATCGAGCCTGTGACATAGCGCTCAGATATCAGTGGGCCTCACACAATCCAAAAGTGTCCAGTGACCAAAAGTGTGTGCAGAGATTCAAAATCTCCCTTATCCTCTAGTCACTTTGGTCACAGCTGTGCCATCGAGCCTGTCACATAGCGCTCAGATATCAGTGGGCCTCACACAATCCAAAAGTGTCCAGTGTCCAAAAGTGTGTGCAGAGATTCAAAATCTCCCTTATCCTCTAGTCACTTTGGTCACAGCTGTGCCATCGAGCCTGTCATATAGCGCTCAGATATTCATTGGGCCTCACACAATCCAAAAGTGTCCAGTGTCCAAAAGTGTGAGCAGAGATTCAAAATCTCCCTTATCCTCTAGTCACTTTGGTCACAGCTGTGCCATCGAGCCTGTCACATAGCGCTCAGATACTCATTGGGCCTCACACAATCCAAAAGTGTCCAGTGTCCAAAAGTGTGTGCAGAGATTCAAAATCTCCCTTATCCTCTAGTCACTTTGGTCACAGCTGTGCCATCGAGCCTGTGACATAGCGCTCAGATATCAGTGGGCCTCACACAATCCAAAAGTGTCCAGTGTCCAAAAGTGTGTGCAGAGATTCAAAATCTTCCTTATCCTCTAGTCACTTTGGTCACAGCTGTGCCATCGAGCCTGTCACATAGAGCTCAGATATCAGTGGGCCTCACACAATCTAAAAGTGTGCAGTGTCCAAAAGTGTGTGCAGAGATTCAAAATCTCCCTTATCCTCTAGTCACTTTGGTCACAGCTGTGCCATCGAGCCTGTCACATAGCGCTCAGATATTCATTGTGCCTCACACAATCCAAAAGTGTCCAGTGTCCAAAAGTGTGTGCAGAGATTCAAAATCTCCCTTATCGTCTAGTCACTTTGGTCACAGCTGTGCCATCGAGCCTGTGACATGGCGCTCAGATATCAGTGGGCCTCACACAATCCAAAAGTGTCCAGTGTCCAAAAGTGTGTGCAGAGATTCAAAATCTCCCTTATCCTCTAGTCACTTTGGTCACAGCTGTGCCATCGAGCCTGTCACATAGCGCTCAGATATTCAATGGGCCTCACACAATCCAATTGTGTCCAGTGTCCAAAAGTGTGTGCAGAGATTCAAAATCTCCCTTATCCTCTAGTCACTTTGGTCACAGCTGTGCCATCGAGCCTGTCACATAGCGCTCAGATATCAGTGGGCCTCACACAATCCAAAAGTGTCCAGTGTCCAAAAGTGTGTGCAGAGATTCAAAATCTCCCTTATCCTCTAGTCACTTTGGTCACAGCTGTGCCATCGAGCCTGTCATATAGCGCTCAGATATTCATTGGGCCTCACACAATCCAAAAGTGTCCAGTGTCCAAAAGTGTGTGCAGAGATTCAAAATCTCCCTTATCCTCTAGTCACTTTGGTCACAGCTGTGCCATCGAGCCTGTGACATAGCGCTCAGATATCAGTGGGCCTCACACAATCCAAAAGTGTCCAGTGTCCAAAAGTGTGTGCAGAGATTCAAAATCTCCCTTATCCTCTAGTCACTTTGGTCACAGCTGTGCCATCGAGCCTGTCACATAGCGCTCAGATATCAGTGGGCCTCACACAATCCAAAAGTGTCCAGTGTCCAAAAGTGTGTGCAGAGATTCAAAATCTCCCTTATCCTCTAGTCACTTTGGTAACAGCTGTGCCATCGAGCCTGTGACATAGCGCTCAGATATCAGTGGGCCTCACACAATCCAAAAGTGTCCAGTGTCCAAAAGTGTGTGCAGAGATTCAAAATCTCCCTTATCCTCTAGTCACTTTGGTCACAGCTGTGCCATCGAGCCTGTCACATAGCGCTCAGATATCAGTGGGCCTCACACAATCCAAAAGTGTCCAGTGTCCAAAAGTGTGTGCAGAGATTCAAAATCTCCCTTATCCTCTAGTCACTTTGGTCACAGCTGTGCCATTGAGCCTGTGACATAGCGCTCAGATATTCATTGGGCCTCACACAATCCAAATGTGTCCAGTGTCCAAAAGTGTGTGCAGAGATTCAAAATCTCCCTTATCCTCTTGTCACTTTGGTCACAGCTGTGCCATCGATCCTGTCACATAGCGCTCAGATATTCATTGGGCCTCACACAATCCAAAAGTGTCCAGTGTCCAAAAGTGTGTGCAGAGATTCAAAATCTCCTTTATCCTCTAGTCACTTTGGTCACAGCTGTGCCATTGAGCCTGTCACATAGCGCTCAGATATTCATTGGGCCTCACACAATCCAAAAGTGTCCAGTGTCCAAAAGTGTGTGCAGAGATTCAAAATCTCCCTTATCCTCTAGTCACTTTGGTCACAGCTGTGCCATCGAGCCTGTGACATAGCGCTCAGATATCAGTGGGCCTCACACAATCCAAAAGTGTCCAGTGTCCAAAAGTGTGTGCAGAGATTCAAAATCTCCCTTATCCTCTAGTCACTTTGGTCACAGCTGTGCCATCGAGCCTGTCACATAGCGCTCAGATATTCAATGGGCCTCACACAATCCAAAAGTGTCCAGTGTCCAAAAGTGTGTGCAGAGATTCAAAATCTCCCTTATCCTCTAGTCACTTTGGTCACAGCTGTGCCATCGAGCCTGTCACATAGCGCTCAGATATCAGTGGGCCTCACACAATCCAATAGTGTCCAGTGTCCAAAAGTGTGTGCAGAGATTCAAAATCTCCCTTATCCTCTAGTCACTTTGGTCACAGCTGTGCCATCGAGCCTGTCACATAGCGCTCAGATATCAGTGGGCCTCACACAATCCAAAAGTGTCCAGTGTCCAAAAGTGTGTGCAGAGATTCAAAATCTCCCTTATCCTCTAGTCACTTTAGTCACAGCTGTGCCATCGAGCCTGTCACATAGCGCTCAGATATCAGTGGGCCTCACACAATCCAAAAGTGTCCAGTGTCCACAATAGAGTTGAGCGAAACGGGTCGAAAAAATTCAAAAGTCGCCGACTTTTGGCAAAGTCGGGTTTCATGAAACGAAACCCGACCCTAGGATGAGGTCGGCCACGAGGTCGGCGACTTACGCGCCAAAGTCGCGTTTCAAAAGTTTGTTTTGCGCTCTTTTTCAGCCAATCAGGATCCACGGACACTGTGGGCAACGTGATGACATAGGCACGGGTCACCACCATCTTTCAGAAGGGCATGCAAGTGATTGGCTTGCTTTGGTGGGCGTCACAGGGGGTATAAAAGGGCGTGCACGCCGACCGCCATCTTACTTCTGCCGATCTTAGTATAGGGAGAGGTTGCTGCTGATTCTGTAGGGAGAGCGTTAGGCAGGGAAGAAGACAAAAAAACTGATTCTGCTGCTAGCGATTTGGCCTGCACAACACACAAGTCACTGTGTGTGCAGTGCAAGGGGAGGCTATATTGTGGTGTATCAGTGGTGTTGGTTGTTGGGCTGCCTTTTAAGGCTTCCTGACACGCTGGCATTGCTGTTTAACCACTGCTCCGCAAACTGCTTTTTTAAAAGCAATCCAATCTCCCTTATCCTCTCGTCACTTTGGTCACAGGCAGCTGTGCCATCGAGCGTGTCACATAGCGCTCAGATATCAGTGGGCCGCACACAATCCACAAGTGTCCACTGTCCACAAGTGTACGCAGAGATTCAAAATCTCCATTATCCTCTCGTCACTTTGGTCACAGGCAGCTGTGCCATCGAGCGTGTCACATAGCGCTCAGATATTAGTGGGCCGCACACAATCCACAAGTGTCCAGTGTCCAAAAGTGTACGCAGAGATTCAAAATCTCCATTATCCTCTCGTCACTTTGGTCACAGGCAGCTGTGCCATCGAGCGTGTCACATAGCGCTCAGATATCAGTGGGCCGCACACAATCCACAAGTGTCCAGTGTCCAAAAGTGTACGCAGAGATTCAAAATCTCCATTATCCTCTCGTCACTTTGGTCACAGGCAGCTGTGCCATCGAGCGTGTCACATAGCGCTCAGATATCAGTGGGCCGCACACAATCCACAAGTGTCCAGTGTCCAAAAGTGTATGCAGAGATTCAAAATCTCCATTATCCTCTCGTCACTTTGGTCACAGGCAGCTGTGCCATCGAGCGTGTCACATAGCGCTCAGATATCAGTGGGCCGCACACAATCCACAAGTGTCCACTGTCCACAAGTGGACGCAGAGATTCAAAATCTCCATTATCCTCTCGTCACTTTGGTCACAGGCAGCTGTGCCATCAAGCGTGTCACACAGCGCTCAGATATCAGTGGGCCGCACACAATCCACAAGTGTCCACTGTCCACAAGTGTACGCAGAGATTCAATATCTCCATTATCCTCTCGTCACTTTGGTCACAGGCAGCTGTGCCATCGAGCGTGTCACATAGCGCTCAGATATCAGTGGGCCGCACACAATCCACAAGTGTCCAGTGTCCAAAAGTGTACGCAGAGATTCAAAATCTCCATTATCCTCTCGTCACTTTGGTCACAGGCAGCTGTGCCATCGAGCGTGTCACATAGCGCTCAGATATCAGTGGGCCGCACACAATCCACAAGTGTCCAGTGTCCAAAAGTGTACGCAGAGATTCAAAATCTCCATTATCCTCTCGTCACTTTGGTCACAGGCAGCTGTGCCATCGAGCGTGTCACATAGCGCTCAGATATCAGTGGGCCGCACACAATCCACAAGTGTCCACTGTCCACAAGTGTACGCAGAGATTCAATATCTCCATTATCCTCTCGTCACTTTGGTCACAGGCAGCTGTGCCATCGAGCGTGTCACATAGCGCTCAGATATCAGTGGGCCGCACACAATCCACAAGTGTCCAGTGTCCAAAAGTGTACGCAGAGATTCAAAATCTCCATTATCCTCTCGTCACTTTGGTCACAGGCAGCTGTGCCATCGAGCGTGTCACATAGCGCTCAGATATCAGTGGGCCGCACACAATCCACAAGTGTCCAGTGTCCAAAAGTGTACGCAGAGATTCAAAATCTCCATTATCCTCTCGTCACTTTGGTCACAGGCAGCTGTGCCATCGAGCGTGTCACATAGCGCTCAGATATCAGTGGGCCGCACACAATCCACAAGTGTCCACTGTCCACAAGTGTACGCAGAGATTCAAAATCTCCATTATCCTCTCGTCACTTTGGTCACAGGCAGCTGTGCCATCGAGCGTGTCACATAGCGCTCAGATATCAGTGGGCCGCACACAATCCACAAGTGTCCAGTGTCCAAAAGTGTATATCCTCTCGTCACTTTGGTCACAGGCAGCTGTGCCATCGAGCGTGTCACATAGCGCTCAGATATCAGTGGGCCGCACACAATCCACAAGTGTCCAGTGTCCAAAAGTGTACGCAGAGATTCAAAATCTCCATTATCCTCTCGTCACTTTGGTCACAGGCAGCTGTGCCATCGAGCGTGTCACATAGCGCTCAGATATCAGTGGGCCGCACACAATCCACAAGTGTCCAGTGTCCAAAAGTGTACGCAGAGATTCAAAATCTCCATTATCCTCTCGTCACTTTGGTCACAGGCAGCTGTGCCATCGAGCGTGTCACATAGCGCTCAGATATCAGTGGGCCGCACACAATCCACAAGTGTCCACTGTCCACAAGTGTACGCAGAGATTCAAAATCTCCATTATCCTCTCGTCACTTTGGTCACAGGCAGCTGTGCCATCGAGCGTGTCACATAGCGCTCAGATATCAGTGGGCCGCACACAATCCACAAGTGTTCACTGTCCACAAGTGTACGCAGAGATTCAAAATCTCCATTATCCTCTCGTCACTTTGGTCACAGGCAGCTGTGCCATAGTGCGTGTCACACAGCGCTCAGATATCAGTGGGGCGCACACAATCCACAAGTGTCCAGTGTCCAAAAGTGTATATCCTCTCGTCACTTTGGTCACAGGCAGCTGTGCCATAGAGCGTGTCACATAGCGCTCAGATATCAGTGGGCCGCACACAATCCACAAGTGTCCAGTGTCCAAAAGTGTACGCAGAGATTCAAAATCTCCATTATCCTCTCGTCACTTTGGTCACAGGCAGCTGTGCCATCGAGCGTGTCACATAGCGCTCAGATATCAGTGGGCCGCACACAATCCACAAGTGTCCAGTGTCCAAAAGTGTACGCAGAGATTCAAAATCTCCATTATCCTCTCGTCACTTTGGTCACAGGCAGCTGTGCCATCGAGCGTGTCACATAGCGCTCAGATATCAGTGGGCCGCAGACAATCCACAAGTGTCCACTGTCCACAAGTGTACGCAGAGATTCAAAATCTCCATTATCCTCTCGTCACTTTGGTCACAGGCAGCTGTGCCATCGAGCGTGTCACATAGCGCTCAGATATCAGTGGGCCGCACACAATCCACAAGTGTCCAGTGTCCAAAAGTGTACGCAGAGATTCAAAATCTCCATTATCCTCTCGTCACTTTGGTCACAGGCAGCTGTGCCATCGAGCGTGTCACATAGCGCTCAGATATCAGTGGGCCGCACACAATCCACAAGTGTCCACTGTCCACAAGTGTACGCAGAGATTCAAAATCTCCATTATCCTCTCGTCACTTTGGTCACAGGCAGCTGTGCCATCGAGCGTGTCACATAGCGCTCAGATATCAGTGGGCCGCACACAATCCACAAGTGTCCAGTGTCCAAAAGTGTACGCAGATATTCAAAATCTCCATTATCCTCTCGTCACTTTGGTCACAGGCAGCTGTGCCATCGAGCGTGTCACATAGCGCTCAGATATCAGTGGGCCGCACACAATCCACAAGTGTCCAGTGTCCAAAAGTGTACGCAGATATTCAAAATCTCCATTATCCTCTCGTCACTTTGGTCACAGGCAGCTGTGCCATCGAGCGTGTCACATAGCGCTCAGATATCAGTGGGCCGCACACAATCCACAAGTGTCCAGTGTCCAAAAGTGTACGCAGAGATTCAAAATCTCCATTATCCTCTCGTCACTTTGGTCACAGGCAGCTGTGCCATCGAGCGTGTCACATAGCGCTCAGATATCAGTGGGCCGCACACAATCCACAAGTGTCCAGTGTCCAAAAGTGTACGCAGAGATTCAAAATCTCCATTATCCTCTCGTCACTTTGGTCACAGGCAGCTGTGCCATCGAGCGTGTCACATAGCGCTCAGATATAAGTGGGCCGCACACAATCCACATGTGTCCACTGTCCACAAGTGTACGCAGAGATTCAAAATCTCCATTATCCTCTCGTCACTTTGGTCACAGGCAGCTGTGCCATCGAGCGTGTCACATAGCGCTCAGATATCAGTGGGCCGCACACAATCCACAAGTGTCCACTGTACACAAGTGTGTGCAGAAATTCTAAAACTCCCCTGTCCTATAGACACCTTGTACCTTGTTTTACATTACTATATAGTTTGTTGGATTTTGTCTACATTTCTACCAAAAAATGAGGAAGGCTGGTGGAAGAGGCCGTGGAATTGGGCTTGGGTTGGCAGCTGGTAATGATGGTGTTGGTGGTGGATCTGATGGTAGTGGCAAGAGCAAAATAGGACCGAATGCAGGAGGTGCTGACCCTGCGTCATCGTCTGGCTATATAAGGCCTCGAACGCTTAGTTTTCTAGGAGTTGGCAAACCGCTTTTAAAGGCAGAGCATCAGGAAAAAGTTTTGTCTTACATTGCTGACTCAGCCTTCAGCTCTATCGCCTCCTCTTCTTCAGTTGTAAAAAGTAAAAGCACTGAGTCGTCATTGGAGGCTCATGTTCATGAACCACACCTTTCCTTGTGTCCTTCACCCCAACCAAGATTGAAGGATGACGCAGGCCATACTACTGATTACTCCATGGAGCTGTTTTCACATACCATGCCTGGATTATCAAGTCAAATGGTGAATTACCCAGGCCAAGATGAATCTGACATGGAGTGCACTGATGCACAGCCGCTGATGGATGATTCTGCTGGTACATTCACTCAGAGCACTACATTGTCCTCGCAGTGTACAGAGCCAGATTTTGACCCAGATGAGACTCAGGTGCCCCTTCCCGCACACTATACCACCATACACGGTGACACAGAGGAAGGTGCACATGACATAGAAGAGGAGGTGATGGATGACCCAGTTGTTTACCCAGATTGGCATCCATTGGGGGAAGAGGGTGCTGCTTCCAATAGCTCAGATGAGGAGCATCCACAGCAGACATCGACATCGCAACAGCTGTTATCTGGCAGGCCCGTAGCACTCCAAAGACAGGTTCCAAACATCAAAAGAGTTGCTGGACAGCTTGTCCAGAGGGTCAAAAGATCACAGCGTGCTAGGCCGCAAAATGTCTGCCAAAGTAGGAAGAGTGCAGTGTGGCACTTTTTTGAACAAAATCCTCATGATCAGGCCAAGGTTATCTGTAAGAAGTGCGCAAAGACCTTTAGCCGAGGGAAAAATCTGAAAAATTTGAATACCAGTTGCATGCTTAGACATTTAACCAGCATGCACTTGCAAGCGTGGACACAACACCAAACCTCAAGTGCCACATGTGCAACTGATCACAACGAAGGTAGTCAGCAACGCTACATTGTTTCCCCCACTGTAAGCCCACCGTTTAGCACAGCAGCAAATGTTGAGGTGTCGTTGCAAGGCCACAGCAGTCAGGGAATCCCACTGTTATATCAACGAAAGACTGATTCTAGGCCATCAGAAAGAACACCAACTCCATCACCATCATCAACCCTCTCTCAGTCCGCCCTGTCCACCGCTACTTCCACCATATGCAGCTGTCAAGTCCAGCTCACCCTCCCAGACACTATGAGTAGGTCAAGAAAGTACTCAGTCTCTCATCCGCGTACACTGGGTTTGAACGCCCACATTGCCAAACTAATCTCGTTTGAGATGATGCCCTTTCGGTTGGTGGAAAGCACAGCTTTCCGCGAACTCATGGCCTATGCAGTACCACGCTATGACCTACCCAGTCGCCACTTCTTCTCTCGCAAAGCCATCCCAGCCCTCCACCATCATGTGAAAGACCGCATTGTCCATGCACTCAAGCAGTCAGTGAGCGGAAAGGTGCACCTCACAACTGATGCTTTGTCCAGTCGGCATGGCCAGGGCCGTTACGTGTCCATCACTGCGCACTGGGTTAATGTGGTGGATGCAGGGTCCACAGGGGACAGCGGTGGTGGGACAGTGCTGCCTAGCCCACGGTATAGGAAACAGTTGGCTGTAGGCGTTCGACCCTCCTCCTCCTCCTCCTCCTCCTGAAGCGAAAGCTCGTCCACAGAGCGCAGTCGTACGAGCACTCCATCTGCAGCTGCCACTGTTGCACACGATGTGTCCCCCTATCGAGCAGCTAGTGGAGAGCGTCAGCAGGCTGTGTTGCAGATGATGTGTTTGGGCAACAGACACACCGCCGAGGTGCTGGCCGAGTACTTGAAGCGACAAACTGAGTCATGGCTGGGCAGTGTACATCTTGAGGCAGGCAAGGTAGTTAGTGATAACGGCTGTAATTTTGTGGCAGCCATAGCCCTTTCAAAACTCAGCCACATACCTTGCTTGGCTCACACCTTGAACCTGGTGGTGCAGTGCTTCCTCAAAAATTATCCGGAGTTAACAGCCCTGCTCCAGAAGGTGCGAAGACTGTGCGCGCACATCCGCCGGTCGCCTGTACACTCCGTTCGTATGCAGAAGCTGCAGCGATTGCTCCACCTTCCCAACCACCGCCTCATTATCGACATTGCAACAAGGTGGAACTCCACCCTGCACATGGTGGAGCGGCTGTGCGAGCAGAGGCAGGCCATAATGCATTTGTGGGAGGATACACGGCCAGGCACTTTGAGAGCAGACATGGAGTTTACAGGTGTGCAGTGGTCGAAGCTGAAAGACCTCTGTAAAGTCCTTCAGTGTTTTGAGGAATGCACACCGGCTGGTAAGCGCAGACGATGCCATCCTAAGCATGAGCATCCCACTTATGCGTCTGCTCATGCAAACTTTGACGCACCTTAAGGAGCAGGCGTCTGCAGCCAATGTTGATGAGGAGGAAGAGGAGGAGGGAATCCTTGATGACATTCAGCCATTGTCTGCTCAGGGACCTCTCCTGGACGAGGTGGAGGAAGAAGAGGAGGAGGAGGATGATGATGGGGATGATTATTTAGGGGAGGAGGATGCATCTCGTGGGGCAAGTGAAAATGTTGGCGTGGCAAGGTCTGGTACAGGGTTTGTGCGTGACTGGAGGGATGTGGATGTGCCAGAAAGTGCTCCTCCACCCAGCACTCGCAGTGTATCATTGACACCGGGAACATTGGCCCACATGTCAGATTATGCCTTGCGGATCCTAAAAAGGGACCCCCGCATTGCCAAAATGATGAACGATGACGACTACTGGTTGGCCAGCATCCTGGATCCACGCTATAAAGGCAAATTACAAAACATCATGCCACAGGAGAACCTTGACCTAATATTGGCTAATAAACAAGCAACTCTGGTAAATCAGTTGCTTGAGGCATTCCCAGCACACAGCAGCGGTGATGGTTCTCACACGAGCTGTACGGGCCGGGCAGTGGCGGATTAAGTGGACTATGGGCTCGGGGCTGTTCATAAAACCTGGGCCCCTGTACCCCCCTTCCCACCTGAGCGCTGCGGTCCCCGTGCGGGAATTGACAGCCGTACGGACCGCAGCACTTGGTTTGCTGCGGGTCCATACGGAAAACCCACCACCATTCCACCACGTGTGGACATGGCCTAAAAAGACGTTGCACATAAGCTGTAGGCCTACGGCCAATACGCACAAAATTGCCCAACGTGATCCTGGCCATAGGGGATCCACTTTAATGTCCCCACTTTAATTTGAAGTCCCCTTACGTCATCCATTGCAGTCCCCTATCACCCACTCACTTCATCTGCAGTGCCGCTTCATCATTTGCAGCCCCTTATCCCCCCTTCCATTTTATCATGTGCAGTCCCCTTCCCCCCCAACTTCATGTGCAGCCCCACTACCCCATCATCATGTGCAGTTAATTTTACCCCCACATCATGTGCAGTCCCATTTACCCCCAATTCATCATGTGCAGCCCCACTCACCCCCCTTCATCATATGCAGCCCCACTCACCCCCCCTTCATCATGTGCAGCCCCACTCACCCCCCTTCATCATGTGAAGCCCCCACTCATCCCCCCTTCATCCTGTGAAGCCCCCACTCACCCCCTTCATCCTGTACAACCCCAGTCACCCCCCCTTCATCATATACAGCCCCCAGTCACCCCCCCTTCATCATATACAGGCCCCAGTCACCCCCCCTTCATCATATACAGCCCCCAGTCACCCCCCCTTCATCATATACAGGCCCCAGTCACCCCCCCTTCATCATATACAGGCCCCAGTCACCCCCCCTTCATCATATACAGCCCCCAGTCACCCCTCCTTCATCATATACAGGCCCCAGTCACCCCTCCTTCATCATATACAGGCCCTAGTCACCCCCCCTTCATCATATACAGGCCCCAGTCACCCCCCCTTCATTGTGTACAGCCCCCACTCACCCCCTCCCCCATTTAATTCATTTTATAAATAAAAAAAAATAAAAAAAGTTCCCCATACTTACCTCACAGCCGGCTCGCTCCCCAGCCTCTGCTTTCAGCATCCTCCGGGACATGTCGGCGCGTGCACGATGACGTCATCGCGCACGCCCGACATCTGACCCGGAAGTACAGCCGGAGCTGAGCAGCCGTCAAGGTGACGGCCGTGCACAGCTCCTGGCCCCTCATAGAATGTGACGCGGGCGGCTGTCTGCTGCCGGCGGCGTCACAGCACAGGGCATGGCCGGCCCTGTACAGGTGCTGTGGGAGCGGTCCGGGGGGCATTTGCCTCTCTGCCACCCGGCCCAGCCCGCCCCTGCCCCTGGGCCCCTGCCCCTGGGCCAGAGGCGTATCTAGGCTTTCTGGCACCCGGCGCAAGAATTTGGTTCGGCGCCCCCCCCCCCAAGTACATATGCGACTTGCACAGTTAGTCATGTACCCACGAGCTGCTCTCCCTAATGCTCTCAATGTTCAGTAAAAAACCGAAAGCAGGAAGAGAAGCTCGTTGTCACAGGACCATAACTATGAAAATCGCATATGAGTGAGGTGTCCATGTGATGAGTACTGGAACCTGCAGAGCTGAATCCTGACATTGCAGCTTCTGAATTCTCACAACGAATGCACTGCACACATTTAGGATTCTCCCTTGCCGATATACAGTCATGTCAACACAAGTATGTGATTTGTATACTTCTGGCCACATTCCAACTAGACGTGCCCGGCCTCGCTCCGTTCACTTTCATTGAGTGAGGCCCCACATGTCTAGTCAGCATGTGACCGCATGTATGTAAATTACCAGCACGAGAGAATCCTGACAGCATTCAGTGAGCACTGTGAGAATTCAGAAGTCTGCAGTCACATAGAATGTCTGCAGACTCAGCACAGACCTGGACAACCACTGTAATGCTCCTGACATAAATAAAAAACATGAGAATTAGTCAATATCATAAATAATATTTACATCCAGGTACCTTATAGATGACGTCATCTCTGGAGTCGTTCTCCTTTTCTTCTTCTTGTCCAGACCCCATGATGAGTTTGCTCATCAACATCTCGTCTCTGCAGACTTCCATCTTCTCCGGTCTTCTGCAGCAAATCTCCACACGATCCCCTTAAAGATAGAAGTGTCATTATAATGCCCCTAAATACAAATATCTGCAATATACTGTCTCCTCACACTATTGCCCTCCCTCCTCATACTGTCTCCTCATATATTTACCCCCTCACTCTCTATAGGTCTGCTCACACATATCCCCGACTCCCCATACTGTGTCCACATGCATTCACCCGTTCGCACCCCTTACTGTCTGCACCCATCCCCCATACTGTTTCCTCATACATGCCCTCATACATACTCTTCATTTTGTGTCCTCAAATCTCCCCACATACATTAAATACCATCCCCACTCCAAATCCCCCCATCCCCAATCCCCCACACACATTAAGTACCCCCCAACCCCACTCAATAACCCCTCGTCCCTACTCCCAAATCCCCCCACACATTATTTACCCCCACTCCAAATCCCCCCACACATTAAGTACCCCCACTCCAAATCCCCCCACACATTATGTACCCCCACTCCAAATCCCCCCCACATATTAACCCCCATCCCCACTCATTAACCCCTCCACACATTAACCCCCATCTCCACTCATTAACCCCCATCTCCACGCATTAACCCCAATCCCCACATTAACCCCCGCACATTAATCCCATCTCCACTCATTAACCCCCATCTCCACACATTAACCCCCATCTCCACTCATTAACCCCCATCTCCACTCATTAACCCCCACCCCCACATTAACCCCCCTCTCCACTCATTAACCCCCATCTCCGCTCATTAACCCCCCCACTCATTAACCCCCATCCCCACATTAATCCCATCTCCACTCATTAACCCCATCTCCACTCATTAACCCCCACACATTAACCCCCATCTCCACTCATTAACCCCCCCACTCATTAACCCCCATCCCCACATTAATCCCATCTCCACTCATTAACCCCCGCACATTAATCCCCATCTCCACTCATTAACCCCCCTCTCCACTCATTAACCCCCCTCTCCACTCATTAACCCCCAACTCCACTCATTAACCCCCATCTCCACTCATTAACCCCCCTCTCCACTCATTAACCCCCATCTCCACTCATTAACCCCCACCCCCACATTAACCCCCCTCTCCACTCATTAACCCCCATCTCCACTCATTAACCCCCATCTCCACTCATTAACCCCCACCCCCACATTAACCCCCCTCTCCACTCATTAACCCCCATCTCCGCTCATTAACCCCCATCCCCATCTTCGGTGGTTCTTCAGCTCCACAGAGGAGCACACTTACCACCAGCGTTCGCTCTGGGCGCCGGGAGTGACGTCAGCAGCGTGATCACATGACCTGATCACGCTGCTGACGTCGCTCTGACCCGGTGGTCAGAGCTTCAATTGTACTGGCATCTATAGACGCCAAGTACAATTGCTGCCTGGGAGTCGGCGCGGCCTCCTCTGCGTCGGCTGTCAGCTTGACAGCCGACACAGAGAACCGCCGACTCCCAGGACTGGTAGCGGCAGAACACAGCCGCCGGGGGGGGAGGGAGGGAGATACTGGCATACTGCGGACCGCTGCATTAGGCGGCCGGGCGGCTGGACTGCGCCCCCCTGCTGCCTGCCCCCCCCTGGATACGCCACTGCCCTGGGCCCCCAAAAAACCTTGGGCCCGGGGCGACCGCCCCATCCGCCCCTATTAAGATCCGCCATTGGGGCCGGGGGCAGCTTGGCAGAGGTGTTCGTGGTGCACACAGCAGAAGTGGCGTTGGAGACAGGGGTTTCATGACAATGTTGTGGACTGATTTTTCAAATACCGCTCACACAACTGGTAATACTGCATCGATGGAAAGTGACAGGAGACAGCAGTTGTCAACTATGGTTACAAACTACTTTTCCTCCCATATCGATGTTCTCCCACACAGGTCATTCCCCTTTGACTATTGGGCCGCTAAACTGGACACCTGGCCTGAATTGGCACAATATGCCTTACAGGAGCTCGCTTGCCCAGCTGCAAGTGTGCTATCGGAAAGAGTCTTCAGTGCAGCTGGATCAATCCTGACAGAAAAAAGGACCCGTCTGTCAACCCAAAATGTGGATGATCTAACCTTCATTAAAATGAACCATGCATGGGTTTCCAAGGATTCTGTCCCACCTTCCCCTGATGACACATAGGGTGACAGAAAAATGGCTTGCTTTGGTCCACCTCTTCCTGGGACTTCACCTATTTCGCCTTTTGCATCAGCTGAATGTCCAACATCAACATATGTCACTTTCTAAAACTCCCTAACTGTGCTGCCTCCCCCCCCATGGCCGGGGTCACCACCTAGCGCACGACACCGTGCGAGTGCCGTTGCCCTGGACAGGTGGGTAGGCCGACTCTTGGGCGCGGGCACTGGCACAGGGTCCCTCATAGTGCAATCAAGTGTCTCTGACGGTGGTGGTGCACACCCGCCGTCAGACACACCGCTGTACTATGAGGGGCCCAGTGCCAGTACCGACGCCCACGAGTGGGGCCCCCTTGCTTGGGCAGGGCCCCAGCATTTGCAATCTTTACCTCTCCCTGCTCCTCCGCTGTGTAATCTGGGCAGTCAAATCCATACTGTGCCTGACACCGTCTGAGCCTGCCTCCTGATGTATAGACATATATTTTGAATGTGTACGCTATCCATACATGTTATCCGGGGATACGGTACCCTTTCTAACCTTTGTGCAATCACGTGCAATCCATACTGGGCCTAACACCGTCTGAGCCTGCCTCCTGAGACATATATTTTGAATGTGTACGCTATCCATACATGTTATCCGGGGAAACGGTACCCTTTCTAACCTTTGTGCAATCACGTGCAATCCATACTGGGCCTAACACCGTCTGAGCCTGCCTCCTGAGACATATATTTTGAATGTGTACGCAATCCATACATGTTATCCGGGGATACGGTACCCTTTCTAACCTTTGTGCAATCACGTGCAATCCATACTGGGCCTAACACCGTCTGAGCCTGCCTCCTGAGACATATATTTTGAATGTGTACGCTATCCATACATGTTATCCGGGGAAACGGTACCCTTTCTAACCTTTGTGCAATCACGTGCAATCCATACTGGGCCTAACACCGTCTGAGCCTGCCTCCTGAGACATATATTTTGAATGTGTACGCTATCCAGACATGTTATCTGGGGATACGGTACCCTTTCTAACCTTTGTGCAATCACGTGCAATCCATACTGGGCCTAACACCGTCTGAGCCTGCCTCCTGATGTATAGACATATATTTTGAATGTGTACGCTATCCATACATGTTATCCGGGGATACGGTACCCTTTCTAACCTTTGTGCAATCACGTGCAATCCATACTGGGCCTAGCACCGTCTGAGCCTGCCTCCTGAGACATATATTTTGAATGTGTACGCTATCCATACATGTTATCCGGGGATACGGTACCCTTTCTCACCTTTGTGCAATCACGTGTAATCCATACTGGGCGTGAGAACGGCTGGCGAGCTGTTAAGCAAGCTACAGCACCTGTGGTTTGCACACGTAAGTTTTTCATTTTTTCAGGAATGACAGTTAGGCCTAATTCCGGAACTGCGGTTGACCTGCATTTACTTGGAAATCATTGTTCGCGGGTAATAATTGTAATCAGTGATCCCCATCACTAACGTTGTTCAGCGGGTTATCTGCACCTGTAAGCGACAAACGCTGGCCTTTTCAGTGTAGCGCACATGCAGCCACGGACATGTAAGGGCATGACACACCAGTTATTGGCCAATCTCATGTGCCAGAGCCTCACGTGTCCCTCTAGTAAGCCGGACTCGGACCGCGGGGCATGACGGAGTCTCGTTCGTTAACGGAATTAAGCTTGCAATGTGTGCATCTGTTCTGTAGCTGGCATGGTTGAGGTTTCCCAGGTGGAGTCGAATTTAACCGTAGGCTCCACTCCTGGTGGTGCCCTTCTGGACATTCCTTTAAGGTTCAGCTTTGCAACCATACTGCCCACGTAAAACAAACACTTTGCCTTCATGAACGCTGTTTGGAGGGTCATGACTCGTGGAAATAACGCCGCCCAATCAGTTTACCTGCTAGAGAGATCCTTCGTTGCTCCCAAGCATGACATCACACTCCCTAGGAAGAAGGTAATGCCACTGTGGCGACCGTACTCCTGGGGGCGACACAAGTGCACTGATGCCCAGCCACTGCTCGATGAATCTGCTGGTACATTGACCCAGACCACTACATTCCCCTCGCACGCTACCCGGCCTGAATCTGACCCTGATGAAACTCAGGTTACCCTTCCCATATACAGTTCCATCTTACACGGTGACAAAGAGGAAGCTGCAGATGAAAGTGCAGGTTCGGCCCACCCGCCATCAGACACACCACCGTACTATCAGGGGCCCTGTGCCAGTGCCGTCGCCATCGAGTGGGCCCCCCCTGCTTGCCCAGGATCACAGCACTTGCAAAGTTGAAATACTGTGCAGTGAGATGGAAGATGGGGACGACGAGGAGTCTAGACTAGTACAGGGATTCCCTAGCGAGGAGACTTATTTGATTGTTTTCAATGTTGGGACAGCAATTTTTGGGGAGCACTATACTCTGGAGAATGATAGATGGGGCCCACCATACACTGGAACATTCCAAAGGTGGACATCAGACACTGGAGCAGCATTTACAGGGCCCATTATACACTAGAGCATTAGAAATGGGGCCCATTATGTTTGGAGCATTATTTGGGCCCATAAGACAGTGGAGCTTCATCCATGGGGACCAACATATACTGTAGCATTATGTGGAGCTCATCATATACTGTTTCAAATATTATATGGGACCAATGATTCTGTATGGAGAAATAGATGGGCCTCGTCATGAGATGTAAAAAGTGAGGTATTTTTCATTGTACTATACCGCTATTTCTCTGCCGTATCGGAGCATGATGAGTTGTGGTATGTGTTAAAGGGGCGCTCTTTCGCCCAGGGCACATGAAAACCTGCAGCCAGCCCTCCCCCCCACAACTTTAGCCAAATAACCCCCATTTTTCAGGGCGTAACTTGTATTATGAAGTTAATTAAGGTTGACAAGCTTAAGTAAGAAGAATTGATGCTTTTGGCATTCAAATGGGCACTGTTGGTGTGTTTCCTGTCCTCCTCTCACTGCCGACTTTTATTCCCCATTGACTTACATTGGGTTTCGTGTTTCGGGACGACCCCGACTTTTCCCTATAATCGGACGATCTTGCTCGACCCGACTTTTGGAAAAGTCGGGTTTCACGAAACGAAACGCGACCCTAAAAAAACAAAAGTCGCTCAACTCTACTAAGAAGTGTTGTGCCTGATACTGTGTGCTACAATCTGATGAACTTGAACTGTCAAGTAAACGTTTGCTTGCTGAATTGAACTGCATGTCCCCTGAGTTATGTACAGCGGCTCCTAAAGATGGATGCCTGCGGCCTACAAGTGAGTGTGATGCACCCCACACCTGGTAGCACATTGGGACTGGGACACGATTTTCCTGTAAAGTGCCAGGACGTTATGAAGCAGCAGCCTGTCCATGGCTACCGCTCTCTGTCAGTTTACACATCCACTGAGTAACTTCTCTCTAAATTGAGAGAAAAACATGTGGAAGCCTGATCAATACCAGAGAAGCAAGGACAATGACCAAACCAGAACCATATACACAGTCAAACATAGGCAGATTGAAGTGCAGGAGGTCAGGGAGTAGCGTTAGGCAAAAAGAGTTGTCCAAGCCTAAAATTCCGATAGCCATTCGAGGAACGAAAAGGCAAAATAAACCTGAAACAGTCAAGTTTTAATAATATAAGTCAGTCCACAATAAAAGACCAAAATAGTGCGCCTGCGTTACTCACCTGCTGGTTAGTCCTAATGATTGATTGGTTGCAGGACGCCTATAGATGTTGCCATGACTTTTTGGCAAATGGGATGTGTGGAGCACAAGGCACCCAGCACTGGAGGAGTTTCCAGCCTCATATATGATGCTAGTTGGGCAATACACATGCCATCCAGCATGGGAAGAGTGACCACTTACGGTGCATTGCTGGAAAGGAGTGGTATCTTTCAATAGTGGTGAAGGAGCAGGTCAAGGAGATGTTACATCTCATAGCCACCTTATCAAAGGTTATTAAAGGGATGTCAGGCGAAAATAAGTTATTACCTATTCACAGGATAGGTGGAAACTTACTGATCAGTGATAGTCTGTCCAATGGAACCAGCACTGATTGGTAGAACAGGATCATGTATCCCGATTAAAATGGAAAGACAATGCACATGCTCTACTTTCAGTGGAGGTCAAAGACTTATAAGTGACAATGGGTTTAATGTTTTAGCTTAATCCCTTCACTACCAAGGGTGGTTTGCACATTAACTCCCGGGCCAATTTTTACAATTCTGACCACTGTCGTTTTATGAGGCCATAACTCTGGAACGCTTCCATGGATCCCGGTGATTCTGACATTGTATTCTCGTGACATATTGCACTTCATATTAGTGGTAAAATTTTATTCGTATAACTTACGTTTATTTGTGAAAAAAACAGAAATTTGGCAAAAATTTTGAAAATTTTGCTATTTTCCAACTTTGAATTTGTATGCCCTTAAATCACAGAGATATGGCACACAAAAAACATTTCCCACATGTCTACTTTACATCAGCATAATTTTGGAACCAAAATTTTTTTTCGTTAGGAAGTTATAAGGGTTAAAAGTTGACCAACGATTTCTCATTTTTGCAACACCATTTTATTTTTATGGACCACATCACATTTGAAGTCACTTTGAGGGGTCTATATGATAGAAAATACCCAAAAGTGACACCATTCTAAAAACTGCACCCCTTAAGGTGCTTAAAACCACATTCAAGGAGTTTATTAACCCTTCAGGCGCTTCACAGGAATTTTTTGAATATTTAAAAAAAATGAACATTTAACTTTTTTTCACAAAAAAAATACTTCAGGTTCAATTTTTTTTATTTTACCAAGGGTAACAGGAGAAATTGGACTGCAAAAGTTATTGTGCAATTTGTCCTGAGTAGGTTGATACCTGATATGTGGGGGGGAACCACTGTTTCGGCGCATGGCAGAGCTCAGAAGGGAAGGAGCGCCGTTTGACTTTTACAATGTAAAATTGGCTGGAATTCAGATCGGACGCCATGTCACGTTTGGAGAGCCCCTGATGTACCTAAACAGTGGAAACCCCCCACAAGTGACCCCATTTTGGAAACTAGACCCCCTAAGGAACTTACCTAGATATGTGGTGAGAACTTTGAACCCACAAGGGCTTCACAGAAGTTTGTAACGTACAGCGGTACAATTAAAAAATCATATTTTTTCCACAAAATGATCTTTTCACCCCCAATTTTTATTTTCCCAAGGGTAACAGGACCCTAAAAGTTATTGTGCAATTTGTCCTGAGTGCGCTGATGCCCCATATGTGGGTGTGAATGACTATTTGGGCGTATGGCAGAGCTCGGAAGGGAAGCAGCGCCATTTAACTTTTTTGCCTGAATTGAAATCGGACACCATGTAACGTTTGGAAGCCCCTGATGTACCAAAACAGTGGAAACCCCCCACAAATGACACCATTTTGGAAACTAGACCCCCCCAAGGAACTTATATAGATGTGTGGTGAGAACTTTGAACCCCCAAGTGCTTCACAGAAGTTTATAACGCCCAGGCGTGAAAATAAAAAAATCATATTTTTTTCCACAAAAATGATATTTTTGCCCCCAATTTTTTATTTTTCCAAGGGCAACAGGAGAAATAGGACTCCAAAAGTTGTTTTGCAAATTGTCCTGAGTAGGCTGATACCCCATATGAGGGGGTAAAACACTGTTTGGGTGCAAGGCAGAGATTGGAAGGGAAGGACCACCATTTGTCTTTTTCAATGCAGAATTGGCTGGTATTGAGATCTGATGCCATGTTGCATTTGGAGAGCACCTGATGTGCGCAAATAGTGGAAACCCCCAATTCTAACTCCAACCCTAACCCCAACACACCCCTAACCCTGATCTCAGCCCTAATCCTAACCCTAGCCGTAACCCTAATGGGAAAATGGAAATAAATACATTTTCTTTTAGTTTTATTATTTTTCCCTAACTAAGGGGGTGATAACGGGGGGTTTGATTTACTATTTTTGGCGGTTTTTATGTTTGCCAGCTGTCGCACGCTAAAACACGCTTTTTATTGTAAAAATAGTTTTTGCATCACCACATATTGAGAGCTATAATTTTTCCATATTTTGACCCACCGAGTCATGTGAGGTCTTATTTTTTGTGGCACAAATTGACGTTTTTATTGGTACCATGTTCGGGCATGTGACATTTTTTGATCGCTTTTTATTTCATTTTTTGGGACGCAAAATTTACAAAAACCAGCATTTCATGAATTTCTTTTGGGGGGTGCGTTTACGCCGTTCCGCATTCGGTAAAATTATTAAAGTGGTTTTATTCTTCGGGTCAGTACAGTTACAGCGATACCTCATTTATGTCATTTTTTATGTTTTGGCGCTTTTATGCAATGAAAACAATTTTATATAAAAAATAATTATTTTTGCATCGCTTTATTTTGCGAGCTACAACTTTTTTATTTTTTTGTTGATGATGCTGTATGATGGCTAGTTTTTTGCAGGACAAGATGACGTTTTCAGTGGTACCATGGATATTTATATGCGTCTTTTTGATCGCACGTTATTGCACTTTTTGTTCGGCGGTATGATAATAAATCATTATTTTTTGCTTCGTTTTTTATTTTTATTTTTTAAGGGGCTCGCTTAAGGGGTTAACTAATGGGACAGTTTTATAGGGCGGGTCGTTACGGACGCGGCGATACCATATATGTGTACTTTAATTGGTTTTGTTTTTTTTTATTTCCAAAAAATGAATTTTATTGTGGAATATTTTTTTTTTTTTATTTATTTAGCGATTTTTAAAAAATTATTTTTACACTTCTTTTTTTTTTTACTTTATTACAATGTCCCAGGGGGGACATAGCTGTCATGTGACAGATCGCGGATCTGTCACATCACAGCTCGCTGTGACAGATTAGCGATCTGTCACAGGCACTGCTGCAGGCTTCCTCATGCCTGCGCTCTGCGGGCAGTGAGGAAGCCAGCTTCCTGCAGGACCCCGGAGGACCCCGCCGCCATATTGGATCCAGGGACCTGCAGGAAAGGAGCCCCCCGCAGCAGCGCTGCACATTGCGCTGCCGTGGGGGGCTCAGGGAAGCATGGATCGTGTTTGATCGCGGTGTACAAGGGGTTAACGTGTCGGGGGGCGGTCCGTGACCGCCCCTGACACATTGTGCCGGGTGTCAGCTGTGATAATTAGCTGACACCCAGCCGCGATAAGCGGCTCTCACCACGTGGGCGCCGCTTATCGCTATGATGTAATATTCCGTCCGTGGTAATTAGGGCCCAGGGCACATGGACGGAGTATTACGTCCAATGAAGGAAAGGGGCTAAAGTGATTTCTGAATATGGAATATTGGCTAGAAATGAGCAGATAGATCTCCTTTGGATCAACTTTGAGTTTAATTTCCTGAAATTCTCAGGTCCCCACGAATTCAAACAATTTGCAGTTTCAGTTGCAAGGATGGCAAAAATAAAACAAATGCCTGAAGCCATTTCAAATATTGCTGATGATTGCAGCAGCCAGAGAGACTGCTAATAGCGTAAGGCAAGGTGACTTCCCCATAATGTCTTGCAGCTATGACATCACATGGTCTAGCGCAGATAATCAAGGGGTACTATTGTAGGGGGGTGGACTAACATGTGGACCTGTCTGATGAAGAAGGAAAAGGTAAAAGGTGCGGTGTACAATGCTTTATTGTAATTTGTATGAAGATGTGGGGAAAACAGCTAGCAGTAGTAGGAGACGGTGTAGTACTGAGGTTTGTCCACTAGTTGGAGACATAGGATAAGGAGTAAAGGACATAACAGCAACTGAAGCTGAGAAACGCAGTCATGGTGGGCGGAGTTACGGGACTGAGGAGGGGAATTCCCAAGAAAGGGGATAAAAGGAATGAGAGTCCCAGGGTCAGGGAGAACACCCAGGAAAGGACAGAGGAGAGAAGAGCTCAGGAGAAGATGGAAGGAAGAGCTCAGGAAGAGACAGAGGAGAGAAAGATGGATAATCGGGGGGTGGCCCTGACAGGACAGCTGCTGACTAAAGGACACCTGGGTTACCGGACGGCTGGACACTGAAGGGGCAGTAAGTGTCGCAGCGGGCAGACTCGACCGGGGGAATCACTGTGGCCGTGGGCCTAAGAGCAGCCACGGTGAAAGAACCCAGAGGGTCATCGCCAACAGGAGTAGGAGGAGGTGATAGGTTCCCGGGCCAAGGTGCAGAGGCTGTCATATTGCTGTGGATGTCCAAGAAGACACCCAATAAAGTGGACTTGATTGAACGAACTTCTGCGTCTGTCGTCAGTCTGTCTCGTGGCCGAAAGGGTCCACCACCCAGTCGGCACTTGTACTACAAGTGGCGTTGTCGGCAGGATCATCACTGCCCAACACAGGCGGTGAGGCCGCGCAGGAAGATTGAAGAAAAGGATCCGAGCTGAACGGGTTGAATATTTTGCGGAGTGGATTACAATTTGGGACTGTGATTGGAATTGCCGGATTTGACTAAAGGAACCCTGAAAGAGACTTTGTACACCTGCAGAAATGGATGTGGCACTGAAACATCTGAAAGAACTGGAGGAGTATGATGCCACATTGGACTATCAGGGGCAGCTATGCCAAGCCCGCCCCTGGGGGGAGCGGTGTACATCAACTGACAGCTGCCCCTTCCCACTGAACGCTGTAAAATGGGCAGGGGGGCTGGCCAATGCCCCACCCTGGAACGGGAGTGACACCACTTATCAGGCTGAGTGCAGCTGTCTGGCGCCATTGAGCCCTGGAAGAACGGACATGATGTGATGCTGCAGCTGCCGTGGCCTTGGACGAGTGGAGTGGAGATGGCGGCGGGAGTTCGAGGCCCGCCGCATCACCTGTGCCTGGGAGTCATAGCCAGTGTACCGGACACTTACCCAGAAAGAAGAACCCCAGACCAAGCTGGAGCTGCCGACGGCTGGGCCTGTGGAACTAAGGGTGGAGGCATGCCCGCCCGCAGCATGGGCCGTGCCGACGCAGCCATTGGAGAAGCAATCGCTGATGCATCCTGCGGAACCATCGGGCCTGGAGGCCGGTCCTGCCGGACGCGGGATGAAGAACAGGAGCTGACACCAGGCGACGGGACCGGAAGCAGCCGAGGAATGGCGGGGCCCTTTCCGTGGGTGAAATCTGGTGACATCGAGCCCATCCAGTGGGAGGAGGCCGTCGGCATCGTGGAAACTCCAGTCACTCGGCTGCTCGAGTCTCCGACAGCACCGGGGAAGGTGAGCATCTCCCCGCCCTGGCCGGCGGCACTGCAGGCAGCCCCCGCCTCCCCGCCTCGTACGAGCACTAGGCCCAAGTTCCCCGATATCGATCCCCAGCCTCCCCGCCCAGTGCCGCCCAAGTACAAACCCAAGTGGTGTGAGGCCTAAGGTTCGCACTCCTGAGCCGCAGCCTCCCCATCCGGCCTCCTTTCGCCAACCATCGCCGGCTCCCGACGGATTTGCGGCCTATGCTGGGCTGGCTGATGTCCATGCCAATGACCCCCAGCCTCCCCGCTCAGCGTCTCCCCGTCCCGCGTCACCGGCGCGGAGCGGGTCTGCGGCCTATACGGGGCCGTCTATCTGGATCGCCGACATCATCGCCCAGAAAAAGAACAAGGAGCGGGAGATCTTGGCAGTCCTCCATGAGGACTACGGGTTTATTAAAGAGAGATAACAAGAGAACATAGAATGGCAGATTTGCAAAAATTTGTTTATTAAAGAGGCAGAGACTGGCCACAAAGTCTACATCAATGCAGCCTCCATTAAGCATGGGAGGGCTCTGCAGATGGGGGACTGGGTGTCCTTCTACAAAGAATACTGTCCTCGTGGCTACTATGCGGTGGCCGTGATCGTGCACCCGAAGAATACGGAACCCCGTAAAGGGGAGGTGGACTCCTGGGTCTCGGGCACTAAAGACACTCGTGGCCCAGGGACTGCCAGACATCCCGGGGGCCCCACGGCTGTGGGGTTCCCTTCTGCAGGCGGAGAAGATCGGCCATCAGGAGATAGCCCGGAGCTCCATTGATGTTCACGGACTACCGGGACTGCTGCGTGCTGTTGCGCAGCCTGGGGACAGTTCCGTGTCCCCTTGGGGTAAGAAACCCTGTCTTCCAAGGCAGCAGGGATGTAGAAGTGGTACTTTCCGCAAAGGAAGGGGGCACTCTTGTGGTTGTATGAGTTGTTAAAACAGTTAATAATGCTGGTTAAATAAATATTTAAAGGTATAAGTAATGAAAAGCAGTTAACGGATAATAATTTAAATGTTGCCAGAGAATTGGTAAAATTGTTATATTGAAAATGTGTTCAAGAAGGTCCAAAATGTGAAAAGGTAGAAAATGCCTGCTATGATAGATCATAAAAGAAGGTATAAGATGGTTTATGATTTGGAACAGACAGTGGTCCACAGGTCAGGTCCCGGTGGGAGATACCCAAAACAAAGGAGGGGGGAAAACGGTTACCTGGTAGGCCAGAGCCTCGGTTATTTCGCCCCTAGAGCTAAGCACAGTTCTGAAAGTGAGAAAAGTGGGGTAGAGTACCCATTGAGGAGTCTGGGTTGTCCTACCCCAATGAATGGAGATTGTCATAGAGGCGTAAGCGCCTGCGGGTAGCTGTCACCTACTCGGAGCTTAATTGCTCCCGGCTCTGCCCAGCACCCCATGCAGAGCTAGAAGGCTCGGGCTCTGCTCGGCAACCGGCCATATAGACAAAAGAGAGTGGGAAGTACAAAAAGATGAAAGTCACGGGATTGTCAGGGATGACAATGGTCAAAGGAAGGGAGCATGTAGGGGGGTGGACTGTCATGTGGACCTGTCTGATGAAGAAGGAAAATGTAAAAGGTGCTGTGTAGAATGCTTTATTGCAATTTGTATGAAGATGTGGGGAAAACAGTTAGCAGTAGTAGGAGATGGTGTAGTACTGAGGTTTGGCCACAAGATGGAGACATAGGATAGGGAGTAAAGGACATAACAGCAGCTGAAGCTGAGAAACGCAGAGTCATGGTAGGTGGAGTTACAGGACTGAGGAGGGGAATTCCCAAGAAAGGGGATAAAAGGAAAGCGAATCCCAGGCTCAGGAGAAGATGGAGGAAGGAAAAGCTCAGGAAGAGACAGAGGAGAGAGAGACGGATAATCGGGGGTGGCCCTGACAGGACAGCTGCTGAAAAAAGACGCCTGGGGTAGCGGATGGCTGGACACTGAAGGGGCAGCAAGTGTCGCAGTGGGCAGACTCGACCGGGGGAAGACCGGCTGTCGTTGTGGGCCTAATGGCAGCCACAGTGAAAGAACCCAGAGGGTCATCACCAACAGGAGTAGGAGGAGGTGATAGGTACCTGGACCAAGGTGTAGTCTATAGTATATACACAGCATAGTAGACAGTTATACATAGCTCCCAAGCAGCTGCGTTGAACGATACAGTGCTATGTATATATATAATATATCATAGTGTGGAGAAGAGCACCACTGGATTCCACACTATATACTATATAGTCACACATAGCTGCACTGGATACACAGTTTATAGTCAGGGGTGTAACGATCGCGGTCACAAAGGGTGCCACCGCCATTGTGCCCACGTGGGAGTTTAGCCTGCCAACACTGAACACACATTCAACTGAAGTGTACTGCCGTGCAGAGACCATTTGGACACAAACACATGGGCCATGCACATTCACTGTGTGCATGGCCCATGTGTTTGTGTCTAATTGGTTTCTTGTTCATGCAAGATGGGGAGGTCTCCACCCCTTCCTTATGGGCCGTGCACACAAAAGCAGTCTTCCATAGCATGTCCACATTGGACCTTACTTGCCTGAATCCTGCTTATGCAGGTACTATATACATGATCAGGTTTTTAAATACATCGGTTAGGGACTGCTCTGAGATGGGTATATCTTGACGTTTGGTAGAGTGGTTTAGTATACATTTTTTGCAAAAAAAGTATCAACTAAATACCCTGTTTTGTTATCATCTTTTTACTAGCACTTGCAGTTTACTGTTACTTTTTTACAACAGAGTATTTGTATACGTTTGTTTTACTGTGTTTTTCTGTGTTTTTTTTCGTGCAGAGACCATGCGGCATCCTGACCTGAAATACATACCGCTTGCCAATCAGAAGCTGGCAGCTGACGTCGGCAGGCCAGCCACAGTCTGCACATGGCAGTGGCTGGGATGTCGAAGTCAGCTACTGGCCTCTCTGCCAGCTATGGAAGACACCGCATGTTGTGGGAGTGAGGGAAGATAAGAATAATGGTTTAATTTTTTTTCAAAAATATGCTGGAGAAGAGAAGCAGAACTGCAAACATTATAATAGAAAGAGGCCCAGGATGGAGAAAATCACAGGATGCAGCCAGGGATGGTGACATTATTGTAGGAAGGGTCCCAGGATGGGAGACATTATTACTGGATGCTGGCCAGGATGGGGGACATTATAATAGGAAGGGACCCAGTATGGAAGACATTTCATACAGGATGTGGACTAGGATGGGGACAATATTATAGGAAGGAGCCCAGGATGGAAGACATTTCTTACAAAATGCAGCCCAGGATGGAGACATTATTATAGGAAGGTGCCCAAGATAGGGGACATTTCTCACAGGATGCGGGACAGTATGGGGGACATTATCATAGGAAGGGGCCCAGGATGGGAGACATTTAATACAGGTTGTACACCAGGATTGGGGACACTATTACAGCAATGGGCCCAGGATGGGAACATTATTGTAGGAAGAGGCCAAGGATAGAGGGCATTTCTTACAGGTTGGGGGTCAGAACTTAGGATAGAATTACAGGAAGGGGCTCCTAATTGTAGACCTTACTACAGGATGGGAGCAAGGAAAGATGTAATACAGCAGGATGGGGTCCATAATGGAAGACATGATTACAGGAAGGGGTCAGGGTGGAGGACATTATTACATAGGGGACAAACACATATGTCTTTATAGGATGCAAGGGTCCATACATCTGACCAACATGCAAGTGGGGGCCCAGTTACAAATTTTTGCAGCAGGGCCCATTGAACTCTAGTTGTGCCACAGTTTATAGTACTGTAAATGTACAGTGCCAAAGTATATAGTTATAAACATCTCCACTCAAATATATACTATATAATATACAGCGAAGAGCACAAGGGTAACAATGTTTTGAACTTTTGACTTTCAGGCCCAATATCTCACCATCCACTACTGCTTCGATCATGAAACTACCAAACTGTTGGAGTTCTCGGAACTTTGTCTGCACCAGCTGCTGAAGAGTTTGTTGCCAATGTCAATGTTCTCGGACCCAGGAAGACACCCCCATCCACGGGTAGTCTTCTTCCGGATCCAACTCCAGCTCTGTAATTTCCAGTCCTTTTTGCCTGAACAGCAGGGTATACGGAGTGTATCCTGTTGTACTGTGCACTCAATTATTGTACAACCAGACCAATTGAGCCACGTACTCAGGCCACCGTATTTTCCAATTTTCCTCCAGTGTTCGGAGCATCTGAATTAACGTCCGATTGAAACGTTCACAGGCTCCATTCCCCTGAGGATGATAGGGCGTTGTCCTTGACTTCTCAATTCTGTACAGATGATGTAACTCTTCCATCACTCGGCCTTGGAAGCAAGTGCCTTGGTCAGAATGGATCCTTTTCAGGCAACCGTACACCCGAATGAAGTCTCGGCAAATGGCCTGCGCCGCTGACTCATCAGACTGGTCATCTTAGTCACCACAGTGAACTTGGTAAAGTGGTCAGTCAACACCAGGCAATGTTCATACCCGAGATGGGCTGGGCCCACGGTTAAGTAAATGTTCATCAATAATAGTGACGAGTGAGAGTGCTCATTACTCGGGTTTTCCAAGCATGCTCGGATGTTCTCCGAGTATTTTGGGCATAATCATAGATTATGTTTGAGTCACCGCAGCTGCTTGATTTGTGGCTGCTAGACAGCCTGACTACATGTGGGGATTCCCTAACAAACAGGCAATCCCTGCATGTGTTCAGACTATCTAGCAGCCGCAAATCATGCAGCTGCGGGGACTCAAACATAATTTATGAGCACGCTTGGAAAACCCAAGTAACAAGCACACTTGCTCATCACTAATCAATAACTTTAAGGGGGCAGAAGTCACGATGGGCTGCGTCAGGGTTCTCTGCTCTGGAGGTTTGGCTAGTTCATAGCTCCGACATCGTTGACAGGCCTCTTCTACTGCAGTCTTCCTGCAGGGGTGATATACAAGCCTCTGTAGCCACTGGAATGTCTTCTCTGGATCAAATTGAGCCCCTCTCTCCTGGGCCTCCGTTGCCACTACATGGAGCAATTTCTTTGGAAGCACCACTTGCCAGGTGATCCCCAACTCCCGCACCAACTGCAGTCTTCTATACAGCAATCCATCCTCCAACTGGAGCCTCTCCCACTTTCTCAGAATCTGCAGAGCCTCCGGTGACAAAGCGTCTCTCTCGTGCTGGCTGAGAAGTCGCTTCAGAGCCACCCATTGTCTCAACTGGGCAAGTTACTTATTTGCTTCCTGACGTTGCACCCAGCCATCCTGAGGTCGTCCCAGCATCTGTTCTCCAGACACCTCTCCGATCTGTCCCTGCATCGCCACCAATGACCTAGCAAGGTCCCGAAGATCAGGAATCTCTTCGGCCTCCAATTTTTCATCTCGGTCATGTTTAGGTCGCTGATGGGTCTTTCTCAAAAGAGCATCTGCGTGCATATTCTCAGTCCCCACCTGATAAGCGACCTTGTATCGATATTTTGTGGGGAAGGTGACTTGACGGACAGACGTGACTGGCAGTAGGAGGGGACGGTTTGTGCAGGAGAGGCGGAGATTGACAACATAGGAGGGTGTAGTACCGAGAAATGACCACAAGATGGCAGAGGAGAGGAGTTGAGGACTGAACATCAGCTTATGGCTCAAAATACGCTTAGTCATGGGGGGCGGGGAGATAGGAGCCCGGGAGGGAAATTCCCCATTGAGAGAGGGGATAAATAGAAGAAGGAGGGGTTCCAGAGAGACTAGTCCCGGGAGGAGCTCAGGAGAAGACAGGGAAGAGAGAAGGGCTCAGCCAGGGGACGGACAGAGAAGAGACAGTCTGGTGGCCCTGACCTGATGGACCGCAGGACAGATGAGGCCCCGGGGGTACCGATTGGACAACAACCTCGGGCAGGTGAAGCTCTGGCGGTAGATTGGTCTAGGACAGCCCTAGTGCAAGATCCGCGAGGGACGTTACTTCGACTGGAGCAAAGGTGCAGGTACCCGGGCCTGGAGACAGAGAACTGTAAGGAGGCTGCGGTGCATGGTTGTGGTCATCAGGAGGACGACGAATAAATCCGGAACTGTTAGTATTGAAATCTGTCTCTGCCTCGTCCTTGCATCGCCTGGTGTCTGTGTCATCCGGACAGGGTAAGCAGTGGTCCACCCCCCAATCCGGCCCCCTACCACAACTTCACCATGCTGTTCACCCATTACTGTTCCAAGGTCCCCAATTTTGCATTTTCCAGGTGGGCTTGGGGATTTTTATCGGTGCGCACTAGGACTTTGGCCCCCGACAGGTATTCTGCAAACTCTTCGGTCCACACCAACGCCAGCAATTCCAATTAGAAGGAGCTGTAATTGTCCTGGTTCTGTTCTGAGTCATGAAGAGAGCGGCTCGCATAGGCAATCACTCGTTCCTTCCTGTATTTGCGAAAGAGCGGCTCCCAGGCCATGTAAGCTTCCATCGGTATGAAGGATGAAGGGCTGCGAGAAATCCACATAGGCGAGTATTGGGGCCTTCGTCAAGGCCATCTTCAAGGCTCTGAGAGCTTCTTCCTGGCTACTTCCCCATTGGTCCGATTCTTTGAGCCAGACGACACTCCCTTTAGTAGTTCCAACAGCGGATTAACGATATGGGTGAAATTCTTCATGAACTTTCGGTAAGCCCCAGAAAGGCCCGAACGTCTTTCATTGTCTTTGGGGTGGGCCAGTCCTGTACTTCCGCTATCTTCTTATGGGCAGGTCTCACTCCCTCAGCGGATACGGTATGTCCCAGGTTTGTTTGAGGAAAAGGTGACATTTCTGGAGCTTCACTTTCAAGGCCGTATTTCTGCAGTCGACTCAATACTTGCTCCAGCCACCGGAGATGTTCTTCAAAGGTGGCTGCATAGTCAATGATATCATCCAGATAGATGAGTATTGCTTTAAAGTTCAGGTCCACCATCAACCGCTGAAACATGTCGGGAGCATTAGTCTGGCCGAAGGACATCCGATTAAATTGAAACAATCCCATGGGCAGTAAGAACGCTATCTTTGGCTGATCGTGTTCAGCCAGGGGCACCTGCCAGTACCGGCTGGCCAGATCCAGGGATGAAAAATACTTCGCCTTTCTAAGGCAGATAACAACTAATCGATTCAGGGCAATGGATAGGTGTCCTGCACTGTACAAACATTCAGTCGTCTGTAATTGATACAAAAGCGCAGGGTTCCGTCCTTTTTTTCAGACTAAAACAATGGGAGCCGCCCACGGGCTCTGACTCTCCTGTATGCCTGCACTCTACAGCATGTGAGCCAGCATCTCCTTTACTTCCTTGTACATCTGAGGCAGTATCTGCTGATATCTCTCCCGGACTGGGGCAGCACTTCCTGTAGGAATTTTCTGGGTTATAGCCGTGGTGCACCCAAAGTCATCTTCATGACGAGCGAAGACCTCCTGGTAGCGCTCCAGTACAGCTTCCACCTGTTGCAGGGAGAGTCTCGTCAGTTCGATGACCCTCCTTCAGGCCTCCAGGTAGATGTTCCGGTGTCATTGTGATGGCTAGGGTCCAGAGTCCCCTTGCATGGCTGCCAACTGTACGGCCTCAGGTTGTACCAGCTCTTCCGGCATTCCCAGTACCTGAGCCACTTCACTCTTAGGCGATAGGGTGAGGTCTTCTTCTCCCAGGTTGACGCATCGCACCACCACGTTACCATCATGGACTGTGGCTAATGTCCGAGCGACGAGGAGCCCCGAGGAAATCTGATCCATTACGTTAGCTCTATCTGCACTTCCACCCCTTCGAGAGGCATACAAGCTCGTACTGGCAATGTGAGCACAGTCTGACCAGGCGGTAAAATGAGTTTAGCAGCTGCAGGGACAATCAACTTTCCTAGAAGCCTCCCTTCGCTTGACGTTTCCTGGGCCATCCGTATCAATTGTTGAAACACCTTTCTCTGGGGGAGGTTGTGGGCTCCATCGGTCCAGAAAAGCATCTTGTGGCTCGCTGATCAGGACGGTTCTAAGTACCTTCAGCGCATTCACCCCAAAGTCACCCCAGGACCATTGCCAGTGTCTCTGGTGACCAACACGACTTCTTTGCTGCACACTGTAATCTGTATCCAGACCACCGCTGTGACCGGGATGGGCAACTGATTGGCTGCCGTCAGCTTGATTACTGGGTACCATTCTGGCTGCATCACCTCAGGAAAATAACATCTAAAATACGTTCCCGGTATGGTGGTTACCTGCAATCCGTTATCGACTAGGCAGCGAACGGCGTGCCCATTCATCTCAGCACATGTGAGGGGACTTGTAGAAATTAAACTTTCAGGACTGTCTTCTCTCCTCCTTGGTCTCTCAGGCTCTGGGCGGCATACCCCAGCCACGGAGCCCACTAGTTTAATCGGCTGCTGAGGTAGAGACCATCCCTGTCTCGCACACCCTCGGGCGTAGTATCCTGTGTGCCCACACTTGAAACAAGTCGGATTCCACTCAGCACGGGGCTCAACAAATAAGTGGGACTCTGACTCACTCCTTTCTCTTGATATTTGTTGAGCTGAAGTGGGCACTCATCTAAGGCAGGACCACTCTTCCCGCATTTCCCGGATTTCCTTTTGAATTTCTCGGGCCCACTCTGGTTCAGCCACGGATGGGGTGGGTACCTCATTGCTCCGGACCATCTCTTTCAAGGCTGTTGTTCCCTGCTCCTGTTCTCTTACGCGCGCTTCTGCCCAGATTTCTAAGAAAGTCATACGCGGCTGAGCATGCAGACGCTTCCGCAAAGCTTGCTTAACTGATGCGACCCTGAGGCCCGCCACAAACTGGTCCCTCAATGTCACATCAGGGCGCCCCACTCCTATTACCCCCACATCATCCTGTTGGGCTGTATGCACATGCACCTCTTTTAGCGCATTAATGTCTTGTGTCAATGACTCCCCTGACAGCGTGTCCCATTCATGAGGGGGGCGAAACACTACAGAACATCTAGCCTCACCATCCAGGGCCATCATAGCAATCTCCGCTTGCATAGCAGGAGTCATAGGGTGCATCCTCAACGTGCTTTTAACCCGCTCGGTCCAGTCCCACAACCGTAGATTATCCCCGTGAATTTAGGGAGATTGTTGACCATGGCCCCCAGCGGCAAGCTGGACTGCGGGGCACCCATGACAGATTGTTCTGCTGCCTCTGCACTCGTAGACTGCATCCTGCCGACTACGCCAAATGTAAGCAGGTATGGGAATAAAGTAATGCAGGGATTGCAGAACAATGCTGTATAACAATGCTATTTAATTTTTAACAAAAAGAATTGCAATGGTCTCCTCCCAGGGAGTTAGTAAACAATACAGTAAACAAGGGAGGGGTTAGCGCGACAGCCTGGTATTTAAATGGAACTCATTGTAGTCTTCTCTGGTCCTCATCCACACACAGTCTGATGGGAGTTGGAGTACCAATGTCCTCAGTTGAAATCTACAAATCACTGTCCAGCTTCTGGTGGCAACGGGCGGTCACCGGTTTTGCCCGCTGAGCCCCTAGTTCATAAATCTGTGCAGCAAAAGTGGGGAGCGCTTCAGGAGTATCTATCCAACAGGTGTGCTGCTGCGCGTTTGTCAACAATGAGGAAGGCACCTCAGCTCGGGGTCCTGCGCCTGGCACCCCCTCCTCTGCATGAGCACTGCACTCTGCTTAGCCAGGCGCGTGGTGCTCTGCACACTCGCTGACTTACTGGAGCGTTAGTGTAAGCTCTGTTGGGGCATGACTCCACACTGTCTCTCATGCTGCTTCCGCTCTGTCTGAAAATTCTGTCTCTTTCCCGTACTTCCTGCTCACTGCCCGGCCTAGTCACACCCGCAGCCCGGTCTTCCTCCTTACATGAGTGCCATGATAACTGGAATAATATGAAATGAAGTCCATCCATTTATTCAGCCATTCAGAAGCCACATCAAAAGGTCCATCAGTTCTGGCATGACAAACACGGCAGTGGAGGTGGCTCGTATGCTCCATAATAGTGAGATCACAGACAACGATGCAAGCACAGTGCGATGCACATTACACATGTCTTGACTGGTGGCTCGAAAAAAGGTGAAGTCTTAACTTCAATATTGTCATAAGAAGCATCAGTTTGAGTTTGCAAACAAGTATAAAAAGTGGACATTAACCATATGAAATGGGTGATTTGGAGCGATGACATGAAAGTCAATAGACGGCTCTGATAGATGCAAATGTGTCTGCAAGAAACAACGGAAAAAGGGGCTAATGGATTGAGAAATTTATGGTATGGGTTGTTTCACAGCCAAAGGCATTGGATATTTGACCAGGATTGATGCTGAGCTATATGTGAGTATCCTACAAGATGAGTTACTTTGTACACTCAAGTATTATGGGCATGAAAAGGACGACATAGTGTTCCAAAAGGACTACAACACAAAGTATACGTCGAGATTGGCAAAGAAATGGTTCCATGACATGGAAGTAGATGTGCTAGATTGACCCAAACAGTTCCCAGACCTCAACCCAACAAACACTTGGGGGTAGAATTGAAGAAAAAACTGTATACATACCCAAGTGAGTCGACCAGTCTGCACCAACTTTGAGAACATGGTGAAGTGACCTCAGGTCAAACTTCGATCTGCATGTGCTTGAATTTGATCGAGAGCAGCCAAGAAGGAATTAGGCAGTGTTAAAAGCCAAAGGTGGATTTGCAAAAAACTAACAAAATAATAAAAATTAAAATTTAAATCTTTAGGAGCAAAATAGTAACAATGCAGTGACATGACGGGAATCAGTATAACTAATCATATGCTAAATAGTTGCAAGTCAAATTTATGTATGAGATATCGCTGGTGATGGTCTATAAAATGATGGCAGTCTCAAGTTCGGAGCAGAAGTGGATAATGAAATATGGAGCCTGAAATCAAAAGTTCAAAACATTGTAACTAGAGATGAGGGACTTTGTCTTTTTAAGGGTCGAGTCGGGTTTCATGAAGCCCAACTTTCTCAAAAGTCGAGTCGAACGAAATCGGCCGACTATCGGGAAAAGTCGGAGTTCCGACTGAAACACGAAACCCAATGCAAGTCAATGGGGAAGCAAAGTCGTCAGGGAGTGGAGGACAGTAAACACACCTACAGTGCCCATTTCAATGTCAATGACATCAATTCTTATTACTTAACCTTGTCAACCTTAATTTACTTTATAATAAATAGTTACGCATTGAAAACTGGGGGTTATTTGGCTAAAGTTGTTGGGGGGTAGGGCTGGCTCCAGGTTTTCGTGTGACCCGGGCGAAAGAGTGTCAGTGGGCCCCTTTAACACATACCACAATTCATGATACGGCAGAGAAATATTGGTATAGTGCAATGACAAATACTTCACTTCTTACATTATATGACTGGTATCTATTTTAAATTCTACAATAGCTCAAAAACCGGACAGTATATTCCTCCATACAGTATTATGGCCACCACATAGCGCGCCATGCAGAATAATGAGCCCCATATATTGCTCCATACAGAATGGGCTCCATATAATGCTCCATACAGAATAGGCCCCATATGTCCTCCATATAATGCTCCATACCCTATATGATGGCCCATAAATAATGAACCCAATATGATGCTCCAGTATATGATGGGCCCCATGGATGATACTCCATTGTATGATGGGCCTATATAATGCTCCATATATAATGGGCCCCATATGATGCTCTAGTATATGATGGGCCCCATATGATGGTCTAGTATATGATGGGCCCCATATGATGCTCTAGTATATGATGGGCCCCATTTGATGCCCTAGTATATGATGGGCCCCATATGATGCTCCAGTATATGATGGGCCCCATGGATGATGCTCCATTGTATAATGGGCCTATGTAATGCCCCATATATAATGGGCCCCATATGATGCTCTAGTATATGATGGGCCCCATATGATGTTCCAGTATATGATGGGCCTATATACTGTGTGCAGAATTATAAGGCAAATGAGTATTTTGATCCTTTTTATACATGTTGTCCTACTCCACGCTGTATAGGCTTGAAAGCCAACTGCCAATTATGTAAATCAGGTGATTTGCATCTCTGTAATGAGGAGGGTTGTGGTCTAATCTTACATCAACACCCTATATAAGGTGTGCTTAATTATTAGGTAACTTCCTTTCCTTTGGCAAAATGGGTCAGAAGAGAGATTTGACAGACTCTGAAAAGTCAAAAATTGTGAGATGTCTTGCAGAGGGATGCAGCAGTCTTGAAATTGCCAAACTTTTGAAGCGTGATCACTGAACAATCAAGTGTTTCATGGCAAATAGCCAACAGGGTCACAAGAAGCGTGTTGATAAAAAAAGGCTCAAAATGAATTGAGGAAAATCTAGCGTGAAGCTGCCAAGATGCCATTTGACACCAGTTTTGCCATATTTCAGAGCTGCAACGTTACTGGAGTATCAAAAAGCACATGGTGTGCCATACTCAGGGACCTGGCCAAGGTAAGGAAGGCTGGAAAACGACCACCTTTGAACAAGAAACATAAGATAAAACGTCAAGACTGGGCCAAGAAATATGTTAAGACAGATTTTTGTAAGGTTTTATGGACTGATGAAATGAGAGTGACTCTTGATGGGCCAGATGGATGGGCCCGAGGCTGGATCAGTAAAGGCCATAGAGCTCCACTCTGACTCAGACGCCAGCTAGGTGGAGCTGGGGTACTGGTATGGGCTGGTATAATCAAAGATGAACTTGTGGGATCTTTTCAGGTTGAGGATGGAGTGAAGCTCAAATTCCAGACCTACTGCCAGTTTCTGGAAGACACCTTCTTCAAGCAGTGGTACAGGAAGAAGTCAGTATCGTTCAAGAAAAACATGATTTTCATGCAGGACAATGCTCCATCACATGCATCCAAATACTCCACAGCGTGGCTGGCCAGTAAAGGTCTAAAAGAAGAAAAAATAATGACATGGCCCCCTTGTTCACCTGATCTGAACCCCATAGAGAACCTGTGGTCCCTCATAAAATGTGAGATCTACAGGGAGTGAAAACATTACACATCTCGGAACAGTGTCAGGGAGGCTGTGGTGGCTGCTACACTCAATGTTGATCGTAAACAGATCAAGCAACTGACAGAATCTATGGATGGAAGGCTTTTGAGTGTCATCATAAAGAAAGGTGGCTATGTTGGTCCCTTTTTATTTTTTTTGGTTTGGAGTGTCAGAAATGTTTATTTCTACATTTTGTGTTGTTATATTGGTTTACCTGGTGAAAATAAACAAGTGAGATGGGTATATATTTGGTTTTGATTAAGTTGCCTAATAATTCTGCAGTGCAGAGTAATAGTTGTCTCCACAAACAGATATCCTCCTAACATAGCCAAATCGAAAAAAAACCCACTCCAACTTCCAAAAATATTAAGCGTTGATATTTATGAGTCTTTTCGGTTGATTGAAAACATATTTGTTGTTCAATAATAAGAATAATCCTCTCAAATACCACTTGCCTAATAATAATTATGCAAACAGTGTATTATGCTCCATATATAATGGGCCCCCTATATAATTCTCCAGTGTATAATGCTCCCCATATATTGCTTCAAACATGATAAAAAATGAAATACCTCTCCTCGCTGGGCACTGCTCCACTCTAGACTCCTCAGTGTTGCCATATTCAAGCTCTCTGCACTTGGACTGTTCAGGCAGAGGGCATACAGACTTGACGTCAGCACGCTCTTTGACCTGAATGTCACTGTCAGGAAACGCGGAAGAGGTCACAGCGGTGGAGCAGGGAGAGGTAAGTATTGCAAGTGCTGGTGCCCTGAGCAAGCAGGGGGGCCCACTCATGGGCGACGGCAGTGGCACAGGGCCCCTCATAGTACGACAGTGTCTGTGACGTAGAGTGGGCCCCCCCACCCTCACTGACACCGGTGTACTGTCAGAGGCCCTGTGCCAGTGCCGTCACCCACGAGTGGGCCCCCCACCTGCTCAGGGCCCCGGCAGTTGCTCAGGTGCGCCAGGTGCTGACGCCGGCCCTGGAGGGGGTACAGCCCAGTTAGGGAGGTGGAAAAACTGGCATATGTTGAGGTGTAGGCTGGACGTTCAGCAGCTGTAAATGGAGGAATTGCAGAAGTCTGAGGAAGAGGAGGACAAAGCGAGCCATTTTGCTGGCAACCTATGTGTCATCAGGGAAAGGTGGGACAAAATCCTTTGAAACCCAGGCATGGTTCATTTTAATGAAGGTAAGATCACCAACATTTTGGGTTGACAGCCGGGTCCTTCTTTCTGTCAGGATTGATCCAGCAGCACTGAAGACTCTTTCTGATAGCACACTACCAGCAGGGCAAGCGAGCTCCTGTAAGGCATATTGTGCCAATTCAGGCCAGGTGTCCAGTTTAGAGGCCCAGTAGTCAGAGGGGAATGAACTGTGAGGGAGAACATCGATAGGGGAGGCAAGGTAATTTTGAACCATAGTTGACAACTGCTGTCTCCTGTCTGTTGCAATCGATTCAGTATTACCAGTCGTGTGAGCGGTCCTCGATAAATCAGCCCACAACATGGTCATGAAACCCCTGTCTCCAACGCCAGTTCGGCTGTGTGCACCACGAACACCTCTTCCATTTGGCCCAGTATGGCTCGTGGTATAACCTGCACTGCTGCTGTGTGCTGGGAATACCTCTAACAAACGGTTTACCAGAGTTGCTTGTTTGTTCGCCAATATTAGCTCTAGGTTCTCGTGTGGCATGATGTTCTGTAATTTGCATTTATAGCGTGGATCGAAGATGCTGGCCAACCAGTAGTCATCATCCTTCTTAATTTTGACAAAGCGGGAATCCCTTTTTAGGATCCGCAAGAGATAATCACACATATGGGCCAATGTTCCAGGTGTCAATGATGCACTGACATTGGTGGGTGGAGGAGCACTTTCTGCTAAATCCACATCCCTCCAGTCACGCACAAACCCTGTACCTGACCTTGGCAAGCCAACATTTTCTGTTGCTCCCTGAGAAGCATCCTCCTCCCCAAAATAATCATCCCCCTCATCCTCCTCCTCGTCTTCCTCTTCTTCCTCCACCTCGTCCAGGACAGTTCCCTGTGCAGACAATGGCTGACTGTCATCAAGGCTTCCCTCTTCCTCCTCCTCCGCTGCAGACGCCTGATACTTAATGTGCGTCAAAGTTTGCATGAGCAGACGCATAAGTGGGATGCTCATGCTTATGATGGCATCGTCTGCGCTTACCAGCCGTGTGCATTCCTCAAAACACTGAAGGACTTTACAGAGGTCTTTCAGCTTTGACCACTGCACACCCAACAACTCCATGTCTGCCCTCAAACTGCCTGCCTGTGTATCCTCCCACAGATGCATTACAGCCTGCCTCTGTTCACACAGCCTCTCAACCATGTGCATGGTGGAGTTCCACCTTGTTGCAATGTCTATGATTAGGTGGTGCTTGGAGAGGTGGAGCGATCGCTGCAGCCTCTGCATACGACTGGAGTCTACGGGCGAGCGACGGATGTGCGAGCACAGTCTTCGCACATAATGGAGCAGGGCTGTTAACTCTGGATATTTATTGAGGAAGCACTGCACCACCAGGATCAAGGTGTGAGCCAGGCAAGGTATGTGTCTGAGTTTTGCAAGGGCTATGGCCGCCACAAAATTACAGCGGTTATCACTGTCTACCTTGCCTGGCTCAAGATGTAGACTGCCCAACCATGACTCAGTTTGTCGCTGCAAGTAGTCGGCCAGTACCTCCGCGGGGTGTCTGTTGTCGCCCAAAGACATCATCTATAAAACAGCCTGCTGACACTTACCACTAGCTGTTCGATAGTGGGACACCTCGTGTGCAACACTGGCAGCTGCGGATGGAGTGCTCGTGCGACTGCGCTCTGTCGACGAGCATTTGCTTCTGGAGGAGGAGGAGGGTCGAACGCCTACAGCCAACTGTTTCCTATACCGTGGGCTAGGCAGCACTGTCCCACCATTGCTGCCCTATGTGGACCCTGCATCCACCACATTAACACAGTGCGCAGTGATGCCTACTGGCTCATGCATCTGTTGTGAGGTGCACCTTTCCACTCACTGATTGTTTGAGTGCATGGACAATGCGGTCTTTCACATGCAGGTGTAGGGCAGGGTTGGCTTTTCTAGGAAAGTGCCGACTGGGTAGGTCATAGTGTGGGACAGCGTAGGCCATGAGCTCTCGGAACACTTCACTTTCAACCAAATGGAAGGGAATCATCTCTAATGAGATCAGTTTGGCAATGTAGGTGTTCAAAGCCAGTGTACGCGGATGAGAGGATGAGTACTTTCTTGTCCTACTCAGAGTCTCTGGTAGGGTGAGCTGGACTTGAGAGCTGCATATGGTGAAACTAGCGGTGGACATGGCGGACTGAGAGAGGGTTGGTGATGGTGATGGTGTTGATGGTGTTGCTGATGGTGATGGTGGTGATGGCCTAGATTCAGTCTTTCATTGTAAAAACATTGTGATTCCCTGCCTGCTTTGGCCTTGCGACGACACCTCAACATTTCTTGCTGCTGGTGTGCTTACCGGTGGGCTTACAGTGGGGGAAGCAATGGAGCGTTGCTTGCTACCTTCAGTTGGAACAGGTGCACATGTGCTACCTGAGGTTTTGTAGTCCATCCACGCTTGCAAGTACATGGTGGTTAAATGTCTAAGCATGCAACTGGTATTCAAATTTCGGAGATTTTTCCCTTGGCTAAAGGTCCTTCCGCACTTCACACAGATAACCTTTGCCTCATCAATGGGATTTTGGTAAAAAAAAGTGCCACAATGCACTCTTCCTACTATGGTATACATTTTCAGGGCTTGCACGCTGTGCTACTTTGACCGTCTGGCCAAGCTATACTTCAACTCTTTTTGCTTTTTTACCACGTTTTTGGACAGCTACGGGCCTGCCAGGTAACCGCTGCTGCGATGACGATGCCTGCTGCGGATCCTTCTCCTCTTCTGACCTATTGCCAGCGGCACCCTGTTACCCCAATGGATGCCAATCCGGGTCAAAAACTGGATCATCCATCACCTCCTCTTCAATTTCATCTGCACCTTCTTCTGTGTCATCATGTAAGGTGGTATAGTATGCGGGAAGGGGTACCTGAGTTTCATCAGGGTCAGATTCTGGCTCAGTAGACTGCGAGGACAATGTAGTGCTCTGAGTGAATGTACCAGCAGAAAAATCTAGCTGTGGCTGTGCATCAGTGCACTTCATGTCAGATTAATCTTGGACTGGGGAATTCACAATTTGACTTGTTAACCCAGGCATGGTATGTGAAAAGAGCTCCATAGAGTAATCAGAAGTATGGCCTGCCGCATCCTTCACTTTTGGTGGGGGTGAAGGACACAAGGAAAGGTGTTGTTCCTGACCAGAAGCCTGCACTGACGACTCAGTGCTTACAGTTATTGAAACTTCAGAAGAGGAGGCGATAGAGTTGGAGGCTGTTTCGGCAATCTAAGCCAAAACCTGTTCCTGATGTTCCGGCTTTAAAAGCGGTTTACCTACTCCCAGAAAAGGGAATCTTACAGGCCTTCTTGAGCCAGACGATGACACAGGCTCAACATGTCCTGCCTTAGCTGCTATTGTGGTTTGGGCATAACCAGCAGATGCACCACCACCACCATCAGTACCAGCTGCCCCCCCTGCTCATGTCCACGGCCTCTTCCACTATACTTCTTCATGTTTGGGAAAATGTACCAAAAATACCAGCAGATATATGTTACTATATGAGGAGCATACAGCTGTATACGGTGTAGTGAAAAATTTAAATCTCCGTATATATTTTAATAGTCACAGACGCTCTCCCAGTATGTATTTGACCGTAATCCAACCAGCAGATTTACGGTACTGTATCAGAAACATACAGCTGTATAAGGTGTAGCAAAAAATTTAAATCTCCGTGTATATTTACTTAGTCACAGACGCTCTCCCATTATGTATTTGACCTTAATCCAACCAGCAGATATACGATACTGTATCAGAAGCGGACAGCTCTATTCGGTGTAGGGGAAAATTTAAATCTTCGTATATGTATTTCTGAAGTCACACACAGACACTGTCTCATTATGGATTTGACCATAATCCAAACAGCAGATATACGGTACTGTATCAGAAGCGGACAGCTCTATACGGTGTATGTATGGAAAAATGTAAATCTCCATCTATTTTTTTCTGGAGTCACACACAGACGCTGTCTCAGTATGGATTTGACCATAATCCAAACAGCAGATATACGGTACTGTATCAGAAGCGGACAGCTCTATACGGTGTATGTATGGAAAAATGTAAATCTTCGTCTAATTTTTCCGGAGTCACACACAGATAGCATGTATTTGCTCGTGATACCAGCCGGTACATGGTAGTGTGTGAGGAGCATACAGCTGTATACGGTGTATGGAAAAATGTAAATCTCCGTATATTTTTTCCAGAGTCACACACAGATGCTGTCTCAGTATGGATTTAACCGTCATAGAAACAACATATTTACGGTACTGTATCAGAAGCGGACAAATCTATACAGTGTATGTATGGAAAAATGTAAATCTCCGTCTATTTTTTTCCGGAGTCACACACAGATGCTGTCTCAGTATGGATTTGACCGTAATCCAAACAGCAGATATACGGTACTGTATCTGAAGCGGACAGCTCCATATGGCGTATATATGGACAAATGTAAATCTCAGTCTATTTTTTTCTGGAGTCACAAACAGATGCTGTCTCAGTATGGATTTGACCATAATCCAAACAGCAGATATACGGTACTGTATCAGAAGCGGACAGGTCTATATGGTGTATGTATGAAAAAATTGAAATGTCCGTCTATTTTTTTCTGGAGTCACACACAGATAGCATGTATTTGTCCGTGATACCAGCCGGCACACGGTAGTGTGTGAGGAGCGTACAGCTCTATACGGTTTATGGAAAAATGTAAGTCTTTGTCTATTTTTTGCCGGAGTCACACACAGACGCTATCTCAGTATGGATTTGACCGTAATCCAAACAGCAGATATACGATATTGTATCAGAAGCGGACAGTTCCATACAGTGTCTGTATGGAAAAATGTAAATCTCCATGTATTTTTTTCCGGAGTCACCCACTGACGCTGTCTCAGTATGGATCTGACCATAATCCAAACAGCATATATACGGTACTGTATCAGAAGTGGACAGCTCTATACGGTGTATGTATGGAAAAATGTAAATGCTCGTCTATTTTTTTCCGGAGTCACACACAGATAGCATGTATTTGTCCGTGATACCAGCTGGTACACGGTAGTGAATGAGGAGCATACAGCTCTATACGGTGTATGGAAAAATTTAAATGTCCGTCAATTTTTTTCCGGAGTCACACACAGACGCTGTCTCAGTGTGGATTTGACCGTGATACAAACAGCAGATATACGGTACTGTATCAGAAGCGGACAGCTCTATACGGTGTATGTATGGAAAAATGTAAATCTCCATCTAATTTTTCCAGAGTCACACACAGAAAGCATGTATTTGCTCGTGATACCAGCCGGTACACGGTAGTGTGTGAGGAGAGTACAGCTCTATACGGTGTATCGAAAAATGTAAATCTCCGTCTATTTTTTTCCGGAGTCACACACAGACGCTGTCTCAGTATGGATTTGACCGTATCCAAACAGCAGATATACGGTACTGTATCAGAAGCGGACAGCTCTATACGGTTTATATATGGAAAAATGTAACTCTCCATCTATTTTTTTCCGGAGTCACACACAGACGCTCTCTCAGTATGGATTTGACCGCGATCCAAACAGCAGATGTATGGTACTGTATCAGAAGGTCTTACGGTGTATGTATGAAAAAATATAAATGTCCGTCTATTTTTTTCTGGAGTCACACACAGATAGCATGTATATGTCCGTGATACCAGCCGACACACGGTAGTGTGTGAGGAGCGTACAGCTCTATACGGTTTATGGAAAAATGTAAGTCTCCGTCTATTTTTTGCCGGAGTCACACACAGACGCTGTCTCAGTATGGATTTGACCATAATCCAAACAGCAGATATACGGTACTGTATCAGAAGCGGACAGCTCTATACGGTGTATGTATGGAAAAATGTAAATGTCCTTGTATTTTTTTCCGGAGTCACACACAGATAGCATGTATTTGTTCGTGATACCAGCCGGTACACGGTAGTGTATGAGGAGCATACAGCTCTATACGGTGTATGGAAAAATGTAAATGTCCTTCGATTTTTTTCCTGAGTCACAGACAGACACTGTCTCAGTATGGATTTGACCGTAATCCAAACAGCTGATATACGGTACTGTATCAAAAGCGGACAGCTCTATACGGTGTATGTATGGAAAAATGTAAATCTCCGTCTATTTCTTTTCCAGAGTCACACACAGATAGCATGTATTTGTCTGTGATACCAGCCAGTACACAGTAGTGTGTGAGGAGCGTACAGCTCTATACGGTGTGGGAAAAAATGAATGCTCGGTAACTGTTCAGAAGAAAAGAATAAAAGTAGGAGTGCTGTGTAAAAAGCAGTCTGCACACAGCAATGCAGCTATCAGGTAGCCTAATAAGGCAGCCTAATCACCAGCGCTGCAGCACACAAAACAATCCTCCCGTGTTACTGCACACTAACTGTACAGCACAATTGCTATCAGCACAAGCACAGAATGTTTTTTCTTCCCTGCCTATCTGTTTTCTTTCCTGCCTAACACTCTCCCTACTGAGAATCAGCGGCAGCAACCTCTCCCTTTGCTAAGATCGGCAGAAGTAAAATAGCAGTCGGCGGTCAGGGCTTTTATAGCCTCTGTGACGCCACACAAAGCCAGCCAATCACTGCAATGCCCTTCTCTAAGATGGTGGTGGCCGCTGCCCATGTCATCGCGTTGCCCACAGTGTGCGTCCTTGCTCATTGGCAGAGAAAAGGTGCCTGAAAGCATTATGGGAAACGCGACTATGGCGCTCGGGTCAGCGTCCGCATGGCCGACCTCACGCTATGGTCGGGTTTCGCTCGGCGAAACCCGACTTTGGCATTTGACCGACCCATTTCACTCAACTCTAACTGTTACCCTTTTGCTCTTCACTGTATAGCATGTGCAAATCATCACACTACAAAGTTATACACAGAATAATATAGTGCAGATTCCAGTGTAAATATATTTCTGTATACATACTTCATAGTGTGGTGCTGTGTATATACTACATAGTGTGGAGTCTAATTGAGCTATGTATAACCATATGCTATGGTACTGTGTATATACTGCAGAGTGTGGTGTCTGGTGGAGCTATGTATAACTATATACAATATAATGTGGTGCTATGTACTGTATATAGTTTTGACTCCAGTGGAGCTGCTCCACTGAAGTCCACACAGTATCCTGTACACAAAGCACAATAGTCTAGAGCAGGGGTGGGGAAACTTTGGTCTGCAAGCTGTTTGTGGCCCTCTGTGTTATTTAACCCAGTCTTTATGCACATTCCTGGTGGGATGCAGTGCTTTGACCGTCGACCCTTTAACTTGACTTTAGAGCGCACATAGCATTTACTAATGAATGCTGCAGTGCACGAAATGCTGGATTATGACCAATGCTGGCCAGTGGCAACATTTTTGAGGGTGGCATTCTTGCGCTTTGTGCTCCTGCCTCTTAGACATAGGCAGTAGTCGCAGTGTATCCTATGTGATGTATGCAGATGCCTAAGTGTCTTTTATGTACTGTATACTGCAGTCTTGGTATCTCCTATATGAAAGATATACTGCAGTCTTAGTGTATCCTATGTGATGTATAATGAAGTCTATGTCTTGTATGTGATGTATACTGCTGTCTGTGTCTCTCTTGTGTGATGTATATACAGCAGTATCAGCATTTCTTATGTGATGTGTATAAAGCAGTCTCATTTTATCCTTTGGTATATATACTACAGTCTTAGAGTATGCTATATGATGTATATACAGCAGTCTCAGTGTCTCCTATGTAATGTATACAGCATTCCCAGAGACTTCATTACACACTCTTCTGTCCTGTATACGAGGTGTAATTCTTAGTATCTCCTCTTATTCTGGATGTTTTGGGGCATGTTCTTCATGGTGGTGTGGTCTTCAGTAGGGACGTGGACAACATCTATAATAATTTCAAACCACCTGTGAATTTTGGTCCAGTTGTCCAAAAAAAATTGAACAGTACATTGGCAATCCTGGTTGTGATGGTGCCTGGGTGCAGCCTTAATTCATGTGGATATAAATGTAATGTTAATAGCTGATTGATGATATCTTAGGCTAGAGGCCTGTTGACACTCCCTGGGCTAGTCTAGTAAGAAAGTCTTACTGTTCCATAGCTTTAGCAGACAAGAACCAATGTTATTGCTTTCTCTTTTTTTTTGTTTAGTGACCCAAGTGAAATGTTCGCCAGCATCTAAAGTCAATGGAAATTGGAGTTTATTCATCTATATGCAAACCATTTCCTGCATAAACAAATGAGAATGCCATAAGTAAAAGGTTTTGCGAGTTCTCCATCTAATCAAAATGGGCACTGCGAGCCCCTCGGGTGACCTTACTAAGAAATCAAGATCTCTAAATAAGAAGGAAAGTCTTGAATCCCTGTTTGCTTCTAATTTACATGCCAGGTTACATTATGTTTAGAGTAAACGTTCTCTCTCACGCCGAGAAGCCATCAATAAATAATGACTCTACCTTGGAAATTGCGATACAAGGTTATGGGAATTTTAATAAGTAAAAATAAAACTATAAAATAAGTCAGAGAGAAAAAGGAAAATGAATCACAGAGGATATGTAAAAACCCTGTAATCAAAAGGTTCCCTAAAGAAAAGTGACATTTCATTATCTTCAGGTTACTTACTGCTGTGTAAACCTCGCATCGCTGATGGAATGAAGTCACAGAAACATACAATGAAAAAAAGCATAATAATAAACCTGATCAAGGTAACAGCACTTAAAAAAAAACACATAAAAGGACAGAATTGAAATAGGAAAGTTCTAGGTTAGATAAACATTACACAAAACTGACCGGCGGAAAAGGAAATCAGAAATGGTCATTAGGAAGCTAGTGGCATTTCCTGATGTCTACGTAGTTTACACACCCACAAAAATAATGGGAAAAAAGTCCACAAATGAGCAAATCAATTTACATTGAACACATTCATCATGAAACTCGTTAAAAAATTTGTTTCTCCAGAATCCAAAATTTTTGTGATTCGGTTCTCACGAATCTGGCAAAATGGCAGTCAACTGGCCGCTATGTTTCTGGATTCTTTTAAAGACTGGGAACGAGTTAAAAACACAATAAAAAATTATACCGCTCTATATTCTGGCCATTCCTCATCTGTTATGTTGCTTCAGCTTTTCACCCGGTTCTCTAGATCTTCAGCCTAAGGTCTTTGGATCTTCTGGACTCCAGTTTTGTTTCTTCAAAAATACATTAAAAAGTTTGTATTCCACATGTAGTACAGACAGAACCGTCTCTGGAGTACAAAACACTTAGCCATAGTGTAATCGAAAATCCATGGCAAAACTTCTAAATATTATTACCTGCCCAACATACATTATGATGCCCCCACCATGCTCCCAACACACAAAATGCTTCCACATTGCCCCACAACACAATATAATGCCTCCCAACAAAGTATGATGCTTCCTTACACACAGTTTGATGCCATCACAATCCCCCACACACAGTATGATGCCTCCACAGTCCACCAACCCAGTACAATGCCACCACAGTACCCCAGACAGGATGTTGCCCCCTAGTTCCTCCCACACATTTTGATGCCCCCACAGCCCTCACACACAGTAAAATGCTTCGTCAGTTTTACCCACACAGTATGATACCCCTACAAGCCCCTACACACAATGTCGATGTCATAGTTCCTCCACATGGCATCATGCTTACATACACTGTATGATGCCCCCCCCACACATAGTAGATTTCCCTCATTCCTACACACATTATGATGACCCCACAGTTTACCACACAGTATAATGCCCCCCACAGTATAAATTCCCCATATTTCCCCCCATGCAAGCATTCAACTTACCCGGGTGTCCTGCTTCTCTGCTGAGCTGATCTATACTGCCAATTCGGGTGACATGAAAATTTCACATGACCTAAAGATCCTTTTAGATCCTTAAGTCTTTACCAAGATCGAATGGATCCGACGGCTCTCTACTCTACCATTGTGTTCACAGTTGTTTAGGTGCTGTGGACACAGATACATTTAAAGTTGGGACACAATCCCAACCTTGCATGTCAGCTGCCCAAAGTTGTGACTGTCCTGCTTGATCAGAGATGGTAGAGTGGTATATAAATCTACTCTGATCACTAGTGCTATGTAATCCCCTCCATGCTGCTGCTCCTTCTCTCAGTGTGCTAAGAAAAGCGACAAGAGCAGGAATTCTTCATGTCTGAGATCACAGCAGACTAACATGCAGAAAAAAACCCTAATAAAACAGTGTGTTATTATACCCTTTTGGATACGGACTTTTGTTATTTAGAGATAACAGCAGCTAGTCTCCACCCACCAGCTCAGAGAGAACTGAAAATTAAGATATTAAGTCTGCAGTGGAAAATTAGTGAAAGTTAGAGAAATTGCAGAATACAAGGCATATAATGTCCAGAAATAGTGTCATTGCTCCTGTGCACACAGGACAGTTTATTCTAAAAAAATACTTGACATTATAGTCACCATTTAAAAATCATGAAATCTTCATTAATCATTTCTAAAATTCGTGCTATTAGGTCGTTTAGCATCTAATTTTAATATCCAGTAGGTGTTTCTTAGAAAAAGGTTTTTTTTGACGATCTTCTCTACTAACTGGATGATTAACCCTTTTATTCCATAGAAAATCAGATTTCTGATCCTGCTATTAGGCCTCCCCACAAAATGTTTAATTGTTCCAAAACAAGTTACATTTTTTATTAACATTCCCTATAGCACAGCTACTATATCGGGTGTTATATATTTTGTATTTTACACAGTATAACACATGATGCGTATTGCAGTTGGTAAAACGGTCAATCATGCGATCCACACCATGCAGCCCAGAGCTGGGTAATGTTTTTTCGCCAACACTTTAATACCGATGAGTTATCGTTAGGACAAAGATTCAACTTCCTACACTAGAACCAATCAGCTACTTCAAGGTGCCACAATGCATAGCATTTTACATAGTTTAGTGGCCATAATTGGTGAACTACAAACTCACCACGACAATTGACCCAAGCTTGCAGTACCACTTACGGCCACTACACATGTATGGCGCTGTACCATTTCTGGTGTACTGTAGCACCTTCAATCTGCTGATTTATGGGGGAGCTGAGAGTTGGTCTTGCACTTATCTAACACATCTTAAGGAGAGGTCATCAATATTAAACTCCCAGAAAATCCCTTTAAACTTTATAACAGATACATATGGCTATATGGTTTATGCACAGGAACTCTCTGTGTAAAGTAGGCTAACATATTTAAAAGTACAGCTGACACAAAGACGCATCAAATCACAGACTCATCTCTGCTACGTCTATATCTGTCTGTCTACAAAGCTCAATGGTGTTCCATAAATAAATCCACATTATAAATTTTTGGATTTGCTTTCTTAGATCCTGTAATGTACTTTCTCTATTGTAGGAGGAAGTTTGCTTCTACTTCTCCGGAGCAGCGCTTCATAAATCGTCTTCATACAAGTTAAAGGCAGGATATCCTCATAAATGCTCAGAAAAGATAATATGCAAATTGCCTCTTCAGAAAGAAAGAGGACTTTTACTCTACAGCGCCACCTATTGGTAGTAGCGATCCTACAAGTCACAATCAACCCTTTAACGAGTCTTGTAGTATGACTTAGGATACAAGCCAAATCAGAATCTCAATTTGCAGACACGGTGTTTCGAGCTGTTGGCTCTCGTCAGTGCAAAGTATGAGATCTGATTTGGCAAGGTGAGAGGCTCTGGACTAGGGTCTAAGAAGTAACGTTTCTCCTTGCGGAGAGTGACATGCCAGCTGTGGCTTGTCAAGGTAAGGAGACTTATTCGCCGTGCAATGCTCCTCTGGGAAAATAATATGCAAATTGCCTCTTCAGAAAGAAAGAGGACTTTTACTCTACAGCGCCACCTATTGGTAGTAGCGATCCTACAAGTCACAATCAACCCTTTAACGAGTCTTGTAGTATGACTTAGGATACAAGCCAAATCAGAATCTCAATTTGCAGACACGGTGTTTCGAGCTGTTGGCTCTCGTCAGTGCAAAGTATGAGATCTGATTTGGCAAGGTGAGAGGCTCTGGACTAGGGTCTAAGAAGTAACGTTTCTCCTTGCGGAGAGTGACATGCCAGCTGTGGCTTGTCAAGGTAAGGAGACTTATTCGCCGTGCAATGCTCCTCTGGGAAAATAATATGCAAATTGCCTCTTCAGAAAGAAAGAGGACTTTTACTCTACAGCGCCACCTATTGGTAGTAGCGATCCTACAAGTCACAATCAACCCTTTAACGAGTCTTGTAGTATGACTTAGGATACAAGCCAAATCAGAATCTCAATTTGCAGACACGGTGTTTCGAGCTGTTGGCTCTCGTCAGTGCAAAGTATGAGATCTGATTTGGCAAGGTGAGAGGCTCTGGACTAGGGTCTAAGAAGTAACGTTTCTCCTTGCGGAGAGTGACATGCCAGCTGTGGCTTGTCAAGGTAAGGAGACTTATTCGCCGTGCAATGCTCCTCTGGGAAAATAATATGCAAATTGCCTCTTCAGAAAGAAAGAGGACTTTTACTCTACAGCGCCACCTATTGGTAGTAGCGATCCTACAAGTCACAATCAACCCTTTAACGAGTCTTGTAGTATGACTTAGGATACAAGCCAAATCAGAATCTCAATTTGCAGACACGGTGTTTCGAGCTGTTGGCTCTCGTCAGTGCAAAGTATGAGATCTGATTTGGCAAGGTGAGAGGCTCTGGACTAGGGTCTAAGAAGTAACGTTTCTCCTTGCGGAGAGTGACATGCCAGCTGTGGCTTGTCAAGGTAAGGAGACTTATTCGCCGTGCAATGCTCCTCTGGGAAAATAATATGCAAATTGCCTCTTCAGAAAGAAAGAGGACTTTTACTCTACAGCGCCACCTATTGGTAGTAGCGATCCTACAAGTCACAATCAACCCTTTAACGAGTCTTGTAGTATGACTTAGGATACAAGCCAAATCAGAATCTCAATTTGCAGACACGGTGTTTCGAGCTGTTGGCTCTCGTCAGTGCAAAGTATGAGATCTGATTTGGCAAGGTGAGAGGCTCTGGACTAGGGTCTAAGAAGTAACGTTTCTCCTTGCGGAGAGTGACATGCCAGCTGTGGCTTGTCAAGGTAAGGAGACTTATTCGCCGTGCAATGCTCCTCTGGGAAAATAATATGCAAATTGCCTCTTCAGAAAGAAAGAGGACTTTTACTCTACAGCGCCACCTATTGGTAGTAGCGATCCTACAAGTCACAATCAACCCTTTAACGAGTCTTGTAGTATGACTTAGGATACAAGCCAAATCAGAATCTCAATTTGCAGACACGGTGTTTCGAGCTGTTGGCTCTCGTCAGTGCAAAGTATGAGATCTGATTTGGCAAGGTGAGAGGCTCTGGACTAGGGTCTAAGAAGTAACGTTTCTCCTTGCGGAGAGTGACATGCCAGCTGTGGCTTGTCAAGGTAAGGAGACTTATTCGCCGTGCAATGCTCCTCTGGGAAAATAATATGCAAATTGCCACTTCAGAAAGAAAGAGGACTTTTACTCTACAGCGCCACCTATTGGTAGTAGCGATCCTACAAGTCACAATCAACCCTTTAACGAGTCTTGTAGTATGACTTAGGATACAAGCCAAATCAGAATCTCAATTTGCAGACACGGTGTTTCGAGCTGTTGGCTCTCGTCAGTGCAAAGTATGAGATCTGATTTGGCAAGGTGAGAGGCTCTGGACTAGGGTCTAAGAAGTAACGTTTCTCCTTGCGGAGAGTGACATGCCAGCTGTGGCTTGTCAAGGTAAGGAGACTTATTCGCCGTGCAATGCTCCTCTGGGAAAATAATATGCAAATTGCCTCTTCAGAAAGAAAGAGGACTTTTACTCTACAGCGCCACCTATTGGTAGTAGCGATCCTACAAGTCACAATCAACCCTTTAACGAGTCTTGTAGTATGACTTAGGATACAAGCCAAATCAGAATCTCAATTTGCAGACACGGTGTTTCGAGCTGTTGGCTCTCGTCAGTGCAAAGTATGAGATCTGATTTGGCAAGGTGAGAGGCTCTGGACTAGGGTCTAAGAAGTAACGTTTCTCCTTGCGGAGAGTGACATGCCAGCTGTGGCTTGTCAAGGTAAGGAGACTTATTCGCCGTGCAATGCTCCTCTGGGAAAATAATATGCAAATTGCCTCTTCAGAAAGAAAGAGGACTTTTACTCTACAGCGCCACCTATTGGTAGTAGCGATCCTACAAGTCACAATCAACCCTTTAACGAGTCTTGTAGTATGACTTAGGATACAAGCCAAATCAGAATCTCAATTTGCAGACACGGTGTTTCGAGCTGTTGGCTCTCGTCAGTGCAAAGTATGAGATCTGATTTGGCAAGGTGAGAGGCTCTGGACTAGGGTCTAAGAAGTAACGTTTCTCCTTGCGGAGAGTGACATGCCAGCTGTGGCTTGTCAAGGTAAGGAGACTTATTCGCCGTGCAATGCTCCTCTGGGAAAATAATATGCAAATTGCCTCTTCAGAAAGAAAGAGGACTTTTACTCTACAGCGCCACCTATTGGTAGTAGCGATCCTACAAGTCACAATCAACCCTTTAACGAGTCTTGTAGTATGACTTAGGATACAAGCCAAATCAGAATCTCAATTTGCAGACACGGTGTTTCGAGCTGTTGGCTCTCGTCAGTGCAAAGTATGAGATCTGATTTGGCAAGGTGAAGATAAAAAATGCAATTTTGCAAATGAAAGTAGATGAAGTAATAAAGTAAAATAAAAACATTTTACCACAGTGGTGGAATACATAAAAGACGGGTCATACAGTGGGGGAAATAAGTATTTGATCCCTTGCTGATTTTGTAAGTTTGCCCACTGACAAAGACATAAGCAGTCTGTAATTTTAAGGGTAGGATATTTTTAACATTGAGAGATAGAATATCAAAAATAAAATCCAGAAAATCACATTGTATAAATTATAAACATTTATTTGCATTTTGCAGTGAGAAATAAGTATTTGATCCCTCTGGCAAACAAGACTTAATACTTGGTGGCAAAACCCTTGTTGGCAAGCACAACAGTCAGACGTTTTGTGCAGTTGATGGTGAGGTTTGCGCACATGTCAGGAGGAATTTTGGTCCACTCCTATTTGCAGATCATCTCTAAATCATTAATATTTTGAGGCTGTCGTTGGCAACTCGGATCTTCAACTCCCTCCATAAGTTTTCTATGGGATTAAGGTCTGGAGACTGGCTAGCCCACTCCATGACCTTAATGTGCTTCTTTTTGAGCCACTCCTTTGTTGCCTAGGCTGTATGTTGTGGGTCATTGTCTTGTAGACCCAGCCACGACCCATTTTTAATGTCCTGGTGGAGGGAAGGAGGTTGTTACTCAGGATTGTACGGTATATGGCTCCATATATTCTTCCATTGATGTGGTGAAGTAGTCCCATGCCCTTAGCAGAGAAACACCCACAAAACATAATGTTTCCACCTCCATGTTTGACAGTGGGGAAGGTGTTCTTTGGGTCATAGGCAGCATTTCTCTTCCGCCATACACTGTGAGTTGAGTTAATGCCAAAGAGCTCAATTTTTGTCTCATCTGACCACAGCACCTTCTCCCAATCACTCACAGAATGATCCAGGTGTTCACTGGCAAACTTCAGACAAACCTGTACATGTGCCTTGTTGAGCAGGGGATGAAGGAGAAAAAGTTGTAGTAGTCTGTGGAGCGCTGAGATAAGGAATAATTATAGGGACAGCAATCTGGTTAGCAAACCTTTATTAACCCTTCGATCTCCACAACGCTTTTCGATAGCATAACACTATCATGAAGCATAACCTGATGAAGATAGTGTTATGCTATCGAAACATGTTGTGGAGATCCCAGCTTAAGGACCTGCGGTGACACGTATCCTGTTCCCTGATGACGTGACCAGAACCCGGAAGTGCTGACCAGGAGCAGCGGTGCATGGTAGTTTCCAAAGGTCCTCAGGGATCATCCCTTCAAGCGCCAACTGGGGTTGTGCTGGGGTGCACAAGCCCATTAGGTGAGTGGCCACTTGGTCCCTGTTTGATAATCCACATAATCACTAGGTTTCACACATTTTGCGCTCCTTGTTTATTGTTCTCATTGCATTTTTGAGCAGGGGGACCTTGCAGGCACTGCAGGATTTTAAACCATTATGCAGTAATGTGTTACCAATGATTTTCTTGGTGACTGTGGTCCCAGCTGCCTTGAGATCAATAACAAGTTCCCCTTGTGTAGTTTTAGGCTGATCTCTCACCTTCCTCATGATCAAGGATACCCCACGAGGTGAGATTTTGCATGGTGCCCCAGATTGATGTTGATTGGCAATCATTTTCTATTTCTTCCATTTTCTTACTATTGCTCCAAAAGTTGTCTCCTTCTCACCCAGCATCTTATGGTTTTGTAGCCAATTCCAGCTTTGTGCAGGTCTATGATCTTGTCCCTGACATCCTTATAAAGCTCTTTGGTCTTGCCCATGTTGTAGAGGTTAGAGTCTGACTGAGTAGTTGAGTCTGTAGACAGGAGTCTTTTATAAAGGTAACTTTGTAAGACAGCTGTTTTTAATGCAGGTAAAGAGTTGATTAGGAGCGTCTAACTGGTCTGTAGGAGCCAGAACTCTTAATGGTTTGTAGGGGATCAAATACTTATTTCTCACTGCAAAATGAAAATAAATTTATATAATTTATACAATGTGATTTTCTGGATTTTATTTTTTATATTCTCTCTCTCAATGTTAAAATAAACCTACCCTTACAATTATAGACTGTTCATGTCTTTGTCAGTGGGCAAACTTACAAAATCAGCAAGGGATCAAATACTTATTTCCCCCACTGTATATAGGAAATGCCAAACAAGCCCCCATTATGATGCTGTCCAATAAAAAGGGCCTAGAATCTTTTTCCTTCATGCCCTTTGGGCCGATTCCCAATTTTCATGTTTTTTAACAATGCAGTTCTTCTGGGGAGGAGCATCCTATGTATAGATTCAGTTCTCTCCACCTAATAGCTAAGCTTATTGACCCAACCAGGACTTGGATCCAAAGCAGCTGCATAGTATTCCTATGTGGTCCATAAAACTTTAAATTTAATGGAAGAGATTCATAACATTTTCACTTAAAGATAATATCAATAACAAATGACAAATGCATTAAATTTGCTTCAAATTCTACAAAACATTAAAATTTGCTAGAATCTTCAGCTGACTGGAGGGACTGTAGCACATGCTGAGTGGTATAGCTCCATGAATTCTATTGCTAGATCTCTGTAGTTCTGACTAGAGTTGAGTGAAACGGGTCGGTCATATTCAAAAGTCGCCGACTTTCGCTGAAGTCGGGTTTCATGAAACGAAACCCGACCATAGCGTGAGGTCGGCCACGAGGTCGGCGACCAGAGCACCAAAGTCGAGTTTCAAAAGATGCTTCCAGCGCCCTTTTTCAGCCAATGATGGAGGACGCACACTGTGGGCAACGCGATGACATAGGTATCGGACACCACCATCTTTGAGAAGGGCATGCAAGTGATTGGCTGGCTTTGTGTGGCTTCACAGGGGCTATAAAAGGGCGTGTAGGCGACCGCCATCTTACTTATGCCGATCTTAGCATAGGGAGAGTTGCTGCTGCTGCTGATTCTGTAGGGAGAGCGTTAGGCAGGGAAGAAGAACCAAAAAAACTGATTATGCTGTTAGCGATTTCCACTTACAACACAACACTTTGTGTACAGTGACAGGGGAGGCTCTATTTTTGTGCATCAGCTCTGTTGGTTATTAGGCTGCCTTATAATGCTCCCTGATAGCTGCATTGCTGTTTGCACACTGCTGTGCAAACTGCTTTTTTAAAAGCAAAAATACTTTTCTTCCTCTTTTCTGCACAGTTACCAAGCGTTCATTTTTCCACCCTTTTGTGTGCGCACTGTGCAGCAGTCCTGCTTATTAGGCTGCCTGCGTCCATACTTGGACTGAGAGCATCATTGTCAGCGTGCTCAAATCTCTAGTGAGATCCAAATTCTCACCAATCCTATAGACACCCTCCACCTTGTCATACACCATCCAATTTCAGTCTGTTACATTGAGGTGTAATCTCTCCTGGGCCAGAGACAATAGTTCTGCGTCCTCAAATCTATAGTGAGATTCAAAATCTCACCAATCCTATAGACACCCTCCACCTTGTCATACACCATCCAATTTCAGCCTGTTACATTGAGGTGTAATCTCTACTGGGCCAGAGACAATAGTTCTGCATCCTCAAATCTCTAGTGAGATTCAAATTCTCACCAATAGTAGATACACCTTCTACCTTCTTTTACAGTACCATATAGCTGGTGGTATTTTGGGTACATTTTCACAAAAATGAGCAAGTATGGTGGAAGACGCCATGGAAGTGGGCGGGAGTTGCCAGCTGGTCCCGATGGTGGTGGTGTTGCATCTGTTGGTAGTGGCAAAAGCACAATAGCACCTAAGGCAGGAGGTGTTGGCTCCGCAAGGCCTTGAAGGCTCTCTTTTCTGGGAGTAGGTAAACCACTTTTAAAGCCAGAGCTTCAGGAACAGGTTTTGGCTTACATTGCTGACACAGCCTCCTGCTCTCTCACCTCCTCTTCTGAAGTTTCAAAAAATAAAAGCACTGAGTCGTCATTGGAGGCTCCTGGTCAGGAACATCACCTTTCCTTGTGTCCTTCACCCCTACCAAAAGTGGAGGATGTGGCAGGCCACACTACCGATTACTCCATGGAGCTCTTTTCACATACCATGCCTGGGTTAGCAAGTCAAATCGTGAATTCCCCAGTCCAAGATGAATCTGACATGGAGTGCACTGATGCACAGCCACTGCTAGATTTTTCTGGTACATTCACTCAGAGCACTACATTGTCCTCTCAGTGTACTGAGGCAGAATCAGACCCTGATGAAACTCAGGTGCCCCTTCCCGCATACTATACCACCTTACACGGTGACACAGAGGAAGGTGCACATGAAATTGAAGAGGAGGTGATGGATGACCCAGTTGTTGACCCAGATTGGCATCCATTGGGGGAAAAGGGTGCCGCTGCCAATAGCTCAGAAGAGGAGGAGGAGGATCCGCAGCTGCAACGACATTTCAACAACTGTTATCTGGCAGGCCCGTAGCAGTCCAAAAATGTGTTACAAAAACCAAATGGCCAGATGGTTAGATTAGCACAGTGTGCAAGGTCTCAAAATGCCTTCTATAGTAGGAAGAGAGCAGTGTGGCACTTTTTTGAACAAAATCCTAATGACCAGGCAAAAGTTATCTGTAAGAAGTGCCCAAAGACCTTTAGCCGAGGGAAAAATCTGAGAAATTTGAATACCAGTTGCATGATTAGACATTTAACCACCATGCACTTGCAAGCGTGGACTGACTACAAACCTCACGTACCACATGTGCACCTGCTCAGAATGAAGGTAGTCAGCAACGCTACATCGCTTTCCCCACTGTAAGCCCACCAGTTAGCACACCACCAGCAGCAAATGTCGAGGTGTCATCGCAAGGGCAAAGCAGTCATGGAATCACAATGACATTGCTACGAAAGACTGAATCTAGGCCATCAGCAACACCATCAACACCATCACCATCACCAACCCTCTCTCAGTCCGCCATGTCCACCGCTAGTTTCACCATATGCAGCTCTCAAGTCCAGCTCACCCTACCAGAGACTCTGAGTAGGACAAGAAAGTACTCATCCTCTCATCTGCGTACACTGGCTTTGAACGCCCACATTGCCAAACTAATCTCGTTAGAGATGATGCCCTACCGGTTGGTTGAAAGCAAAGCTTTATGCGAGCTCATGGCCTATGCAGTACCACGCTATGACGTACCCAGTCTGCACTTCTTTTCGCGAAAAGCCATCCCAGCCCTCCACGTACATGTGAATGACCACATTGTCCATGCACTCAAGCAATCAGTGAGTGGAAAGGTGCACCTCACAGCAAATGCATGGTCCAGTAGGCAAGGCCAGGGCCGTTACGTGTCCATCACTGCGCACTGGGTTAATGTGGTGGATGCAGGGTCCACAGGGGACAGCGGCGGTGGGACACTGCTGCCTAGCCCACGGTATAGGAAACAGTTGGCTGTAGGCATTCGACCCTCCTCCAACTCCAGAAGCGAAAGTTCGTCCACAGAGCGCAGTCGCACGAGCACTCCATCCGCAGCAGCCAGTGTTGCACACGAGGTGTCCCACTATAGAACAGCTAGTGGTAAGTGTCAGCAGGCTGTGTTGAAGATGATGTGTTTTGGCGACAACAGACACACTGCGGAGGTTCTGGCTGACTACTTGCAGCGACAAACTGAGTCATGGCTGGGCAGTCTACATCTTGAGTCAGCAAGGTAGTTAGTGATAACGGCCAGAATTTTGTGGCAGCCATAGCCCTTTCAAAACTCAGACACATACCTTGCCTGGCTCACACCTTGAACCTGGTGGTGCAGTGCTTCCTCAATAATTATCCAGAGTTAACACCCCTGCTCCATAAGGTGCGAAGGCTGTGCTCGCACATCCGCCGGTCGCCCGTATACTCCAGTCGTATGCAGAAGCTGCAGCGATTGCTCCACCTTCCTAAGCACCACCTAATTATCGACGTTGCTACAAGGTGGAACTCCAGCCTGCACATGGTTCAGAGGCTGTGTGAACAGAGGCAGGCTGTAATTCATTTATGGGAGGATACACGGGCAGGTAGTTTGCAGGCAGACATGGAGTTGTCTAGTGTGCAGTGGTTGAAGCTGAAAGACATCTGTAAAGTCGTTCAGTGTTTTGAGGAATGCACACGGCTGGTATGCGCAGACGACGCCATCATAAGCATGAGCATCCCACTTATGCGTCTGCTCATGGAAACTTTGACGCACATTAAACCGTTTGTTTGAGGCATTCCCAGCACACAGCGGCAGTGATGTTTTTCCAACGAGCCGTAGTGGGCAACATGGAAGAGGTGTTCGTGGTGCACACAGCCGACGTGGCGTTGGACACAGGGGTTTCATGACCATGTTGTGGACTGATTTTTCAAGGAACCGCTCACACGACTAGTAATACTGCATCAATCGAAAGTGACAGGAGACAGCAGTTGTCAACTATGGTAACAAACTACTTATCGATGTTCTCCCTCACCGGTCATTCCCCTTTGACTATTGGGCAAGTAAACTTGACACCTGGCCTGAATTGGCACAATATGCCTTACAGGAGCTCACTTGCCCTGCTGCGAGTGTGTTATCTGAACGAGTCTTCAGTGCTGCTGGATCAATCCTGACAGAAAAAAGGACCCGTCTGTCGACCTAAAATGTTGATGATCTAACCTTCATTAAAATGAACCATGCATGGGTTTCAAAGGATTTTGTCCCACCCTCCCCTGCTGACACGTAAGTTGCCAGAAAAATGGCTTGCTTTTGTCCTCCTCTTCCACACTTTTCCAATTACTCCATTTGCAGCTGTTGAATGTCCAACATCAAAATATGCCAATTTTTCAACCTCCCTAACTGGGCTGTCTCCCCCCACAGGGCCAGGGTCACCACCTGGCGCACGCACCCGTGTGAGTGCCGTTGCCCTGGACAGGTGGGTGAGCACGCTCTTTGGCAATGGCACTGGCACAAGGTCCCTCATAGTAGAATCAAGTGTCTCTGACAGTGGGGGTGCACACCTGCCGTCAGACACTCTGGCGTACAATGAGGGGCCCTGTGCCAATGCCGTCGCCAACAAGTGGGCCCCCCCTGCTTGCTCAGGATCACAGCACTTGCAAAGTTGAAATACTTACCTCTCCCTGCTCCACCGCCGTGATGTCTTACGCGTTTCCTGACAGTGACATTCTGGTCAGAAAGTGCGATGACATCACGTCTGTACGCCCTCTGCCTAAACAGTCCAAGTTCAGTGAGATGGAAGATGGGGACGACGAGGAGTCCAGACTAGCAGAGGGATTCCCTAGCGAGGAGACTTATTTAGTTGTTTTCAATGTTGGGACAGCTATTTTTGGGGAAGTCTATGCTCTGGAGAATGATATATGAGGCCCACCATACACTGGAGCATTCCAAAGGTGGACATCAGACACTGGAGCAGCATTTACAGGGCCCATTATGCACTGGAGCATTAGAAATGGGGCCCATTATATATGGAACCTTATTTGGGCCCATAAGACAGTGGAGCTTCATCCATGGGGACCAACATATACTGTAGCATTATGTGGAGCTCATCATATACTGTTTCAAACATTATACGGGACCAATGATTCTGTATGGAGAAATATATGTCCCTCATTACTCTGTATAGCGCACTATGCGGTTGCCATAATACTGTATGGAGTAATATACTGTCCGTTTTTGGAGCTATTGGAGAATTTAAAATGGATATCAGTCATGAGATGTAAGAAGTGAAGTATTTTTCATTGTACTATACCGCTATTTCTCTGCCGTATCAGAGGATCATGAATTGTGGTATGTGTTAAAGAAGCCCATTAACACTGTTTGGCCCTGGGCCCACGAAAATCTGGAGCCAGCCCTACCCCCCCACAACTTTAGCCAAATAACCACCAGTTTTCAATGCCTAACTATTATTATAAAGTAAATTAAGGTTGACAAGCTTAAGTAATAAGAATTGATGTTTTTGGCATTAAAATGGGCACTGTAGTTGTGTTTCCTGTCCTCCACTCCCTGCCGACCTTGGTTCCCCATTGACTTGCATTGGGTTTCGTGTTTCAGTCGGCCTTCGACTTTTCACGATAATCGGCCGATTTCGTTCGACCCGACTTTTGAGAAAGTCGGGTTTCATGAAACCCGACTTGACCCGAAGAAAGGAAAAGTCGCTCATCTCTAGTTCTGACAGATTAGACAGTCTACAGAGGTGAGACAATTTGAGTGCACCACAGCTCCTTCAATCAGCTGACTCTCTCCGATATGATATTTATCACTAGGGATGAGTGGACCCGTGGATTTTCGGATTCGTAGGGTCAGGTCGAACTATAGTTGAAAGTTCGGTTTGGTATCCAAACTTGACCCCGAAACCAATAGAGGTCAACAGAGATGAAAACTTTGGTGCTTTAAAATGTCTGTAAAATGTCCATAGTAATGGCTAAGAGGCTGCAAAAGTTAGCTTAATGGGGTTAAGAGCAGAACAAATGTGGATAGGGGAACAACATAAAATAACAAAATAAAAAAAGTGTGTTAATTATACAGAAATGTCAGACCCGCTCCTGTAATTGCATACTGTCTGTGCGTGCTTTCGTTGTTCTCACCCTGCCCCTGCTTGCCTGTCTGCGTTGCAGCATCACATCTGGCTTCTCGCTTGCTGCTTCATATGCAACGAACCAACAAGGGGGAGCTCCACCTTGCACTTGCTGAAGAGACTGTGTGAGCAGTAGCAGGCGATACTGGAGTCGGAGTCACCCTGCAGAACAACACCACATCACCACCAACAAGTGAGCCTCATTGCGGAACATGCATCCCATGTTGCTATGTTTCGAGTACTCCATGAACATGGCCAGTGCTGATGACATCATCATCAATAGAGTTGAGCGAAACGGGTCGAAAAAATTCAAAAGTCGCCGACTTTTGGCAAAGTCGGGTTTCATGAAACGAAACCCGACCCTAGGATGAGGTCGGCCACGAGGTCGGCGACTTACGCGCCAAAGTCGCGTTTCAAAAGTTTGTTTTGCGCTCTTTTTCAGCCAATCAGGATCCATGGACACTGTGGGCAACGTGATGACCTAGGCACGGGTCACCACCATCTTTCAGAAGGGTATGCAAGTGATTGGCTTGCTTTGGTGGGCGTCACAGGGGGTATAAAAGGGCGTGCACGCCGACCGCCATCTTACTTCTGCCGATCTTAGTATAGGGAGAGGTTGCTGCTGATTCTGTAGGGAGAGCGTTAGGCAGGGAAGAAGACAAAAAAACTGCTTCTGCTGCTAGCGATTTGGCCTGCACAACACACAAGTCACTGTGTGTGCAGTGCAAGGGGAGGCTATATTGTGGTGTATCAGTGGTGTTGGTTGTTGGGCTGCCTTTTAAGGCTTCCTGACACGCTGGCATTGCTGTTTACCCACTGCTCCGCAAACTGCTTTTTTAAAAGCAATCCAATCTCCCTTATCCTCTCGTCACTTTTGTCACAGCTGTGCCATCAAGCCTGTCACATAGCGCTCAGATATCAGTGGGCCTCACACAATCCACAAGTGTCCAGTGTCCAAAATTGTGCGCAGAGATTCAAAATCTCCATTATCCTCTCGTCACTTTGGTCACAGGCAGCTGTGCCATCCAGCATGTCACATAGCGCTCAGATATCAGTGGGCCTCACACAATCCACAAGTGTCCAGTGTCCAAAAGTGTGCGCAGAGATTCAAAATCTCCATTATCCTCTCGTCACTTTGGTCACAGGCAGCTGTGCCATCGAGCGTGTCACATAGCGCTCAGATATCAGTGGGCCTCACACAATCCACAAGTGTCCAGTGTCCAAAAGTGTGCGCAGAGATTCAAAATCTCCATTATCCTCTCGTCACTTTGGTCACAGGCAGCTGTGCCATCGAGCGTGTCACATAGCGCTCAGATATCAGTGGGCCTCACACAATCCACAAGTGTCCAGTGTCCAAAAGTGTGCGCAGAGATTCAAAATCTCCATTATCCTCTCGTCACTTTGGTCACAGGCAGCTGTGCCATCGAGCCTGTCACATAGCGCTCAGATATCAGTGGGCCTCACACAATCCACAAGTGTCCAGTGTCCAAAAGTGTGCGCAGAGATTCAAAATCTCCATTATCCTCTCGTCACTTTGGTCACAGCTGAGCCATCGAGCCTGTCACATAACGCTCAGATATCAGTGGGCCTCACACAATCCACAAGTGTCCAGTGTCCAAAAGTGTGCGCAGAGATTCAAAATCTCCATTATCCTCTCGTCACTTTGGTCACAGGCAGCTGTGCCATCGAGCCTGTCACATAGCGCTCAGATATCAGTGGGCCTCACACAATCCACAAGTGCCCAAAAGTGTGCGCAGAGATTCAAAATCTCCATTATCCTCTCATCACTTTGGTCACAGGCAGCTGTGCCATCGAGCCTGTCACATAGCGCTCAGATATCAGTGGGCCTCACACAATCCAAAAGTGTCCAGTGTCCAAAAGTGTGCGCAGAGATTCAAAATCTCCATTATCCTCTCGTCACTTTGGTCACAGGCAGCTGTGCCATCGAGCCTGTCACATAGCGCTCAGATATCAGTGGGCCTCACACAATCCACAAGTGTCCAGTGTCCAAAATTGTGCGCAGAGATTCAAAATCTCCATTATCCTCTCGTCACTTTGGTCACAGCTGAGCCATCGAGCCTGTCACATAACGCTCAGATATCAGTGGGCCTCACACAATCCACAAGTGTCCAGTGTCCAAAAGTGTGCGCAGAGATTCAAAATCTCCATTATCCTCTCGTCACTTTGGTCACAGGCAGCTGTGCCATCGAGCCTGTCACATAGCGCTCAGATATCAGTGGGCCTCACACAATCCACAAGTGCCCAAAAGTGTGCGCAGAGATTCAAAATCTCCATTATCCTCTCATCACTTTGGTCACAGGCAGCTGTGCCATCGAGCCTGTCACATAGCGCTCAGATATCAGTGGGCCTCACACAATCCAAAAGTGTCCAGTGTCCAAAAGTGTGCGCAGAGATTCAAAATCTCCATTATCCTCTCGTCACTTTGGTCACAGGCAGCTGTGCCATCGAGCCTGTCACATAGCGCTCAGATATCAGTGGGCCTCACACAATCCACAAGTGTCCAGTGTCCAAAATTGTGCGCAGAGATTCAAAATCTCCATTATCCTCTCGTCACTTTGGTCACAGGCAGCTGTGCCATCGAGCCTGTCACATAGCGCTCAAATATCAGTGGGCCTCACACAATCCACAAGTGTCCAGTGTCCAAAAGTGTGCGCAGAGATTCAAAATCTCCATTATCCTCTCGTCACTTTGGTCACAGGCAGCTGTGCCATCGAGCCTGTCACATAGCGCTCAGATATCAGTGGGCCTCACACAATCCACAAGTGTCCAGTGTCCAAAAGTGTGCGCAGAGATTCAAAATCTCCATTATCCTCTCGTTACTTTGGTCACAGGCAGCTGTGCCATCGAGCCTGTCAAATAGCGCTCAGATATCAGTGGGCCTCACACAATCCAAAAGTGTCCACTGTCCACAAGTGTGTGCAGAAATTCTAAATCTCCCCTGTCCTATAGACACCTTGTACCTTGTTTTACATTACTATATAGTTTGTTGGATTTTGTCTACATTTCTACCAAAAATGAGGAAGGCTGGTGGAAGAGGCCGTGGAATTGGGCGGGGGTTGGCAGCTGGTAATGATGGTGTTGGTGGTGGATCTGATGGTAGTGGCAAGAGCAAAATAGGACCAAATGCAGGAGGTGCTGACCCTGCGTCATCGTCTGGCTACATAAGGCCTCGAACGCTTAGTTTTCTAGGAATTGGCAAACCGCTTTTAAAGGCAGAGCATCAGGAAAAAGTTTTGTCTTACATTGCTGACTCAGCCTCCAGCTCTATCGCCTCCTCTTCTTCAGTTGTAAAAAGTAAAAGCACTGAGTCGTCATTGGAGGCTCATGTTCATGAACCACACCTTTCCTTGTGTCCTTCACCCCAACCAAGATTGAAGGATGACGCAGGCCATACTACTGATTACTCCATGGAGCTGTTTTCACATACCATGCCTGGATTATCAAGTGAAATGGTGAATTACCCAGGCCAAGATGAATCTGACATGGAGTGCACTGATGCACAGCCGTTGATGGATGATTCTGCTGGTACATTCACTCAGAGCACTACATTGTCCTCGCAGTGTACAGAGCCAGATTTTGACCCTGATGAGACTCAGGTGCCCCTTCCCGCACACTATACCACCATACATGGTGACACAGAGAAAGGTGCACATGACATAGAAGAGGAGGTGATGGATGACCCAGTTGTTGACCCAGATTGGCATCCATTGGGGGAAGAGGGTGCTTCCAATAGCTCAGATGAGGAGCATCCACAGCAGACATCGACATCGCAACAGCTGTTATCTGGCAGGCCCGGAGCACTCCAAAGACAGGTTCCAAACATCAAAAGAGTTGCTGGACAGCTTGTCCAGAGGGTCAAAAGATCACAGCGTGCTAGGCTGCAAAATGTCTGCCAAAGTAGGAAGAGTGCAGTGTGGCACTTTTTTGAACAAAATCCTCATGATCAGGCCAAGGTTATCTGTAAGAAGTGCGCAAAGACCTTTAGCCGAGGGAAAAATCTGAAAAATTTGAATACCAGTTGCGTGCTTAGACATTTAACCAGCATGCACTTGCAAGCGTGGACACAACACCAAACCTCAAGTGCCACATGTGCAACTGATCACAACGAAGGTAGTCAGCAACGCTACATTGTTTCCCCCACTGTAAGCCCACCGGTTAGCACAGCAGCAAATGTTGAGGTGTCGTTGCAAGACCACAGCAGTCAGGGAATCCCACTGTTATATCAACGAAAGACTGATTCTAGGCCATCAGAAAGAACACCAACTCCATCACCATCATCAACCCTCTCTCAGTCCGCCCTGTCCACCGCTACTTCCACCATATGCAGCTCTCAAGTCCAGCTCACCCTCCCAGACACTATGAGTAGGTCAAGAAAGTACTCAGTCTCTCATCCGCGTACACTGGGTTTGAACGCCCACATTGCCAAACTAATCTCGTTTGAGATGATGCCCTTTCGGTTGGTGGAAAGCACAGCTTTCCGCGAACTCATGGCCTATGCAGTACCACGCTATGACCTACCCAGTCGCCACTTCTTCTCTCGCAAAGCCATCCCAGCCCTCCACCATCATGTGAAAGACCGCATTGTCCATGCACTCAAGCAGTCAGTGAGCGGAAAGGTGCACCTCACAACTGATGCATGGTCCAGTCGGCATGGCCAGGGCCGTTACGTGTCCATCACTGCGCACTGGGTTAATGTGGTGGATGCAGGGTCCACAGGGGACAGCGGTGGTGGGACAGTGCTGCCTAGCCCACGGTATAGGAAACAGTTGGCTGTAGGCGTTCGACCCTCCTCCTCCTCCTCCTCCAGAAGCGAAAGCTCGTCCACAGAGCGCAGTCGTACGAGCACTCCATCTGCAGCTGCCACTGTTGCACACGATGTGTCCCCCTATCGAGCAGCTAGTGGAAAGCGTCAGCAGGCTGTGTTGCAGATGATGTGTTTGGGCGACAGACACACCGCCGAGGTGCTGGCCGAGTACTTGAAGCGACAAACTGAGTCATGGCTGGGCAGTGTACATCTTGAGGCAGGCAAGGTAGTTAGTGATAACGGCCGTAATTTTGTGGCAGCCATAGCCCTTTCAAAACTCAGCCACATACCTTGCTTGGCTCACACCTTGAACCTGGTGGTGCAGTGCTTCCTCAAAAATTATCCGGAGTTAACAGCCCTGCTCCAGAAGGTGCGAAGACTGTGCGTGCACATCCGCTGGTCGCCTGTACACTCCGTTCGTATGCAGAACGTTCGGATTGCTCCACCTTCCCAACCACCGCCTCATTATCGACATTGCAACAAGGTGGAACTCCACCCTGCACATGGTGGAGCAGCTGTGCGAGCAGAGGCAGGCCATAATGCATTTGTGGGAGGATACACGGCCAGGCACTTTGAGAGCAGACATGGAGTTGACAGGCGTGCAGTGGTCGAAGCTGAAAGACCTTTGTAAAGTCCTTCAGTGTTTTGAGGAATGCACACGGCTGGTAAGCGCAGACGACGCCATCCTAAGCATGAGCATCCCACTTATGCGTCTGCTCATGCAAACTTTGACGCACCTTAAGGAGCAGGCGTCTGCAGCCAATGTTGATGAGGAGGAAGAGGAGGAGGGAATCCTTGATGACATTCAGCCATTGTCTGCTCAGGGACCTCTCCTGGACGAGGTGGAGGAAGAAGAGGAGGAGGAGGATGATGATGGGGATGATTACTTAGGGGAGGAGGATGCATCTCGTGGGGCAAGTGAAAATGTTGGCGTGGCAAGGTCTGGTACAGGGTTTGTGCGTGACTGGAGGGATGTGGATTTGCCAGAAAGTGCTCCTCCACCCAGCACTCGCAGTGCATCATTGACACCGGGAACATTGGCCCACATGTCAGATTATGCCTTGCGGATCCTAAAAAGGGACCCCCGCATTGCCAAAATGATGAGCGATGACGACTACTGGTTGGCCAGCATCCTGGATCCACGCTATAGAAACAAATTACAAAACATCATCCCACAGGAGAACCTTGACCTAATATTGGCTAATAAACAAGCAACTCTGGTAAATCGGTTGCTTGAGGCATTCCCAGCACACAGCAGCGGTGATGGTTCTCACACGAGCCGTACGGGCCGGGGGCAGCTTGGCAGAGGTGTTCGTGGTGCACACAGCAGAAGTAGCGTTGGAGACAGGGGTTTCATGACAATGTTGTGGACAGATTTTTCAAATACCGCTCACACAACTGGTAGTACTGCATCGATGGAAAGTGACAGGAGACAGCAGTTGTCAACTATGGTTACAAACTACTTTTCCTCCCATATCGATGTTCTCCCACACAGGTCATTCCCCTTTGACTATTGGGCCGCTAAACTGGACACCTGGCCTGAATTGGCCCAATATGCCTTACAGGAGCTCGCTTGCCCAGCTGCAAGTGTGCTATCGGAAAGAGTCTTCAGTGCAGCTGGATCAATCCTGACAGAAAAAAGGACCCGTCTGTCAACCCAAAATGTGGATGATCTAACCTTCATTAAAATGAACCACGCATGGGTTTCCAAGGATTTTGTCCCACCTTCCCCTGATGACACATAGGGTGACAGAAAAATGGCTTGCTTTGGTCCACCTCTTCCTGGTACTTCACCTATTTCGCCTTTTGCATCAGCTGAATGTCCAACATCAACATATGCCACTTTCTAAAACTCCCCAACTGTGCTGCCTCCCCCCCATGGCCGGGGTCACCACCTAGCGCACGACACCGTGCGAGTGCCGTTGCCCTGGACAGGTGGGTAGGCCGACTCTTGGGCGTGGGCACTGGCACAGGGTCCCTCATAGTGCAATCAAGTGTCTCTGACGGCGGTGGTGCACACCCGCCTTCAGACACACCGCTGTACTATGAGGGGCCCAGTGCCAGTACCGACGCCCACGAGTGGGCCCCCCTTGCTTGGGCAGGGCCCCAGCATTTGCAATCTTTACCTCTCCCTGCTCCTCCGCTGTGTAATCTGGGCCGTCAAATCCATACTGTGCCTGACACCGTCTGAGCCTGCCTCCTGAGACATATATTTTGAATGTGTACGCTATCCATACATGTTATCCGGGGATACGGTACCCTTTCTAACCTTTGTGCAATCACGTGCAATCCATACTGGGCCTAACACCGTCTGAGCCTGCCTCCTGAGACATATATTTTGAATGTGTACGCTATCCATACATGTTATCCGGGGATACGGTACCCTTTCTAACCTTTGTGCAATCACGTGCAATCCATACTGGGCCTAACACCGTCTGAGCCTGCCTCCTGAGAAATATTTTTTGAATGTGTACGCTATCCATACATGTTATCCGGGTATACGGTACCCTTTCTAACCTTTGTGCAATCACGTGCAATCCATACTGTGCCTGACACCGTCTGAGCCTGCCTCCTGAGACATATATTTTGAATGTGTACGCTATCCATACATGTTATCCAGGGATACGGTACCCTTTCTAACCTTTGTGCAATCACGTGCAATCCATACTGGGCCTGACACCGTCTGAGCCTGCCTCCTGAGACATATATTTTGAATGTGTACGCTATCCATACATGTTATCCGGGGGATACGGTACCCTTTCTAACCTTTGTGCAATCACGTGCAATCCATACTGGGCCTAACACCGTCTGAGCCTGCCTCCTGAGACATATATTTTGAATGTGTACGCTATCCATACATGTTATCCGGGGATACGGTACCCTTTCTAACCTTTGTGCAATCACGTGCAATCCATACTGGGCCTGACACCGTCTGAGCCTGCCTCCTGAGACATATATTTTGAATGTGTACGCTATCCATACATGTTATCCAGGGATACGGTACCCTTTCTAACCTTTGTGCAATCACGTGCAATCCATACTGGGCCTAACACCGTCTGAGCCTGCCTCCTGAGACATATATTTTGAATGTGTACGCTATCCATACATGTTATCCGTGGATACGGTACCCTTTCTAACCTTTGTGCAATCACGTGCAATCCATACTGGGCCTAACACCGTCTGAGCCTGCCTCCTGAGACATATATTTTGAATGTGTACGCTATCCATACATGTTATCCGTGGATACGGTACCCTTTCTAACCTTTGTGCAATCACGTGCAATCCATACTGTGCCTGACACCGTCTGAGCCTGCCTCCTGAGACATATATTTTGAATGTGTACGCTATCCATACATGTTATCCAGGGATACGGCACCCTTTCTAACCTTTGTGCAATCACGTGCAATCCATACTGGGCCTGACACCTTCTGAGCCTGCCTCCTGAGACATATATTTTGAATGTGTACGCTATCCATACATGTTATCCGGGGATACGGTACCCTTTCTAACCTTTGTGCAATCACGTGCAATCCATACTGGGCCTAACACCATCTGAGCCTGCCTCCTGAGACATATATTTTGAATGTGTACGCTATCCATACATGTTATCCGGGGATACGGTACCCTTTCTAACCTTTGTGCAATCACGTGCAATCCATACTGGGCCTGACACCGTCTGAGCCTGCCTCCTGAGACATATATTTTGAATGTGTACGCTATCCATACATGTTATCCAGGGATACGGTACCCTTTCTAACCTTTGTGCAATCACGTGCAATCCATACTGGGCCTAACACCGTCTGAGCCTGCCTCCTGAGACATATATTTTGAATGTGTACGCTATCCATACATGTTATCCGGGGATACGGTACCCTTTCTAACCTTTGTGCAATCACGTGCAATCCATACTGGGCCTGACACCGTCTGAGCCTGCCTCCTGAGACATATATTTTGAATGTGTACGCTATCCATACATGTTATCCGGGGATACGGTACCCTTTCTAACCTTTGTGCAATCACGTGCAATCCATACTGGGCCTGACACCGTCTGAGCCTGCCTCCTGAGACATATATTTTGAATGTGTACGCTATCCATACATGTTATCCGGGGATACGGTACCCTTTCTAACCTTTGTGCAATCACGTGCAATCCATACTGGGCCTGACACCATCTGAGCCTGCCTCCTGAGACATATATTTTGAATGTGTACGCTATCCATACATGTTATCCAGGGATACAGTACCCTTTCTAACCTTTGTGCAATCACGTGCAATCCATACTGGGCCTAACACCGTCTGAGCCTGCCTCCTGAGACATATATTTTGAATGTGTACGCTATCCATACATGTTATCCGGGGATACGGTACCCTTTCTAACCTTCGTGCAATCACGTGCAATCCATACTGTGCCTGACACCGTCTGAGCCTGCCTCCTGAGACATATATTTTGAATGTGTACGCTATCCATACATGTTATCCAGGGATACGGTACCCTTTCTAACCTTTGTGCAATCACGTGCAATCCATACTGGGCCTGACACCGTCTGAGCCTGCCTCCTGAGACATATATTTTGAATGTGTACGCTATCCATACATGTTATCCGGGGATACGGTACCCTTTCTAACCTTTGTGCAATCACGTGCAATCCATACTGGGCCTGACACCGTCTGAGCCTGCCTCCTGAGACATATATTTTGAATGTGTACGCTATCCATACATGTTATCCGGGGATACGGTACCCTTTCTAACCTTTGTGCAATCACGTGCAATCCATACTGGGCCTGACACCATCTGAGCCTGCCTCCTGAGACATATATTTTGAATGTGTACGCTATCCATACATGTTATCCAGGGATACAGTACCCTTTCTAACCTTTGTGCAATCACGTGCAATCCATACTGGGCCTAACACCGTCTGAGCCTGCCTCCTGAGACATATATTTTGAATGTGTACGCTATCCATACATGTTATCCGGGGATACGGTACCCTTTCTAACCTTCGTGCAATCACGTGCAATCCATACTGTGCCTGACACCGTCTGAGCCTGCCTCCTGAGACATATATTTTGAATGTGTACGCTATCCATACATGTTATCCAGGGATACGGTACCCTTTCTAACCTTTGTGCAATCACGTGCAATCCATACTGGGCCTGACACCGTCTGAGCCTGCCTCCTGAGACATATATTTTGAATGTGTACGCTATCCATACATGTTATCCAGGGATACGGTACCCTTTCTAACCTTTGTGCAATCACGTGCAATCCATACTGGGCCTAACACCGTCTGAGCCTGCCTCCTGAGACATATATTTTGAATGTGTACGCTATCCATACATGTTATCCGGGGATACGGTACCCTTTCTAACCTTTGTGCAATCACGTGCAATCCATACTGGGCCTAACACCATCTGAGCCTGCCTCCTGAGACATATATTTTGAATGTGTACGCTATCCATACATGTTATCCGGGGATACGGTACCCTTTCTAACCTTTGTGCAATCACGTGCAATCCATACTGTGCCTGACACCGTCTGAGCCTGCCTCCTGAGACATATATTTTGAATGTGTACGCTATCCATACATGTTATCCAGGGATACGGTACCCTTTCTAACCTTTGTGCAATCACGTGCAATCCATACTGGGCCTGACACCTTCTGAGCCTGCCTCCTGAGACATATATTTTGAATGTGTACGCTATCCATACATGTTATCCGGGGATACGGTACCCTTTCTAACCTTTGTGCAATCACGTGCAATCCATACTGGGCCTAACACCATCTGAGCCTGCCTCCTGAGACATATATTTTGAATGTGTACGCTATCCATACATGTTATCCGGGGATACGGTACCCTTTCTAACCTTTGTGCAATCACGTGCAATCCATACTGGGCCTGACACCGTCTGAGCCTGCCTCCTGAGACATATATTTTGAATGTGTACGCTATCCATACATGTTATCCAGGGATACGGTACCCTTTCTAACCTTTGTGCAATCACGTGCAATCCATACTGGGCCTAACACCGTCTGAGCCTGCCTCCTGAGACATATATTTTGAATGTGTACGCTATCCATACATGTTATCCGGGGATACGGTACCCTTTCTAACCTTTGTGCAATCACGTGCAATCCATACTGGGCCTGACACCGTCTGAGCCTGCCTCCTGAGACATATATTTTGAATGTGTACGCTATCCATACATGTTATCCGGGGATACGGTACCCTTTCTAACCTTTGTGCAATCACGTGCAATCCATACTGGGCCTGACACCGTCTGAGCCTGCCTCCTGAGACATATATTTTGAATGTGTACGCTATCCATACATGTTATCCGGGGATACGGTACCCTTTCTAACCTTTGTGCAATCACGTGCAATCCATACTGGGCCTGACACCGTCTGAGCCTGCCTCCTGAGACATATATTTTGAATGTGTACGCTATCCATACATGTTATCCAGGGATACGGTACCCTTTCTAACCTTTGTGCAATCACGTGCAATCCATACTGGGCCTAACACCGTCTGAGCCTGCCTCCTGAGACATATATTTTGAATGTGTACGCTATCCATACATGTTATCCAGGGATACGGTACCCTTTCTAACCTTTGTGCAATCACGTGCAATCCATACTGTGCCTGACACCGTCTGAGCCTGCCTCCTGAGACATATATTTTGAATGTGTACGCTATCCATACATGTTATCCAGGGATACGGTACCCTTTCTAACCTTTGTGCAATCACGTGCAATCCATACTGGGCCTGACACCGTCTGAGCCTGCCTCCTGAGACATATATTTTGAATGTGTACGCTATCCATACATGTTATCCAGGGATACGGTACCCTTTCTAACCTTTGTGCAATCACGTGCAATCCATACTGGGCCTAACACCGTCTGAGCCTGCCTCCTGAGACATATATTTTGAATGTGTACGCTATCCATACATGTTATCCAGGGAAACGGTACCCTTTCTAACCTTTGTGCAATCACGTGCAATCCATACTGGGCGTGAGAACGGCTGGCGAGCTGTTAAGCAAGCTACAGCACCTGTCCAGACAAGTACAGGGATTCCCTAGCGAGGAGACTTATTTGATTGTTTTCAATGTTGGGACAGCAATTTTTGGGGAGCACTATACTCTGGAGAATGATAGATGGGGCCCACCATACACTGGAACATTCCAAAGGTGGACATCAGACACTGGAGCAGCATTTACAGGGCCCATTATACACTAGAGCATTAGAAATGGGGCCCATTATGTTTGGAGCATTATTTGGGCCCATAAGACAATGGAGCTTCATCCATGGGGACCAACATATACTGTAGCATTATGTGGAGCTCATCATATACTGTTTCAAACATTATATGGGACCAATGATTCTGTATGGAGAAATAGATGGGCCTCGTCATGAGATGTAAAAAGTGAGGTATTTTTCATTGTACTATACCGCTATTTATCTGCCGTATCGGAGCATGATGAGTTGTGGTATGTGTTAAAGGGGCGCTCTATCGCCCAGGGCACATGAAAACCTGCAGCCAGCCCTCCCCCCCCACAACTTTAGCCAAATAACCCCCATTTTTCAGTGCGTAACTTGTATTATGAAGTTAATTAAGGTTGACAAGCTTAAGTAAGAAGAATTGATGCTTTTGGCATTCAAATGGGCACTGTAGGTGTGTTTCCTGTCCTCCTCTCACTGCCGACTTTTATTCCCCATTGACTTACATTGGGTTTCGTGTTTCGGGACGACCCCGACTTTTCCCTATAATCGGACGATCTTGCTCGACCCGACTTTTGGAAAAGTCGGGTTTCACGAAACGAAACGCGACCCTAAAAAACCAAAAGTCGCTCAACTCTAATCATCAACATTACTATCCCACTTCAATGCCTTCTAGAAAAAAAAGCTTCAGGCAACCATGGATGAAGTGGTGGCACAAGAGAAAGAGCAGGAGGAAAAGTAAACATTCACACTATTATCAGATCAGGCATCCACACATCTTTTGAGGGATGGGTTCCTTTACCAACAATGGCCAGGTACACAAATTCCCAGCCAAGGGGACAGTTTTGGAGGATGAGGAACAACTGTGTTCACAGCAGGGTGGCACTCAAAGCAGCTCACGGGCATCTCTGGATTGTGGCTGAAGGGATACAGAGGATACAGGTGATATACTTGCCACCGAGGCCACAGCTTGTCAATGCCTCTGGGCAGCCTGGCACACATGAGGCAATACATGCTGCTGTGCCTGCGCAATGACCAGTGTTGCCCGGATTGTAAAAAGTGCTAATTACTGGGTGGCCATCCTGCTGGATGCCTGCTACAAATATAATGCGCTATCCTTACTTCCCTCACTAGAGCGAGATCATAAACTGCTGGAATACAAGCGCACACTGGTAGGTGCACTACTGACGGCGTCCTCATCTGACAGCAGGGGCTCAGTGGAAGCACAAAGCAGAGGAGGATGTAGTCACCAATGCAGCTGGGGCACGGGCACTACCTCGGAAGTGATGGTTAGCATAGCAAAAATGAGGAAAACTTTACTCAGCACATTGGAAAATCTAGCACCACCATCTGATACAGTTTGTATTAGCAGAAGGCAGTGTTTAGGTTATGCCTCTTTAGCAATTCATGGGGGATTAATAGGTTAGACAATGAAAGGTATAGGTGGGCAATTCAAAACAACTGTGTGAAGCTGGACAGACTACAGCCAGAAAACAGACCCCAAACACCCAGAGAAAAGTTGTATCTCCTGTGGCTTGGCAGAAAGAGAAGCCAACCACAAGCCCAAGGGATCAAATCAAAATGAGCATGATAGTTTCAATGACATGGTGGTTTTTCCACATTTCTTTACATACTAAGTGATGGGTCTGGCTCATTTAACATCTGGACAATTTATTAAACAACATGTAAGCAAGTACCTTTATGAGAATGAAGTGATTAACCAGAGCCAACATGGGTTTGTAACTTGTAAGTCATATCAGACTAATTTGATTTCCTTCTATGACAGAATCACTGACTGGGTGGATCAGGGAAATGTGGTAGATATAGTACATCTTGACTTCAGTAAAGCATTTTACAAAGTATCTCATACTATGAGATAGCATGCTCGTGCTCGGAGATTTAGTTTTTGTCACCTCAGCTGCAGCTTGAATACATGTGTGGAATGCCTGTTTGTTAGGGAATTCCCACATGTATTGAGCCTGTCTACAAATCACAAATCATGCAGCTGAGACGCCAAAAACTAAATCTCAGAGTACGCCAAAATACTCGGAGAACACCTGAGCACGCTCGGGGAGACATGAGCAACAATGCTACTCGCCCATCACTATTGGCTTCCTTTCGCAGTAGTCCCTGCAAAAACCTCTGAGAACATAATCCAAGGCCTTTTAAGGACAGCTCAGACAGCCATTTGCTGTATGAGTACCCAAAAAGTATTACTTTTTGTTACCATGTGTATTATAGGTGTACCATGTGTGTTATCATCCACCTCTCTCATTTGCCTAATTATCTATTCAGCAAACTCCTGCATTCTATCGCACAAAATTCAACTAATTCCTAGCTCAGTCCTGAGGATCCTGGTGGATTTACACTCTCAACTTTGCTACTACAGGTACCTGTGACTGGTCTTGTCTCTGCCATATTGGTGCTGTTCACCAGTCTTTGCAAGCTAAGCATGCGATTATTATTCCTCTCCATTATTCCTGTGAGAAATTTAGTCACTGCAAACCAGTTTACCTATTCATCACTGCTATCCTGCTGTTAACCGTTTAACTGCTGCAACTTCTTTATTGCATATATTTCTACCATTTATAGTCTTTCTGCTTAAAACATAACATCCTGTCTGCTGTAAGTCTCAAATTGTATATATATCTACTGTTACTTTTTATATTCACACACTTGGCTCTATTTCTTCAGTGGTATTGTGCTCCGTAGTCTCTCTGTCGTCCTATACACCCCGCTGTCCGGGTCCTCACTAATCCACATGGCATTCAGCAAGACCTTCTCTTCTACACCATAGCCTCTGGTTACAGATCCTGATCTACTTAGAGAATCCACTTCAGTTCATTCCTCTAATCCTATAATGGTCAAACACTATTTTTAAGAACCACTTGAACACTTTGTCTCCTCTCTTTGTGGGATAATATTACACACTTGTACCCTGATACCTGCGGAGGTCCAATAGTTCTCTCTTCATAAAGAGAGAAGAAGACACGTACTGTAAAAGATGTGCAATAGTTGGAGGGTTGTACAGGGGCTAGAGAAGTGAAACCAAACCTCAAGTCCCACCGTGGGGACATAAAATACTGCAACATATTCTGCTTTACCTGATAGAGGTCACGACGTGTTCATCAGTTTTGTGCCAAATTGCATACAACCAGCATTAAGAGACCACATTATCTTAGTGATTTTATACGGTGGATTGTTTTCAGGTTGGATGAATCTCAGTTGCTGCTCCAATGACTCCTACTGATGGCGACGGCAGCTAAAAATCCTGAGAATAAAGCTAATTGTATTAATGGAAGGGCTGCCAAGGTCTTACACATTAGTTTTATTGATTAATGAATATAGAAAATGAATGTTTCTCTTGAGAGAACTTGGGAATGCATAATTAATACTGGTAGAATAATGCAATCCGCTGCCTTTTGAAGCAGAGTTGTGCCATCTCAACGTGGTGCACACACCTTAGGTCAATGTCAACTAGTCCTGAAGACAAAGGTGGTAATAATGATAAAAGACCTCCTGTCTATAGTTGTTGTTATATTGTTGACTAACTTTTGGCAGATTAACCTCAGAGAATGTGTGTTGTTTCTACTGTTTACTACGCTGTCTAGCTGTGATAAGTAGCATACACCAAGGATCACCCCCCAAAAACACGCAGTCCTTATCACAGGAGGCTTTAGGATTTTGCCTAAACGGATGCAAGGTAAAGTGAACCAGCTAAAGGGAAAAACTGCATATAAATACACAGAACAACGAGTACTGTATATCCGTATATTAATTATTTGAAAAATATTTTAATTCCTATGCTGGGAGAGTCAGAGGCCATTTTGGAGGATGGTTACAGGAGGCCCTAAATTTTGTGACAAGAGCACATTAATGCTTTTAGCTTTAATTAAATTTTAAACCATAGCTATCTCAGCATAGGACTTGCACAGCCTTTGCTCTCGTAATCTCCTCCTCTTCTTTAAAGAAGATTTGTCACTAAATGTTTCATATTCAGCTTGACACACAATGTAATAGTGGCTTCAACGCAGAATAGAACATTTTTGTTTTTCTTTCATTTCACCTCTCCGATGCAGAGTTATTGGTAATAAAATTATTTGACACCTAAGGGGTTAACTTTTGTTAAGTCCAACTGCATGTTATCAGGCAATTTTCACTTGTGTAAGCTATGGTGGGGGCGTATTCTACTTTCCTCTGAGCGTTGGTGCTTGCTTATGATTGGTCAGCATAAGAGTTGAGCGAAACGGGTCGGTCAATTTAAAAAATCGCCGACTTTCGCCAAAGTCGGGTTTCATGAAACGAAACCCGACCATAGCGTGAGGTCGGCCATGAGGTCGGCGACCAGAGCACCAAAGTCGCGTTTCAAATGATGCTTCCAGCTCCCTTTTTCAGCCAATAATGGAGGACGCACACTGTGGGCAACGCGATGACATAGGCATCGGTCACCACCATCTTTGAGAAGGGCATTGAAGTGATTGACTGGCTTTGTGTGGCGTCACAGTGGGTATAAAAGGCTGTGAGCGCTGACCGCCATCTTACTTCTGCCGATCTTAGCATAGGGAGAAGTGCTGCTGCCGATTCTGAATAGGGAGAGCGTTAGGCAGGGAAGAAGAAAAAAAATACTGCTTCTGCTGATAGCGCTTTTCACTGTACAGTTAGTGAGCAGTGAAAGGGGAGGATTTTTGCTTTTGTACACCAGCGCTGGTGGTGATTAGGTTGCATTTGTAAGGCTACCTGCTAGCTGCATTGCTGTGTGCACACTGCTGTTCAAACTGCTTTTTTCAAAGCACTCCAAATTTTATTATTTTGTCCTGGTGAGTTACTGAGCGTTCATTTTTTCACAGACCATATAGCGGTGTATGCTCCTCACACACTACCATGTACCGGCTGGTATTACAGACAAATAGAAGCTATCTAGGGTGTGATTCTGGAAGAAAAAGCCGAGGAGTTTGTCCGTTTTTCCAGACCTACACCTTAGAGTGCTGTCCGCTTTTCAAACAGTTTCATATATCTGCTGTTTGACTACGGTGAAAACAAGACAGAGACAGCGTGTGTCAGTCCCTATACAAATAGACGGAGATTGACAATTTTCCATACAGACACCATACAGCGGTGTACGATCCTCACACACTACCGTGTACCGGCTGGTATCACGGACAAATGGAAGCTATCTATGTGTTACTATGGAAAAAAAAGCCGATGAGATTTTCCATTTTTCCAGACCTACAGCTTAGAGTGCTGTCCGCTTTTCAAACAGTTTCGTAGATCTGCTGTTTTATTACGGTGAAAACTAGACAGAGACAGCGTGTGTCAGTCCCTATAGAAATAGACGGAGATTGACAATTTTCCATACAGACACCGTATAGCGATGGACGATCCTCACACACTACCATGTATCGGCTAGTATCATGGACAAATAGAAGCTATCTGTCTGTTACTCTGGAGAAAAAAGCCGAGGAGTTTTTCTGTTTTTCCAGACCTACACCTTAGAGTGCTGTCCGTTTTTCAAACAGTTACATATATCTGCTGTTTGATTACGGTGAAAACAAGACAGAGACAGCGTGTGTCAGTCCCTATACAAATAGACAGAGATTGACAATTTTTCATACAGACACCGTATAGCGGTGTACGATCCTCACACACTATCGTGTACCGGCTGGTATCCCAGACAAATAGAAGCTATCTGTGTGTTACCCTGGAAAAAAAAGCCAAGGAGTTTTTCCATTTTTCCAGACCTACACCTTAGAGTGCTGTCCGCTTTTCAAACAGTTTCATATATCTGCTGTTTGATTATGGTGAAAACTAGACAGAGACAGCGTGTGTCAGTCCCTATAGAAATAGACGGAGATTGACAATTTTCCATACAGACACTGTATAGAGCTGTCTAATTCTCAAACAGTATTGTATATCTGCTGTTCACATTACTTTAACATCTATACAGAGTCAGCGTGTGTGTGTGTGACACTCCGTAAATACATATACGGAGATTGTTAGTTGCACAAAAAACATATACAGCTGTACACTTCTGATACAGTTCCGTATATCTGCTTGTTGGATTACGGTCCAATGCATACTGTTAGAGCGTCTGTGATTAACAAAATATATACGTAGATTTAATTTTTTTCATACACCTTACACAGCTGGACGCTCCTCATACAGCACCATCTCTCTGCTGGTACTTTTGGTACATTTTCCCAAACATGAGGAAGTATGGTGGAAGAGTCCGCGGACGAGGACAAGGGGGCGCAGCTGGTACTGATGGTGGTGGTGCATCGGCTTGTTCTTTGCAAAAGCACAATAACAGCTAAGGCAGGAAGTGTTGAGCCTGCATCTTCCTCTGGCCCAAGAAGGCCTGCAAGGTTGCCTTTTCTTGGAGTAGGAAAACCGCTTTTGAAGCCGGAGCATCAGGAACAGGTTTTGGCGTACATTGCCGAAACAGCCACCAGCTCTATTGCCTCCTCTTCTGAACGTTCAAAACCTCCAAGCACGGACTCGTCAGTGCAGGGTTCTGGTCTGGAAAAACACATTTCCTTGTGTCCTTCACCCCCACCAAAAGTTAAGGATGCAGCAGCCCACACTTCAGATTACTCTATGGAGCTCTTTTCACATACCATGCCTGGGTTATCAAGTCAAATCGTGAATTCCCCAGTCCAAGATGAATCTGACATGGAGTGCACTGATGCACAGCCACTGCTAGATGATTCTGCTGGTACAACTACCCAGAGCACTACATTGCCCTCACAGTCTATTGAGCCAGAATCTGACCCTGATGAAACTCAGGTGCCCATTCCCGCATACTATACCACCTTACACGGTGACACAGAGGAAGGTAAAGAGGAAGGTGCAGATAACTTTGAAGAGGAGGTGATGGATGACCCAGTTCTTGACCCGGATTGGCATCCATTGGAGGAGGAGGGTGGTGCTGGCAATAGTTCAGATAAGGAGAAGGATCAGCAGCAGGCATTGACATCACAGCAGCGGTTATCTGGCAGACCCGTAGCTGTCCAAAAACGTGGACCAAAAACTAAAAGTTTTGCAGGACAGCTTGGCCAGACGGTCAACTTAGCACAGCGTGCAAGGCCAGAAAATGTATACTATAGTAGGAAGAGTATGGCACTTCTTTGTCCAAAATCCTACTGATGAGGCAAAGGTTACCTGTAAGAAGTGCGGAAGGACCTTTAGCCGAGGTAAACAACTCGGAAATTTGAATACCAGTTGCATGCTTAGACATTTAATCAACATGCACTTGCAAGGGTGGACGGACTACAAAACCTCAGGTAGCACGTGTGCGCCTGCTCCGACTCAAGGTAGCCAGCAAGGCTCCATCGCTTCCAAGACTGTAATACCACCGCCACCATTAAGCACACCACCAGCACTAAATGTGGAGGTGTCGTCGCAAGGCCAAAGCACTCAGGGAATCACAATGGTTTTGCAACACAACACAGAATCTAGGCCATCACCACCAATACCATCACCAACCCCCTCTCCGTCCAGTCCACCGCTACTTCCCCCATATGCAGCTCTCCAGTCCAGCTCACCCTACCAGACACTCTGAGTACGACAAGAAAGTACTCATCGTCTCATCCACGTACACTTTGTTTGAACGCCTACATTGCCAAACTAATCTCATTAGAGATGTTGCCCTACCGTTTGGTTGAAAGTGAAGCTTCCCGCGACCTCATGGCCTATGCTGTCCCATGCTATGACCTACCTAGTCGGCACTTCTCTTCTCGAAAAGCCATCCCTGCCCTCCACTGGCATGTGAAAGACCGCATTGTCAATGCACTAAAACAGTCAGTGAGAGGAAAGGTGCTCCTCACAACAGATGCATGGACCAGTAGGCATGGCCAGGGCCGTTACGTGTCCATCACTGCGCACTGGGTTAATGTGGTGGATGCAGGCTCTACTGGGGACAGCGGCGGTGGAACAGTGCTGCCTAGTCTACGGTATAGGAAACAGTTGGCTGTAGGCTTTCGCTCGTCCTCCATGAGCGAAAGCACGTCCACAGAGCGCAGACGCATGAGCACTCCATCCGCAGCTCGCAGTGTTGCACACGAGGTGTCCCACTATCGAGCAGCTAGTGGTAAGCGTCAGCAGGCTGTGTTAAAGATGACGTCTTTGGGCGACAACAGACACACCGCGGAGGTACTGGCCGACTACTTGCAGCGACAAACAGAGTCATGGTTGGGCAGTCTACATCTTGAGGCAGGCAAGGTAGTCAGTGATAACGGCCGTAATTTTGTGGCAGCCATAGCCCGTGCAAAACTCACACACATACCTTGCCTGGCTCACACTTTGAATCTGGTGATGCAGTGCTTCCTTAATAATTTTCCGGAGTTAACATCCCTGCTCCATAAGGTGCGAAGACTATGCTTGCACATCCGTCGCTCGGCCGTACACTCCAGTCGTATGCAGAAGCTGCAGCGATTGTTCCACCTCCCCAACCACTGCCTAATCATAGACGTTGCAACAAGGTGGAACTCCACCCTGCACATGGTTGAGAGGCTGTGCGAACAGAGGCAGGCTGTAATGCATTTGTGGGAGGATACACGGGCAGGCAGTTTGAGGGAAGACATCGAATTGTCTGGTGTGCAGTGGTAAAAGCTGAAAGACCTCTGTAAAGTCCTTCAGTGTTTTGAGGAATGCACACGGCTGGTAAGCGCAGATGACGCCATCATAAGCATGAACATCCCACTTATGCGTCTGCTTATGCAACGTTTGACGCACATTAAGGATCAGGAGTCTGCAGAGGAGGAGGAGGGAAGCCTTGCTGACAGTCAGCCATTGTCTGGTCAGGGAACTGTCCTGGACGAGGTGCAGGAAGAAGAGGAAGAGGAGGAGGAGGAGGATGAGGGGGATGATTATTTTGGGCAGGAGGATGCTTCTCAGGGGGCAAGAGAAAATGTTGGCATTCCAAGGTCAAGTACAGTGTTTGTGCGTGACTGTATGGATGTGGAATTGCCAGAAAGTGCTCCTCCACCCACCACTGGCAGTGCATCATTGACACCTGGAACATTGGCCGACATGTGCGATTATGCCTTGCGGATCCTAAAAAGGGACCCCCACATTTCCAAAATGATGAGAGATGATGACTACTGGCTGGCCAGCATCCTCGATCCACGCTACAAAGGCAAATTACACAACATCATGCCACAGGAGAACCTAGAGATAATATTGGCTAACAAGCAAGCAACTATGGTAAACAGGTTGTTTGAGGCTTTCCCAGCACACAGCAGTGGTGCTGTTTCTCCCATGAGCCGTAGTGGGCACAATGGAAGAGGTGTTCGTGGTGCACACAGCCAAAGTGGCGTTGGAGACAGGGGTTTAATGACCATGTTGTGGAATGATTTCTCTAGTACCGCTCACACGACTGCTAATACTGCATCGATTAAAAGTGACAGGAGACAGCAGTTGTCAAATATGGTTACAAACTACTTCTCCTCCATATCGATGTTCTCCCTCACAAGTCATTCCCCTTTGACTATTGGGCCTCTAAACTGGATGCTTGGCCTGAATTGGCACACTATGCCTTACAGGAGCTAGCTTGCCTTGCTGCTAGTGTGTTATCTGAAAGAGTCTTCAGTGTTGCTGGATCAATCCTGACAGAAAAAAGGACCCATCTGTCTACCCAAAATGTTGATGATCTATCCTTCATTAAAATGAACCATGCATGGGTTGCAAAGGATTTTGTCCCACCTTCCCCTGATGACACATACTTTAGGTTCCCAGAAAACTGCCTCGCTTTTGTCCTCCTCTTCCTCGGACTTGCCCAAATCCGCCATTTGCAGCAGCTGAATGTCCAGCCAACACATCAACATATGCCATTTTTTAAACCTCCCTAAGTGGGCTGCCCACCCCCCCAATGGCTGGGGTCAACACCTGGCGCACCCGGGCAAGTGCCATTGCTCTGAACAGGTGGATGGGCCCACAGATGGCCGACGGCACTGGCACAGGGCCCCTCAAAGTACAATTTTGTGTCTCTGACGGTGGGGGGGCCCACTCACCGTCAGACACACCAGCGTACTATGAGGGGCCCTGTGCCAGTACCGTCAACCAGGAGTGTGTCCCCCCCTGCTTGGTCATGGCCACAGCACTTTCAAGTTGCAATACTTACCTCTCCCTGCTCCACCGCTGTGTAATCTGGGCAGTTAAATTCTTCACAGGGACGGCCACTAGAAATTTGGTGTATTGATCGATGATGGTTAAGATGTAGCTATACCCTGTCCTGCTGGCCTCTACCTTCAGATGATCAATGGCTACCATTTGAAATGGACGTCAACTTACAAGCGGATGCAGTGGTGCTTTATGATCACCTTTCACAGTTGTGATAGTCACAGACGTGTGACATTCCTGCCACCATTTTTCAATGTCTCCTCTCATGCCAATCCAATAGAATCGCCTACGGCCTGTGGCTTCTGTCTTTGGCACTCCAAAATGACCAGACACATCATGATAGGCAGTGAGGACCATGTGTACATCTCTCCCTGTGATCACAGTTTGATGGAGACCAGTAACGGTGATGTGATCCACGCTACTGCGATAAAGCAATCCTTTCTTCACAAAGAACCATTTTCGTTGTCTCCACAGACACAGTAACTGACGGTCTGCATCGCCTCTGCAACATCTACCGGGAGGTTTTCCGCGATGAGTAATTCCCAAATTTCTGATAACACTCGAATTTCTGTCTGTACTTATATCCATGTAGTTTCCAGTAGCGGAGAGTCTGGACTGGCTTACTGAGATTGAAATATATACGAAGATTTAAAAGTACCACTACACTGTATACTGTTGTACGCTTCGACTACCTTTCCCTTTTTCTACTTGTTAAATTCTGGTGTAATACATACTGAGCCTGTGAGTGTCTGTGTCTGACTCCGGAAGTATAGACGAAAATTTACAATTACCCCTAGACTGGATACACCTGGTATTTGCTGATACAGTACCTTTGTTCCAAATTTTGTATTATGGTATCATCCATAGTAAGTGAGCGTGTGTGAGTGTGTGTGGTTTACGCCTTCTATATATACTGTGAATCGGAGATACCAATTTTTAACCTATACTCAATACAGCTTGTATCTTGCTATACAGTACCTTTGCTCGACTTTTAGTATTACGGTCAAATCCATACTGAGTAAGCATCTGAGACTGACTACGGGACTATGTATACGGAGATTTCAATTGTACCCTATAATATATATACTTGCTATCTTGTTATCCAGTACTTTTTTTTACAACATTTTTTATTGCGGTCAAACCCAGACTGAGTGAGCGTCTGAGGGTGACTCCGGAAATATATACCGAGATTTCAAATTTGCCCAACACTGTATACAGCTGTACGCTTGTGTTACAATACCCATTTACAGCTTTTCATATTCTTGTGTACTCCATACTGGGCCTGAGAGCGTTTGTGTCTGCCTCCTGAAATGTATTGTAGATTCAGAATGTTTACACTGTACTATATATACTTTGTATCTGGTGATACTGTACCCTTTTCACCTTTTTATTTTATTGGGTAATCCATACTGAGCCTGTGAGCATCTGTGTATGACTCATGAAATATATATGGAGATTTACTGTTATCCCTAGACTGTATAGAGCTGTACGCTTCTAATACAGTACCATATATCTGCTGGTATTTTGGGTCAATTTTCTAAAACATGAGGAAGTATGGTGAAAGAGGACACGGACATGGGCATGGGGGGCCACCTGGTACTGATGGTGTTGGTGGTGCATCTGCTGGTAGTGCCAAAAACACAATAGCAGCAAAGGCAGGAGGTGTTGAGCCTGCATCATGGTGTAGCTCTGGAATGCCTGTAAGGCTCCATTTTATGGGAGTAGGTAGACTGCTTTTAAAGCCGGAGCATCAGGAACTGTTTTTGGCTTACATTGCTGAAACAGTCTCCAGCTCTATTGCCTCCTCTTCTTAAGTTTAAAAAAATGCAAGCACTGAGTCGTAAGTGCAGGCTTCTGGTCAGGAGCAACCACTTTCCTTGTGTCCTTCACCCACACCAAAAGTGAAGGATGTGGCAGCACACACTTCAGATTACTCCATGGAACTCTTTTCACATACCATGCCTGGGTTAATTAAAAATGGGGCCCATCATATACTGGAGCATTCAAAATGGGGGACATCTGACACTGGAGCATCATCCATGTGGTCCATCATTTATTGGTGCATTATAAATGGGGCAGATCAGACACTGGAGCAGCATCTATGGGGCCCATCATATACTGGAGCATTCCAAATGGGGGACATCTGACACTGGAGCATCATCCATGAGGCCCATCATATACTGGAGCATTCCAAATGGGGCAGATCAGACACTGGAGCAGCATCTATGGGGCACACGATACACTGGAGCATTAGAAATGGGGCCCATTATATATGGAGAATTATTAGGGCACATAAGACACTGGAGCATCATCCATGAGGCCCATCATATACTGGAGCATTCCAAATGGGGGACATCAGACACTGGAGCAGCATTTACGGGGCCCATTATACACTTGAGCACTAGAAATGGTGCACATTATATATGGAGCATTATTTGGGCCCATAAGACACTGGAGCATCATCCATGGGGCCCATCATATGCTGGAGCATTCTAAATGGGGCAGATCAGACACTGGAGCAGCATCTATGGGGCACATTATACACTGGGGCATTAGAAATGGGGCCCATTATATATGGAGCATTATTTGTGCCCATAACACACTGGAGCATTGTCCATGGGGACCATCATATACTGGAGCATTATACATGGGGCAGATCAGACACTGGAGCAGCATCTATGGGGCACATTATACAGTGGAGCATTAGAAATGGGGCCCATTATATATGGAGCATTATTAGGGCCCATCATACACTGGAGCATCATCCATGAGGCCCATCATATACTGGAGCATTCCAGATTGGGGACATCAGACACTGGAGCAGCATCTACAGTTGTGGCCAAAAGTATTGACACCCCTGCAATTCTGTCAGATAATACTCCGTTTCTTCCTGAAAATGATTGCAAACACAAATTCTTTGGTATTATTATCTTCATTTAATTTGTCTTAAATGAAAAAGCACAAAAAGAATTGTCCTAAAGCCAAATTGGATATAATTCCACACCAAACATAAAAAAGAGGGTGGACAAAAGTATTGGCACTGTTCGAAAAAATCATGTGATGCGTAACTATTATTATAAAGTAAATTAAGGTTGACAAGCTTCAGTAATCAGAATTGATGTTTTTGGCATTGAAATGGGCACTGTAGGTGTGTTTACTGTCCACCACTCCCTGCCGACTTTGCTTCCCCATTGACTTGCATTGGGTTTCGTGTTTCAGTTGGATCCCCGACTTTTCCCTATAGTCGGCCGATTTCGTTCGACCCGACTTTTGAGAAAGTCGGGTTTCATGAAACCCGACTCGACCCTAAAAAAGGCAAAGTCGCTCATCTCTAGTCAGCATCATACAGGGAGAAGAAGTACAGTGAAAACTGTATAATAACACCCATTTGGATTAAAAAATATGTAAATCATTAGGTGGCAAATACTTTCATTTCTAAAATCTCTGCAGCAAACAGGTCAAATTAAAAGAAAAAAAAACTGTTTTATTCCACTCTGTGGCCACTATTACATTGTGTGTCCAGTTGAACATGGAAAACTTGGTGAAAGGTCGTCTTTCATTCTATTTGGTCTCATATTCTAATTAAAAATTAGAAATATTTAAAAAACAAACAACTTTTCTATGTGACCCAGGAGTTTACCATATCCCCCCATCCTTCTCTGGACATTCTAAATGATAACTGACTGCAGCAGGAACCTCCCCCCTCTTCCCTGTCTGCAACAGGACATGTACACCATCAAGCCCCCTATATCTGACTCTGGTAATACCCACTCATCAAGACTAGCTTGATCCTTTTTGACGCTACAAAAACTGCAAAAGATACAGTTAGGTCCATATATATTTGGACAGAGATAACATTTTTCTAATTTTGGTTCTAGACATTACCACAATGAATTTTAAACAAAACAATTCAAATGCAGTTGAAGTTCAGACTTTCAGCTTTCATTTGAGGGTATCCACATTAAAATTGGATGAAGGGTTGGATGATATACTCACCTTCCGATGGCCCGCGATCTCCATTCCAGTAATGCTTTGCGTGAAACACCACTGATGACGTCGCGCTCTCGCGACAGTGACGTCATCTCCGGTCTAAGGCGCAAGGCATTACTGGGACTGCGAGCTCGGGCACGTGGAGTGGAGATCGCGGGCCATCGGAAGGTGAGCATAACCTTTTTTTATTTTAATTCTATTTTTTACAGATACGCTGCACCCGATTGAGCGCTGCACCCGACTGCGCTTGCCGCTGATTGGGCGCGGCCTTGTGACAGACAGACAGACATGATAAGACGATTATATATATATAGATAGGCTGCATCTTACCAACACTCGACAACACATATTTGGAAGTCACCTTGCTACACTCATCAGGAGAACATTAAACTGGAACATTGTGGGAAGGGAAGCAAAGGACAGGGAAAGACATACAGTGAACAAATATTATTGAGAGCACTGCTATTAGAAGTGGAAAGGAAGAACAAAGACAAAAAAATTTGAATAATAAAAATATTGGAGAAACCGATCACAAACTAAGATTTTTCTCTACAAATGCACAAAGCATGGGCACCAAACAAGGAGAACTGGAACTAATAACGCAGGAAAAGAAATATGATGTAATTGGCACCACTGAAACTTGGTGGGACGATACTCATGATTGGCATACAAGGCTAGAAGGGTACAGCTTATTTGTAAGAAACAGACTTACAATGTGATACCTCCTCACAGTTTATGTTAGAAATGTGTATATCTGCACAGAGATTGAAGCTTCAAAGACTGGGAGTTCTGGAAGCTGTTTGGGTAATAATTAGTGTTGAGCTTTCCGATACCGCAAGTATCGGGTATCGGCCGATATTAGCTGTATCGGAATTCCGATACTGACTTCCGATATCCGATACTTTTTTCGTATCGGATACCGGATTCGGAAGTTCCCATAAAGCCTGCTTGCTTTGATTCAGCCAATGGGAATCCTCAGAAGTGTGGGCATATCCTGTTAGGCATGTTAACTATTGGCATGACTGTGATTGGCTGCTAAAATGATGTCATCATGATGCGCGATCTGTGCGCGATCTGTGCGCATCATGATGCGCGGTCTGTGCCGACTGCGGGGGGTCTGTGCCGACAGCCGGTGGTGTGTACGGGCCTCTCGGGGGCCTGTGCCGGCTGCCGGTGGTCTGTACGGGCCAGCCGGGTGCCTGTGCCGGCTGTCGGTGGTCTGTGCGGGCCTGCCGGGGGTCTTGTGTGTGTGCAGGCATCTTCCGATGGGACTATAAGTCCCATCGGGCGATGCCTGCTACACTGACAGTGATTGACACATTAGCAAATGATGGGACAGTAGTAGTCCCATCATCCGGCTAATGTGTTGAATGTAAAAAAAAAAAAAAACATACTACATACATACTACATATGTACTACATTCATACAGCATACATACACTCACTGGCCACTTTATTAGGTACACCTGTCCAACTGTGTGTTAAGACTTAATTTCTAATCAGCCAATCACATGGCGGCAACTCAGTGCATTTAGGCATGTAGACATGGTCAAGACAATCTCCTGCAGTTCAAACCGAGCATCAGTATGGGGAAGAAAGGTGATTTGAGTGCCTTTGAACGTGGCATGATTGTTGGTGCCAGAAGGGCTGGTCTGAGAATTTCAGAAACTGCTGATCTACTGGGATTTTCACGCACAACCATCTCTAGGGTTTACAGAGAATGGTCCGAAAAAGAAAAAAAAAACAGTGAGCGGCAGTTCTGTGGCCGGAAATGCCATGTTGATGCCAGAGGTCAGAGGAGAATGGGCAGACTGGTTCGAGCTGATAGAAAGGCAACAGTGACTCAAATTGCCACCCGTTACAACCAAGGTAGGCAGAAGAGCATCTCTGAACGCACAGTGCGTCGAACTTTGAGGCAGATGGGCTACAGCAGCAGAAGACCACACTGGGTACCACTCCTCTCAGCTAAGAACAGGAAACTGAGGCTACAATTTGCACAAGCTCATCGAAATTGGACAGTAGAAGATTGGAAAAACGTTGCCTGGTCTGATGAGTCTCGATTTCTGCTGCGACATTCGGATGGTAGGGTCAGAATTTGGCGTAAACAACATGAAAGCATGGATCCATCCTGCCTTGTATCAACGGTTCAGGCTGGTGGTGGTGGTGTCATGGTGTGGGGAATTTTTTCTGGGCACTCTTTGGGCCCCTTGGTACCAATTGAGCATCGTTGCAACGCCACAGCCTACCTGAGTATTGTTGCTGACCATGTCCATCCCTTTATGACCACAATGTACCCAACATCTGATGGCTACTTTCAGCAGGATAATGCGCCATGTCATAAAGCTCGAATCATCTCAGATTGGTTTCTTGAACATGACAATGAGTTTACTGTACTCAAATGGCCTCCTCAGTCACCAGATCTCAATCCAATAGAGCATCTTTGGGATGTGGTGGAACGGGAGATTCGCATCAGGGATGTGCAGCCGACAAATCTGCGCCAACTGTGTGATGCCATCATGTCAATATGGTCCAAAATCTCTGAGGAATGCTTCCAGCACCTTGTTGAATCTCTGCCACGAAGAATTGAGGCAGTTCTGAAGGCAAAAGGGGGTCCAACCCCTTACTAGCATGGTGTACCTAATAAAGTGGCCAGTGAGTGTACATACTACATACATGCTACATATATACTACATTCATACAACATACATACTACATACATACTACATATGTACTACATTCATACAACATACATACATACTACATACATGCTACATACATACTACATATATGCTACATACATACTACATATATACTACATTCATACAACATACATACATATACACTACATACATGCTACATATATACTACATTCATACATACATACTACATACTACATTCATACAACATGCATACATATATACTACATACATGCTGCATATATACTACATTCATACAACATACATACATACTACATACATACTACATATATGCTACATACATGCTACATATATACTACATTCATACATACATACATACTACATACTACATTCATACAACATACATACAAACATACTACATACATGCTACATATATACTACATTCATACAACATACATACTACATACATGCTACATATACACTACATTCATACAACATACATACATACATACATACATGCTACATATATACTACATATATACTACATTCATACATTCATACAACATACATACACACTACTTACATGCTACGTATATACGACATTCATACATACATACTACATACATGCTACATATATACTACATTCATAAAACATACACATATACTACATACATGCTACATATACTACATTCATACAACATACAGTTGTGGCCAAAAGTATTGACACCCCTGCAATTCTGTCAGATAATACTCAGTTTCTTCCTGAAAATGATTGCAAACACAAATTCTTTGGTATTATTATCTTCATTTAATTTGTCTTAAATGAAAAAAACACAAAAGAGAATGAAGCAAAAAGCAAAACATTGATCATTTCACATAAAACTCCAAAAATGCGTTTTTTGCTGCACACCATACAAATATTACAGCAAACAAGCAGGATAATTAGAAATAGGAATCATATTTGCACTGAAGTACACCAAAATAACAGAGCACGTACCAATATACTGTACTGAATGTATATGTTTAATAGGGACATCTGTACTATAAAGGAACGGTGTAGCTGTTTAGTCATTGAATTGATTATCCCCCTGGGATCCCAGTGTGCCCGTAGTGATATAGTCATTTTACATACCGCAGATAACTGTGACTAGGTATAATGGACTGGTTATCTGTGAATAAGGAAAGACTAAAGGTTAATGGCGATAACCTAAAGAGGGACTAGGTGAGCACTTTTACTGATTAAGGACTGCTGTGCCTTACCGGTAGACGATTTGAGCGATGTGAGGGCATATGGACGCAGTTTCCACCGCTGGTCATCGGTGCTGCATGAAGTGCGCCCGTTTAGTGCTGGTGCCATATTTATATCTAGAGGCTATCATCTCTTCAGGAAGTTCAGGGGCGGAAGTGCCCTTAGCGTGCGGCTCACCAGTGTCACACTGCATTCCACATACATGGAGGCTGATACCGCCGACCGGAAGTACGGGGGCGGAAGTGCCCTAGCGTGCGGGTCATCGGCGCCATGTTGCGTTCCACAGCCAGGAAGGGCATGGGAGGAGAGGGGGGCGTGAAACATCACTGTCAGTCATGGTGAATTGTTATCATGATCACAGCGCTAAGGTGCTCGGTACGTGTAGCACTATATACCGGACATATATGCGATAGGCAGTGCATAGGGTGACGTGCTCAGTGATGATCCGTGCTCACAGATAGTATTTCATAACATTCAATTCCGGGCATTCTGAAATAGAGATTAAGATTGTCAGTTATATAAGAATAGTAGTCTTATCATAAAATATAGCATAGAAATGGGTAAGCATGTTGAAAAACCACTGAGACAATTAAATAGAGAGAGAAAGAGACACATAAGAAGAACCATTCTGTAAATAGTAGTATATTTAAGATGTCAAAAAAGATTGCAAGTCGTATTCTTTATTTAGCCCCTTCGGTGCCAATGAATTCAATTCATGAATCCAATATGCTTCTCTCCTTTTTAATAGATTAATACGGTTACCTCCCCTGCGTGGTATCTGTACCTGCTCTAATATTTGAAATTTCAGTTGGGCAATGTTATCACCCGCTGTAACAAAATGTAATGGGATTGGAAGAAGTAGATTTTTACACCTGATCGTAGATTTGTGCTTTGAAATCCTGTCTTTTATGGGTTGTGTGGTTTCTCCCACATATAGGAGTCCACATGGACATTTTATCAAATACACCACAAAAGATGTGTTGCAGGTGTAAAAATCCTTGATTTCATACCTTTTACCCGTATAGGGATGGAAAAAATGATTACCTTTGAGTATATTATTGCACTGGGTCCACTGTAGGCAGGGGAAGGTACCTGATTTTGGATTCATCAAGAACCGTTGTTTTTTAGGAGGACCTGCGGAGCCAATATCAGCTCTAACTAGGTGGTCTCGTATATTTCGTGGACGCCTAAAACAGGGAAGAAATGGTTCCTTGAATTCCTTGATATTAGGATAGGCCGCACTTAGAAAGTGTCAATGTTTACGTATATTGTTATGGAGGCGATATGCTAAGGGATGATAGTCATGGACAAAAGGGATACGATTTTCCATTTTTGGTTTAGGTGGAGCCTCAGAGAACACCATTAATTCTTTGGGGTACCCCCTCTCCATGAACTTTAAGCCCATCTCCTCCATTCGTTGCTCCCGAATGTCCCGATTGGATACTATTCTCTGAACCCTTTTCATTTGGGATTTGGGAATAGCGTTTTTCAATTTTGTTGGATGAAAGCTCTCATAATCGAGTAAACTATTACGATCCGTGGGTTTAACATACAAATCCGTTGAAAGGATACCATTCTCGTCTTTGATGACCATGGTATCAAGAAAATTTATTTTATGATGACTATGTGATATCGTAAAATCTAAACCCGGCCAGGAGGAACACAGGCGAGAAAAGAAACAGTTCAGTGTGTCTAAAGTGCCACCCCAAATACAGAAGACATCATCAATATATCTCTTCCATACCAAACCATGTGTGCGGAAGAGGTCATCTAAGTAGATGATGTCTTCTTCATAATGCGCTACATAGCAGTTTGCATAGGGGGGTGCAGTGTTTGACCCCATAGCTGTGCCCTTGATTTGGAGATAGAAAGTATCTTCAAACAAAAAATAATTCTTTGTAAGTACAATCCAGAGAAGGTCACAGCAGAGGTTCACTTGTTCAGGGTTAAAGTCAGATAGTTCCAATAGTCTACGCATGGATCTCAGACCCTCTATGTGTGGTATTGAGGTATACAGATCTTTTATATCAAAGGTGACAAGTAAGGCCTCCTTGGGAATTTGTCCCAGATTTTGAATGAGGTCAAGAAAAGCACCTGTGTCCAATATAAAAGATTTTGCACATCTGATAAGTGGTGTTAGAATTTTCTCTAGGTATTTAGAGATAGGCGAGAAAATGGACTCAGTGGAAGCTACGATCGGTCTTCCGGGTGGATTCTCAAGGTTTTTATGAATTTTGGGGAGTATGTAAAAGACAGGGATAATTGGATGTTTTTTTGTTAGGTACTCACAGGTTTTTTTTATCAAGAACCCCTCTGTTGATGTATTTCATTAGTACCTCCTCAATTTGAATCTGAATTTCATTGGTGGGGTCTCCCTGTAGCGGTTGATATGTAGATGTGTCACCAAGTTGACGATATATTTCATTTTGGTACATGGATTTATCGAGGACCACCACTGCTCCCCCCTTGTCTGCTAGTTTGATAATTATGTCCTTATTATCTTGTAAATTTTTTAATGCTTGTTGATCTAATGAGGACATATTTCGAGGGAAGTGAACCCTACCTTTATTGATGTCATCCCTGAGATTCTGGAATGTACCATCAATGAAGGAAATAAATGTCTCTAGAGCATGTGAGCCAATAGGGGGCCTATAATGGCTCTTGTTCCTAAGGCCTAGGCTATCTGAGGATATAATTGGACTAGGTAAGGTGGACACAGACTCAAGATTACTCACATTCTCGGAGAAATGTAGTTTCAATCTTAGAGATCTATAAAATCGCTGTAAATCCATGTCCAAGTTAAATGTGTTGTATTTATAACTTGGACAGAAGGAAAGACCCTTCTGTAATAAATGGTGTTCCGCTATACTCAGACTTTTAGATGACAAATTAATTACAAGTGGGCTATTACCTGTGAATGAGTCACTCGATTGTAGTCTATGTTTCTCCGTGGGTCTTTTTCCTCTGCGGGTCCTCTTCTTCTGTTGAATCAACGTCTCTGTCCTAAAAAACTATTTCCAGGAGCTTGTCTCTCGTATTCTGATCCAGAAGTGGAAACATCGGTTGATGACCTGTAGTTGGAACGTGGAAAAGAGTTTATAGAATTGGAGGATTCCCGCCATTTATATACCCTGTTGAGATCGTAGTCCTCCGTGTCCCTGGCAAATTTGTTTCTTTCCTTCTGTCCAAGTTATAAATACAACACATTTAACTTGGACATGGATTTAAAGCGAATGTGAGTAATCTCGAGTCTGTGTCCACCTTACCAAGTCCAATTATATCCTCAGATAGCCTAGGCCTTAGGAACAAGAGCCATTATAGGCCCCCTATTGGCTCACATGCTCTAGAGACATTTATTTCCTTCATTGATGGTACATTCCAGAATCTCAGGGATGACATCAATAAAGGTAGGGTTCACTTCCCTCGAAATATGTCCTCATTAGATCAACAAGCATTAAAAAATTTACAAGATAATTAGGACATAATTATCAAACCAGCAGACAAGGGGGGAGCAGTGGTGGTCCTCGATAAATCCATGTACCAAAATGAAATATATCGTCAACTTGGTGACACATCTACATATCAACCGCTACAGGGAGACCCCACCAATGAAATTCAGATTCAAATTGAGGAGGTACTAATGAAATACATCAACAGAGGGGTTCTTGATAAAAAAACCTGTGAGTACCTAACAAAAAAACATCCAATTATCCCTGTCTTTTAAGTACTCCCCAAAATTCATAAAAACCTTGAGAATCCACCCGGAAGACCGATCGTAGCTTCCACTGAGTCCATTTTCTCGCCTATCTCTAAATACCTAGAGAAAATTCTAACACCACTTATCAGATGTGCAAAATCTTTTATATTGGACACAGGTGCTTTTCTTGACCTCATTCAAAATCTGGGACAAATTCCCAAGGACGCCTTACTTGTCACCTTTGATATAAAAGATCTGTATACCTCAATACCACACATAGAGGGTCTGAGATCCATGCGTAGACTATTGGAACTATCTGACTTTAACCCTGAACAAGTGAACCTCTGCTGTGACCTTCTCTGGATTGTACTTACAAAGAATTATTTTTTGTTTGAAGATACTTTCTATCTCCAAATCAAGGGCACAGCTATGGGGTCAAACACTGCACCCCCTATGCAAACTGCTATGTAGCGCATTATGAAGAAGACATCATCTATTTAGATGACCTCTTCCGCACACATGCTTTGGTATGGAAGAGATATATTGATGATGTCTTCTGTATTTGGGGTGGCACTTTAGACACATTGAACTGTTTCTTTTCTCGGCTGTGTTCCTCCTGGCCGGGTTTAGATTTTACGATATCACATAGTCATCATAAAATAAATTTTCTTGATACTAGAGTTGAGCGAAATGGGTCGAAAAAATTCAAAAGTCGCCGACTTTTGGCAAAGTCGGGTTTCATGAAACGAAACCCGACCCTAGGATGAGGTCGGCCACGAGGTCGGCGACTTACGCGCCAAAGTCGCGTTTCAAAAGTTTGTTTTGCGCTCTTTTTCAGCCAATCAGGATCCACGGACACTGTGGGCAACGTGATGACATAGGCACGGGTCACCACCATCTTTCAGAAGGGCATGCAAGTGATTGGCTTGCTTTGGTGGGTGTCACAGGGGGTATAAAAGGGCGTGCACGCCGACCGCCATCTTACTTCTGCCGATCTTAGTATAGGGAGAGGTTGCTGCTGATTCTGTAGGGAGAGCGTTAGGCAGGGAAGAAGACAAAAAAACTGCTTCTGCTGCTAGCGATTTGGCCTGCACAACACACAAGTCACTGTGTGTGCAGTGCAAGGGGAGGCTATATTGTGGTGTATCAGTGGTGTTGGTTGTTGGGCTGCCTTCTAAGGCTTCCTGACACGCTGGCATTGCTGTTTACCCACTGCTCCGCAAACTGCTTTTTTAAAAGCAATCCAATCTCCCTTATCCTCTCGTCACTTTGGTCACAGGCAGCTGTGCCATCGAGCGTGTCACATAGCGCTCAGATATCAGTGGGCCGCACACAATCCACAAGTGTCCACTGTCCACAAGTGTACGCAGAGATTCAAAATCTCCATTATCCTCTCGTCACTTTGGTCACAGGCAGCTGTGCCATCGAGCGTGTCACATAGCGCTCAGATATCAGTGGGCCGCACACAATCCACAAGTGTCCACTGTCCACAAGTGTATGCAGAGATTCAAAATCTCCATTATCCTCTCGTCACTTTGGTCACAGGCAGCTGTGCCATCGAGCGTGTCACATAGCGCTCAGATATCAGTGGGCCGCACACAATCCACAAGTGTCCACTGTCCACAAGTGTACGCAGAGATTCAAAATCTCCATTATCCTCTCGTCACTTTGGTCACAGGCAGCTGTGCCATCGAGCGTGTCACATAGCGCTCAGATATCAGTGGGGCGCACACAATCCACAAGTGTCCAAAAGTGTACGCAGAGATTCAAAATCTCCATTATCCTCTCGTCACTTTGGTCACAGGCAGCTGTGCCATCGAGCGTGTCACATAGCGCTCAGATATCAGTGGGCCGCACACAATCCACAAGTGTCCAGTGTCCAAAAGTGTACGCAGAGATTCAAAATCTCCATTATCCTCTCGTCACTTTGGTCACAGGCAGCTGTGCCATCGAGCGTGTCACATAGCGCTCAGATATCAGTGGGCCGCACACAATCCACAAGTGTCCAGTGTCCAAAAGTGTACGCAGAGATTCAAAATCTCCATTATCCTCTCGTCACTTTGGTCACAGGCAGCTGTGCCATCGAGCGTGTCACATAGCGCTCAGATATCAGTGGGCCGCACACAATCCACAAGTGTCCACTGTCCACAAGTGTACGCAGAGATTCAAAATCTCCATTATCCTCTCGTCACTTTGGTCACAGGCAGCTGTGCCATCGAGCGTGTCACATAGCGCTCAGATATCAGTGGGCCGCACACAATCCACAAGTGTCCACTGTCCACAAGTGTACGCAGAGATTCAAAATCTCCATTATCCTCTCGTCACTTTGGTCACAGGCAGCTGTGCCATCGAGCGTGTCACATAGCGCTCAGATATCAGTGGGCCGCACACAATCCACAAGTGTCCACTGTCCACAAGTGTACGCAGAGATTCAAAATCTCCATTATCCTCTCGTCACTTTGGTCACAGGCAGCTGTGCCATCGAGCGTGTCACATAGCGCTCAGATATCAGTGGGCCGCACACAATCCACAAGTGTCCACTGTCCACAAGTGTATGCAGAGATTCAAAATCTCCATTATCCTCTCGTCACTTTGGTCATAGGCAGCTGTGCCATCGAGCGTGTCACATAGCGCTCAGATATCAGTGGGCCCCACACAATCCACAAGTGTCCACTGTCCAAAAGTGTACGCAGAGATTCAAAATCTCCATTATCCTCTCGTCACTTTGGTCACAGGCAGCTGTGCCATCGAGCGTGTCACATAGCGCTCAGATATCAGTGGGCCGCACACAATCCACAAGTGTCCACTGTCCACAAGTGTACGCAGAGAATCAAAATCTCCATTATCCTCTCGTCACTTTGGTCACAGGCAGCTGTGCCATCGAGCGTGTCACATAGCGCTCAGATATCAGTGGGCCGCACACAATCCACAAGTGTCCACTGTCCACAAGTGTACGCAGAGATTCAAAATCTCCATTATCCTCTCGTCACTTTGGTCACAGGCAGCTGTGCCATCGAGCGTGTCACATAGCGCTCAGATATCAGTGGGCCGCACACAATCCACAAGTGTCCACTGTCCACAAGTGTACGCAGAGATTCAAAATCTCCATTATCCTCTCGTCACTTTGGTCACAGGCAGCTGTGCCATCGAGCGTGTCACATAGCGCTCAGATATCAGTGGGCCGCACACAATCCACAAGTGTCCACTGTCCACAAGTGTACGCAGAGATTCAAAATCTCCATTATCCTCTCGTCACTTTGGTCACAGGCAGCTGTGCCATCGAGCGTGTCACATAGCACTCAGATATCAGTGGGCCGCACACAATCCACAGGTGTCCAGTGTCCAAAAGTGTACGCAGAGATTCAAAATCTCCATTATCCTCTCGTCACTTTGGTCACAGGCAGCTGTGCCATCGAGCGTGTCACATAGCGCTCAGATATCAGTGGGCCGCACACAATCCACAAGTGTCCAGTGTCCAAAAGTGTACGCAGAGATTCAAAATCTCCATTATCCTCTCGTCACTTTGGTCACAGGCAGCTGTGCCATCGAGCGTGTCACATAGCGCTCAGATATCAGTGGGCCGCACACAATCCACAAGTGTCCAGTGTCCAAAAGTGTACGCAGAGATTCAAAATCTCCATTATCCTCTCGTCACTTTGGTCACAGGCAGCTGTGCCATCGAGCGTGTCACATAGCGCTCAGATATCAGTGGGCCGCACACAATCCACAAGTGTCCAGTGTCCAAAAGTGTACGCAGAGATTCAAAATCTCCATTATCCTCTCGTCACTTTGGTCACAGGCAGCTGTGCCATCGAGCGTGTCACATAGCGCTCAGATATCAGTGGGCCGCACACAATCCACAAGTGTCCACTGTCCACAAGTGTACGCAGAGATTCAAAATCTCCATTATCCTCTCGTCACTTTGGTCACAGGCAGCTGTGCCATCGAGCGTGTCACATAGCGCTCAGATATCAGTGGGCCGCACACAATCCACAAGTGTCCAGTGTCCAAAAGTGTAAGCAGAGATTCAAAATCTCCATTATCCTCTCGTCACTTTGGTCACAGGCAGCTGTGCCATCGAGCGTGTCACATAGCGCTCAGATATCTGTGGGCCGCACACAATCCACAAGTGTCCACTGTCCACAAGTGTGTGCAGAAATTCTAAAACTCCCCTGTCCTATAGACACCTTGTACCTTGTTTTACATTACTATATAGTTTGTTGGATTTTGTCTACATTTCTACCAAAAATGAGGAAGGCTGGTGGAAGAGGCCGTGGAATTGGGCGGGGGTTGGCAGCTGGTAATGATGGTGTTGGTGGTGGATCTGATGGTAGTGGCAAGAGGAAAATAGGACCAAATGCAGGAGGTGCTGACCCTGCGTCATCGTCTGTCTACATAAGGCCTCGAACGCTTAGTTTTCTAGGAGTTGGCAAACCGCTTTTAAAGGCAGAGCATCAGGAAAAAGTTTTGTCTTACATTGCTGACTCAGCCTCCAGCTCTATCGCCTCCTCTTCTTCAGTTGTAAAAAGTAAAAGCACTGAGTCGTCATTGGAGGCTGATGTTCATGAACCACACCTTTCCTTGTGTCCTTCACCCCAACCAAGATTGAAGGATGACGCAGGCCATACTACTGATTACTCCATGGAGCTGTTTTCACATACCATGCCTGGATTATCAAGTGAAATGGTGAATTACCCAGGCCAAGATGAATCTGACATGGAGTGCACTGATGCACAGCCGCTGATGGATGATTCTGCTGGTACATTCACTCAGAGCACTACATTGTCCTCGCAGTGTACAGAGCCAGATTTTGACCCTGATGAGACTCAGGTGCCCCTTCCCGCACACTATACCACCATACACGGTGACACAGAGAAAGGTGCACATGACATAGAAGAGGAGGTGATGGATGACCCAGTTGTTGACCCAGATTGGCATCCATTGGGGGAAGAGGGTGCTGCTTCCAATAGCTCAGATGAGGAGCATCCACAGCAGACATCGACATCGCAACAGCTGTTATCTGGCAGGCCCGGAGCACTCCAAAGACAGGTTCCAAACATCAAAAGAGTTGCTGGACAGCTTGTCCAGAGGGTCAAAAGATCACAGCGTGCTAGGCCGCAAAATGTCTGCCAAAGTAGGAAGAGTGCAGTGTGGCAGTTTTTTGAACAAAATCCTCATGATCAGGCCAAGGTTATCTGTAAGAAGTGCGCAAAGACCTTTAGCCGAGGGAAAAATCTGAAAAATTTGAATACCAGTTGCATGCTTAGACATTTAACCAGCATGCACTTGCAAGCGTGGACACAACACCAAACCTCAAGTGCCACATGTGCAACTGATCACAACGAAGGTAGTCAGCAACGCTACATTGTTTCCCCCACTGTAAGCACACCGGTTAGCACAGCAGCAAATGTTGAGGTGTCGTTGCAAGGCCACAGCAGTCAGGGAATCCCACTGTTATATCAACGAAAGACTGATTCTAGGCCATCAGAAAGAACACCAACTCCATCACCATCATCAACCCTCTCTCAGTCCGCCCTGTCCACCGCTACTTCCACCATATGCAGCTCTCAAGTCCAGCTCACCCTCCCAGACACTATGAGTAGGTCAAGAAAGTACTCAGTCTCTCATCCGCGTACACTGGGTTTGAACGCCCACATTGCCAAACTAATCTCGTTTGAGATGATGCCCTTTCAGTTGGTGGAAAGCACAGCTTTCCGCGAACTCATGGCCTATGCAGTACCACGCTATGACCTACCCAGTCGCCACTTCTTCTCTCGCAAAGCCATCCCAGCCCTCCACCATCATGTGAAAGACCGCATTGTCCATGCACTCAAGCAGTCAGTGAGCGGAAAGGTGCACCTCACAACTGATGCATGGTCCAGTCGGCATGGCCAGGGCCGTTACGTGTCCATCACTGCGCACTGGGTTAATGTGGTGGATGCAGGGTCCACAGGGGACAGCGGTGGTGGGACAGTGCTGCCTAGCCCACGGTATAGGAAACAGTTGGCTGTAGGCGTTCGACCCTCCTCCTCCTCCTCCAGAAGCGACAGCTCGTCCACAGAGCGCAGTCGTACGAGCACTCCATCTGCAGCTGCCACTGTTGCACACGATGTGTCCCCCTATCGAGCAGCTAGTGGAAAGCGTCAGCAGGCTGTGTTGCAGATGATGTGTTTGGGCGACAGACACACCGCCGAGGTGCTGGCCGAGTACTTGAAGCGACAAACTGAGTCATGGCTGGGCAATGTACATCTTGAGGCAGGCAAGGTAGTTAGTGATAACGGCCGTAATTTTGTGGCAGCCATAGCCCTTTCAAAACTCAGCCACATACCTTGCTTGGCTCACACCTTGAACCTGGTGGTGCAGTGCTTCCTCAAAAATTATCCGGAGTTAACAGCCCTGCTCCAGAAGGTGCGAAGACTGTGCGCGCACATCCGCCGGTCGCCTGTACACTCCGTTCGTATGCAGAAGCTGCAGCGATTGCTCCACCTTCCCAACCACCGCCTCATTATCGACATTGCAACAAGGTGGAACTCCACCCTGCACATGGTGGAGCGGCTGTGCGAGCAGAGGCAGGCCATAATGCATTTGTGGGAGGATACACGGCCAGGCACTTTGAGAGCAGACATGGAGTTGACAGGCGTGCAGTGGTCGAAGCTGAAAGACCTTTGTAAAGTCCTTCAGTGTTTTGAGAAATGCACACGGCTGGTAAGCGCAGACGTCGCCATCCTAAGCATGAGCATCCCACTTATGCGTCTGCTCATGCAAACTTTGACGCACCTTAAGGAGCAGGCGTCTGCAGCCAATGTTGATGAGGAGGAAGAGGAGGAGGGAATCCTTGATGACATTCAGCCATTGTCTGCTCAGGGACCTCTCCTGGACGAGGTGGAGGAAGAAGAGGAGGAGGAGGAGGATGATGGGGATGATTACTTAGGGGAGGAGGATGCATCTCGTGGGGCAAGTGAAAATGTTGGCGTGGCAAGGTCTGGTACAGGGTTTGTGCGTGACTGGAGGGATGTGGATTTGCCAGAAAGTGCTCCTCCACCCAGCACGCGCAGCGCATCATTGACACCGGGAACATTGGCCCACATGTCAGATTATGCCTTGCGGATCCTAAAAAGGGACCCCCGCATTGCCAAAATGATGAACGATGACGACTACTGGTTGGCCAGCATCCTGGATCCACGCTATAAAGGCAAATTACAAAACATCATGCCACAGGAGAACCTTGACCTAATATTGGCTAATAAACAAGCAACTCTGGTAAATCGGTTGCTTGAGGCATTCCCAGCACACAGCAGCGGTGATGGTTCTCACACGAGCCGTACGGGCCGGGGGCAGCTTGGCAGAGGTGTTCGTGGTGCACACAGCAGAAGTGGCGTTGGAGACAGGGGTTTCATGACAATGTTGTGGACTGATTTTTCAAATACCGCTCACACAACTGGTAATACTGCATCGATGGAAAGTGACAGGAGACAGCAGTTGTCAACTATGGTTACAAACTACTTTTCCTCCCATATCGATGTTCTCCCACACAGGTCATTCCCCTTTGACTATTGGGCCGCTAAACTGGACACCTGGCCTGAATTGGCCCAATATGCCTTACAGGAGCTCGCTTGCCCAGCTGCAAGTGTGCTATCGGAAAGAGTCTTCAGTGCAGCTGGATCAATCCTGACAGAAAAAAAGGACCCATCTGTCAACCCAAAATGTGGATGATCTAACCTTCATTAAAATGAACCACGCATGGGTTTCCAAGGATTTTGTCCCACCTTCCCCTGATGACACATAGGGTGACAGAAAAATGGCTTGCTTTGGTCCACCTCTTCCTGGTACTTCACCTATTTCGCCTTTTGCATCAGTTGAATGTCCAACATCAACATATGCCACTTTCTAAAACTCCCTAACTGTGCTGCCTCCCCCCCCATGGCCGGGGTCACCACCTAGCGCACGACACCGTGCGAGTGCCGTTGCCCTGGACAGGTGGGTAGGCCGACTCTTGGGCGCGGGCACTGGCACAGGGTCCCTCATAGTGCAATCAAGTGTCTCTGACGGTGGTGGTGCACACCCGCCGTCAGACACACCGCTGTACTATGAGGGGCCCAGTGCCAGTACCGACGCCCACGAGTGGGCCCCCCTTGCTTGGCCAGGGCCCCAGCATTTGCAATCTTTACCTCTCCCTGCTCCTCCGCTGTGTAATCTGGGCCGTCAAATCCATACTGTGCCTGACACCTTCTGAGCCTGCCTCCTGATGTATAGACATATATTTTGAATGTGTACGCTATCCATACATGTTATCCGGGGATACGTTACCCCTTCTAAACTTTGTGCAATTACGTGCAATCCATACTGGGCCTAACACCGTCTGAGCCTGCCTCATGCTGTATAGACATATATTTTGAATGTGTACGCTATCCATACATGTTATCCGGGGATACGGTACCCCTTCTAACCTTTGTGCAATGACGTGCAATCCATACTGGGCCTAACACCGTCTGAGCCTGCCTCATGCTGTATAGACATATATTTTGAATGTGTACGCTATCCATACATGTTATCCGGAGATACGGTACCCCTTCTAACCTTTGTGCAATGATGTGCAATCCATACTGGGCCTAACACCGTCTGAGCCTGCCTCATGCTGTATAGACATATATTTTGAATGTGTACGCTATCCATACATGTTATCCGGGGATACGGTACCCCTTCTAACCTTTGTGCAATGACGTGCAATCCATACTGGGCCTAACACCGTCTGAGCCTGCCTCATGCTGTATAGACATATATTTTGAATGTGTACGCTATCCATACATGTTATCCGGGGATACGGTACCCCTTCTAACCTTTGTGCAATGACGTGCAATCCATACTGGGCCTAACACCGTCTGAGCCTGCCTCATGCTGTATAGACATATATTTTGAATGTGTACGCTATCCATACATGTTATCCGGGGATACGGTACCCCTTCTAACCTTTGTGCAATGACGTGCAATCCATACTGGGCCTAACACCGTCTGAGCCTGCCTCATGCTGTATAGACATATATTTTGAATGTGTACGCTATCCATACATGTTATCCGGGGATACGGTACCCCTTCTAACCTTTGTGCAATGACGTGCAATCCATACTGGGCCTAACACCGTCTGAGCCTGCCTCATGCTGTATAGACATATATTTTGAATGTGTACGCTATCCATACATGTTATCCAGGGATACGGTACCCTTTCTAACCTTTGTGCAATGACGTGCAATCCATACTGGGCCTAACACCGTCTGAGCCTGCCTCATGCTGTATAGACATATATTTTGAATGTGTACGCTATCCATACATGTTATCCGGGGATACGGTACCCCTTCTAACCTTTGTGCAATGACGTGCAATCCATACTGGGCCTAACACCGTCTGAGCCTGCCTCATGCTGTATAGACATATATTTTGAATGTGTACGCTATCCATACATGTTATCCGGGGATACGGTACCCCTTCTAACCTTTGTGCAATGACGTGCAATCCATACTGGGCCTAACACCGTCTGAGCCTGCCTCATGCTGTATAGACATATATTTTGAATGTGTACGCTATCCATACATGTTATCCGTGGATACGGTACCCCTTCTAACCTTTGTGCAATGACGTGCAATCCATACTGGGCCTAACACCGTCTGAGCCTGCCTCATGCTGTATAGACATATATTTTGAATGTGTACGCTATCCATACATGTTATCCTGGGATACGGTACCCCTTCTAACCTTTGTGCAATGACGTGCAATCCATACTGGGCCTAACACCGTCTGAGCCTGCCTCATGCTGTATAGACATATATTTTGAATGTGTACGCTATCCATACATGTTATCCGGGGATACGGTACCCCTTCTAACCTTTGTGCAATGACGTGCAATCCATACTGGGCCTAACACCGTCTGAGCCTGCCTCATGCTGTATAGACATATATTTTGAATGTGTACGCTATCCATACATGTTATCCGGGGATACGGTACCCTTTCTAACCTTTGTGCAATGACGTGCAATCCATACTGGGTCTAACACCGTCTGAGCCTGCCTCATGCTGTATAGACATATATTTTGAATGTGTACGCTATCCATACATGTTATCCGGGGATACGGTACCCCTTCTAACCTTTGTGCAATGACGTGCAATCCATACTGGGCCTAACACCGTCTGAGCCTGCCTCATGCTGTATAGACATATATTTTGAATGTGTACGCTATCCATACATGTTATCCGGGGATACGGTACCCTTTCTAACCTTTGTGCAATGACGTGCAATCCATACTGGGCCTAACACCGTCTGAGCCTGCCTCATGCTGTATAGACATATATTTTGAATGTGTACGCTATCCATACATGTTATCCAGGGATACGGTACCCTTTCTAACCTTTGTGCAATGACGTGCAATCCATACTGGGCCTAACACCGTCTGAGCCTGCCTCATGCTGTATAGGCATATATTTTGAATGTGTACGCTATCCATACATGTTATCCGGGGATACGGTACCCCTTCTAACCTTTGTGCAATGACGTGCAATCCATACTGGGCCTAACACCGTCTGAGCCTGCCTCATGCTGTATAGACATATATTTTGAATGTGTACGCTATCCATACATGTTATCCAGGGATACGGTACCCCTTCTAACCTTTGTGCAATGACGTGCAATCCATACTGGGCCTAACACCGTCTGAGCCTGCCTCATGCTGTATAGACATATATTTTGAATGTGTACGCTATCCATACATGTTATCCGGGGATACGGTACCCCTTCTAACCTTTGTGCAATGACGTGCAATCCATACTGGGCCTAACACCGTCTGAGCCTGCCTCATGCTGTATAGACATATATTTTGAATGTGTACGCTATCCATACATGTTATCCGGGGATACGGTACCCCTTCTAACCTTTGTGTAATGACGTGCAATCCATACTGGGCCTAACACCGTCTGAGCCTGCCTCATGCTGTATAGACATATATTTTGAATGTGTACGCTATCCATACATGTTATCCGGGGATACGGTACCCCTTCTAACCTTTGTGCAATGACTTGCAATCCATACTGGGCCTAACACCGTCTGAGCCTGCCTCATGCTGTATAGACATATATTTTGAATGTGTACGCTATCCATACATGTTATCCAGGGATACGGTACCCTTTCTAACCTTTGTGCAATGACGTGCAATCCATACTGGGCCTAACACCGTCTGAGCCTGCCTCATGCTGTATAGACATATATTTTGAATGTGTACGCTATCCATACATGTTATCCAGGGATACGGTACCCTTTCTAACCTTTGTGCAATGACGTGCAATCCATACTGGGCCTAACACGGTCTGAGCCTGCCTCATGCTGTATAGACATATATTTTGAATGTGTACGCTATCCATACATGTTATCCGGGGATACGGTACCCCTTCTAACCTTTGTGCAATGACGTGCAATCCATACTGGGCCTAACACCGTCTGAGCCTGCCTCATGCTGTATAGACATATATTTTGAATGTGTACGCTATCCATGCATGTTATCCGGGGATACGGTACCCTTTCTAACCTTTGTGCAATGACGTGCAATCCATACTGGGCCTAACACCGTCTGAGCCTGCCTCATGCTGTATAGACATATATTTTGAATGTGTACGCTATCCATACATGTTATCCGGGGATACGGTACCCCTTCTAACCTTTGTGCAATGACGTGCAATCCATACTGGGCCTAACACCGTCTGAGCCTGCCTCATGCTGTATAGACATATATTTTGAATGTGTACGCTATCCATACATGTTATCCGGGGATACGGTACCCCTTCTAACCTTTGTGCAATGACGTGCAATCCATACTGGGCCTAACACAGTCTGAGCCTGCCTCATGCTGTATAGACATATATTTTGAATGTGTACGCTATCCATACATGTTATCCGTGGATACGGTACCCCTTCTAACCTTTGTGCAATGACGTGCAATCCATACTGGGCCTAACACCGTCTGAGCCTGCCTCATGCTGTATAGACATATATTTTGAATATGTACGCTATCCATACATGTTATCCAGGGATACGGTACCCTTTCTAACCTTTGTGCAATCACGTGCAATCCATACTGGGCGTGAGAACGGCTGGCGAGCTGTTAAGCAAGCTACAGCACCTGTCTAGACAAGTACAGGGATTCCCTAGCGAGGAGACTTATTTGATTGTTTTCTATGTTGGGACAGCAATTTTTGGGGAGCACTATACTCTGGAGAATGATAGATGGGGCCCACCATACACTGGAACATTCCAAAGGTGGACATCAGACACTGGAGCAGCATTTACAGGGCCCATTATACACTAGAGCATTAGAAATGGGGCCCATTATGTTTGGAGCATTATTTGGGCCCATAAGACAGTGGAGCTTCATCCATGGGGACCAACATATACTGTAGCATTATGTGGAGCTCATCATATATTGTTTCAAACATTATATGGGACCAATGATTTTGTATGGAGAAATAGATGGGCCTCGTCATGAGATGTAAAAAGTGAGGTATTTTTCATTGTACTATACCGCTATTTCTCTGCCGTATCGGAGCATGATGAGTTGTGGTATGTGTTAAAGGGGCGCTCTTTCGCCCAGGGCACATGAAAACCTGCAGCCAGCCCTCCCCCCCCACAAATTTAGCCAAATAACCCCCATTTTTCAGTGCGTAACTTGTATTATGAAGTTAATTAAGGTTGACAAGCTTAAGTAAGAAGAATTGATGCTTTTGGCATTCAAATGGGCACTGTAGGTGTGTTTCCTGTCCTCCTCTCACTGCCGACTTTTATTCCCCATTGACTTACATTGGGTTTCGTGTTTCGGGACGACCCCGACTTTTCCCTATAATCGGACGATCTTGCTCGACCCGACTTTTGGAAAAGTCGGGTTTCACGAAACGAAACGCGACCCTAAAAAAGCAAAAGTCGCTCAACTCTACTTGATACCATGGTCATCAAAGACGAGAATGGTATCCTTTCAACGGATTTGTATGTTAAACCCATGTATCGTAATAGTTTACTCCATTATGAGAGCTTTCATCCAACAAAAATGAAAAACGCTATTCCCAAATCCCAAATGAAAAGGGTTCAGAGAATAGTATCCAATCGGGACATTCGGGAGCCACGAATGGAGGAGATGGGCTTAAAGTTTATGGAGAGGGGGTACCCCAAAGAATTAATGGTGTTCTCTGAGGCTCCACCTAAACCAAAAATGGAAAATCGTATCCCTTTTGTCCATGACTATCATTCCTTAGCATATCGCCTCCATAACAATATACGTAAACATTGGCACATTCTAAGTGCGGCCTATCCTAATATCAAGGAATTCAAGGAACCATTTCTTCCCTGTTTTAGGCGTCCACGAAATATACGAGACCACCTAGTTACAGCTGATATTGGCTCCGCAGGTCCTCCTAAAAAACAACGGTTCTTGATGAATCCAAAATCAGGTACCTTCCCCTGCCTACAGTGCACCCAGTGCAATAATGTACTCAAATGTAATCATTTTTTCCATCCCTATACGGGTAAAAGGTATGAAATCAAGGATTTTTACACCTGCAACACATCTTTTGTGGTGTATTTGATAAAATGTCCATGTGGACTCCCAGGGGTGGATTAAGGGTAGCCAGGGCCCGGGGCAGTTCAGACTCTGTGGGCCCCCCTCGTCACGTGACGGGGGTCACGAATCGTAGAGCCACACTCTACATAGAGAATAATGGGGCCTCCAGCACCGACCTCCACCCGCAGAGCCGCACTCCACATAGAGAATAATGGAGCCTCCAGCACCGACCTCCACCTGCAGAGCCCCACTCCACATAGAGAATAATGGAGCCTCCAGCACCGACCTCCACCCGCAGAGCCGCACTCCACATAGAGAATAATGGAGCCTCCAGATCCGACCTCCACATAGAGAATAATGGAGCCTCCAGCACCTACCTCATCTTTCATCGTTTTTAAGAAATTTTAAGAAATCTCAAGATGGAAGAGGCCAGGAGCCATTTGGTGAGCTGCATTTCTTGCTACATGTTCACAGATTTACCAGTGGAAAAGCCAAACTTCACATGCCACAAATGCAAGCTTGTGTCCCTGTTGGAGGAAAAGTTGCAAAATCTCGAAGAGAGGTTAGCTACGTTGAAGATCATTAAGGAAGGTGAAGAGTTCTTGGACAGAGCAGAATTATCTCTACATGTTACAGAAAGAGAAGAAATTCGAAGTACACCTGAAGAAACAGAGGAATGGAGACATGTGACCCAGAGAAGCAGGAGGATCAGGAGGCAGTCAGCACCCATACTGCTCAGAAACCAGTACCAGGCTCTCACGCAGGAAAACGATGAAGAAATACATCAGGATAAGACTTTGCCAACAAACAGCAACCTTGTACGCCTTCAGAGTCCTCCTGGATGGAGAAAGAAAAATGTTGTGAAGAAGAAACGGAGAGTGGTGGTCATGGGGGATTCCCTGCTGAGAGGAACAGAGGCCGCTATCTGCAGACCGGATATAACTACAAGAGAAATGTGCTGTCTTCCAGGTGCAAAAATTAAAGATGTGTCTGACAGGATATCAGGACTCTTCAGACCTACAGATGACTACCCATTCCTGCTACTACATGTGGGGACAAATGACACCACAAGAAACGACCTGGAAATCATCTGCAGAGACTTTGAAGACTTAGGCAAGAAAGTGAAAGAACTGGGAGCGCAGGTGGTCTTCTCTTCCATCCTCCCAGTGGATGGCCATGGAACAAGGAGGTGGAATAAGATTCTGCAGGTGAACAACTGGCTACGTCGATGGTGCCGTCAGCAAGGATTTGGATTTCTGGATCACGGAGTGAACTACTTATACGATGGACTACTTGCTAGAGATGGGGTGCACCTTACGAAGACTGGAAAGCATGTATTTGGAAGTCGCCTTGCTACACTTGTATGGAGAGCTTTAAACTAGAACAACATGGGAAGGGAAGCAAAAGACCAGAAAAAGCCATACACCTGACAAATGCTATTGAGAACTCTGCTATTAGAAGTGGAAAGGAAGAACAAAGACGAAAGAATCTAATTAATAAAAATATTGGAGAAAGAGAAACCAATCACAAACTAAAATGTTTCTATACTAATGCACAAAGCATGGGCAACAAACAAGGAGAATTGGAACTACTAACACAGGAACAGAAATATGATGTAATTGGAATCACTGAAACTTGGTGGGACAATACACATGATTGGAATACAAGACTAGAAGGATACAACTTATTTGCAAGAAACAGACTTGATAAACGAGGAGGGGGTGTCGCATTGTATGTTCGAAATGCGTATATCTGCACAGAGATTGAAGCTTCAGAGACTGGGAGTTCTGTGGAAACTGTTTGGGTAAGAATACAAGGACAGAACAATGGAAAGGACACCATTGTAGGCATTTACTACAGGCCGCCTGTGCAAGCCGAATATATAGATGAACTCTTTATGCATCAGATGGCCAAGTTCTCCAAAAAATATGACATAGTTGTCATGGGAGATTTCAACTATCCAGACATTTGTTGGGAATCTCTCTCAGGCAAAACTAACAGGTCAAGGAAATTCTTATCCTCTCTTGCTGACAACTTTATCTTCCAAAAGGTAAGGGAGAAAACAAGGGGAATTGCTACCTTGGATCTAATCCTTATAAACAGGGAGGAAATGGTTGAGGAGGTAAAAGTGGCTGGGACCCTAGGAGGTAGCGACCATGCTATTTTAGAATTTTGGATTACTAGAGGTGGAAGACCTGTGAAGACTCAGACGTCAAGGTTAGATTTCAGAAAGGCAGATTTTAAGGGATTCAGAAAGAGAATTGGAGGGATCCAATGGCTGGATATCCTTAAAGACAAAAATGTCCAGGAAGGATGGGAAATCTTGAAAAATGAAATTCTCAAAGCACAGTTGTTAACAATTCCGAAAAGAGGGAAGAATAGGAAGCATTTAAGGAAACCAGGATGGATGAACACAGAACTTAAGCACATGCTAAAAAGGAAGAAAAAAATGTTTATAAAATGGAAAGAGGGAGGCATATCTAAAGAAGAATATAATGCTGTCTGCAGAACCTGCAGGGCACAAATCAGATTATCTAAAGCTGAAAATGAACTGAGGCTTGCAAGAGATGTCAAAAGCAATAATAAAGGATTTTGGGGATATGTCAAAAGTAAAAGAAAAGTCAAAGATGCTATAGGATTTTTACAGGATGAAAATGATGAAATGGTAAGACAGGATGTTGAGAAGGCTGAACTTTTAAATTCCTATTTTGCATCTGTTTTCTCTCAGAAAGGAAATGCAACATCAACTGTTATTCACTGTCCTATTAAGGGAATAGAAGAATCCAGGATATCTATAAACAGAAAGATAGTGAGGAAACACTTAGCTAACCTAAATGAATTCAAGTCTCCAGGTCCAGATGAATTACACCCCAGAGTACTGAAGGAGATAGCAGAAGAAATTTTTGAACCCCTCTCCATAATCTTTGAAAATTCTTGGAGAACAGGAGAAGTGCCAGAAGACTGGAGAAGAGCAAATGTTGTTCCTATCTTCAAAAAGGGGAAGAAGGTGGACCCAGGCAACTATAGGCCGGTGAGTCTGACTTCTATACCAGGAAAGATCTTTGAACAAATTATTAAACAACATGTATGTCAATACCTGGATAAGAATGAAGTGATTAAACAGAGTCAGCATGGGTTTCTAACTAATAAGTCATGTCAGACTAACTTAATTTCCTTCTATGACGGTATCACTGATTGGGTGGATCAAGGAAATGCTGTAGATATAGTATATCTTGACTTCAGCAAAGCATTTGACAAAGTCTCTCATACAATCCTTATTGAAAAAATGACTAAGTATGGAATGGACAAGGCAACTGTTAGGTGGATTCATAACTGGCTTAGTGATCGGACCCAAAGAGTGGTCGTAAATGGCTGTACATCCAGTTGGAAGAATGTCTCAAGTGGGGTACCACAGGGCTCTGTCCTGTGCCCTGTATTGTTCAACATCTTTATCAACGATTTAGATGAAGGAATTGAGGGTAAACTGATTAAATTTGCTGATGACACAAAGCTAGGAGGGATAGCTAATACTAGAGAAGAGAGAGAGAGGATTCAAAAAGATTTAAATAAACTGGAGAAGTGGGCAGCAACTAACAGAATGGTTTTTAACAGGGAGAAATGCAAAGTACTACATCTGGGCAATAAAAATGAAAAAAGCATATATAGAATGGGAGGACTAGGGCTAAGTGACAGCACATGTGAAAAAGACTTGGGTATACTAATAGATCACAGACTGAATATGAGTCAACAGTGTGATGCAGCAGCAAAAAAGGCAAATGCAATTCTTGGATGTATTAACAGAAGCATACAGTCTAGATCACGTGAAGTCATTATTTCCCTCTACTCCTCTTTGGTCAGACCTCATCTGGAATATTGTGTCCAGTTTTGGGCACCACATTTTAAAAAAGACATCAACAAACTGGAGCAAGTTCAGAAAAGAGCGACCAGAATGGTGACCGGTCTGCAAACCCTGTCTTATGAGGAAAGGTTGCAGGATTTGGGAATGTTTAGTTTGCAAACGAGAAGACTGAGAGGAGACTTAATAGCTGTCTACAAATATCTAAAGGGCTGTCACATTGTAGAAGGATCAACTTTATTCTCATTTGCACAAGGAAAGACTAGAAGCAATGGGATGAAACTGAATGGGAAGAGACACAGATTAGATATTAGAAAAAACTTTTTGACAGTTAGAGTGATCAATGAGTGGAACAGGCTGCCACGAGAAGTGGTGAGTTCTCCTTCAATGGAAGTCTTCAAACAGAGGCTGGACAGACATCTGACTGGGATGATTTAGCGAATCCTGCTTTGAGCAGGGGGTTGGACCAGATGGCCCAGGAGGTCCCTTCCAACTCTACGATTCTATGATTCTATGATTCCACCCGCAGAGCCACACTCCACATAGAGAATAATGGAGCCTCCAGCACCGACCTCCACCCGCAGAGCCACACTCCACATAGAGAATAATGGGGCCTCCAGCACCGACCTCCACCCGCAGAGCCGCACTCCACATAGAGAATAATGGAGCCTCCAGCACCGACCTCCACCTGCAGAGCCCCACTCCACATAGAGAATAATGGAGCCTCCAGCACCGACCTCCACCTGCAGAGCCCCACTCCACATAGAGAATAATGGAGCCTCCAGCACCGACCTCCACCCGCAGAGCCGCACTCCACATAGAGAATAATGGAGCCTCCAGATCCGACCTCCACATAGAGAATAATGGAGCCTCCAGCACCGACCTCCACCCGCAGAGCCGCACTCCACATAGAGAATAATGGGGCCTCCAGCACCGACCTCCACCCGCAGAGCCACACTCCACATAGAGAATAATGGAGCCTCCGGCACCGACCTCCACCCGCAGAGCCGCACTCCACATAGAGAATAATGGAGCCTCCAGATCCGACCTCCACATAGAGAATAATGGAGCCTCCTGATCCGACCTCCACATAGAGAATAATGGGGCCTCCAGCACCGACCTCCACCCGCAGAGCCACACTCCACATAGAGAATGGAGCCTCCAGCACCGACCTCCACCCGCAGAGCCGCACTCCACATAGAGAATAATGGGGCCTCCAGCACCGACCTCCACCCGCAGAGCCGCACTCCACATAGAGAATAATGGGGCCTCCAGCACCGACCTCCACCCGCAGAGCCGCACTCCACATAGAGAATAATGGGGCCTTCAGCACCGACCTCCTCCCGCAGAGCCGCACTCCACATAGAGAATAATGGAGCCTCCAGCACCGACCTCCACCCGCAGAGCCGCACACCACATAGAGAATAATGGAGCCTCCAGCACCGACCTCCACCCGCAGAGCCGCACTCCACATAGAGAATAATGGAGCCTCCAGCACTGACCTCCACCCGCAGAGCCGCACTCCACATAGAGAATAATGGAGCCTCCAGCACCGACCTCCACCCGCACTCCACATAGAGAATAATGGAGCCTCCAGCACCGACCTCCACCCGCAGAGCCGCACTCCACATAGAGAATAATGGAGCCTCCAGCACCGACCTCCACCCGCAGAGCCGCACTCCACATAGAGAATAATGGGGCCTCCAGCACCGACCTCCACCCGCAGAGCCGCACTCCACATAGAGAATAATGGGGCCTCCAGCACCGACCTCCACCCGCAGAGCCGCACTCCACATAGAGAATAATGGGACCTCCAGCACCGACCTCCACCCGCAGAGCCGCACTCCACATAGAGAATAATGGAGCCTCCAGCACTGACCTCCACCCGCAGAGCCGCACTCCACATAGAGAATAATGGAGCCTCCAGCACCGACCTCCACCCGCACTCCACATAGAGAATAATGGAGCCTCCAGCACCGACCTCCACCCGCAGAGCAGCACTCCACATAGAGAATAATGGAGCCTCCAGCACCGACCTCCACCCGCAGAGCCGCACTCCACATAGAGAATAATGGGGCCTCCAGCACCGACCTCCACCCGCAGAGCCGCACTCCACATAGAGAATAATGGGGCCTCCAGCACCGACCTCCACCCGCAGAGCCGCACTCCACATAGAGAATAATGGGACCTCCAGCACCGACCTCCACCCGCAGAGCCGCACTCCACATAGAGAATAATGGAGCCTCCAGCACCGACCTCCACCCGCAGAGCCGCACTCCACATAGAGAATAATGGAGCCTCCAGCACCGACCTCCACATAGAGAATAATGGAGCCTCCAGCACCGACCTCCACCCGCAGAGCCGCACTCCACATACATGGCTGCTCTCAGTGCTCTGTGCTGTGCGCACAGGACCTGTGATGAGGTCACAGGAGGGGAGGAGACAGGGGTCACATGATCGGGGGCCCTGACACCTTACCTCCTGTGAGCTCATCACAAGCCTTTGCACGCTACCAGCAGCATCGGCGTTCAGGCTACTTGTAGATGCTGCTGGTAGCAGAGCACATAATGCCGCCCCCACGGTCACTCGCTTTTAGGTGGGGAGAAGATGGAGTGCCATTGCAGCAGCCAGCAGGAATGTGGTGGGGGCCCCCTTAGAAGCTCTTGTGGTGGGGGCCCCGGGGCTGAAGCCCCGCCTGCCCTGCCTATAATCCGGCCCTGCGCGGTGGCGGATTATAATGGGGCAATTTACTGGCCTGGGCTGTGGGCCCCTTAACCCCACTGGGCCCAGGGCAACTGCCCAAATTGACCTCATTATAATCCGCCACTGTGGACTCCTATATGTGGGAGAAACCACACAACCCATAAAAGACAGGATTTCAAAGCACAAATCTACGATCAGGTGTAAAAATCTACTTCTTCCAATCCCATTACATTTTGTTACAGCGGGTGATAACATTGCCCAACTGAAATTTCAAATATTAGAGCAGGTACAGATACCACGCAGGGGAGGTAACCGTATTAATCTATTAAAAAGGAGAGAAGCATATTGGATTCATGAATTGAATTCATTGGCACCGAAGGGGCTAAATAAAGAATACGACTTGCAATCTTTTTTGACATCTTAAATATACTACTATTTACAGAATGGTTCTCCTGATGTGTCTCTTTCTCTCTCTATTTAATTGTCTCAGTGGTTTTTCAACATGCTTACCCATTTATATGCTATATTTTATGATAAGACTACTATTCTTATATAACTGACAATCTTAATCTCTATTTCAGAATGCCCGGAATTGAATGTTATGAAATACTATCTGTGAGCACGGACCAACACTGGGCACGTCACCCTATGCACTGCCTATCGCATATATGTCCGGTATATAGTGCTACACGTACCGAGCACCTTAGCGCTGTGATCATGATAACAATTCACCATGACTGACAGTGATGTTTCACGCCCCCCTCTCCTCCCATGCCCTTCCTGGCTGTGGAACGCAACATGGCGCCGATGACCCGCACGCTAGGGCACTTCCGCCCCCGTACTTCCGGTCGGCGGTATCAGCCTCCATGTATGTGGAACGCAGTGTGACACTGGTGAGCCGCACGCTAAGGGCACTTCCGCCCCTGAACTTCCTGAAGGGATGATAGCCTCTAGATATAAATATGGCACCAGCAATAAACGGGCGCACTTCATGCAGCACCGATGACCAGCGGTGGAAATCACGTCCATATGCCCTCACATCGCTCAAATCTTCTACCGGTAAGGCACAGAAGTCCTTAATCAGTAAAGTGCTCACTTATTCCCTCTTTAGGGTATCGCCACTAATCTTGAGCCTCTCTTAATTCACAGATAACCAGTCCATTATACCTAGTCACAGTTATCTGCGGTATGTAAAATGACTATATCACTACGGGCTCACTGGGATCCCAGGGGGATAATCAATTCAATGACTAAACAGCTACACCGTTCCTTTATAGTACAGATGTCCCTATTAAACATATACATTCAGTACAGTATATTGGTACGTGCTCTGTTATTTTGGTGTACTTCAGTGCAAATATGATTCCTATTTCTAATTATCCTGCTTGTTTGCTGTAATATTTGTATGGTGTGCAGCAAAAAACGCCATTTAAAACACTATTGTACCCAGCAATATTATGTTGTATATATTTTTGTTTATTTTTGTAACTTCTTTGTTTCAGTACAATGACAAAGGTCATTATTGACCGAACGTTTACTGTATGTACTGCACTTATTAAATATTCATTGTCACTTGCATCTCCACGTGTGTGTGCCAAGTTAATTTGCACTTGGACTCATTGCTGGCCACCTTAGAAGTCTCCAGTGCTTTCTCTCAGACCATTTTCTAGTGCTGTTTGAAGTGTGTTTTGGGTCATTGTCCTGCTGGAAGACCCATGACCTCTGAGGGAGACCCAGCTTTCTCACACTGGGCGCTACATTATGCTGCAAAATTTGTTGGTAGTCTTCAGACTTCATAATGCCATTCACACGGTCAAGCAGTCCAGTGCCAGAGGCAGCAAAGCAACCCCAAAACATCAGGGAACCTCCGCCATGTTTGACTGTAGGGACCGTGTTCTTTTCTTTGAATGCCTCTTTTTTTCTCCTGTAAACTCTATGTTGATGCCTTTGCCCAAAAAGCTCTACTTTTGTCTCATCTGACCAGAGAACATTCTTCCAAAACGTTTTAGGCTTTTTCAGGTAAGTTTTGGCAAACTCCAGCCTGGCTTTTTTATGTCTCGGGGTAAGAAGTGGGGTCTTCCTTGGTCTCCTACCATACAGTCCCTTTTCATTCAGATGCCGACGGATAGTACGGGTTGGCACTGTTGTACCCTCAGTCTGCAGGGCAGCTTGAACTTGTTTGGATGTTAGTCAAGGTTCTTTATCCAACATTCGCACAATCTTGCGTTGAAATCTCTTGTCAATTTTTCTTTTCCGTCCACATCTAGGGAGGTTAGCCACAGTGCCATGGGCTTTAAACTTCTTGATGACACTGCGCACGGTAGACACAGGAACATTCAGATGGACTTGTAGCCTTGAGATTGCTCATGCTTCCTCACAATTTGGTTTCTCAAGTCCTCAGACAGTTCTTTGGTCTTCTTTCTTTTCTCCATGCTCAATGTGGTACACACAAGGACACAGGACAGAGGTTGAGTCAACTTTAATCCATGTCAACTGGCTACAAGTGTGATTTAGTTATTGCCAACACCTGTTTGGTGCCACAGGTAAGTTACAGGTGCTGTTAATTACACAAATTAGAGAAGCATCACATGATTTTTCAAAGAGTGCCAATACTTTTGTCCACCCTCTTTTTTATGTTTGGTGTGGAATTATATCCAATTTGGCTTTAGGACAATTCTTTTTGTGTTTTTTCATTTAAGACAAATTAAATGAAGATAATACCAAATAATTTGTGTTTGCAATCATTTTCAGGAAGAAACTGAGTATTATCTGACAGAATTGCAGGGGTGTCAATACTTTTGGCCACAACTGTACATACATACTACATACAACATGCTACAGACATACAACATACATACATACTACATACAACATACATACATTCATACAATACATACATACTGCATACAATACATTCATACAATACATACATAGACATACAGTATATATAACATAGAGTACATACTCACCAATACTTGTCACATTGTTCCCCGAAGCCAGTGTCATCTAAGGAAAAATCTGAAAATAACAAACAAGCCATATACTCCCTGATCCGCAGAAATCCACGCGTGTCCCACGTCGATCTCCCGTGGAGAGCAGCAGCATCAGCTGATGCGACCGCTCTCTAGGGGCTCAAGGAATCCAGTGTTGGGAGGTATGTATCCTTCCGCACTGTATTCCTCCGCCACTGTAAAAAAATAGTCCCTAGTCTCACTTTTGGCATTGCTGTGTGAAAAAGTTCCCACACAGCATTTGCCATAATGTGAGACCAGGGACTATTTTTTTACAGTGGCTGAGGAATACAGTGCAGAAGGATACCTACCTCCTGACACTGGATTCCTGAGCCCTGTAGAGAGCGGTCGCATCAGCTGATGCTGCTGCTCTCCACGGGAGATCGGCGTGGGACACTCACTCGTGGATTTCTGCCGATCAGGGAGTATTTGGTGGTTTGTTATTTTCATATTTTTCCTTAGATGACACTGGCTTCGGGGATCAAAGTGACAAGTATTGGTGAGTATGTACTCTGTGTTATATGTACTGTATGTCTATATGTATGTATTGTATGAATGTATTGTATGCAGTATGTATGTTGTATGTCTGTAGAATGTTGTATGTATGTATGTAGTATATATGTATGTTGTATGAATGTAGCATACAGTGGGGCAAAAAAGTATTTAGTCAGTCAGCAATAGTGCAAGTTCCACCACTTAAAAAGATGAGAGGCGTCTGTAATTTACATCATAGGTAGACCTCAACTATGGGAGACAAACTGAGAAAAAAAAATCCAGAAAATCACATTGTCTGTTTTTTTTCATTTTATTTGCATATTATGGTGGAAAATAAGTATTTTGTCAGAAACAAAATTTCATCTCAATACTTTGTGATATATCCTTTGTTGGCAATGACAGAGGTCAAGCGTTTTCTGTAAGTCTTCACAAGGTTGCCACACACTGTTGTTGGTATGTTGGCCCATTCCTCCATGCAGATCTCCTCTAGAGCAGTGATGTTTTTGGCTTTTCACTTGGCAACACGGACTTTCAACTCCCTCCAAAGGTTTTCTATAGGGTTGAGATCTGGAGACTGGCTAGGCCACTCCAGGACCTTGAAATGCTTCTTACGAAGCCACTCCTTCGTTGCCCTGGCGGTGTGCTTTGGATCATTGTCATGTTGAAAGACCCAGCCACGTTTCATCATCAATGCCCTTGCTAATGGAAGGAGGTTTGCACTCAAAATCTCACGATACATGGCCCCATTCATTCTTTCATGTACCCGGATCAGTCGTCCTGGCCCCTTTGCAGAGAAACAGCCCCAAAGCATGATGTTTCCACCACCATGCTTTACAGTAGGTATGGTGTTTGATGGATGCAACTCAGTATTCTTTTTCCTCCAAACACGACAAGTTGTGTTTCTACCAAACAGTTCCAGTTTGGTTTCATCAGACCATAGGACATTCTCCCAAAACTCCTCTGGATCATCCAAATGCTCTCTAGCAAACTTCAGACGGGCCCGGACATGTACAGGCTTAAGCAGTGGGACACGTCTGGCACTGCAGGATCTGAGTCCATGATGGCGTAGTGTGTTACTTATGGTAGGCCTTGTTACATTGGTCCCAGCTCTCTGCAGTTCATTCACTAGGTCCCCCCGCGTGGTTCTGGGATTTTTGCTCACCGTTCTTGTGATCATTCTGGGATTTTGCGTGGAGCACCAGATCGAGGGAGATTATCAGTGGTCTTGTATGTCTTCCATTTTCTAATTATTGCTCCCACAGTTGATTTCTTCACTCCAAGCTGGTTGGCTATTGCAGATTCAGTCTTCCCAGCCTGGTGCAAGGCTACAATTTTGTTTCTGGTGTCCTTTGACAGCTCTTTGGTCTTCACCATAGTGGAGTTTGGAGTCAGACTGTTTGAGGGTGTGCACAGGTGTCTTTTTATACTGATAACAAGTTTAAACAGGTGCCATTACTACAGGTAATGAGTGGAGGAAAGAGGAGACTCTTAAAGAAGAAGTTACAGGTCTGTGAGAGCCAGAAATCTTGATTGCTTGTTTCTGACCAAATACTTATTTTCCACCATAATATGCAAATAAAAGGAAAAAAAAACAGACAATGTAATTTTCTGGATTTTTTTTTCTCAGTTTGTCTCCCATAGTTGAGGTCTACCTATGATGTAAATTACAGACGCCTCTCATCTTTTTAAGTGGTGGAACTTGCACTATTGCTGACTGACTAAATACTTTTTTGCCCCACTGTATATGTAGCATGTATGTAGTATATATGTATGTTGTATGAATGTAGTATATATGTAGTATGTATGTAGTATGTATGTACTATGTATGTATGTTGTATGTAGTATGTATGTTGTATGAATGTAGTATGTATGTTGTATGTAGTATATATGTAGTATGTAGTATATATGTATGTTATATGAATATAGTATATATGTAGCATGTATGTAGTATGTATGTACTATGTATGTATGTTGTATGTAGTATGTAAGTTGTATGAATGTAGTATATATGAAGCATGTATGTAGTATGTAGTATGTATGTATGTTGTATGAATGTAGTATGTATGTATGTTGTATATATGTATGTTGTATGAATGTAGTATATATTTAGCATGTATGTAGTATATATGTATGTTGTATGAATGTAGTATATAGGAAGCATGTATGTAGTATGTAGTATGTATGTATGTTGTATGTAGTATATATGTAGTATGTAGTATATATGTATGTTGTATGAATGTAGTATATATGAAGCATGTATGTAGTATGTAGTATGTATGTATGTTGTATGAATGTAGTATGTATGTATGTTGTATATATGTATGTTGTATGAATGTAGTATATATGTAGCATGTATGTTGTATGTAGTATATATGTATGTTGTATGAATGTAGTATATATGAAGCATGTATGTAGTATGTAGTATGTATGTATGTAGTATATATGTAGTATGTAGTATATACGTATGTTGTATGAATGTAGTATATATGTAGCATGTATGTAGTATGTAGTATATATGTATGTTGTATGTATGTAGCATGTATGTATGTATGTTGTATGAATGTTGTATATATGTAGTATGTAGTATGTATATATGTAGTATGTATGTAGTATGTATGTAGTATATATGTATGTTGTATGAATGTAGTATATATGTAGCATGTATGTAGTATGTATGTATGCTGTATGAATGTAGTATATATGTAGTATGTACGTAGTATGTATGTAGTATGTTTTTTTTCTTTTACATTCAACACATTAGCCGGATGATGGGACTACTACTGTCCCATCATTGGCTAATGTGTCAATCACTGTCATTGTAGCAGGCATCGCCCGATGGGACTTGTAGTCCCATCGGACAATGCCTGCACACACATAAGACCCCCGGCAGGCCCGTACAGACCACCGACAGCCAGCACAGGCCCCCGGCAGGCCGGCACAGGCCCCCAAGAGGCCCATACAGACCACCGGCAGCCGCACAGGCCCCCGACAGGCCGGCACAGGCCCCCGAGAGGCCCGTACAGCCCACCGAGAGGCCCGTAAAGACCCCGACTGCACACACAGACACGCACAGTGTCTGCCCACGCACCGCCCACACTCTTCCCCCCTCCCGGACAGGCTGTACAAGGCAACAAAGGGGTTTTTTCAATTCTGATATTTCTGTCCCATTGACTTGAAAGGGATTTCCGGGATCGGAATCGGCGATACCCGATACTTTTTTTAGATCGGCGGATCCATTCCGATCCGATATTTTTCAGTATCGGGTGGTATCGCTCAACACTAGTAATAATACAAGGAGAGAACAACGGAAAGGACACCATTGTAAGCATTTACTACAGGCTGCCTGTGCAAGCTGAAGATATAGATGAACTCTATGCATCAAAAGGCCAAGTTCTCCAAAAAATATGGCATAGTGGTCATGGGAGATTTCAACTATTTGTTGGGAATCTCAGGCAAAAGTAATGGATCCAGCAAATTCGTTTATTCTCTTGATGGCAACTTTATAATCCAAAAGGTAGAAGAGAGAACAAGGGCATCCACTAACTTGGATCTAATCCTCATAAACAGGGAGGAAATAGTTGAGGAGGTAAGAGTGGCTGGTATCCTTGGAGGCAGTGACGAATCAAACTTCAAGGTTGGATTTCAGAAAGGCATATTTTAAGTGACTCAGAAAAAGGATAGGAGGGATACAATGGCTGGATGTAATTAAGGACAGATATGTCCAGAAAGGGTGGGACATTTTGAAAAATTAGATTCTCAAAGCACAATCGTTAACAATTCCAAAAAGAGGGAAGAATACGAAGCATTTAAGGAAACCAGGATGGATGAACACAGAACTTAAACACAAGCTAAAAGGAAGAAAGAAATGTTCATCAAATTGAAAGAGGGAGGCATATCTAAGGAAGAATATAATGCTGTCTGCAGAACATGCAGGGCACGAATCAGATTATCTAAAGCTGATAACGAATTAAGGCTTGCAAGAGATGACAGAAGCAAATATTGTCCCTATCTTCAAAAAGGGGATGAAGGAATTTAATTTTTCTTCTATGACAAAATCACTGACTGGGTGGATCAGGGATACACAGTAGATATAGTATATCTTATCTTCAGCAAAGCATTTAACAAAGTATCTCACACAATCCTTATTGAAAAAATGACCAACTATGGAATGGACAAGGCAACTGATAGGTGAATTCATAACTGGCTTAATGATCAGACACAAAGAGTGGTCATAAATGGCTGCACATCCAGTTATAAGAATGCCTCAAGTGGGGTACCACAGGGTTCTGTCCTGGACCCTGTGTTGTTGAACATCATTACCAATGATTTAGATGAAAAAATTAAGGTTACATAAGCATACAGTCTAGATCACGTGAACTAATTATCCCCCTCTACTCCTCCTTTCACATTAGTTTGGATGTGCCAGTCAGTTTTTTTTGTCTCTCTACTCCTCCTCGGTCAGACCTCATCTAGGATACTGTGTCCAGTTCTGGACACCAAATTTTAAAAAAGACATGAACAAACTGGTGCAAGTACAGAGAAGAGCAACCAGGATGGTTACCAGTTTGCAAACAATGTCCTATGTGGATTGATTAGGCTACTTTCACATTTCTGGTTTTTATCATCTGCCACGATGCGGCAAAATTTTGTAAAACCGGATCCGGCACCGGTTGTCACCAGATCCGTTTTTTTTACCATAGACTTTCATTATTGCCGCATTGCACCGGATAGGCATGCATCGTGTCTGGCTTTTGCCGGATATGGCAAAAATTGCCTGTCCGGCGACTGCAAAAACCGTTCCCTGCAATGTTTTTTTGGAGCGCCGGACCGTTTTTTACAACAGCGCATGCCCGGAAGATGTGAATATTAACCCTAGAAGAGCATGCCCGGAAGATGTGAATAAAGAATCAATCTCTCTCTCTCACCCCCGCTCTCTCTCTCACCCCCGGATCCACGGTTTCTCATGCGATGTCGCTTTAAATGTCGGCTGCACCGTATCCGGTGACAAATGATGATCCGGTGTCTACGGCTGCTGCCGGATCCGGTTTCACAACTTTTCGCCGCAGCACGCCGGATGAGAAAAAGCGGAAATGTGAAAGTAGCCTAAGAGGATTTGGGAATGTTTATCTTGCAAAAGAATGACAGGAGACTTAATAGCTGTCTACAAATATCTGAAGGGCTGTCACATTGTAGAGGGTTCTTCCTTATTCTCATTTGCACAAAGAAATACTGGAAGCAATAAAGCTGAGTGGAAGAAGATACAGATTAGATATTAGAAAAAACTTTTTGACCGTGAGTGTGATCAAGGAGTGGAACAGGCTGCCACAAGAGGTGGTGAGTTCTCCTTCAATGGAAGTCTTCAAACAGAGGCTGGAAAGACATCTGTCTGAGATGGTTTAGTGAATCCTGCATTGAGCATGGGGTTGAAACAGAAGATCCTGTAGGTCCCTTCCAACTCTACCTTTCCATGTTTCTATGTTTCTAGATTGTCTCATATTTATCGGCTATTGGTGATATTTCCTTTTCGGACACAAACCGTAAGTGGATTAAGAGAAGGAGCATGAAGACTGGGAAGCCTTTCAAACCTGGAGTATAATAGTAAATTGAATCAGTTACTTATTTAGGCTCATCTAGCTACAATGTTATTTAACTGTAAAACTCTTTGAAAAAAATCATTTCTCATTAAATTTGGTTCTGCTACATCTGTATTGAATGTAATTACTTGTAAGATTTGTAACCAAATTACAATCGCACTAAATTCACCCCCCGCACTCCCCAGTATTAATACAAAACCCAGTGTCGTATCACCCTAATTTTATCACTTATTTTTTACCTAGATGCCGACATTCTGATCCCCTGTAGCTTTTTGACCCACATCTTCTCATTAAAATTCAGCTTTGGAATTACCTGCCTTCATGCCAAAAAAAAAAGAGAGAAAATAATCATAAGCGGAAGGCGGAAGCATTTCTATAATTAAAAATGAATTTACAAAGTAAATGATTTGAGGAGTCTAAAATGAATAATTTACTTTATCTTAAATGTGCGCTTTTCTAATTGGACTGCATACATGGACAGGTTATTTTAAAATTAATTATCACATGAATTAGATAAAATATCCAAATTAAGCAGTTCATTAACACGTAGAGGAACCCTAATAGGAGAAATGCAATTTAGACATTTTTCATAAATAATTGCAGAAAGATGTGTCTGATATATTTATAGTTTAGTATTAATGGCTTTTGCCATTAGAAGAGTATGTGTACATAGCTCCATGTTCTGTCGCCTTGGGCTACCTAAGGAGATCCTTACTGATCAAGAGACTCCTTTTATGCCCAAGGTGGTTTCCAAGGATGGAAGGGACTTGGACATGTTACTGCCCTACTTGATGTTTGCCATTCGTGAGGTACCGCAGTCTTCCACGGGATTTTCACCTTTTGAGCTACTGTATGGCAGGCATCCTAGGGGCCTGTTGGACGCAGCTAAAGAGGTGTGGGAGCAGGAAGCTACGTCACATAAGAGTATAATAGAGCATGTGGCCAGTTTCGAGGACCGGTTCGCAGCAGTCATGCCCATAGTAAAAGAGAATTTGGTGGATGCTCAGGCAGCTCAGAGCTGGACGTATTAATATTATTCATTTTTATAGCGCCATTTATTCCATGGCGGTTACAAGTGAAAAAGGGGCATACAAAGACAAGCACAATAAACATGAGCAATACAAGGCACACACAAGCACAAAAGGAGAGAGGATCCTGCCCGCGAGGACTCACAGTCTAGAGGGGATGGGTGAGGATTCACTAGGAAAGGGTAGAGCTGGTCATACAGTGGTTCAGTAGACTGAGTATCACTGCAGGTTGTAGGCTTTCTGGAAGAGGTCTTCAGGTTCTTTTTGAAGTATTGTGTGGTAGGCAAAAGTCTAATATTTTGGGGTAGAGAGTTACAGAGTATGGGGTAAGCACAGGTGAAGTCTTGTATGCGGTTGTGGGAAGAAGAGTGAAGAGGTGAGTAGAGAAGGATATCTTGAGAGGATCGAAGGTTGCGTGTAGGTAAATACAGGGAGGGCATGTCACAGATGTATGGAGGAGACAGGTTGTGGATGGCTTTCTATGTCATAGTTAGTGTTTTGAACTGGAGCCTCTGAACAATAGGAAGCCAGTGAAGGGCTTGCCAGAGAGGAGAGGCTGGGGAATAATGGGGAGACAGGTGGATTAGTCGGGCAGCAGAGTTTAGGAAAGATTGGAGTGGCTCAAGAGTGCTAGAGGGGAGGCCAGAGAGTGGGAGGTTGCAATAGTCAAGGCAGGAGATGATAAGGGCGTGCACTAGGGTTTTCGTAGTTTCTTGGTCAAGGAATGTACGATCCGAGTCGGCAGGAGGAGGCAAGGGCTTGGATATGTGGCTTGAAAGAGAGGGTAGAGTTGAGGATCACCCTGAGGCACCGAGCATGTGTAGGGAAGGTGACCTGATGGACGGACGGACCTGTCAGAATAGAGAAGGGAAGGTTTGCACAGTTTAGACAGGTGTCAGTTACTACAGTGGGGAAACAGCTGAGAAAGTGTAGTGGACGTGCAGTACCTTGCATTGACCATTAGAGGGCAGGGAGGAGTGTGAGCAAAGGACTTGACATCAGCTTAGGGCTTAGGAAACCGTTGGTCATGGGGGCGGAGTTACAGGGAACCAGGAAAGATATAAATTTGAAGGAGGGTTCCAGAAAGTTCCAGTCCCCAGAGGGAGCTCCAGTGACAGGAGGACTACGACAGTTTGTGCACTGTGAGGAAAACCAAACAAGGAGGACTGAGGAGAGAGAAAGTCAGGGGGGTGGTCCTGACAGGAAGAATCGCAGCATAGACTAGACACCGGGTGTAGGACACCGTATTTGCCACGACGTCTGACCAGTGAAACTACTGTTGGTGTACAGGCCTACGGCAGCCACAGTGACGGAGCTGACAGGAGCATCGAAGAGTGAAAAAGGTACAGGATGTACATATACGTCTTAGGTGAAAAGTACGGTGTGTGAAGCGGCCCTGAACACGGAGGGCCGTGAGGAAGGTACTGTGTCGCATTGTGAGGACCGTCAGTCGGACGGCGAGAGCACGAATAAAACTTGGACCTGTTGCACCCAGAACCTGCCTCAATCTTGTCTCTGTTTTGTCTCTGCGCGGTATACAGAGGGACCACCCCCCAGCTCGGCCCACCGACTCTACACTTGGCGTAGTCGGCAGGATTGCCGCCGCTAATACGTCATCTTCTGCGGCAGGCCTGCCCTAAAGAATGGAGAAAGACTTGGACTACACTGCTTGGATTACAAATACCTGTGGATTACAAATAACCCACCTGTGGATTACAATTTGGGAGCGCTGTGGCGTATCTGCCTCACCAGCAGAAGATCCGGGGAGGTACCAGGACTGGTGCAAGATGTCGGTGATGCTTCAGTGCAGAGGAAAGATTCAGGTGTTTGGTGTAGTTCTCAGTGGACTGGGGCCCCCTCCTACGTACCCCGGGGGCCAGCGCTATGTACCGGGAGGCCGATGCTCCCCCATACTGGACCCTGACAAGTGGGTGGAAAGGCCTGCCAATGCCCCACCCAGCAGAGGGAGTGGCACAGGGAAAAAGTTTGGCTGCGGCTGTCTGGCGCCATTTGAGTGCTGCCCATCGGACGATATGAGACGCTGTGGATGTCGGGGCATCGGGCGCCTGGAGTGGCGGTGGCGCCGGGAGGTCAAGACACGCCAAGAAACGTTCCTTCCAGAGTCACGAGCAGGCAGCAGGACGGTGAGCGGGAAAGCAGAGCCGGTGTGGAACCAGTGGGAGCGGCTACAGAAGTTGACAGCGGAGAGCCTCCCTGTGGAACCGATGAGCCCGGAGGTTAGCCCCACCGGACGGTGGGGTGAAGAGAGGAAACTGTGGAAGGAACCGCGTGATGACATAACGGAGGCCGCGGCGCCGGGGAAGGTGAGAGATCCTCCGGCCCCGACAGTGGCTCCGCAAGCGGCCCCCACCATTCGGCTGCAGCATGCGGCAGCCTGTGTACCCGAGAGACCGATCACAAGAGGTCCGCCCCTCTATGCTGAATTGAGCGGGACCCCCGCTCCGAGTCCTGCACCACCCCGCCCGAAGACACCATGCATGGTGCCGCCGGAGCGGAGCCTGATCCCAGAGGGAGCTGTTGCACTTCCCCTGCCGCTGGTGACCCCAGCTCTAAAATCGGTCACTACCCCGGGCCCGGCTGAAACATCAAGTGCGGCCTACCCGGCGGCCACGGTTATGCCGGTACTGGAACCGGCTGCATCCTATTTGGCTGACCCTGTGACCCAGCCTACCGAGAACACAGCTGTTCCCATCCGCCGTTCGGCTCCAGCAGCTGCTGGGCCTCAGAAACCATCGGCTGCCTCTGCCCTGCTCTCTTCTTCGGTGGAGCCCCGCCCATCGGACTCTAGAGCCTGCGCTGTACCCTCCGTTTGGGTTGCAGAGGTTATTAAGGGGAAGAAGGCACGGGAGCAAGAGATATGGAAACTGCTTCATCAAAAGGGAGAGGCAGGTATGGCGGCTAAGAGATCGAGGGGACGGCTGGTGTACACCAACATTGCAAAAGGTTACAGCTTCATCCGGGATGAGACTGGCCAAAAAGTCTATATAAATGTGACCTCCGTACGTCACGGCCGGGCTCTGCAAGAAGGAGACGTAGTATCTTATTACAAAGAATACTGCCCCCGCGGTTATTATGCGGTGGCTGTGATTGCTGAACCCGAAGGACACGAGCCCCCGTAAAGAGGACTGTTGCGGACACTCCTTACATCCCGGGAGCTCCACGGCCATGGGGCCCGTTGCTGCCGGCCACTAGGAAGTGGTTTGAACTTTCGAAATTTCGTTGCAATGTTCTGCAAATCACAAGGACAGTTTGCGCCCGAGTTAAAAAAAAAAGTTTAATATAGAAGTTTGGGTTTTTTTTCTTTTTGGTATTAAGCCTGGCAAAGCGGGATGTCAATAAGAGGGAGTGTCCTTGTCCAAGGAGGGGGGGGAAGGAGAACATGTGATGTTTTTATTGTTATATGTTGGTTTTAAAAGCAAAAGAAAATGAAAAAAAATCTAAAAAATGGGGTACTTGTGATATTATAAAGTTGTTTTGTTGTATAATATGCACAAGAAAAATGCAACAGGTCTGGGTAAGGGAAGGTCTGTGTGACCAAAGGAAAGTGTGAGATCCGAAAGGGGTCTATGTGTGTAGAAGGTCTGGGAGACCGAGACGCCGACCATGACATGTAACTGAAAGAAAGGTACAAGAGGTGGAAGATGTGAGAAAGACAGCCATCCTAGGTCAGGTCCCCGACACCACGGACACCCCTGAAGGAGAAAGATGGACACCGGCAATGATCTGGTAGGTGTGAGGCCTCGATCATGGCATACCGGACAGTGGAAGGTGACAGAAGGGGAGAGTAGGGGAAGGTATACGCCATAGAGAGAATATGGGTGTACCTAGCCCAATTTGAAAAATGTCATGTGGCATGCGCGCTGGTGAGTAGCAGTAGGTTGCTCAGAGCATGGTGCTCCCAGTATGGTTCGGCCCCCGCGGGTAGTGGGTTTGGCCCAACAACTGGTCCGACAACAGTGTGTAGGTGTAGCTTCAGAACAGCGAAGGCAGGGATTACGATTGTCAAGGACGACAATAGACAAAGGAAGGAGGAGTGTAGGGAAGGTGACCTGATGGACGGACGGACCTGTCAGAATAGAGAAAGGAAGGTTTGCACAGTTTAGACAGGTGTCAGTTACTACAGTGGGGAAACAGCTGAGAAAGTGTAGTGGACGTGCAGTACCTTGCATTGACCATTAGAGGGCAGGGAGGAGTGTGAGCAAAGGACTTGACATCAGCTTAGGGCTTAGGAAACCGTTGGTCATGGGGGGCGGAGTTACAGGGAACCAGGAAAGATATAAATTTGAAGGCGGGTTCCAGAAAGTTCCAGTCCCAAGAGGGAGCTCCAGTGACAGGAGGACTACGACAGTTTGTGCACTGTGAGGAAAACCAAACAAGGGGGACTGAGGAGAGGGAAAGTCAGGGGGGTTGTCCTGACAGGAAGAACCGCAGCATAGACGAGACACTGGGTGTAGGACACCGTATTTGGCACGACGTCTGACCAGTGAAACTACTGTTGGTGTACAGGCCTACGGCAGCCACAGTGACGGAGCTGACAGGAGCGTCGAAGAGTGAAAAAGGTACAGGACGTACATATACGTCTTAGGTGAAAAGTACGGTGTGTGAAGCAGCCCTGAACACGGAGGGCCGTGAGGACGGTACTGTGTTGCATTGTGAGGACCGTCAGTCGGACGGCGAGAGCATGAATAAAACTTGGACCTGTTGCACCCAGAACCTGCCTCCATCTTGTCTCTGTTTTGTCTCTGCGCGGTATACAGAGGGACCACCCCCCAGCTCGGCCCACCGACTCTACACATGCGGGACTGGGGAAAGTCAACAGCCATTGACGTTAATGGATAGGTCTGGTGGAGGGGTAGAGTGAAATGGGGGAAAGATGAATTCTGTTTTGTCCATGTTCAGCTTTAGAAAGCGATCAGAAAAGAAAAATGAAATAGCGGACAGACATTGTGGGATTTTGGTCAGTTAGGAGGTGATGTAAGGTCCAAATAGGTAGATCTGAGTGTCATTGGCATAGAGAGGATACTGCAAACCGTGTGATTCTATGAGCTGTCCCAGGCCGAAGGTGTAGATGGAGAAGAGTAGGGGTTCTAGAACTAAGCTTTGAGGAACACCAACAGACAGGGGGTGAGGTGCAGAGCTGGTGTGGGATAGGGAGACACTGAATGTCCGGTCTGTTAGATATGACGAGATCCAGGATAGGGCCAAATCTGTGATGCCAAGAGATGAGAGAATCTGTAACAAGAAGGAATGTTCTACAATTTCAAAGGCAGAAGACAGGTCCAGGAGGAGGAGGACAGAGTAGTGTCGTTTGTTCTTGGCGGTTAGTAGGTCATTGGTGACTTTAGTTAGGGCGGTTTCAGCTGAGTGATGCAGTCGGAAGCCAGATTGTAACCGATCAAAGAGGGAGCAGGAGGAGAGGTGGGAGGACAGTTCAAGATGGACATGTTGTTCCAGTAGTTTTGAGGCATAAGGGAGAAGTGATATTTGGCGATAGGTAGACACAGAGGAAGGGTCAAGGGAGGGATTTTTGAGGATAGCTGTAATTGAGGCATGTTTGATGGATGAGGGGAAGATACCATTTGTAAGTGAAAGGTTGAAGAGATGTGTTAGGGTTGGGATGAAGACTGTGGCAAGGTTAGGGATGAGGTGGGACGAGAGTGGGTCAAGTGTGCAAGTGGTGAGAAGTGATCTTGACAGAAGGGTGGAGAGCTGATCTTCTGTCATGGTGGAGAAGCTGGTTTTAGAAGAACAGGGCTGAGCAGTTAAGAGGAGGGGCAGTTAGCAGAAAGGCCACAGTACGGTCCTCTAAAGAAAGAGATCGGGTGTTATTCTTAGTACCCACTGCCAGAAGTAAGCTTACAGCCAAGTGGCAAGGGCTGTATGAAGTCCAGGAAAAGGTTGAGTAGGTGAACTACTGAGTATATCAGCCAGGGATAAAAAAAAACCCCGAACAGTTGTTTCATATAAATCTGCTAAAAGCGTGAAAAGACTGGGAGTGTATACTTACACATGCGACTGTGGTCGTATCATCTGGGGACCCTCCGATATCGGCTTGGTTGAAGGCCCAGAGAGAGGTAAAGATAGGCAACATTCTCTCTAAACAGCAGTGACTAGAGGCTCAGAAATTAGTGCAAGAGAATACGGCTGTGTACAGCCTGCCATTCTTTTGCAATCCAACATGACATTGTCGCCAAGCCTCAGGTAAAGTTACGAATGAAAGTGTAACGTGAGCCAGAAGCCTGGAGGCAAGCCATTGCGAGTGAGGTAAGACAAATGCTCCAGCTAGGAGTAATTGAGTCCGAGAGTGAGTGGGCTTGCCCCATTGTACTGATTCTGAAGCTGGACGCATCGTTAGTGTTCTGTAATGATTTCCGGAAATTGAATAAAATGTCGAAATTTGACCTTTATCCAATGTGGACGAGCTAATTTAGTGACTGGGGCAGGCCCAGTACTTTACCATGCTCTTTCTGACCAAGGGTTACTGGCAGGTGCCTCTTACAGAGTTGGCAAAAGAAAAGACCGCCTTTATAGCACCGGAGGGTCTGTATCACTATGTCGTCTTGCCTTTTGGACTACATGGGGCCCCAGCCACATTGCAGAGGCTGATGGACATAGTGTTAGAGCCCCATCAGACGTATGTGTCAGTATACTTAGATGATATCATCATCTTTAGTACTGACTGGCATATCCACTCGTCCCGGGTACAAGTGGTAGTGAATTCGCTCAGTGCCACGGGCTTGACAGCGAATCCAAAAAAATGTGCGATACTAGAGGAATGCTCGAGTCACCAGATGGTTCCTGTCACTGCAAAACTTTAGTTTCACAGTCGAACATCATACAGGGAAGGCACAGGGAAATGCAGATGCCCTGTCATGGGCACCCTGTATGGTGACAAGTGTTCAACCCCACAAGTTTGAACCAAGGGGGGATATGTGAGGTAGTGAGGGGAGTCATATACAAGGGTAGATATGTGTCCCCTCAGGATGCAGACAAAGTCTTATTAAACCCACTGGAGCACCTTGTGTTTATGGCAGAACTCCTGTGAATCTCAAGGCACAATAAAAGGAAGTATGGATTGGGTCCAAGTAGCTGATCCAGTCAGATTGTTAGGAAACCCGGACAAGGGCTTTCATTTTTAGAGGGATTTGCAAGTTTGGTAGTGGGGCGAATCCCTTTCTGGGTTTTGAGAATTGAAGAATAAAGATATCATCTTCTCATCACCTTATGCCTGGATCGTCATTGCTACAGCAGCGCAGGTAATAATATTCATATCTTTTTTTTCTCCAATTGATATTTTGGGTGGAGGAACTTAAGGGTCTTGGGTCTGCTATAAAATATTTGATATGGAATAGAAGAGGAATGGCCTTTAAAACTATAATATCAAGGCACTTGAAGACTTTTTGACATAATTTAAAGGGATCCCACCAGGATCCAGGTAATGTGTCCGTGATCATTTATTCCCCCATGTTTATGGGAGCATCTATGTGCTAGTTCACAAGGGAGATACAGCGGTTAGTCATGAGTCTAAGTAATTTAAAGACATTACAATTCTATTTAAATGCACAGTAGAATGGACATCTAATAGTGTGCGATGATGCAATTTTTGGTATAATATATTTTAAGGCATTGAGATACCTGACTAATGTTAATCTGTTATAGATTTTTAAATGGTAAATGTGTTACTTTGCTTTAAATTTACTCCATGGCTACTTTACATGCTAATCAGAACTCATGGAATCATTTTTGAACATGGCACTTACCCGGTGGCATAAATTATCTTAGACCCATTGTCCCTCGTTTTTCTGTTCCTAAACCTTTCTTGTTTTAACATGTAAATGGATGGATTAATAAAGATTTAGATTTATATTTTTATATCAAATATGTCTCACTCCCTTTTCTTCAAAAAAAACAAATGGGTAGTTTTTTGAAGCATGTGATTTTGTTATACAAATTGTTCAGAGTGGACTAACTTATCTGGGGTTGCTTAAGGACCGTTTTGTGTAATAATAATTTAAAGGGAATCTGTCAGTAGGATCAACTCTGCTAAGCCGTCTATATGGGCATGTAGGTCAAAGGAAGCTGAATAAAAATATGTGATCAAATGTACTGTTCAAGAGAAATACATGTTTTTCTTATATGTAACTAAGCTATTCCAGGTTATGGGCTGGACATAGATCTGCATGAGAATCTGCCTCAAAGGCATAGTTTACAAGAAGGGGGCGTTCATGATCCTACTCACAGATTCCATTATTATTATTATTATTATTATTTATTTTTCCCTTTAAACCAATGGTGGCCGTAACTACAAAGAGAACGAATAGAGCAGCTGCTAGAGGATAGAGTAACAAGGGGCCCAGTATTACTCCGATTCCACTGAAAGCATAACACTTGGTGATGACAAGGTGGGGTAGAAAATTGAATGCTGGCTCATGCAAAATTTTACTATACCGTGCCATGGTTAGTAATATGTGCATTATTCCTTTGCTGTGTCATTACTGGAATATGCTTTTATGCATTACTCCTGTTCTATGAAACATGGGGTGCATCATCCATTCATTTATGCTGTTACATCACAAAGATATTATTCCTGTTGTTAGACTCACCTGGTAAGGTGGATCCATGAAACCTCAGGTCTGGATCGGCTCATGGACCCGGGTGTCGGTGCAACAGGCAGGTAGGCACATGGGAAGCAAAGACTTGGCACACTCATTAATCTTGGGCATTTGACCTACACAGCTTCCAGGTACAATTACTGCCTTTGCACTCATAAAGGGCCACCATCACGGCATTACTGCCCTTACTGCTATATGGGGCCCAGTGAGCAGAAACAAAGAAGGGAGCCCAGACCCCTCTCTTTTGATTCTGCTCACAGAGCCCCCGAGTTATAATAATGAACTGTATGAATTGAAACTGAGAGTGGGGGACAGTAAATGATGATGATTTAAGACTGAGGGTTGGGGTGCTGCAAATGATTATGAATTGAGATTGGGGGGGCAGGGTACAGCAAATGATGATGAATTGAGGGTGGTGGAGAGCATAATTTAAAGAAAGGGGAGTCCTGTTACTGTGCAGTGTGGCACAATATTGTTTTTTTTCCTTCATCTGACATAGTGTAGAAGTGGGGGAAAAAGTGGGGAATGTGCTCTGGAAGCAGTGCTCTACATAACTGTGTGTTATTTTCTGCAGACACGAGTCCTGGCTGGAAGAATTGATGACGGTCTGCACTGGATGAAAAGTGAAGATGAAGGACTTTATTTAGAGACATCACTGGTGAGTCAGTGTGTTACATGTACATTTACACTATACACTGTATACTATATACAAAGCTCGTGTATAATGTCACCAGTGATAACTATATTACCTGTACACTATACACAGTGTTCCTGTGTATAATGTCACTGGTGATCACAGTATTACCTATACGCTGACACTATATACAAAGCTCCTGTGTATAATGTCACTGGTGATCCCTGTATTACTTGTACACTGACACTATATACAGAGCTCCTGTGTATAATGTCACTGGTGATCACTGCATTACCTGTACACTGACACTATATACAGAGCTCCTGTGTATAATGTCACTGGTGATCACTGTATTATCTGTACACTGACAATATATACAAAGCTTTAGAGTATCATGTCACTGCTGATCACTGTATTACCTGTACACTACATACAGAACTCCAGTGTATAATGTCACCAATGACAGCTATATTACCTGCACACTGACACTATGCACTATATACTATGTACAAAGCTCCTGTGTATAATGTCACTGGTGATACCTGTATTACCTGTACAATATATAGAGCTGCTATGTTTGATGTTTATGGTAATCGCTGCATTACCTGTACACTATTTACTAAATACAGAGCTCCTGTGTTTAATGTCACTGGTGAGTAAGTGTGTTACCTGTACAATGACGACGGCAGACGCCGAAACGCGCTTTGGCGAGGGCGCATCCAAAGGACACACTCCACATGCACCAGGTATCTATGTGAGGATTCACTTGCCATTTATTACCTTTATAGCATGTTTACACATTGCATTATTTGAAACATGTTCTCTCCATAAGTGATTTACACAGCTGCGGCTATTTAACCTCTGATATTTTTGGCACAGGCATTTTACTTAATTACCCTTGTCCTCCCTTACATACCAGCACATATTTACCATTCTTTACCGCTTTACCTTTGTAGCATCAAGATATTGCCTATACAAGTAAACTGATTGTCACAGGGTTACCACAACAGAGCAGAGCCAGAAGACCGCAGTGTCTGTTGGCTCCTGCTCCGCCACTGAGAAGAAGCACTTCTCCAGTATACTAAACGTGTTTCTTTCTTTCTGCAGAACAGGGGTTAATCGGCCATGTCGGAAATGCCTGCATTCAACTGTGTCAGTTAGCCACTCCTCTCCCCTATAAAAGCTAGGCTTGTTTACCAGGTCTTTGTCTGAGTTAGCATTTTCTACATAGATCTGGAGTGGGAGAAGCTGGTGTTTGGAGAGCTCGAGGAGTATATTTGTGACTGTTGCTTGGTTTGTATGCTTGGAACATCCTCATCCTTTCCCATCTTACTTTCTTACCCCTCCCTACACATCATGGTGAATACCTCTGTTATATGTGAGTGTATATTTTGTGTGTGTGGAGTTTTCTTTGTCCCCTTGTCTTTGCCTCCCTGTCTGTCAGGTTGGTGTACTGCGGTACACAGTAGTGCCTCTCTTCCTTGGGTGGGGGAAGGGGACAGATGTAGGTTTGTTGTAGGTGATAGGGCAAGGGCTGAGGCCCCGGCATCTTCGCCATCTGAAATATCCCGGGGAACAGGGCGAGCTAGGGAGCCTCCTAGTATGGGCCAGGAATGGTGCCCCCTGGTCCCAGGTCGCTTGTCAGTCAAATCATAACACTGATATTATTGTAAGAGGGGGCCAGGACAGTAGTCGTAGCCGAGGACACCGGGGCTCTGGTGTCCTGACCTCCTCCCACAGAAAAACCATCAACTTCTACCGGCGTACCTGTTTGAGGTGCTGGTCCACCGACAGGGATTCCACTGCGGTACGACCCAGGTCCTGCACTCTTGGTTCCAGTGCTCAGGGTTGAAATAATGGACACAGATACCAGTTCTGATGCCAAATCAAGGATTTTATTTTCTTCTTCAATGGTCCCGGATACATCAGTTACAGTACAGTTCACACAGCATTCCTCCTGCACTTTCCCTTGCTTACTTTCTGTATCCTCACGCACATTCTGGGGTAGTAGTGCCCTTGGCGGTACCGCAGCATCACTCCTGTGGGACCTCAAGATATAGGGGATCCCGTTCATCCGCTTCGCCTCAGACTTACAGGCTTCAGCCCCATTTAAGATCTGCCACATGGTGAATACTCTGCGCCCTGCATGACTTTCTTTTCGTTCCTGCTGCTGTCATAAACTGTAACTTCCCCGGGGGCTCCGTTCTTATACAGCACCAGTCTGACTGTGCTTGTGCTTTTCTGCTTTTCCACAATGTTGCGTAGCTTCTATGGCGTCCTGGGCTTAGAGCCCTTGTGGACTTGTCAGGCGTGCTTACCCTTCTGACTTATTCCTATGACCTACGCTTGCTTAACCCATAGCAGCTCCTTCTACAGTTATCCCTTATGTGAACTACCTGTCAACTGTACCTAACAAGGCCCACTGGTATGCCCCATCTTGTGGCCCCCAACAGAACTACGCTTACCTGGTCTATGGAACTATACACTAACAGTGCCCTCCACTATTGATCCCGAAGGATACACTGGCTTACCCTAATCTAAGCATCAATATACGGCATACAATGCAATATAATACAGTATATTACATCATGGTAACACATAATGTGGCAGTACTAATGAACAGGAGGTAATACACTGTAGTGTAGCCGTACCGAAACATCATAAGATCTGTACATGATTTACTATATATTACTATTAGAACTCCTTAAAGGGGAGGTGGCATTAAAGGGATATTCTGCTCAATCCCTTACATTATCAGGCCTCATCATTGCAATTTTGCAAATAGGCACTTTACTATGTATTTAATGTGTTACATTTATACCTTGCTACTCTTACATAATTTGCAATCTCTTTATTATTGTCCCATGTGGTTTGTACGTTTTCTTCCTGGTTTTTTGTCCCCTAGCCCTACCTAAGTTGTTTGTGTGCATAATATAAATAAAAGCAATTTCTTTCATACAATTTGGACTTTTGTATTCGGTTTTCTTCTCTGTTCTAACTGTTCATTTTGACGATATGTCCTATATCTTGTCCATTGGTACATGTGGCGTTGATGGTATATTGTTCTTAATAAACTGAGTAACATTATTTATGGCTGTTTATTTCATGTGTACTCTGCTTTTGAGGCATTCCATTAACCTAAAACTATACACTGTATACTATATACAGAGCTCCTGTGTATAATGTCACTGATGACCACTGTATTACCTGTACACTATATACAGAGCTCCTGTGTTTAATGTCACTGGTGAGTCATTGTGTTACCTGTACACTGACACTATACACTGTATACTATCTACAGAGCTCCTGCACATGTATCAAGCTCCAGTCGGCAACAACAGTTTTTAAGATAGATCCTCACATCCAGGGATTAGATAACACGAATGTAGCACATGTGCAAAGCTTCAGCTGATAACCACATATAGTACATTCCCAACAGGGTTTCTCTAAACATCTCTGTGGGTTCAGTGATGGGCACAGAAGCAGATCTGTATTCCACAAAAAGGAGCCACGGTTCCTTGGCCTGTTCCTGAAAAAGGTTTCTTTGCAGAGGGAGCCAGATACTTTTTTAACAAAATGTATGTGACACATTCCCTTGAATAAAAATAAATAAAAATATAACTAAAAAGAGTATTGGGTATGTTAAAAAATGTTTAATGGGTTAAAGTAGAGTAGTACCATACCAAAAGAGTCTACCTTGTCATGGTGATAGGCTTCAAAAATATTTTGACCAAGTCAAAAGCTGATGGCTATGTATGTGATCTGGTGTTAGATGGGAACTGTTAATATCTGATTGGAGATGACATGATGCAGGACAGGAGTTTTTCCAAGAGTGGGTGTGGGACTGTGGAATGTTCGAGGCGTAGAGGTGGAGCTCAGGTGAAGCTTGGGCAGAGTTTCAAGGGGGCCATACAAATTTTGCCAATATGGGGCCCTGAAATTCCCGGTGGCAGTCCTGCACTCATAATTGGTACACGCCTATGTGCCTTATTCCAACATATAAAGGGTAAGCCTTCTAAGTAATGAAAAACCAATATAAGTGGACAACTCTATACCAGTGCCTATAGCATTTAGAGAGATGTTTAACCAACACAAAGGATGCAAATATCACATATCCACCCTGGCAATGCAGTTTTATACTAATATTCTATTTCTATTTCATAGTCAGCAATCTAAACTGTGAAGTATTACGAGAAAACGATAGTATCGACTGTTCCATCTCCTGGAGCTGTTGTAATTACCTTGCATGTTCTCCAAGTATAAATAATATTCCAGAGCTCTATAAATGTATAATAATGATGATGGCACCAATTGTAAAGGAATATTGAGATAACTACCGGTCTATTCATATGCTTATCGTATTAACTCCAGAATGTATTGCTGAGAAACAGATCTAGATACCATGTAATTGTCTCCTCGCCACATTCCGTAAAGATAATCCCTACTTTATCCTCAGTCACCGTTGATATTCAATGCCGGGTCTTAATGGTCCGTGACATCGTTTTGCAAGTCAATCAGATCCAACATTAAACAAGTTCTTTTAAAGGCTTGAGCGCGGCGCGATCGATATTGTCCAGAAGAAGATGGTATTGATTGGAATTTGCTCAAACTGCTTGACTCATCACTCCCGGAGAGCCGAGAGAGAATGACGGATCCTATTCCAATCATCGGAATATAAGAACATGGAGATGTAACAGATTCATCTGCTCTGCTCCTCACATTTAGCTTCTGTTGAGTATTTTCCTTGGATGATTTAGTGCATGATCAATATCTATTCTTACCTTCATTAAGGACCATTTAGATTAAGGTGGGCTCCGAAAGGTCTTTGAATCGAAAAGTGTGCGGCATTGTACTTTGCAAAGATTAGCAATGCTTCGACCTGTTTAAAATGTCGTCTTTCTTACAATGCAAACAAGATCTGTTTAATAAAATAGAAACATCGTACATAGCAATAGTAAAAGCACCCACCTTCATATGTCAAAGCATCAGTTTGTGTTTCGGAGATTTTGAAGGCCAGTCTGTGGCCACCTAGTTATTTAACACATTGACCACTGACGTCATTATTTCCCGTGCATTAAGCATAAAAAGTAATTGACTGAAACTAAGAATGCTCCTAGGACGCCAACATTGTTCATATAATACCGTATAATTTTGATTCATTGGGGTACATATATATCGGTAGGCAACGCTGAAAGATTAAACTCAACTACTGATATATAAGTGGGCAGCGGCCAATATGTTAAAACTATACTCAAAAATACGCGTTTGGAATAGCGTGAAGCATTTAGACATCCCCGAAAAAGCAGTGGTAAACAAATACTTCAGCGGACCACCTTCCAAGTGCAGTGTAGGGGTCCTTGCACTCAAAATATTCATTATGGAGCAGGGTAGAGGCACACAATCGTTTTCTCTCCATCTGAGAACAATGGTCTGAGTATGCTAATGAGAGTTTGATTACAGTGTGATCCAATTTTCTCGGATGAGGAGATGATGGGAAAAAAAATTCTCCACCTTCTCCATTCAGGAAGTCCGTGAAAATCAGACCACACTTGGATGTCATTTGAGTACAGGCCAATGTGTTCCACCTACCCCTTGCATTGCCGATTTTGATCCGACACTCAGATCAAAATTGGAAATGTCAATGATTTTCTCCTCGAACCTCTCGGTCCAAGAAAAAAATTGGACATGCACCTGACTTTGTAGAATAACATAAAACCATGGATAGCATTTGTCCAATTTTTATTGTCGTGTGCACAATCCTTAAATTAGGGATCAGCACAACTTTACCGATTAACACAAATTTATGGTTGTGTGCATGAATCTAACATGTCTCTCTCATGGTCAGCGGTGTCCTGTCTCTCTCCTGCAGAGTATTGGTCAGTGGGGTCCTCTCTCTCCTGTAGAGTGTATGCTCTTATGGTCAGCGTGGTGCTCTCACTCTCTCCTGTAGAGTGTAAGCTCTTATGGTCAGCGGGGTCCTCTCTCCTGTAGAGTGTGAGCTCTTGTGGTCATTGAGGTCCTCTCTCTCCTGTAGAGTGTAGTGCTCATATGGTCAGCAGAGTCATGTCTCTCTCCTGTAGAGTGTTGGTCAGCGGGGTCCTCTTTCTCCTGTGGAGTTTAAAGTCTTATGGTCAACGGGGTCCACTCTCTCAAGTAGAGTGTAAGCTCTTATGGTCAGTGGATTCCTCTCTCTCTCTCCTGTAGAGTGCAGTGCTCATATGGTCAGTGGTGTCCTGTCTGTCTCCCCTGTAGAGTGTTGGTCAGTAGGGTCCTCTCTCTCTCCTGTATAGTGGAAGCTCTTATGGTCAGCGGGGTCCTCTCTCTCATGTATAGTGTAAGCTCTCAGTGGGGTCCTCTCTCTCATGTAGAGCGTAAGCTCTTATGGTCATTGGGGTCCTCACTCTCTTTCTCTCCTGTAGAGTGTAAGCTCTTATGGTCAGCTGTGTCCTTTCTCTCTTTCTCTTGCAGAGTGTAAGCACTTGTGCTAATCGAGGTCTTCTCTCTCTCCTGTAGAGTGTAAGCTCTTATGGTCAGTGGCATCCTCTATCTCTCTGCTGTAGAGTGCAGTGCTCATATGGTCAGCGGTAGTGTTGAGCGACTTTTATTTTTTAGGGTCGAGTTTCGTTTCATGAAACCCGACTTTTCCAAAGTCGAGCAAAATCGGCCGACTATAGGGAAAAGTCGGGGTCGTCCCGAAACACGAAACCCAATGTAAGTCAATGGAGAATTAAAGTCGGCAGTGAGAGGAGGACAGGAAACACACCAACAGTGCCCATTTGAATGCCAAAAGCATAAATTCTTGTTACTGAAGCTTGTCAACCTTAATTAACTTCATAATACTAGTTACACACTGAAAAATGGGGGTTATTTGGCTACAGTTGTGGGGGGGGGAGGGCTGGCTCCAGGTTTTCGTGGGCCCAGGGCCAAAGAGCGCCCCTTTAACACATACCACAACTCATCATGCTCCGATACGGCAGAGAAATAGCAGTATAGTACAATGAAAAATACTTCACTTCTTACATCTCATGACTGATATCCATTTTAAATTCTCCAATACCTCCAAAAACGGACAGTATATAACTCCATACAGTATTATGGCCAGCGCTTAGTGCGCTATACAGAGTAATGAGGCCCATATATTTCTCCATACGGAATCATTATTCCCATATAATATTTCAAACCGTATATGATGAGCTCCACATAATGCTACAGTATATGTTGGTCCCAATGGATGAAGCTCCACTGTCTTATGGGCCCAAATAATGCTCCATATATAATGGGCCCCATTTCTACTGCTCTAGTGTATAATGGGCCCTGTAAATGCTGCTCCAGTGTCTGATGTCCACCTTTGGAATGCTCCAGTGTATGGTGGGCCCCATATATAATTCACCAGAGTATAGTGCTCCCCAAAAATTGCTGTCCCAACATTGAAAACAATTACATAAGTCTCCTTGCTAGGGAATCCCTACACTACTCTGAACTCCTTGCCGTCCCCATCTTCCATTTCACTGCACTTGGCTGTTTAGGCCCTCCCACCGGCAGAGACACTTTTGCGTACTATGCGGTGCCCTGTGCCAGTGCCATCGCCCATGAGTATGCCCCCCCACCTGTTCAAGGAACCTGCACTTTCATCTGCACCTTCTTCTTTGTCACCGTGTAAGGTGGTATAGTATGCGGGAAGGGGAACCTGAGTTTCCTCTGGGTCAGATTCTGGCTGTGTAGAGTGCGAGGGGAATGTAGTGGTCTGGGTCAATGTACCAGCAGCATCATTCAGCAGTGGCTGGGCCTCAGTGCACTTGTGGCGTCCCCAAGAGTACGGTTGCCACTGTGGCATTGCCTTCCTCCTAGGGAGTGTGTTGTCAAGCTTGGGAGCAACGAAGGATCTCTCTAGCAGTGAAACCAACACACAACACATTTCCCACTCCAGGCCAGCAGCTAGACCTCTGAAACTGACTGCTGAGGAGCTGCTCTCTGTGGTCGGGAGGAGGTAAGTTAAGGCACTCTGTGCAGGGAAGGGGAAGTGTGTGGACGTGAGAAGGGGAGCTGGAGGATGAGCAGAGTTAAGGCTCACTCCTAGCTGGAGCGCATGGTCCGGATTCCGGTCTCCGAGTTTGTAGGGACACTGACGTTCCTGCAGCAGAAACCGGGGGAAGTAGCAGCTATAAATGCTCTGTACCCAACTAAGGCTCGGAGGCCCCAGCATCGACGTGTGCGAGGCAGAAGGAAAAGGCTACAGCTGTCTGCCATACAAGTAAAGTCTGAGGAACATCTGTTAGACAGGAGGCGTTTCAGTGAACCACGGTCCTGTGAGTGCTTCCCCCACAAGCGCTAGAAAGGAGACGTTCAGGAAGGTACATGTTGGCGGAGTGTTGGAAGGGAGCTTTCCATTCTGGTCCCGGAGGTTGGCAGAGGTCCTGACCCGGAGGACACAGCACGGAGGCAGGCATCTGTGTAACCTGCAGACTGTGAGTAAAGCTTTGGAACTGCACACTCTGGTGTCCTACAGTTATTCCAGCACCGCTACATCTGGGTACCAGCACCTACACCGCCTGTGCCTTTCCCCCATCACTACATCTACACTTCCCTGGGACTCCAGCTCCACCTGTGGGGAGCTTCACCATCTTTGCTGCACAACACCATCAGTCCCAGAGGATCTGCATGCCGCGTCGGCCTAACATCTATGTTGTCGAACACCACAGGTTGCGTCAAACTATCTATATAAACTCTTTACCATTATACCACGCCATTTACATGGGCGCCCAGGGCCACCGTCCGGGTCACCGCTGCTGTGACACATCCCACTGACACTGACCCGGTACCGAGTACCCCACAGCCCTGGGAGGGCGACCCATATGCTGACTGCTGATCGGGCGGCGTTGTTCCCACGAACCTCCAAACAGCATCCCTGAAGGCAAAGTTTTTGGTTTCTGGGGGCAGTATGATTGCAAAGCTGAACCTTAAAGGAATGTCCAAAAGGGCACCACCAGGAGTGGAGCCTGTGGCTTAATTGGACTGCACCCGGGAAACCACTACCATACAAGCTACAGAAAAGATGGACAGATTGCAAGCTTTGTCGATTCTGTGTGTGGTACGGTATGTCCGTTTGTAGTTGTGCTAGCGATTTCTCAGCTTTATTCCGTTAACGACCGAGACTCCGGCATGGCCCCGCGTTACGCGTCAAGCTTACTAGAGGGATACGCGAGGCTGTGGCACATGAGATCGAGCAATAACAGGTCTAGCATTCCAGTACATGTCCGGGGCTGCATGCACGCTACACTGAAAGGAACAGCTTTTGTCGCTTACAGGTGCAGATAACCTGCTGAACTCCGTTAGTGATGGGGATCTGGGATTCAGATTATTCCCCGCGAATGATGGTTTCCCAGTAAGTTCAGGTCAACCGCAATTCCGGAGTTAGGCCTAACCGTCATTCCTGAAAAAATTACGTGTCCAAACCACAGGTGTTGTAGCTTGCTTAACAGCTCGGCAGCCGTTCTCAGGCCCAGTATGGATTCAACAACATTGTAGAAAGTTGATAAAGGGTACAGTTTCACCGGATAACATGTATATATGTAGCCTAGTTTACACATTAAAAATATATGTCTATAGATCTGGAGGCAGACTCAGATGTTCTCAGGCCCAGTATGGATTTGACCAGATTGTACAAAGTTGAGATAGGGTACTTTATCACTGGATAGCAGGTATATATAGCATAGTTTAAACATGTAAAATCTCCGTGTTCTCAGTATGGATTATACAGCAATCTAAAAAGTGGATAAAAGGAAATGCATTTGAGGCGTACACAACTATATACTTTTGGTGTTATTTTTAAATCTTCATATATATTTCTGTCTCAGTAATACAGTCCAGCCTCTCCGCAATAGGAAATGAGATGCATACAATTAGTGACATAAAGGCTATTGATTGCAGAAATCTAGGAATTATTATTCACGGGAAAAACTTCCATCACAATTCTCATAGGCGATGCTGACCCTCAATTAATTTGTGTGTTGAGACAGTGAAAACATTTTTTTGTGAATAAAGTCTTGCTGTATCGCACTTCCGTTGATTCCATCACTGTTACTCATCTCAATCCAATTTTTATCACAGGGAGCGATGTAAACATGGTGCTCACTGGCTATCATGATCTGTCACGTAACTTTGGAGTGCAAAAGACAGAAGCCACAGGCCGTAGGCAATTCTATTTGATTGGCATGAGAGGGCACATTTTGAAATGTGCGCCGGAATGTCACACGTTAGTGAGTAGGAAAACTGTGAAAGCTGATGATAAACCACCACTGCATGTAATTGTGAGTCGACGTCCATAAGAAATGGAAGCCACTGATCATCTGGAGCTAGAGCCCGGCCAGCAGGACAGGGAATAGCTACATCTTAACCATCATCTTTCAGTTTAATCAATTAGTAGTGGCAGTCCCAATGAAGTTTTTTACAGCACAGACTACACAGTGGAGGAGCAGGGAGAGGTAAACAATGCAAATGCTGGGGCCCTGCCCAAGCAAGGGGGGCACACCTGTGGACATCGGTAATGGCACTGAGCCCCTCATAGTACGGCGGTGTGTCTGACGGCGGGTGTGCACCACCACTGTCAGAGACACTTGATTGCACTATGAGGGACCCTATGCTAGTGCCCGTGCCCAAAACTCAGCCTACCCACCTGTCCAGGGCAACGGCACTCGCATGGTTTTGTGCGCTAGGTGGTGACCCCGGCCATGGGGGGGGGCGCCCACTTAGGGAGGTTTACAAAGTGGCATATGTACGTGTGGGTCATTCAGCTGCTGCGAAAGGCGAAATAGGTCAAGTTCACGGAATAGGAGGAGGACCAAAGCAAGCCATTTTTCTGGCAACCTATGTGTCCTCAAGGGAAGGTGGGACAAAATCATTGGAAACCCATGCATGGTTCATTTTAATGAAGGTTAGATCATCCACATTTTGGGTTGACAGACGGGTCCTTTTTTCTGTCAGGATTGATCCAGCTGCACTGAAGACTCTTTCCGATAGCACACTTGCAGCTGGGCAAGCGAGCTACTGTAAGGCATATTGTGCCAATTCAGGCCAGGTGTCCAGTTTAGCGGCCCAATAGTCAAAGGGGAATGACCTGTGTGGGAGAACATCGATATGGGAGGAAAAGTAGTTGTTAACCATAGTTGACAACTGCTGTCTCCTGTCACTTTCCATCGATGCTGTATTAACAGTTGTGTGAGCGGTCCGTGAAAAATCAGTCCACAACATTGTCATGAAACCCCTGTCTCCAACGCCACTTCTGCTGTGTGCACCACGAACACCTCTGCCAAGCTGCCCCCGGCCCATACGGCTCGTGTGAGAACCATCACCGCTGCTGTGTGCTGGGAATGCCTCAACCAACCGGTTAACCAGAGTTGCTTGTTTAGTAGCCAATATTAGGTCAAGGTTCTCCTGTGGCATGATGTTTTGTAATTTGCCTTTATAGCGTGGATCCAGGATGCTGGCCAACCAGTAGTCGTCATCGTTCATCATTTTGGCAATGCGGGGGTCCCTTTTTAGGATCTGCAAGGCATAATCTGACATGTGGGCCAATGTTCCCGGTGTCAATGATGCACTGCAAGTGCTGGGTGGAGGAGCACTTTCTGGCAAATCCACATCCCTCCAGTCACGCACAAACCCTGTACCAGACCTTGCCACGCCAACATTTTCACTTGCCCCACGAGGTGCATCCTCCTCCCCTAAGTAATCATCCCCATCATCATCCTCCTCCACCTCTTCTTCCTCCACCTCATCCAGGAGAGGTCCCTGAGCAGACAATGGCTGAATGTCATCAAGGATTCCCTCCACCTTTTCCTCCTCGTCAACATTGGCTGCAGACGCCTGCTCCTTAAGGTGCGTCAAAGTTTGCATGAGCAGACACATAAGTGGGATGCTCATGCTTTGGATGGAGTCGTCTGCGCTTACCAGCCGTGTGCATTCCTCAAAACACTGAAGGACTTTACAGAGGTCTTTCAGCTTCGACCACTGCACACCTGTCAACTCCATGTCTGCTCTCAAAGTGCCTGGCCGTGTATCCTCCCACAAATGCATTATGGCCTGCCTCTGCTCGCACAGCCGCTCAACCATGTGCAGGGTGGAGTTCCACCTTGTTGCAATGTCGATAATGAGGCGGTGGTTGGGAAGGTGGAGCAATCGCTGCAGCTTCTGCATACGAATGGAGTGTTCAGGCGACTGGCGGATGTGCGCGCACAGTCTTCGCACCTTCTGGAGCTGGGCTGTTAACTCCGGATAATTATTGAGGAAGCACTGCACCACCAGGTTCAAGGTGTGAGCCAAGCAAGGTATGTGGCTGAGTTTTGAAAGGGCTATGGCTGCCACAAAATTACGGCCGTTATCACTAACTACCTTGCCTGCCTCAAGATGTACACTGCCCAGCCATGACTCAGTTTGTCGCTGAAAGTACTCGGCCAGCACCTCGGCGGTGTGTCTGTCGCCCAAACACATCATCTGCAACACAGCCTGCTGACGCTTTCCACTAGCTGCTCGATAGGGGGACACCTCATGTGCAACAGTGGCAGCTGCAGATGGAGTGCTCGTACAACTGCACTCTGTGGACGAGCTTTCGCTTCTGGAGGAGGAGGAGGAGGGTCGAACGCCTACAGCCAACTGTTTCCTATTCCATGGGCTAGGAAGCACTGTCCCACCACCGCTGTCCCCTGTGGACCCTGCATCCACCATATTAACCTAGTGCGCAGTGATGGACACGTAACGGCCATGGCCATGCTGACTGGACCATGCATCAGTTGTGAGGTGCACCTTTCCACTCACTGACTGCTTGAGTGCATGGACAATGCGGTCTTTCACATGATGGTGGAGGGCTGGGATGGCTTTGCGAGAGAAGAAGTGGCGACTGGGTAGGTCATAGCGTGGTACTGCATAGGCCATGAGTTCGTGGAAAGCTGCGCTTTCCACCAACCAATAGGGCATCATCTCTAACGAGATTAGTTTGGCAATGTGGGCGTTCAAACCCAGTGTACGCGGATGAGAGACTGAGTACTTTCTTGACCTACTCATAGTGTCTGGGAGGGTGAGCTGGACTTGAGAGCTGCATATGGTGGAAGTAGCGGTGGACAGGGCGGACTGAGAGAGGGTTGATGATGGTGATGGAGTTGGTGTTCTTTCTGATGGCCTAGATTCAGTCTTTTGTTGATATAACAGTGGGATTCCCTGACTGCTGTGGCCTTGCAATGACACCTCAACATTTGCTGCTGTGCTAACCTGTGGGCTTACAGTGGGGGAAACAATGTAGCGTTGCTGACTACCTTCTTTGTGATCAGTTGCACATGTGGTACTTGAGGTTTGGTGTTGTGTCCACGCTTGCAAGTGCATGCTGGTTAAATGTCTAAGCATGCAACTGGTATTCAAATTTTTCAGATTTTTCCCTCGGCTAAAGGTCTTTGCGCACTTCTTACAGATAACCTTGGCCTGATCATGAGGATTTTGTTCAAAAAAGTGCCACACTGCACTCTTCCTACTTTGGCAGACATTTTGCGGCCTAGCACGCTGTGATATTTTGACCCTCTGGACAAGCTGTCCAGCAACTCTTTTGATTTTTGGAACCTGTCTTTGGAGTGCTCCGGGCCTGCCAGATAACAGCTGTTGCGATGTCGATGTCTGCTGTGGATGCTCCTCCTCCTCATCTGAGCTATTGGAAGCAGCACCCTCTTCCCCCAATGGATGCCAATCTGGGTCAACAACTGGGTCATCCATCACCTCCTCTTCAATGTCATGTGCACCTTCCTCTGTGTCACCGTGTATGGTGGTATAGTGTGCGGGAAGGGGCACCTGAGTCTCATCAGGGTCAGAATCTGGCTCTGTACACTGCAAGGACAATGTAGTGCTCTGAGTGAATGTAACAGCAGAATCATCTATCAGTGGCTGTGCATCAGTGCACTCCATGTCAGATTCATCTTGGCCTGGGTAATTCACCATTTCACTTGATAATCCAGGCATGGTATGTGAAAACAGCTCCATGGAGTAATCAGTAGTATGGCCTGCGTCATCCTTCAATCTTGGTTGGGGTGAAGGACACAAGGAAAGGTGTGGTTCATGAACATAAGCCTCCAATGACGACTCAGTGCTTTTATTTTTTACAACTTCAGAAGGGGAGGCGATAGACCTGGAGGCTGAGTCAGCAATGTAAGAAAAAACTTTTTCCTGAATCTCTGGCTTTAAAAGCGGTTTGCCAACTCCTAGAAAACTAAGCCTTCGAGGCCTTGTGGAGCCAGACGATGACGCAGGCTCAACACCTCCTGCATTCGGTCCTATTTTGCTTTTGCCACTACCATCAGATCCACCACCAACACCATCATTACCAGCTGCCAACCCCTGCCAAATTCCACAGCCTCTTCCACCAGCCTTCCTCATTTTTGGTAGAAATGTAGACAAAATCCAACAAACTATATAGTAATGTAAAACAAGGTACAAAGTGTCTATAGGACAGAGGAGATTTTGAATTTCTGCACACACTTGTGGACACTGGACACTTTTGGATTGTGTGAGGCCCACTGAATATCACAGCGCTATGTGACAGGCTCGATGTCGCAGGTGTGAAAAATGTCACTAGAGGATAACGGAGATTTTGAATTTCTGCACACACTTGTGGACACTGGACACTTTTGGATTGTGTGAGGCCCACTGAATATCACAGCGCTATGTGACAGGCTCGATGTCGCAGGTGTGAAAAATGTCACTAGAGGATAACGGAGATTTTGAATTTCTGCACACACTTGTGGACACTGGACACTTTTGGATTGTGTGAGGCCCACTGAATATCACAGCGCTATGTGACAGGCTCGATGTCGCAGGTGTGAAAAATGTCACTAGAGGATAACGGAGATTTTGAATTTCTGCACACACTTGTGGACACTGGACACTTTTGGATTGTGTGAGGCCCACTGAATATCACAGCGCTATGTGACAGGCTCGATGTCGCAGGTGTGAAAAATGTCACTAGAGGATAACGGAGATTTTGAATTTCTGCACACACTTGTGGACACTGGACACTTTTGGATTGTGTGAGGCCCACTGAATATCACAGCGCTATGTCACAGGCTCGATGTCGCAGGTGTGAAAAATGTCACTAGAGGATAACGGAGATTTTGAATTTCTGCACACACTTGTGGACACTGGACACTTTTGGATTGTGTGAGGCCCACTGAATATCACAGCGCTATGTCACAGGCAGAAATTGGCTAGTGTATGACAAACTACAAGGTGTATATAGAATTGGGCAGAATAGGAATCTCCCTAGAGTGTAGGTCTGTAAGAACGGAACATGTCCTCGACTTATTCTTACAGAGTGACACACATATAGCTTCACTGTGGCCGTGATAACAGCCGTTACACAGTACTGAGAGAGGAGCGTGCATGTACACGGCTGTCCGGTGTCCGTAAAATTGTCAAGCTCGGTGTTTTTTAAGTATACGGACTGACACACGCTGTCTCTCTATAGTTTTGAATGTGATCAAACAGCAAATATATTTAACTGTTTGAAAACTAGACAACACTAGAAGGTGCAGGTCTGTAAGAGCGGAACATGTCCTCGACTTATTCTTACAGAGTGACACACAGATAGCTTCACTGTGGCTGTGATAACAGCCGTTACACGGTACTGTGTGAGGAGTGTGCACCGCTGTATGGTGTGAAAAAATGTACGCTCAGTACCTGACCAGGATAAAAAAAAAATTGGGATTGCTTTTAAAAAAGCAGTTTGCAGAGCAGTGGGTAAACAGCAATGCAGCCGTCAGGAAGCCTTAGATGGCAGCCTAACAACCAACACCGCTGATCCAGCAAAATATAGCCTACACTTGCACTGCACACACAGTGACTGGTGTGTTGTACAGGCAAAATCGCTAGCAGCAGAAGCAGTTTTTGGTGTCTTCTTCCCTGCCTAACGCTCTCCCTACAGAATCAGCAGCAGCTCTCCCTATTCTGAGATCAGCATGAGTAACATGGCGGTCGGCGTGCACGCCCTTTTATACCCCCTGTGACGCCCACCAAAGCAAGCCAATCACTTGCATGCCCTTCTGAAAGATGGTGGTTACCCCTGCCTATGTCATCACGTTGCCCACAGTGTCCGTGGATTCTGATTGGCTGAAAAAGAGCGCAAAACAAACTTTTGAAACGCGACTTTGGCGCTTAAGTCGCCGACCTCGTGGCCGACCTCATCCTAGGGTCGAGTTTCGTTTCATGAAACCCGACTTTGCCAAAAGTCGGCGACTTTTGAAATTTTTTGACCCGTTTCACTCAACTCTAGTCAGCGGTGTCCTGTCTCTCTCCTGTAGAGTGTTGGTGAGCAGGGTCCTCTCTCTCTCCTGTAGAGGGTAAGCTCTTATGGTCAGCAGGGTCCTCGATCTCTTTTGTAGAGTGTAAGCTCTTATGGACAGCAGTGTCCTCTCTCCTGTAGAGTGTAAGCTCTTATGGTCAGTGAGGTTCTCTCTCTCCTGTAAAGTGTAAGCTCTTATGGACAGCGTGGTTCTCTCTCCTGTAGAGTGTAAGCTCTTATGGACAGTGTGGTCCTCTCTCTCCTGTAGAGTGTAAGCTGCTATGATCAGTGGGGTCCTCACTCTCTTTCCTATATATCAGAGTTTAAGCTGTTATGGTCGGCTGTCTCCATTCTCTCTTTCTCCTGTAGAGTGTAAGCGCTTATAGTTTGCGGGGTCCTCTCTCTATCTCTCCTGTAGAGTGTAGAGCTCTTATGGTCAGTGGGGTCCTCTCTCTATCTCTCCTGTCTGTAGAGTGAAAGCTCTTATGGTCAGTTAGGTCATCTCTCTCTCCTGTAGAATGTAAGGTCTTATGGTCAGTGGGGTCCTCTCTCTCTCTACTGTAGAGTGTAAGCTCTTTTGGACAGTGGTGTCCTCTCTCTCTCTCCTGTAGAGAGTAAGCTCTTATGGTAAGTGGGGTCCTCTCTCTCTCTACTGTAGAGTGTAAGCTCTTTTGGACAGTGGTGTCCTCTCTCTCTCCTGTACAGTGTAAGCTCCTATGGTCAGCGGGGTCCTCTCTGTCTCTCCTCTAGAGTGCAATCTCTTATGGTCAGCGGGGTTGTCTCTCCTGTAAAGTGTAAGCTCTTATAGTCATCGGGGTTCTCACTCTCTCTCCTCTCTGCCACATGTATTTTTCCAGCATTTACAAGCTTTCTTTTTTGGTAAAATTCGACAAAGTCAGCAAATTAAAATTTTAAAAAATTTGCTCATTTCCTTCCTTGAGCACAAGTTAACATGGATATGATAAAATGATCATCAAGTCACATGGTGCAATTGGTTGCGCAGGATACCAATTCTTATTTGCCGGTAACCCCCTTGGTTTTATGGTGCTGATCTCCACAAGCGGACACAGCCCATGGACAGGAGGGATTCTGATTCTTGGAGAAAAAAACTTTTTTCATTTACTCTTGCACAATCTTTTCATAATCGTAAAGGAATTTGCGTTTGTGTAATAAAGAAGCTCAGCACAGATGGAACTTCAAAATAGCCTATAGATAGAAAAAAGTACACTTGATGTATAAAAGGAGTGAGAATATTTCAAGATGAAGGACGTCTTTCATAGGATGAAAATGTAGACTAGGAAAAAATGAAGATTTAATGAGACACCAAACTGTATGCGCCATCTGCTGTGTTAGGAATCCGTAATGATGTGCCCCTTCTGCTGTCATCATACACTTCCGTCATAACAGGAACTAAAAATGTTTTTTCCATGTGTCGTTCACTTTTAAGATGTTGGTAAATAAAATCAGGCAATATGTGTATTTATAATTGCCATTAAATCCAAACATAGCAGCATCAGATTTTGCAGAGATGACTCTTTATCTCATTGTCAATGATATAACTTGCTCTTGGTCTCCAGTGCAAAATCTCTGACTGCCCCCCATCTACTGTGTGCCGTTAAAGCTAATCAGTAGAGAAGAGTGAATTTGTTCTACTGATTCCAAATTTCTTTATGAAAACTCAGCAACATAGGGGCATTTTGACCCAGGAAAGGGTGGGAAAACAATATATTTTTGCTCACTTGTCCAACCCCCACAGCTCCCTGCCTGGTCATAAGCTCAGCTTCCTTTGGCTTCTTCATTACTTCCGCAAAGCATGCAAAAACAGAGGTCTGCTTGGCACTGGAAACTTGGGGCAGAGTAAAAATGGATGAAGATAATGTGGCATATGGTGCAGAGTAGAGATCGGCAGCCACATGGATGTCCAGGTCCAGTGGGGTCAACTGAACAGTTACCTGAAGCTGAACTCGGACCCCATTCACTTGAATGGGGGGCCAGAACATCCAGTGTTTGCCATGCTCGATGATGTCACTGCTAGTCACTGATGCTGTACTCGCAGCAACTCATTCACCAGTGGTTCTCAGCCTGGACGGTCGCATCTTGGCACCGTCCAGGCTTAGAACTGTTTATCCTCCAGACATGGATTACGATGTGAGACAGAACAACGGACAGGTGAGGATATGGTTGTTTTTTATTTTTGTTTTATTACAGGAGACGAGGGATTCAATGGAATGGGCATTAGGTGAGTATAACTGTGTTTTGTTATTTTTAAGTAACAAAGTAAAAGTGTGTTCTGTTTTATTTCTAATAAAAGACCTTATTCTGGCTGTGTCTTTATTTACCATACAACTATAAAATTAGTAAATGATAGGTTTCATATAGACCATTTCATTACTAAGCCATAAGCTTGATGTCATCTGACAATACAAAGGTGACATCAACCCCACAAATATGAACCCCACTTACCATGACTACAGGGCAAGTGGGAAGAGCTGGGCAAAGTGCCAGAATTGGCGCATCTAATAGATGTGCCTTTTCGGGGCAGCTACAGGCTGCTATTTTTAGCTGGGGGGTCAATACACATGGCCCCTTACCAACCTGAGAATACCAGCCCCCAGCTGTCTGCTTTAGTTTGGCTGGCTGTCAAAAATGGGGGGGCACAACGCCTTTTTTTTTAAATTATTTATTTAAATAATTAAAAAATATGGCTTGGGCACCCCTCTATTGTTGATAACCAGCCTTGCTGAAGCTGAAAGCTGAGGGTTGCAGCCCTCAGCTGTGACTTATGCCTAGATGGCTATCAAAAATACAGGGAAACTGATGCCATTTTTAAAGAAAAAATTATTTATTTATTAGTGTGGGCGCCATCTGCTTTCACTGTTATTAGCGGCAGCAGGCGTCAGCTAATGGTAGAAGTAGTCTCATCAGCTGACAACAATGACCAGAGGTAAACTTTATACCTTGGATCATAACGGCAAGAAGGAGGGTCCTATCGCGCCTTCTTGTCTTCGGTCTTCTCTGGGATTTTCTGGCAATGACATGATCACTTGCCATACGACACATGGCAAGTGCAGTAAGGTGCAAAAGTTCTAAGCAGGTGTAGAAAACATGCTGCAAATGAAGCTTTCTTTTTGAAATAGAAGTGTTCATAGCTTAATTTTATAATTTAACAAAATGCAAAGTGAATGAACAAAAAGAGAAATGTAAATTGCACGAATATTTAGTGACCACTCTTTGCCTTCAAAATGGCATCAATTCTTCCAGGTACATGCTTTTTTCCCCACAATTCTTCCATGAAGCCAGACTTTTCCAAAAACTAGATTGTTACAGCTGGTTAACGCTGGTTTCTGCCGGTTCTGAGCTGATTGCATTGCTAGACATTTTCCAATTTCACAAGGAAGGAAACATGATGTATGTTTCATCTGTTGCACTATCGTCCACAGCATTGACCATTTCTTGGTGCATCTTCAAAAGAGCTTGAAAAGCATATCTTCAATCCATAGTTTCTTTGAAATCATTGCCAGGGAGATACCTTAATGATGCAGTATAACTGCCTTGTGTCGGTTTGCAGTGCTTAATCTTGCCATGATATATGACCTGTGATATGAAGAAAGAACAAAGTCCTAAAACTGAGGCCCCCTGAGGAAGCGATAACACTTGAATGCAAAACGCGCGTCGGGGAACGTGGCCGAGTTCTTGGCAGGGCAAGTCACTATTATGTGTAATTGTTCCCTGTGTTATTAGTACAATGATTATTTATAAATGACATGCATCCAGAGCATTATAATTATCACTACATTGATGGCACTGTGTCTTTTGTAAAAATGTATGCCCTTTATGCTATCTCATTTTAATTTAAAGGCATATGCACTCAATATAGGGTAAAGAGATATACATATATATCTATATATATTACCTCCTCTTTTTCTTTGTTTGCAATTGCTTTAAACATCCTGACCTTGTCCTCGGCTGTTTTTCACACCCATGGATTTAGTCACATATTATATATGATGTAACCCATGCAATAATTTTCTGTATGCATTTTTTCTTTCCTGTTTTATGCATATGATTTTTGTCTATGTATATGATTTTTCTACTTATTTAATAAACTATTTGTATTTTTTGGCATTTTTTGACTCAGTTTTTTCCTTAATTTTCAAAGTTCTAAAACTGATGGCACCACGCTGGTAGAGCTCTAATCTTAACATCATTGAGTCTGTCTGGGATTACATGAAGACACAAAACTCTTACTGGGTGGTTTCAATTGAGCGATGGAAGTGGGTGCCTGGATCTGGCATGGTGAAGCCTGTCAATTTACTGAAACTGTCTTTCTCCCCACTTCACTATGTGACATGGAGAGCCGCTCGGCTGCATTGTTTTTAACCCCAGCAGTCAAGTTTGTATTGTTACCTGAAGATATGTAATAATTGAAAGTAAAGCAAAATTTTTGAGAGCCTTCTGAATGAAGGGCCTTTATGTTCAGGTGTTGACCCGCACCAGGCGCTGGCAGATTGCTCCGATTCTCTGCACACGTTAAATCATTATATTTCCATTTTCAGTACAAGCTGTGGAATATTTACCTCTCTAGTTCTTTCGCTTTATTGGCAGCCGGTTTGTGTCCTCGCTGCCAAATGCTATAATTACACTGAGAAGTATCTGATTCAAACTTTTAGGCAAAATGCATTTTTATGTTGCACAGTAAGACAGACCGCGAACCACTGCTGCAATATCAGGATGGAAAATTAGGGGGCCTCCATGCAGGAGAAGAAACCATCGATGTGCTACTGGTCTGCACAAATGAAAAACCTCCCCTTCTCTGACGTCACTTCCTCCTCTGCAGGTATTGGCTGACTTTGAATCCTAATTGTATCCTTACTGTTTTGTCTACCCCCTTGTATATTGTCCCTAATAATGGTCAATCTTAGAGGTCAAAGAGGTTATCCCAGCACAAGGTTCTTTCAAAGTATTTTATAAAAATAACAAGTACATCATACTCGTCATACTGCTGTCACTTTCTGGATCCAGTGCAGGTTGCTCCAAGGTCTGTTCTGGCACTGTAACTGATGACATCATTGTCTATCCATCCACGGTACTGAAGGGGCAGCTGATTGGCTGCAACAGTCAGGTGACTTGAAACACCTATCACTTGACATTTTTCTGATGGCACATGGTTCGCATGACTGCTGCAACCTATCACAAGCAGCGGCGGTCCCTTGGCTGGTTCAATGGCGAAGTCAATGAGTTCCCTATGCTGGATTCACAAGAGTGATAACAGGTGAATAAGATTTATTTTTTATTTTTATTTTTTTTTAAATAATCCAATCCACAGGGAGCAAGTAACTTTAGCCCGGACAACAGTGTTAATAATAAATACAAAGCCATTTCATCCCTGGAGCTATGCATCCCGAATCCTCACCGTAGGCCTCCTTTTTTTCACCTGTGAGCAACCCAACAAGCAACCCATATTCCTCACTTGACCAATGATGCTGGTCACAGAGTATATACGACACAAGACTGTTTACGCCAGCGACTGGTTGCAGCGGTCACAAGGGATATGTGGATTGTAATCTATACTGAAATGGGAAACCGAAAATCAACAAAGAGGACTCATTATTATTTTTCTGTGATGTAAAATCTGCAGTGTGGTAGCACATGCTGTATAGCTCAGTCCCATCAATCAGACTCTCTAAGACTGGTTTCACACTTGCGTTTTTTTGCGCTGCATTTTAGCACTAAAAAACGCATGCGCTTTTTTTCCCTATATTTTGCATGGGATGCGCTTATGTGCGCATACACATGCGTTTGTATGCGTTTTTACGCGCATGCGTTTTTTTGTGGTGTGCGCTCGGGCGCACAAAATGCATCCTGTTGCATTTTTTGGGCGTCCGACTTGCCTCAAAAAAACGCATGCGCGCGCAATGCGTTTTTTTTACAGCAAGACACCCATTATAAGTCTATGGGTGCGCATATGTGCGCATTGGCATGCTCATGTATGCGTTTTTTTGCACATGCGTTTTTTTGTTGACCATTGGTTAGGCTAGTTTCACACTTGCTTTTTTTTGCAGCGCGTTTTTCCCGCAAAAAAACGCATTGAAAAAACGCATACAAAAGCATACAACTGCTGCGTTTTTTTCAAGCATTTTTATGAGCATGCATGAAAAAAACGCAGCGTTTTTATGCGTTTGTATGCGTTTTTAGTGCGTTTTTACCGCGTTTGCGTTTTTTTCCAACATAAGGGTGGCCCCTCACACTAACCCAAACCATGACTTTACTAACCCTAACCCTGACCCTAACCCTAACCCTGACCCTAACCCTAACCCTAACCCTGACCCTAACCCTTAACCAAATCATACTTAACCCTAACCCAAACCCTAAACCCTAACTAACCCTAACCCTAACCCTGACCCTAACCCTAACCCTAACCCTGACCCTAACCCTTAACCTGACCCTAACCCTAACCCTAACCCTAACCCTTAACAAAACCCTAACCCTAACCCTAACCCTAACCCTAACCCTGACCCTAACCCTAACCCTAACCCTGACCCTAACCCTAACCCTAACCCTTAACAAAACCATACTTAACCCTGACCCTAACCCTAACCCTGACCCTAACCCTTAACCAAACCATACTTAACCCTAATCCTGACCCTAACCCTGACCCTAACCCTTAACAAAACCTAACCCTAACCCTAACCCTAACCCTGACCCTAACCCTGACCCTAACCCTTAACCAAACCATACTTAACCCTAATCCTGACCCTAACCCTGACCCTAACCCTTAACAAAACCATACTTAACCCTAACCCTGACCCTAACCCTAACCCTGACCCTAACCCTAACCCTAACCCTGACCCTAACCCTAACCCTGACCCTAACCCTTAACCAAACCATACTTAACCCTAATCCTGACCCTAACCCTGACCCTAACCCTTAACCAAACCATACTTAACCCTAACCCTGACCCAAACCCCAACCCTAACCATGACCCTGACCCTAACCCTAAACCCCCTTAACTAACCCTAACTCTAACCCAAACCCCTAAATTCCATGGTTAAAAAAAAAAAACGCATATGCAAAAAAACGCATACATGAGCATGCCAGTGCGCACATATGCGCATCCATAGGCTATAATGGCCATTTTTAGCGCAAAACGTGCGCATATGTGCGCATGCGCTTTTTTGCAGGGCCAAAAAATGCAACATGCTGCGTCTGGAAAATCCAAACGCACACCCCAAAGAAAACCCAGCGCATGAAAATCGCATACATGCGCTTACAAGCGCGCAGGTATGCGCACCCATGTTAAATATAGGGGAAAAAACGCATGCGCAGGTTAGCGTTTTTTTCCAGCGCTAAAAAACGCAAATGTGAAACCAGCCTTAGACAATGGAAATTAGGGGTTTGGGTTAGAGTTAGGGTTAGTTAAGGGGGTTTAGGGTTAGGGTTAGGGTTTGGGTTAGGGTTAGTATGGTTTGGTTAAGAGTTAGGGTTTATGGTTAGTTAGGGTTTAGGGTTAGGGTTAGGGTTTGGGTTAGGGTTAGTAGGGTTTGGTTAAGGGTTAGGGTTAGTATGGTTTGGTTAAGGGTTAGGGTTAGGGTCAGGGTTAGGGTTAGGGTTAGTATGGCTTGGTTAAGGGTTAGGGTTAGGGTTAGTAAAGCCATGGTTTGGGTTAGTGTGAGGGGCCAACTAATGTTGGAAAAAAACACAAACGCTGTAAAAACGCACTAAAAACGCATACAAACGCATAAAAACGCTGCGTTTTTTTCATGCATGCGCATAAAAATGCTTGAAAAATCGCAGCATTTGTATGTGTTTGTTTGCGTTTTTTCCATGCGTTTTTTTGCGGGAAAAACGCGCTGCAAGAAAAAGCAAGTGTGAAAGTAGCCTTATATGCAGGTACCAAAGTAATTTCTGCTATTGTTAAGGCCAGCTAATAAGAATCACTCTACTAAGAGCAATTTCTTCTCACTATCATTATCCATCCAATAACAATAGTAATAACAATAATTTTATTTCCATAGCTCCAGCATATTCTGCAGCACTTTACAAATAAGCAGGGACAAGTACAGACAATAAAGGCAGTACAAAGTAACACATACTGTGGGGAAAAAAGTGTTTAATCAGCCACCAATTGTGCAAGTTCTCCCACTTAAAAAGAAGAGAGAGACCTGTAATTGACATCATAGGTAGACCACAACTATGAGAGCCATAATGAGAAAACAAATCCAGAAAATCACCTTGTCTGATTTGGCAAGATTTATTTTGCAAATTATGGTGGAAAATAAGTATTTGGTCACCTAAAAACATGCAAGATTTCTGACTCTCACAGACCTGTAACTTCTTCTTTAAGAGGCTCCTCTGTCCTCCACTCATTACTTGTAGTAATGGCAGCTGTTTGAACATGTTATCAGTATATGTTGGCAGCGGATTATTCAGGATACTCTCCAAGTGTGTGACAACAGAGCCTCTTTATTCAGGAACAATCAGGAACAATATATGATAAGCCTAATTGATCAGGAATAAACCATTTGTGTGTCTCTATCTGTGCAGCATCTACAGCAGGCTGCTTCTCTCATACACAGACACAGGAAGCAGGAAATACAGTCACATGCACTCCCTGTGCGAGCCTCTGGGAGGTTTTTTTTGTTCTAACTTTAAGCACAGCATACAAATGTAGCAACTAAATACTCATAGACAGGAATGAAGTTGTTGCACCAAAGATATTCCAATAGTATAAAAGACACCTGTCCACAACCTCAAACAGTCACAGTCCAAACTCCACTATGGTGAAGACCAAAGAGCTGTTGAAAGGCACCAGAAACAAAATTGTAGCCCTGCACCAGGCTGGGAAGACTGAATCTGCAATAGGCAAGCAGCTTGGTGAGATGAGATCAATTGTGGGAGCAATAATAAGAAAATGGGAGACATACAAGGCCACTGATAATCTCCTTCCATCCGGGGCTCCACACAAGATCTCACCCCGTGGGGTCAAAATGATCACAAGAAAGGTGAGCAAAAATCCCAGAACCACATGGAGGACCTAGAACTGTTTGGTAGAAACAAAAGTCATAGAATCATAGAATCATAGAATCGTAGAGTTGGAAGGGACCTCCTGGCCATCTGGTCCAACCCCCTGCTCAAAGCAGGATTCGCTAAATCATCCCAGTCAGATGTCTGTCCGGCCTCTGTTTGAAGACGTCCATTGAAGGAGAACTCACCACTTCTCGTGGCAGCCTGTTCCACTCATTGATCACTCTAACTGTCAAAAAGTTTTTTCTAATATCTAATCTGTGTCTCCTCCCATTCAGTTTGATCACATTGCTTCTAGTCTTTCCTGGTGCAAATGAGAATAAAGTTGATCCTTCTACAATGTGACAGCCCTTTAGATATTTGTAGACAGCTATTAAGTCTCCTCTCAGTCTTCTCTTTTGCAAACTAAACATTCCCAAATCCCGCAACCTTTCCTCATAAGACAGGGTTTGCAGACCGGTCACCATTCTGGTCGCTCTTTTCTGAACTTGCTCCAGTTTGTTGATGTCTTTTTTAAAATGTGGTGCCAAAAACTGGACACAATATTCCAGATGAGGTCTGACCAAAGAGGAGTAGAGGGAAATTATGACTTCACGTGATCTAGACTGTATGCTTCTGTTAATACATCCTAGAATTGCATTTGCCTTTTTTGCTGCTGCATCACACTGTTGACTCATATTCAGTCTGTGATCTATTAGTATACCCAAGTCTTTTTCACATGTGCTGTCACGTAGCCCTATTCCTCCCATTCTATACAGTATATGCTTTTTTCATTTTTATTGCCCAGATGTAGTACTTTGCATTTCTCCCTGTTAAAAACCATTCTGTTAGTTGCTGCCCACTTCTCCAGTTTATTTATATCTTTTTGAATCCTCTCTCTCTCTTCTCTAGTATTAGCTATCCCTCCTAGCTTTGTGTCATCAGCAAATTTAATCAGTTTACCCTCAATGCCTTCATCTAAATCATTGATAAAGATGTTGAACAATACAGGGCCCAGGACAGAGCCCTGTGGTACCCCACTTGAGACATTCTTCCAACTGGATGTGCAGCCATTTACAACCACTATTTGGGTCCGATCACTAAGCCAGTTATGAATCCACCTAACAGTTGCCTTGTCCATTCCATACTTAGTCATTTTTTCAATAAGGATTGTATGAGAGACTTTGTCAAATGCTTTGCTGAAGTCAAGATATACTATATCTACAGCATTTCCTTGATCCACCCAATCAGTGATACCGTCATAGAAGGAAATTAAGTTAGTCTGACATGACTTATTAGTTACAAACCCATGCTGACTCTGTTTAATCACTTCATTCTTATCCAGGTATTGACATACATGTTGTTTAATAATTTGTTCAAAGATCTTTCCTGGTATAGAAGTCAGACTCACCGGCCTATAGTTGCCTGGGTCCACCTTCTTCCCCTTTTTGAAGATAGGAACAACATTTGCTCTTCTCCAGTCTTCTGGCACTTCTCCTGTTCTCCAAGAATTTTCAAAGATTATGGAGAGGGGTTCAAAAATTTCTTCTGCTATCTCCTTCAGTACTCTGGGGTGTAATTCATCTGGACCTGGAGACTTGAATTCATTTAGGTTAGCTAAGTGTTTCCTCACTATCTTTCTGTTTATAGATATCCTGGATTCTTCTATTCCCTTAATAGGACAGTGAATAACAGTTGATGTTACATTTCCTTTCTGAGAGAAAACAGATGCAAAATAGGAATTTAAAAGTTCAGCCTTCTCAACATCCTGTCTTACCATTTCATCATTTTCATCCTGTAAAAATCCTATAGCATCTTTGACTTTTCTTTTACTTTTGACATATCCTCAAAATCCTTTATTATTGCTTTTGACATCTCTTGCAAGCCTCAATTCATTTTCAGCTTTAGATAATCTGATTTGTGCCCTGCAGGTTCTGCAGACAGCATTATATTCTTCTTTAGATATGCCTCCCTCTTTCCATTTTATAAACATTTTTTTCTTCCTTTTTAGCATGTGCTTAAGTTCTGTGTTCATCCATCCTGGTTTCCTTAAATGCTTCCTATTCTTCCCTCTTTTCGGAATTGTTAACAACTGTGCTTTGAGAATTTCATTTTTCAAGATTTCCCATCATTCCTGGACATTTTTGTCTTTAAGGATATCCAGCCAATGGATCCCTCCAATTCTCTTTCTGAATCCCTTAAAATCTGCCTTTCTGAAATCTAACCTTGACGTCTGAGTCTTCACAGGTCTTCCTCCTCTAGTTATCCAAAATTCTAAAATAGCATGGTCGCTACCTCCTAGGGTCCCAGCCACTTTTACCTCTTCAACCATTTCCTCCCTGTTTATAAGGATTAGATCCAAGGTAGCAGTTCCCCTTGTTTTCTCCCTTACCTTTTGGAAGATAAAGTTGTCAGCAAGAGAGGATAAGAATTTCCTTGACCTGTTAGTTTTGCCTGAGAGAGATTCCCAACAAATGTCTGGATAGTTGAAATCTCCCATGACAACTATGTCATATTTTTTGGAGAACTTGGCCATTTGATGCATAAAGAGTTCATCCATATCTTCAGCTTGCACAGGCGGCCTGTAGTAAATGCCTACAATGGTGTCCTTTCCATTGTTCTGTCCTTGTATTCTTACCCAAACAGTTTCCACAGAACTCCCAGTCTCTGAAGCTTCAATCTCTGTGCAGATATACGCGTTTCTAACATACAATGCGACACCCCCTCCTCGTTTATCAAGTCTGTTTCTTGCAAATAAGTTGTATCCTTCTAGTCTTGTATTCCAATCATGTGTATCGTCCCACCAAGTTTCAGTGATTCCAATGACATCATATTTCTTTTCCTGTGTTAGTAGTTCCAATTCTCCTTGTTTGTTGCCCATGCTTTGTGCATTAGTATAGAAACATTTTAGTTTGTGATTGGTTTCTCTTTCTCCAATATTTTTATTAATTAGATTCTTTCGTCTTTGTTCTTCCTTTCCACTTCTAATAGCAGAGTTCTCAATAGCATTTGTCAGGTGTATGGCTTTTTCTGGTCTTTTGCTTCCCTTCCCATGTTGTTCTAGTTTAAAGCTCTCCTTACAAGTGTAGCAAGGCGACTTCCAAATACATGCTTTCCAGTCTTCGTAAGGTGCACCCCATCTCTAGCAAGTAGTCCATCGTATAAGTAGTTCACTCCGTGATCCAGAAATCCAAATTGTTGCTGACGGCACCATCGACGTAGCCAGTTGTTCACCTGCAGAATCTTATTCCACCTCCTCGTTCCATGGCCATCCACTGGGAGGATGGAAGAGAAGACCACCTGCGCTCCCAGTTCTTTCACTTTCTTGCCTAAGTCTTCAAAGTCTTCAAAGTCGCTGTGTTTGGAGGAGACAGAATGCTGAGTTGCATCCAAAGAACACCATACCTACTGTGAAGCATGGGAGTGGTAACATCATGCTTTGGGGTTGTTTCTCTGCAAATGGACCAGGACGACTGATCCGTGTACATGAAAGAATGAATGGGGCCATGTGTCGTGAGATTCTAAGTGCAAACCCCCTTCCATCAGCAAGGGCATTGAAGATGAAATGTGGATGGATCTTTCAGCATGATAATGATCCCAAGCTCACTGCCAGGGCAACGACGGAGTGGCTTCGTAAGAAGCATATGAAGGTCCAGGAGTGGCCTAGTCAGTCTCCAGATCTCAACCCCATAGAAAACCTTTGGAGGGATTTGAAAGTCTGCGTTGCCCAGCGACAGGCCCAAAACATCACTGCTCTAGAGGAGATCTGCATGGAGGAATGGGCCAACATACCACCAACAGTGTGTGCCAACCTTGTGAAGACTTACAGAAAACGTTTGACCTCTGTCATTGCCAACAAAGTATACATAACAGAATATTGAGATGAACTTTTGTTAATGACAAAATACTAATTTTCCACCATAATTTGCAAAATAAATCTTGCCAAATCAGACAAGGTGATTATCTGGATTTGTTTTCTCATTTTGACTCTCATAGTTGTGATCTACCTATGATGTCAATTGCAGGCCGCTCTCATCTTTTTAAGTGGGAGAACTTGCGCAATTGGTGGCTGACATGTTATATTGGAGCAGTCCCTTTAATTGCTCTGCCTGTTCATTAAGAATGGGAGTTATGGCTCTGTTATTTGTGGATTTTATGACCCTGTCTGTATGGCACTGCTATTAGTAGCACAAATAGAAGAAAAAATAGGCTAAAAAGCCCTAGCCAGCTCACCAACCACAGCCACAGCGCGGAACCTCGTCTGGACCCAACGATAGTTGATAGTAGACAGAAACATAAGGGGCGTTCCAGCTGATAAAATTTCTTGCTTTACTGAAAAATTAAAATAGTACAGCGGCTTACTCCTCAGGAGTGGATGGATGTGCTATGAGGCGCTGAGACAACAGCTACGCGTTTCGACCCTACATGGGTCTTTATCACAGCTGCAAATTACTAGCATAGTGCAAACCTTATACTTAGTGCTGACCAATGAGAACTGCAATGTAAATCACATGAACAAGCCAAAGGTCCTGTGAGCATTACTACCATGCCTATGTTCCATAGAGACCAATGACGATATCACCTTCTATCACATGTTCTAATAGAAAGGTCCTGTGTGCAAAACTCCACATTCTCTAGGTTTGCATAATAATACCACATAAAAACAAATTAATTGACATATATAAATACTTAAAATATAGCAATAGCCATCAATAGTGATACATGATCTCTGTTCTTTTGTTTAACCCATTTGGATATCTAGACCCCAGACAGAATATCCAAAAAGCCTCTCTTGTAAGAAGGCGTCTTTTTCCATCTGATTTTTGTAGCTGGGGGGCTTTCCCTCTCTGGTTGCGCCTTTACCGCGGGAGCCCACACAAATTTTTTTCAATGAATTAACCCCTTTATTTAACACCTACATGTCCCAAATTTTACACACAAACCCTAATCTAATTATTAGTCAAAGACATATAAAAAAAATAATTGAAATTAAATGATTTACGGTATGTAAGCCAGGTATCATTACATGTCAGGTTTTGGATTGATTTTACAGAAGCCAGCAATTGAATTAGCGGCTATTCTGCTATGTAGAACTCTAGGAAATATAGATATATATACATATATATATGTATATATATATATATGTGTGTGTGTCTCAATGACATGTACATACTGTATATATATATGTATATATACATATATGTATTCTATGTGTATATCTATTCTTTCGTTTGGGTTTTAACCTGTCATTGGGCTCCATTATTTGTCCATTTTGCAAGCCTGCGAGAAACTCTCGGCATATGGATGTCATACAGATGCTTACATGTGCAAAAAACGGAACCACACCTTGCCAACGGATGACATATGGATCACTGTTCAGGGAACATTTCTGCGTATTACGACCATAAAATACGGTCCGTATTTTTATACGTTGGGTCTGACCCCAGCCTTATTGTTCCGTTGTCGCAATATCAGCTATGTTCCCCCAGCCTGTATGGCAGTGAGTTGGTATAACTCCATATTACTGAGCCACATGGTCTCTGTGTGCTGCCATAAAGGCTGTGCTAGCTGGCGATTGTATGCAAATATTTCCCCTAAACTCAATGCTTCCTATTCATGGAGTAAGGACACGGCACATTTTTCTTTCCCTTGGTATAGCTCAGTATGAATTGGGGGCACAACGGAGATCTCAGGCATCTCTATACAAAACTAATACAGCTCCTTACAAAATTCTTAATATGTATTACTGCCTACTAATACCGTGGCGCCGGTCCTGCGGAGGACTGTAACCAGCGGGTGAGCTGCGGCTTCACTACCATTAAAATATAGTAAATAGTTTTACTCGGCGGTGGATGAATGAGCCACAGTGGCATGGAAATAATGTTATTACTCTACTGCTGGGTTCCCAAACCAGAAGAGAAATGCACGGAAAATAGAAAGATGCATCGTAATTGACTTCTCTACAGGACATTAACATAATATTATTGAGAGAATTTCTGATTAACATAAATATAAAAAGTAATAATAAGTTTATCTATCTATATGCAACGGCATGTAAAAGTTTGGGTGCAGGCTGGGACTGGCCCATAGGGTAACAGGGCAATCCCCCGGTGGGCCCCTGGGCAGATCTGGACCACCAACCTCACTGTATGGCAGAACTAGGCATAATTCACTTGATTCACTCTGTACAGAAAAATGCAGTATATCATCATCCATTAACCCAACTATACAGTGTATTATTATATAGAGATAGAGGTAAATTTCTGAACGAGGGTAGTGTAATATTTGTTTGCAGGTGAAAAGTGGCCCCCCAAAGTCAATGTTACAGGTGGGCCCTTGGCACCCCAGTCCGACACTGTTTGGGTGTCCCTACTCAAAATTACAGGTATTGAGAATGTGAACAGTTAAGCAAGATAAAGATGAAATGATCTCTAAAAGGGCTAAAGTTTAAGATGACACATTTCCTTGGTATTTTAGAAAAAAAAAGGAAATTTATTGTCATTTTTAAAAATTACAAAAAGGAAAATGGACCGATGCGATGTGTGCTCAGATAACTTTGACCAAGGTTTCAGACCTTAGGGTTATAGCATGTTCACCATCGTTAGGAAAGGCCAAGTGCTGAAAATTTCCCTGATTTATAAAAACTCAGCCTCCTGTGTCACGGTAAAGCGGAATGCACTTGGATGACATCTGAGTGCAGTCTGATCTTTCACACGCACCTATAGACTTGTAGTATGGGTGCATGTGATACGAATATTGGAGCCACTCACAGCATTCTGCCATTGTTTTATCATGCCGAATCACCTCATGACATTATCACCCATGAGACATTACTGTAAGTTACCTACGCGGCCTTGAGAACGCGACTGCATAAGTCACTCTTGATCATGTCACCGCTCATCATTCTAGCTCTCACCACTAGACCCGGCGGAGCACAGTGTGCGAAGCAGATGTGGCTGCTGCTCCAGACCTTGAAGGGGCTCCGTACACTGGAAGACAGAGACTGGGATCATCGTGGAACCTCCATTTGGACTACGGCAGACTGGTGTAAGGCTTTTTTTCATAAATGAGTGAAAAGGGAACTTGATGAGTTTTTTTTTTAAAATGAAGATTTTTTTTCTGTATGTTTTGTTTTACTTACTGGGTTAGTAATGGGGTGTCTGATAGACACCTCTCCATTACCAACCCATGGGTTTGATGCAAGCTGACATTACACAGCTCACATCAACCCCATAATCCCATTACCCCAATTGCCAAAACACCAGGGCAATTGGAAAGTGCCAAGGCTAAGCGCTAGAATTGGTGCATCTAATAGATGCGTTATTTCTGGGGCATCTGAGGTCTGGACTTATTAGGCTGGGAAGGGGTTAATATCCATGGCCCTACACAACCTATTAATATCAGCCCCCAGCTGTCGTCTTTGCTTTAGCTGTTTATTAAATATAGGAGGGACCTCACATCATTATTTTTGGGTCTCACCATTTTTAATAACCACCAAAGGCTGAACAGACAGCTCGGGGTTTACATTAATAGATCTGTAAGGTCCATGGATATTGGCCACTTCTGAGCATAATATGACCAGCTCACAGCTGTCTGCTTTCCCTTGGCTGGTTATTCAAAATTGGGAGACCCAATGTAATTTTTTTCATTTTTTTATGTATTAGCAAATATAGTAAGCTACACATGCAAGGCACTACTCCACTCAAACACTTGGACCTCTGTCTCCTGTTAAGATTATTTTTTATATTTTTTTATTCTTTGTTATTTTCAGTCATTATCCTATCCAAATTTCTTTGCATGGCAGCCCTCTAGCCCTTACTATGACCATTTTACAACCATTTTACTCCACCAAAATTCGGGTCACCATTGACTTATGTGAGTTTCAGGTTCGGTGTCAAGTTCTGGTACCCGAACCAAACTTTGGACTCAAGTTCGGCGGAACCTGAAGAACTCGAACTTCCATAGGTCCGCTCATCCCTACTGTGCACATGTTCTAGATTTTGTTACTTTATCTAACTGCTTCAGGCTACATTCCCACGAACTGGAATGAGAATCACTTTGGAAGCTGCTTTCAAAACGCTGCCTTGCATTGACCGCAGGTAAATCCGCATGTGTTCACTGAACCATGTGGATTTATCATGTTCAACACATTCTATTGATTACATTTCTGTTATGGAGACAAGTCTCCGCTGGAAAAATTGACATGCTGCAGTCCTAAAAGATACGCCACATGTCAGTTTCCGCGGGTGATCTGCAGGTGCACATAGATGCATAGTGGACATGGGATTTCTAGAAATCCCATACACTATGCTGTAGCAATTCCTGAACATGGGCACATACCCTCAGGGTTCTGAAACTGTGCAGTGGTTAAAAGAAGAAGCATTTGCATTCTTCAGGAAGCCACTCGCAAGTTATAGATTGAACTGTCGAAAAAAGGGAAAAAAAAAGCCAGCTCACCAATACAACGATATGTCCTCCGGAGCCCGGAATATAGTCATTGCCATGGACATCAATTGATTAAGGAGAATATAAAGGAGATCCAGCTCAAGACAAGTTAAAAATTCTATGTTCCCCATGATTAATAGTGTTATATACCCCAGAAACATGTGGGCACTACGTACTGATTGGTATATTTTTTTCGATGTTATCGCTATTTTAATTCATTTCAATAAAGCCTAGAATTTTTTAATCCACCTTGAGCTGGATCTCCTGCATATCCTTAACCTTTGTGGGGATTCACGCTTTTAGGTAGGCACTAGGTGGCACTGGATTTCTTGTGTCAAAACAATGGGACATTTATTTCCATAGGCTGCACAGCACCAAAAATCAAAACCATATCCAGGCAATAAGTAAACAAAATAGACCCTGGCTACTCATACATGGCTGAGCTTGTCCCAGTTCGGTCAAGCAAAATGTTTATTTGTACTGATACTTGCAATTTGGTGGACATGGCATGTGCAGTAGGGTGACCGGATCTCATATGGGGGGGAAAAAATGTCAGAATCTTGTTGGTCTGGACCCCACAAAACGATTCCCCTTTCCAGATATTGAGAGAGCCAAAATTTGAGCTCGATCAAACGACGTTAACCCGTGCCACTCGTCGCTCAAAGTTTGAAAAAATCCAAATTGAGGTATTTTAAGATTTAGGTATTTTGCATAGTCTGTTAGACTATAAAGAATGTGACAACAACATTGCAGAAATAGCCCTGACCAAATTTTCGAACCATTTGTGGTATTTGAATGCAGAGTTGGTGGGATTATCGTTTTTTGATCCCACCATTACAGACAATGAAAAGTTGTTAATGGCTTATAAATTGCTCAGTAGCACAGATGAACCATCAGAGCACGCTAACCTACATGAGTTGATAATTTTACATAGTTATCTAATCTATTCTAGAGCTTTTGTTAAAGTAGTTTTTGAAACGTCAGAATATAATGCTCGGCATTTGCTTACAACTTGCAGGACATATTACTTTTGTTCTTCATCTTTTGTCAGAAGGTCGTTAAAGTCGGTTACTTCCTACCTCTTTTAATTTTTCTTTCCTAACTTTTGGATTTACAACCCTAGCGTGCTCTGATGGTTCATCTGTGCTACTGAGCAATTTATTAGCCATTAACAACTTTTCATTGTCTGTAATGGTGGGATCAAAAAACGATAATCCCACCAACTCTGCATTCAAATACCACAAATGGTTCGAAAATTTGGTCAGGGCTATTTCTGCAATGTTGTTGTCACATTCTTTATAGTCTAACAGACTATGCAAAATACCTAAATCTTAAAATACCTCAATTTGGATTTTTTCAAACTTTGAGCGATGAGCGGCACGGGTTAACGTCGTTTGATCGAGCTCAAATTTTGGCTATCTCAATATCTGGAAAGGGGAATCGTTTTGTGGGGTCCAGACGGACAAAATTCCGACATCGATTTTTTGCGGTCACCCTAATGTGCAGTCTCCTCTCAGAGGGGGATTCTGGTTTGTCTCTCTCTCCAATGCAATCCACTCTGGTCAGCTTCCCCCAGCTGACTCACGAAAGTGAACACCTAGACTGGTTATATGCAGAGCCAGCCAGGTGCACTTAATCAGAGGCTGTAGAGCCATCATTTATCCCTAGCCTACCTGGCTTTGCTACACCATAGGGAAAAAAGATACATGTGGCAGGAAAAAGACCATAGACTTTTAAAGATATAGTAACTTTTAAAAATGTCGTATGTCATAACGCAAGGATAAAAAAAGCCAAAAAAGGCTCCTTATATGAACATCCATATAGATTTCCCAAATTACTAGAAAGAGTTCTCTAAACAGGTTATAAGTAGTGTTGAGCATTCCGATACCGCAAGTATCGGGTATCGGCCGATACTTGCTGTATCGGAATTCCGATACCGACTTCCGATATTTTTTCAATATCGGAATTCGGCATCGGAATCGGAAGTTCAAAGTTGATTGACAGCCTGACGTCATCATGATGCGCGGTGTGTGTGCATCATGATGCGCCGTCATTTCGGGCCTTCCAGGGGGTCTCTGCCGGCCTGCCGGGGGGCTGTGTGGACTGCCCGGGGTCTGTACCGGCCTGCCGGTGGTCTGTGCACCCTGTGGGGGTCTGTACCGGCCTGCCGGGGGGCTGTGCCGGCCTGCCGGTGGTCTGTGCACCCTGTGGGGGTCTGTACCGGCCTGCCGGGGGGCTGTGCCGGCCTGCCGGGGGGCTGTGCTGATGTCCGGGGGTCTGTGCAAGCATCGTCCGATGGGACTACAAGTCCCATCGGGCGATGCCTGCTACCATGACAGTGATTGACACATTAGCCAATGATGGGACAGTAGTAGTCCCATCATCCGGCTAATGTGTTAAATGTTAAAAAAAAAAAAAAAAAAAAATACTACATACATACTACATGCATGCTACATACATACTACATGCTACATACATACTACATGCTACATACATACTACATATATACTACATACATACTACATACATGCTACATACTGCATGCTACATACATGCTACATACTGCATGCTACATACATACTACATGCATGCTACATACATACTACATGCATGCTACATGCATGCTACATACATACATGCTACATACATACCACATACATACTACATGCTACATACATACTACATATATACTACATGCATGCTACATACATACTACATACATACTACATGCATGCTACATGCATGCTACATACATACTACATGCTACATACATACCACATACATACTACATGCTACATACTACATATATACTACATGCATGCTACATACATACTACATGCTACATACATACCACATACATACCACATACATACTACATACATGCTACATGCTACATACATACTACATACATACTACATATATACTACATGCATGCTACATATATACTACATGCATGCTACATACATACTGCATGCTACATGCATGCTACATATATACTACATACATACTACATACATGCTACATACATGCTACATACTGCATGCTACATACATACTACATACATACTACATACATACTACATGCATGCTACATGCATGCTACATACATACTGCATGCTACATACCACATACATACTACATGCTACATACATACTACATATATACTACATGCATGCTACATACATACTACATGCTACATACATACTACATGCTACATATATACTACATATATACTACATACATACTACATGCTACATACATGCTACATACATACCACATACATACTACATGCTACATACATACTACATATATACTACATACATGCTACATACATACTACATACATACTACATGCATGCTACATGCATGCTACATACATACTACATGCTACATACATACCACATACATACTACATGCTACATACTACATATATACTACATGCATGCTACATACATACTACATGCTACATACATACCACATACATACCACATACATACTACATACATGCTACATGCTACATACATACTACATACATACTACATATATACTACATGCATGCTACATATATACTACATGCATGCTACATACATACTGCATGCTACATGCATGCTACATATATACTACATACATACTACATACATGCTACATACATGCTACATACTGCATGCTACATACATACTACATACATACTACATACATACTACATACATACTACATGCATGCTACATGCATGCTACATACATACTGCATGCTACATACCACATACATACTACATGCTACATACATACTACATATATACTACATGCATGCTACATACATACTACATGCTACATACATACTACATGCTACATATATACTACATATATACTACATGCATGCTACATACATACTACATGCATGCTACATGCATGCTACATGCATGCTACATACATACTACATGCATGCTACATGCATGCTACATACATACTACATGCTACATACATACTACATACATACTACATGCATGCTACATGCATGCTACATACATACTACATGCATGCTACATGCATGCTACATACATACTACATGCTACATACATACTACATATATACTACATGCATGCTACATACATACTACATACATGCATGCTACATACATACTACATGCTACATACATACCACATACATGCTACATACATACTACATATATACTACATGCATGCTACATACATACTGCATGCTACATGCATGCTACATACATACTGCATGCTACATGCATGCTACATACATACTACATACATGCTACATGCATGCTACATACATACTACATACATGCTACATACATGCTACATACATGCTACATACTGCATGCTACATACTGCATGCTACATACTGCATGCTACATACTGCATGCTACATACATGCTACATGCATGCTACATGCATGCTACATGCTACATACATACTACATATATACTACATGCATGCTACATACATACTACATATATACTACATGCATGCTACATACATACTACATGCTACATACATACCACATACATGCTACATACATACTACATATATACTACATGCATGCTACATACATACTGCATGCTACATGCATGCTACATACATACTGCATGCTACATGCATGCTACATACATACTACATACATACTACATGCTACATACATACCACATATATACTACATACATACAGTACATATAACATAGAGTAACATACTTACCAATACTTGTCACATTGTTCCCCGAAGCCATTGTCTTTTCCGGAATAAATATTAACATAACAAACCACAAAAATACTCACCCACGATCCGAAGCAGTCCACGAGTGTGTCCCACGACGATCTTGGGTAGAGAACTGCAGCATCAGATGATGCTGCCGTTCTCTACAGGCTGCAGGAATCCAATGACGGAAGGTAGGTATCCTTCCGCACTGTATTCCTCCGCCACTTAAAAAAAAAAAAGTCCCTAGTCTCACTTTATGCCATTGCTGCGTGGGAAATTCCCACACAGCAATGGCATAAAGTGAGACTAGGGACTTTTTTTTAGTATTGGTAAGTATGTTACTCTATGTTATATGTACTGTATGTCTATGTATGTATTGTATGTATGTAGTATATATGTGGTATGTATGTAGCATGTAGTATGTATGTAGTATGCATGTAGCATGCAGTATGTTTGTAGCATGTATGTAGTATGTATGTGTTATGTATGTGGTATGTATGTAGCATGTAGTATGTATGTAGCATGTAGTATGTATGTAGCATGCATGTAGTATATATGTAGTATGTATGTAGCATGCATGTAGTATATATGTGTTATGTATGTAGCATGTAGTATGTATGTAGCATGCATGTAGTATATATGTAGTATGTATGTAGCATGTAGTATGTATGTAGTATGTATGTAGCATGCATGTAGTATGTATGTGGTATGTATGTAGCATGTAGTATGTATGTAGCATGCATGTAGTATATATGTTATGTATGTAGCATGTAGTATGTATGTAGCATGCATGTAGTATGTATGTAGCATGTAGCATGCATGTAGCATGCATGTAGTATGTATGTAGTATGTATGTAGTATGTATGTGGTATGTATGTAGCATGCATGTAGTATGTATGTAGTATGTATGTAGTATGTATGTAGTATATATGTGGTATGTATGTAGCATGTAGTATGTATGTAGCATGCAGTATGTATGTAGCATGCATGTAGTATATATGTAGTATGTATGTAGTATATATGTAGTATGTATGTTGCATGTAGTATTTATGTAGCATGTAGTATTTATGTAGTATGTATGTAGTATGAATGTAGCATGTATGTAGTATGCATGTTGTATGTATGTAGCATGTATGTAGCATGTAATTTTTTTTTTTTTTTTTTACATTCAACACATTAGCCGGATGATGGGACTACTACTGTCCCATCATTGGCTAATGTGTCAATCACTGTCATGGTAGCAGGCATCGCCCGATGGGACTTGTAGTCCCATCGGACGATGCCTGCACAGACCCCCGAAGCCTGCACAGCCCCCCGGCAGGCCGGCACAGCCCCCCGGCAGGCCGGCACAGCCCCCCGGCAGGCCGGCACTGCCCCCCGGCAGGCCGGCACAGACCACCGGAGCCTGCACAGCCCCCCGAAAGGCCCGTACAGACCCCAGAGAGGCTGTACAAGGCAAAAACAGGGTTTTTCTTATTCCGATACCGGAAGTCCCATAGACTTGAATGGGACTTCCGGTATCGGAATCGGCGATACCGATACTTTTTTTAAAGAGCGGCCGATCCATTCCGATCCGATACTTTGAAGTATCGGACGGTATCGCTCAACTCTAGTTATAAGTTATTTTTTTGCTGAGGATTTTAGAGCAGATCTGTTAAAAAAAAACTCTTTGAAAAGTTTGGTGTGAAAATAGTCTATCAATAATCTTGCCTGGATATTATCAGAAGACATTTATTTAATTGGTTTAATCAGAGATAATTGTTTACATGTTGTTTTTCTTTCTTTTGATCATTGCTTAAAAGCATTTGATTTAATCCACCGGGATTAGAAAACATTGGAAAGTCTAAGGTCGTACAGTAAATCCTTTCACGGACTAATTAAAATCTTTTATTTTTGATACAGCACAAAACATTGCGGAAATACATTTGCCGCAGAAGTGCAAAATCCCTTACTTGAGACCTTTTTGATCCCGACTCCTTATTTTCTGGAACCGGAGCGGCACGGCTACGTATTCACACAGCTTATAAATGTGTCTTTTTTTTATTTAAGATTCTGGAAATCTCTCCAGCATTTCTATTTTGGAGTGTGCACGGTGATTAGACGGGCTTATCTGAACGCACGCTATGTAGAATATGAATACAGGGTAAGCACAGCTGGACAGCCAGGCTTCCCATTTTAGATGCTAGATGATATTTGTTGCTTGCCAGGCTGCAGGTGGGCGTCAGGTGCATTGTGAAATAGATAGATAGCTATGTGCTGGATAATTACTACGCTGGCAAAGAATTTGGATATTTTTTTTATTTATTTTTTTTGCCGGTTTAGAAAAACAGATTACATTCAATAGCCGGGAAGTGTGTCAAAAAATGCTGCCGAGGTAGATTGAAGAGTCCATGCTGCATTTCATTGTATATATCCAGATGCCCAATTAATTAATTTAATAACAAGCCTGACAATTTTTGTAGGCAACATAAATTTTCACAATTGGCTTTAATCACTTTAAATTACGCACTTTCAACGCTATGAATATAAATTGAGACATGGTGATATTGTTTTTTCTGTTTATATTCCGGTACGGGTGTAATATATTTACTCTCTAGGTTGTTAGGCTATGTGCACACGCTGCGGTTTTTGCTGCAGTTCCGCTGCGGTTTTGGCCCTGCGGAACCACAGCAGTTCCGCAGACATGGTACAGTACCATGTAACCCTATGGGTTTTCAAAACCGCAGTGCTCACGCTGCGGTTTTTTCCGAGCGGTTTTGCTGCGGTTTATAAACCGCAGCATGTCAATTGTTTCTGCGGATTCCACTGCGGTTTCACACTTTTAACATAGTAGAGGTGTTAAACCGCAGGGCAAAACCACAGGCCAAACCGAAGGAAAACCGCAGGTCACTTTACCTGCGGTTTTACCTGCGGTTCCACAGGGAAAAACCCGCAGGTGATTCCGCAGTGGGTGCACATAGCCTTAGATGGCTTTTGTATAGTTTCTGGGATTGAAACTGACATTGGGTGGCTTATCCTATAAATAATAAAGATTTCATGCAAACATTTTTTTTCTTTACTCAGATGGATTTAAATGATCCCAATCATTTCAACAGATGTAAAAATGAAAAGTAGAAACGAATGTAAGAACCTTTGAAATATATCTTATACCAGAGAAATACTGTATGCTTCTTTCTCCACTTATGTGTCACCTCTTCACCTTCATCCTGACTCCTAAGCCCATCACTTTCTGTGCAATTGCAACTCGCACTCCTGGCTGCAGCTGTAAAACATCACATGCCCTTGTGATGATGCTGTCTCCCTCAGCAATATAGCGCGTCTTGGTGTCACAATCCATGTTTGGATCTGTGGCAGATCTGGACTCATATATAACCTTTTTTTTCTTTCAAGCCTCTGGCTTAATGTTAGTTTTTGCCCCCGGTGGCCGCCGGTGTTTTTACAACCTTAGTTGCTCAGCTCATAGGGTTTTGCCCCGGTGGCCGCTGGGGTTACTACACATTTAAATTAGCCAGCAGGTGTTACTACCCCCGCCTTCCTATAAAAGGTTGTCAAGTGCTCTGGATCACTGTTGGTGATACTGGTCATTTCCTAACCAACCTTGGAGGAGAGAGGTGCTACTTAGGAGCAGTGCTGTGCAGCTCATCTGAAATCCTTGGTGTTTTAGCTGAAGCTGTGTCCAGGTGCCGTACTCTGTTGCCTCAGGAGCATTGGCAACAGAGAAAGCTTGTGCAGGGACACAGCCTCAGGAGAGTGCAGGAGGTGTCCACGTCCCTGTTCCCTATTGAGAGGCCCACCATTGTAATTGTGTCCCTGGTGTCCCCTTATTTGTCTTGTTGTTTTAGTTACCGACCGGCTGGTCGCGTCACACAAGGCAAGTCACTTCGTGACATTATCACCAACCAACCCATTTTTTCCTGGTGAGCCATGGAGCTAATGCAGACCTTTGCCCAATTTCTGCAGATCCTCACTGAGGAGTGTGGGGTGCTGCGTGGTGTGGGGGAGCAGCAGCTGCAGCAGTGGGAGGGGTACGAGGCCTCAGCTCAGATGCCGGCTCAACCAGAGCCCAAGTTATCTCCCCCAGACAGGAGGCCTGCAAGCTACACTTCAGGCTCTGCCCTCGTTCACTGGGAAGTGTGGAACGGCAGGTGGAATTCATTATAGCCCACCTTGAAGGTGATCTCCTATCCTGGGCCTTCACCCTGCCGGCCGATTCACCATCTCTACGGTCGGTGGACGAGTTTTTTGTGGCTTTGGCGAATATGCCCCCTGTGGTCCTTGCTAGGGAGGAGGACACACAGGTGCAGGTGGACGAGCCCAGGCAGGTGGGAGGAGTTGGTTCCCCAGCGGTGTTGCCTGCGGTTCGTCATGATGCGGGGGCATGTTTTAGCTGTGGGAAGACTGGTCACGTTGTCAGGGTCTGCCCAGCATGCACCAAATCTTCTGTACCATCTAAGAAGCTGCACCCCCCTGGTTGTGTGGAGGGAGGAGACCAGGGTGTGTATATTTCCTCCATTTTGCCATCTCAGTGTACTATGTCAGCAGAAGTGGTGGTTGGTGGGGTACCTGAGGGTATACCGGTGTTTGTGGACAGTGGAGCGGGAGTCAATCTGGTGGATGCTCACTTTTTCCAGACTCATGGCCTGAAGTGTAGGACGCTGGCCAAACCTCTAAGCGTCTGTGGCGCCCCTGAGGCTCAGTCGCCACAGTGGTACTGCACCTTCTCCTAAGGTGTAGTGCCCCACCACCTAGGTAAGTTGGGGAACTCCTTTCCGCACTCCAACGCCTGCATCCCACACACAGGATAGTTCAGCACTGACCACATTGCGGTTCATGCTTAGAGGGTAGCAGAGCACCTTTCGTGATTCCTTGTTTCATAACACGAGATGTGCTGGGAGGTGGGTGGAGTTGAGATCCATATAAAAGAGTGGGAAAGTTTAGAATTACAGTTCAGTCTGTAGGTCAGTCAGTCAGGAGAGTCTGAGGATGGATCCCTGGAAGAGGGATGGAGGAAGGAGTGCTGCAGCTGCCTCAGTGATGTGAGCCAGCTGGCACAGGGAAGGAACAGAAGAAGCAAGATGTAGAACTGCAACCTAAGCTTCCATAAGAGAAAGAAGGAACAGCACGGAAAGTAGGAGTAGGAGAGCAGAGAGGAGTTGTGGGTTGGAAGAGGAACCTTGCCTATAGGTTCTCAGCGCAAGGCCGGGGCCTGGTCCCCGAGGTTGTATGGACACTTATGGTTCTGCAGCAGACACCGGTGGAGTAGTTGGCTGTAAATGCACTACTCCCATCTAAGACTTGGGACACAACAGCAACATGGCTAGAGAGCCGGGATCCAGGAGGTCCCCGATCAGGCTACAGCTGTCTGTCATACAAGTAGAGTTGTTAGGAACATCTGACACAAGGAACTTCAGAGAACCACGGTACTGGAGTTCTTCACACTAAAAGGCGCAATAGAGGAGTCATTCAGGAAAGGCACATGTTGGCGGAGTGTTGGAGAGGAGAATCCTGACTTGCCCGGGAGGTTGATTGAGTCTCTGCCCCGGAGGACACGGCACGGAGGCAAGCAACAGTGTGTACCACGAACTGTGAGTAAAGCTTTGGAACTACAAGCCTTGGTGTCTTCCATTCAATTGTACGCCAACACCGCCAGCACTGCTACATCTGGGTACCAACACTCCTCACACCGCCTGCGCCTATACACTGCCCTGGGGTTACGGCTTCACCTGTGGGGAGCTACACCATCTGTGCTGCAACACACCATTAGCCCCAGGGGATCTGCACGGGGTGTTGGCTGACACCTCGCTTGCCGAACACCACAGGTGGCGTCACAAACTATTCATATAAACTACATTAAACACCACCATTATTTGGGTGCCCAGGGCCACGGACCGGGTCACCACTGCTGTGACACATCCCCCTGACACCGGCCCGGTACCGAGTACCCTGGAGGACGAGATTATCCAGCTAACGCGCTGCCTGTGACTGAGGCGAGAAGTGCTTTGGACATTGAACTTGAACCAGGAGGGGCGTACACCTACGGTACCCGCGACACCGGTACCCGCCGCTGCTGCACTGGATCTTTTCCTGGCAGACCTTGCGGAGCTTGGAGCCGCTGCCATGCCATCGGCAGCGTATACTGTCCCCTCTTTGCTGCTGATACCGGAGGAGTTGTACACAGCCCAGGGAGCTGAAGCGGAGGAAGTGAGGCGCCTGCCCAGATCTGGCGCCGCTGCGCAGGTCCCGCCAGTGACCCCCGCGAAATTGGAGCTGCCATGGGCTCCACCGCCGCTCCCAGTGTCTCACCGGACAGCGCCCGCTACCACCATGCCTGCACCGGAGCAGAGACCGCACCGCCGGGAACTCCCAGTTATATACCCTGGCCTTCTTAATGGTTTGATGGGGAGGAGGAGGAGGACCCTGCTGCTAGGGGTACGGTTGGAGCCGGCATGCCCGATCCGACATCTACAGGACAGAGGGGGGTCTGAATCGTTTTGGGACAGTGATCTTGGGATTCCTTCGCTGCCAAGTCCCCAGGTAGTTGCCTGCCAGCGTCGACAAGTGTATTGCCAACTGTTCAGCAATAAGGTTCGGATATGGCTTTAAAGAAGGCTACTACTTGGATATAACACAAATTTATTATACAATGATTATAAAACACCAAATTAATGGAATGTATGCTAATGATATCGAAATAGAAAATAGTATGATATTGCGTATACTTATATATTCAAATGACAAAGGTTTTGGTACATGTACTTACATCAGAAAGAAGAAAAGAAAAGAATCTTCACTAGGGGCATTTACGTCTGTCCTGAAAATACTGCAGCTGGAGGAGTGGTCAGCGAAGACAGAAATGCGCCCTAGGACCCACACTGTGAAGAGTGTCCTCTCACACAGGTCCACAAGCTCCTGCCTTCAGTGACTGCTTCACCAGCTTTTATATGCTTTAAACAAAAGGTTTACACAATATAATATTGTGTAAACATGAAAATACATAAGTTAGTTGTCTGATGTTCCAATCACATAATAGTGGCCACCTATCATGAATAAATAACATCAAACAAATCTTGTGTCTTCGGACTATTTACTCTTGTCCTGATATTTACATATGATAAGGACAAAGTTTCCAACAACTTCAATATACTTGCACCATTCACTGATCTTAAAATTCAAGTAAGTCAACAGCGTACACAAAGGTTAATCCTTTCCAGTAATCCAGATTAAACATACTGTTTCAACAAGCATTGTCTTTCAGTATACTCAGCACACAGACTGCATTTCAATAGCCATTGCAGGTCTGACCTCATGAACTATGGTACTGGATATGGGGCCTTCTAATGCTGACATTACAGGTTAATTTCAATATGGACTAATCAATATATTACAATATGTAGGCTATAAGATATCCATATATTTATTAGCACCACAATCCACCCTTGGATATCTTATAGCCACACATTATTTATCCAACAACAACAAACCAATGCATGCATAATACAAATTACTCCTGAAAAGTTAACCTAGAGCTAACAACTAACCCACTAGTTACATTAGTTGGACTATAACAAAAAGTGATATTTCCAAAGGAAAACATCCCACCTCTAGGCAATCTTACATGTTCTGCAAATGATGGAGAGATCACTATACTGTTACACGTTATATTTGTCCACCCTCATACTTTTGCACTTTTTATCTGAACTGGAGCCACATATAATAGCCCTCTCCCCATCCCCAGTCTGATTCATCATATTTAAATGTTTACCACAAGTCCACTGACAGCATGGATCAGCAGGCATCATTCTTGGAATCCTTCTGTTAATCATTTCTCCCATTAGACATTTTCTTCAGTACAGTTCACATCTTGGGTCACATCTTCTTGGTCTTTGCCCTTCAAAAATGGCTAGTGTTCCTCACTGAGCCAAGTAAAGCCATAGATTCTGTTTGGTTTTCAGAAATCCACATTTTCCAAAGCTGGCATCTGTCTGAAGATTGCTTGGCTCTTGAAAGCAGTCTCACAAGATGAAAGCATAATGCAACACTTACAGATCAGATTTTGATCTAAAGGGAAACCAGAAAACATTATTATCTGAGATCACATTGACTGCTACTTCAGAAATGACCTGAGCAGATTCTGGACACCCAATTGATTCCAACAAATTTTAGAAATCCACTGGCTGAGCTATTCTAGCTTCTCTCTGTGATATTGACATGTCACTTTACTCAATATTCATGCATTTCTGCTGGGTAAATCTGCTCTATCACATTACCTCCATTCATTGAAATATCAAACATAACTGTTCAAGGTGCAACATACAAACGGATTACAAACCTATTATGTTCCTAATTGAAAATAAAGATTAAAAACATACATAAAACTAAACCACAACTTTTAGCTAAATACTGTCCGATTCATCACAATGGGATGATTACTTATTTAATTGTTTGCAAACAATTATTTTAACCTTTACCTTTGAGCTCATTAGTCTACCCCCATGTCTTATATATAGCTAAATACATTGAATCCGATTCCTCTGAAAAACTGGTTTGTCCAGTCTGAAAGAAAAAACACAGAAAGGTTAAAATACCTACAAGTCAAATACTGCACTTTATCCTTATCCTATCAGATCAAAAACAAACAAACAACCTCACTGGACACTGTCTTAAAAGGATAACACAGGAATGATGACTGGTGACCCATGTAAAATGATCCAGCCCCATAGACAGAACACAGGAATAGTAGCACCTTCTTTTTGGGGTCTACAATATGACAAGTTCTGCTCTTTCCCAGTCTCACTTATCCACCGTTGGGATCTGCATTTCTTGTGACTTTTGTGCAGTTGTAGAAAAGTCGGCTTTTTTACAGGAGTCTGTAAATTCAGTATCGTAGATGGCAGGTTCTTCCTTATTCTCAATACTATCAATATTCTGGTGCAATGAATGGCTCTCTGGTCTGGTATTACAGTAACGTTTAATGTGGCCCATCTTCCCACATTTAAAGCAATACCTAGGCCTGTAAACAGCAGACACATTCTCTGATACTTCATCCTGCTCTTTTGACTTAAGACACCACTCGTTTAATAGTTTTACAAATCTTTCATATGAACTGGTATTCCTTAGAGACACTCTTGTGGCATAATCTACATTACAATGATTTGCCATTGAAAATAGAAAACTAGGATCATTCTGAGACATATCTGGATGATTGCAAACATTTCTGTACAATGCCAAATAATTAGTACAGAACAACATGAGATCATCAGATCGCCTGAATCTGAACATTGCCGGGGCCTTGCCACCCCTAGTATTTCTTCTACTTAATGTAGATTGCAACTCAGATCTATTAGACACACTGCAATCTTCTACCTCATTCTGGTTTTGCTTCCCTGCAGCTGTCTCTACAACCAGGATCTCGCAAATACGATGAGCTTTTAATGGGTTAAGAAGAGGATCCATTTCTTCCATCTCCCCATCAAAATGATCATCCCCCTGTTCTGGGATGGTGACAGTTTCAGAGTCAGTTGACTCCTGTGCATCACCATCCCACTGATCTGGGTTCCTCTCCATCTCTGCTCTAGCCATGGCCAAAGCTTCATTCCTGTTCACCTTCTCCCTCTTCTTTCTGCACTTATACTGTGTTACACATACAGCAGCCTGTCCTGCATCATGCTGAGTTCCAACACATTTGTCCATTAATAACTTATTCTGACCCTGTGCTGCCACCAATGCATTCTGGACCTCACATGGCTGTATTTCCAATTCCTGCACTTTAGTTAACATTCTTTGCTTTTCCTCATGCTGTTTTCTATATGCAGATAGCAGGATCCAGCCACACCTACCAAGAGTACATAATTCTTCCCCTTTTTCTACTTTTACTTTCTGCAAGCATTATGCTACATCAACAGGCTCTGCATCTTGCCCATATTTGTCCCAATGTTCACTTGAACCAACACTGTGCGACCACATAGTCGCCAACATATCATATGGGGTTTGGGTTTCCTCCCACCCTGGAGTCTCTACAGACTCACTTACAGCCTCTTTTTGTTCCATTTCTGACAACTTTCTTTGCATATGGGTGTTTTGCTCATGTATATCTCAGTATACACTGAGTAAAATCCACATACGCCGTCCTAAAGACTCTACATCACCCCTGAGTACTTCAACAACATCAGGGGTTAACTGCATCACCTGCCTTTGCAGAGAAAGCCTCGAGTAACTCACCAACATCGAGGGGCTAACCACATCACCTGCCTTAGCAGGGATCCCCATGAGTAAACCAACAACATCAGGGGTTAACTGCATCACCTGCTTTTGCAGGGAAAGCCTCGAGTAACTCACCAACATCGAGGGATTAACCACATCACCTGCCTTAGCAGGGATCCCTATGAGTAAACCAACAACATCATGGGTTAATTGCATCACCTGCCTTTGCAGGGAAAGCCTCGAGTAACTCACCAACATCGAGGGATTAACCACATCACCTGCCTTAGCAGGGATCCCTATGAGTAAACCAACAACATCATGGGGCTCTGAGCCCTTGAGCTTATTCTCCCAGGGATCTGCCAATCCACAACAACGCATTTCTTGCGCTATAATATTGTATGGAGCCCTGGTCCAGCCAGGGATCTCTGCACAACCATCCTCTTTCTTCTTAAAGAGAGACATTTTGTACGCAATATTACACAATTTTTCTGGACTATCGGAAGTTTAACAAAAAAATTCAATTCTAAGCCTTCTGCGTATCCTGCCGACTACGCCAATTTATGTATTGCCAACTGTCCTGCCTTCAGTGACTGCTTCACCAGCTTTTATATGCTTTAAACAAAAGTTTTACACAATATAATATTGTGTAAACATGAAAATACACAAGTTAGTTGTCTGATGTTCCAATCACATGATAGGTGGCCACTATTATGTGATTGGAACATCAGACAACTAACTTGTGTATTTTCATGTTTACATAATATTATATTGTGTAAACCTTTTGTTTAAAGCATATAAAAGCTGGTGAAGCAGTCACTGAAGGCAGGAGCTTATGGACCTGTGTGAGAGGACGCTCTTCACAGTGTGGGTCCTAGGGCGCATTTCTGTCTTCACTGACCACTTCTCCAGCTGCAGTATTTTCCAGACAGACGTAAATGCCCCTAGTGAAGATTCTTTTCTTTTCTTCTTTCTGATGTAAGTATATGTACCAAAACCTTTTGTAATTTGAATATATAAGTATACGCAATATCATACTATTTTCTATTTCGATATCATTAGCATACATTCCATTAATTTGGTGTTTTATAATCATTGTATAATAAATTTGTATTATATCCAAGTAGTAGCCTTCTTTAAAGCCGTATCCGAACCTTATTGCTGAACAGTTGGCAATACAACAAGATGCAGAAGCCCTAGGAGCTAGACCTCGTACCAGGACAGTGGAACCACCTAGCGAGGAAGAGCAGTTGATGGGTATTGAGATACATCATGGGTTCCATTTGCCACAGCTTCAAGGTCCTTTAGTGAGAAACCAGAATCAGGATGAGGACAGTTCCAGTTCGGCTTCCAGAACCCCGGGAGGGGAACACAAGTAAAGAACTTTCAAATCTCGTTACCCAGGAGGGTTTGTTGCACCAGTTGTGCCTTTTTTGTTGTTATCATGTTTTTCTGGTAACACTTTTGTTGCCCCTTTGATTGGCAACGTTCTTCAATTTTGAACTGAGGAGATCATGGACGCTGTATGATCCAAAACTTTTATTGTAAATAGTTTGCACCTCTTTGGGTGCTCTTTCTTGGTTTTACTTAAGAGACACTTTGGGAAGATAATGTTTTTGCATGGACACTTTTCGAAGATCATGTCTGCCTCAAAGGACACTGCAAGAGATCCCGGCTGGCAGCAGTGTCCAGCATTTACAAGAATAACTGTTGAATGTTTTACTGTAAAGTATTTGATAATGTGTTTTATAAGGGTATTAGTAACTGAGAAATGGCTTTTTTAGAAGAATTAGGAATGTCTGATCTAGAGATGAGTGATGTGAATAAAGAATTGAAAGTAGACTGGTGACGGACCAGGTATTTGCAGTCAGCGTCTTGCGTCTAGAGAAAGAGAGAAAATGAGAAAAAATGTGTCACAGAGAATAGCACTTTGAATTGAGAATTGCACTTAAAATTAAAAATTTTAGAATTTAAGATAGAATTGTTTGTAACGTTCAAGATGAGTACCTCCTATACTAGGAAGATTAGTATAAGAAAAGTTTGTTATGCATTACAAAATTTTTGTATGTTTCTTTGCTGTCTACTTTGTTATCTTGCAGCCCGCGGACATGCTGTGCTTAATGGGGGGGTATGTGGCGCCCCTGATGCTCAGCCGCCACAGAGGTACTGCACCTTCTCCTAAGGTGTAGTGCCCCACCACCTAGGTAAGTTGGGGAACTCCTTTCCGCACTCCAACACCTGCATCCCACACACAGGATAGTTTAGCACTGACCACATTGCGGTTCATGCTTAGGAGGAGACAGGAGAAAGACGTAGAACTGCAACCTAAGCTTCCATAAGAGAGAGAAGGAACAGCGCGGAACGAAGGAGTAGGAGAACAGACAGGAGTTGTGGGTTGGAAGAGGAACCCTGCCTATAGGTTCTCAGCACAAGGCCGGGGCCCGGTCCCCGGGGTTGTATGGACACTTATCGTTCCGCAGCAGACACCGGTGGAGTAGTTGGCTGTAAATGCACTACCCCCATCTAAGACTTGGGACACAACAGCAACACGGATAGAGAGCCAGGATCCAGGAGGTCCCCGATCAGGCTACAGCTGTCTGTCATACAAGTAGAGTTGTTAATAACATCTGACAGGAGGAACTTCAGAGAACCACGGTACTGGAGTTCTTCACACTAAAAGGCGCAATAGAGGAGTCATTCAGGAAAGGCACATGTTGGCAGAGTGTTGGACAGGAGAATCCTGACTTGCCCGGGAGGTTGATTGAGTCTCTGCCCCGGAGGACACGGCATGGAGGCAGGCACCAGTGTGTACCACGAATTGTGAGTAAAGCTTTGGAACTACAAGCCCTGGTGTCTTCCATTCAATTGTGCGCCAACACCGCCAGCACTGCTACATCTGGGTACCAATACTCCTCACACCGCCTGCGCCTATACACTGCCCTGGGGTTATGGCTTCACCTGTGGGGAGCTACACCATCTGGGCTGCAACACACCATCAGCCCCAGGGGATCTGCACGGGGCGTTGGCTGTCACCTCGTTTGCCGAACACCACAGGTGGTGTCACAAACTATTCATATAAACTACATTAAACACCACCATTATTTGGGCGCCCAGGGCCATGAACCAGGTCACCGCTGCTGTGACACATCCCCCTGACACGGCCCGGTACCGAGTACCCCGCTACCCTGGGTGTGAGGGCGACTCACGTCCAGGCCATTGACTCTGTCCCACTGAGCCAGAGGAGGTTGACCCAAGTCGTAGAGAATATACATCTGCGTATAGGAACTCATGTAGAGTCCCTGTCGTGCTATGTCTTGGGGGGAATGCCATCACCTATCGTTTTAGGCCTCCCTTGGTTGGAGAAACACAACCCGGTCATAGATTGGCAGTCTAGAGAAGTGGTCAGCTGGGATCAGTCGTGTGAGGGCTGCTGCCTGGGGGCTACTGTCTCTGCCGTATTTATACAGCCATCCCCTTCCTCTCCTGTGGGGGCAGCATAGGTGCTGCCAGGGAGTAGGGGCAAGTCTCGACCCTCACTATTAGCCAACCCTGAGAGGCGGAGGCCTCGTAGGAGGAGGGGTCGGAGGAGGGTGGTGGTTCCCTCTATGAATTGCGGGGGTGTAAGTGTGGTGACACAGGGGGATGCCTCTGTTGTCAGTCCCGTAAAGAGTTCACCGTCTTGTGGCAAACATGTGTGTGGCAATAAACATTCAGGTCCGAACCTGTGTGTGAACGAGTATGTATGGGTGGTCACCAAAAACATCCAGTGGAAGTGTGTTGCTGGGGTCTGGAGTTCTTGGGTGATCGGACCATATCGGGTGTCGGCCATCCTCGGCACGGGGGCTTACCAGCTGGAGTTATCCCCAAATATGCCCATACACAACTCGTTCCCCAGGTCAGCGATCCGGAGATTTGTGGTGCCTCCAGAGCATACATTGCCACTTCCATCTGCCCACGTTTGCCATAAACCTGAAAGTCAGGTAGTTGCAGAAGTGAACTCTGGTGGATCTGGGCATCCTCACTGCTGGTGGTTTTCCAGTGAGGTGCGGTGTTGAGGGTCCAGAGGCCCCTCATTGAAGGGGGGGTACTGTCACGACCCATGTTTGGATTTGTGGCAGATCTGGGCTCATATATAACCTTTTTTTTCTTTCAAGCCTCTGGCTTCATGTTAGTTTTTGCCCCTGGTGGCCGCCGGTGTTATTACAACCTTAGTTGCTCAGCTGATGGGGTTTTGCCCCCGGTGGCCGCTGGGGTTACTACACGTTTAAATTAGCCAGCAGGTGTTAACACCCCTGCCTTCCTATGAAAGGTTGTCAGGTGCTCTGGATCACTGTTGGTGATACTGGTCATTTCCTAACCAACCTTAGAGGAGAGAGGTGCTACTTAGGAGCACTGCTGTGCAGCTCATCTGAGAGCCTTGGTGTTTCAGCTGAAGCTGTGTCCAGGTGCCGTACTCTGTTGCCTCAGGAGCATTGGCAACAGAGAAAGCTAAGTTGTTTGCTTTTCCCTGTTCGTTATTTTTCCTGGTGTTATATTAGTACAGCGGTGGGACCAGTGTCTGCACTAGCCAGTTCCCTAGTAAGGGATAGGTGCAGGGCTAGTGAGGGACTAGATATCCTGGTCGGCGACATGTTGAAAGAACCTGTATAGGGAACGTGAGGAGTCTGCAGGGACACAGTCTCAGGAGAGTGCAGGAAGTGTCCTCGTCCCCATTCCCTATTGTAGGGCCCACCGTTGCAATTGTGTCCCCGGTGTCCCCTTGCTTGTCTTGTTGTTTTTGTTACCGACCGGCTGGTTGCGTCACACAAGGCAAGTCACTTAGTGACACTTGGGCTTTGGAACACCTCCTGACTCCTGAGTATTCAGAGAGTTGAGGTTCCTGTCACTATACTATATTAGTGCTGCAAACAATGACTCTGCTATCCTGGTAAATGTTGTGTCTGCACTTCTACATCAGTCTCCACTGTTCCATTGTTCCAGCACTGTTACACAAGTTTTTCATGCTTTTCACCTCCCTAGTTACATGTTTCCAGTACTGTTTCATGAGTTACCGCTGTACAGTTCACTGTTCCTTGGTTCAAGTACTGTTAAATCAGTCCCTGCTGCTATTCCTTAGTTCCAGTCCTGTTACATCAATCTTCACTGTTCAGCTCAGCTGTTCCAAGTTTCCAGTACAGTTACATCAGTCTCTGCTGTTCCATGATCTCGGTAGTGTTACATCAGTCTCCACTAGTGTTAAGCAATACCACCCGATATTGAAAAATATCGGATCGGATTGGATCGGCCGATCTAAAAAAAATATCGGGTATCACCGATTCCGATCCCGGAAGTCCCATTCAAGTCAATGGAACAGAAATATCGGAATTGAAAAAAAACCTTTCTTTCCTTGTAGGTTAATTCTACATGAAGAAAAACAACTAATAATGTAGAATGTATTGGGGGAGGTGGAGGAGACATTAAAGCCATAGAGGTTTAGCCCAATGAAATGGAATAGCAGGAATAATTTTTTTTATTTTTAAGACGTTTGGAGTTACAAAGATATTGACTATGTTAACCTCTTTTATATTTTGTCAGATATGTATGTTTCACTACTTCCATGCTCTTCACCTTTTTTACTTCTCCAACACTTTCTCCTTCATCATCCTCAGCAGCAGCAGCAGCATCTTTTTCATCAACTTCTTCTTCACCTTATTCATCTTCTTCTTCACCTTCTTCCTATTATTCTTTTCTTTACATTCTTCAGATTCTTCTTATTCAACTATTATTATTCTTCATATTCAACTTTTTCATCTTCTTCCTATTCTTCTTCTTCTTCATCATATTCTTATTTGTGACAGGCATTCCTGTAGTTGTTATCTATAAAAGTTTGAAGATTACACCTTCCGGTCTGCCTGTCACAAAAGAATTACAACAGGATTTGTCCGCGTTCAGTTTGGCCTGCAGCAGCAGGCATTTTCCAGCGTCACCAATGTAACGTCCGTCTGCAAGTCTGGGCTGCAGTAAGACAGCACCCCGAGCAACCCCGATACCCTTTACCCCTATACAGGGATCTGGATTTACAGCAGAGCCCAGGAGGTAGCTGTCTGAATATGAGCAGCGGCCAGAGCAGGACGGTTGCCAGAGAGGGGTTAAAAAACGAGACCAAAAGCGTAGTCAAGAATCCGAGTCTAAAGCAGGCGGACAGCAGAAGTACAAAAATGGCAGACAATAGCAGAGTCAAATTCAGGCCAAGGTCAGAGTCGTAAACCAGGAGGGCGGCAGAGGTACAGAATCGTTAGGCAGTAGCAGAGTCAGAATATCCAGGCCAAGGTCACAAACCAGGAAAATAGCAGAAGTACAGAATCGTCAGGCAATAGAGGGGTCAGAAATCCAGGCTGAGGTCAGAGTCAAACAATAGTCAATCACACAGTAGCACATAGGGGAACCAAGAATATATCCTGCTGCCTGCAAGACCAGACCCAAAGTATTTGAGGGATCAGGTCATCCCTCACAGGCTCCCGAACTGCTGATGTCATCCGGACCGCCCCCAGGACCAGGTCGGATGGTGATGCACAGCCCCTTCATGACTGACCGAGGAGCGGAGCCTGCGTCCAGCGGATGCCTGCGCAAGAGCCTCATCTCTATTGCCGCCATTACTCGGGGGTGAAGCACAGCGCCTCCCAGTGACCGAGGCAGGAACAGCAGGCCATGAGTCAGCCGGTGATGGGACAGTCCGGCGCCTCCTAGTGGCCGAGGCCGGGATAGCAGACCCTGAGTCAGACCGTGATGTGACAGTCCGGCGTCTCCTAGTGGCCAAGGCCGAGACAGCAGGTCCTGAGTCTGACGGCGACGTGACAACCACGAGGAGGAACGGACTCACCCCTATACACTGCTTAGTCTTCTTCTGCTTATAATTTAGACAATATCATTTGCTCTTATTTTTAGTCTTATGCTTAATGTTCTTCTGCTTTTGGTTTTTCTGCTTCTTGGTCTTCTGTCTCTTGTTGTTCTGCATCTTGTTGGTTGTCTTCATGTTCTTTGACCTCTTGGTCATCTTCTTGAGGATCATCTTTTTGGTCTTCTTCGGTGTGGTCTTCAGGGTCATCGTCTTCAGGGTCATCGTCAGGGAGATCCAGAGTGAGAATCAAAAAACAATGACACAAGCTTGAACTTGGAAAAGTAGCAGAAGGTACAAGAAGGCTGAGGAACTCCCAAGAACCAGCTGATGGTACTGGAACCCGGATGTGTAGCAGAAGGAACAATAGAAAATGGAACTAGAGAGGACCAGCTGACGATGCTGGAACCCGGATGGGCAGCAGAAGGAACAAGAGCCAATGGCACGACCGTGGACCAGCTGACGGTGCTGGTACACGGTTACTAAGCAGGAGGTACCTGTGCTCCAAAGCACTACCAAGGACCAGCAGACATTGCTGGAACTAGGATACCAAGAAGGAGGCACCTAGGCCAAAGGCACTGCCGAGAACCAGCTGATGGTGCTGGAACCCGGATGGGTAGCAGAAGCTGCAAGAGCAAGTGAAAGTAGCGAGGACCAGCTGACGGTGCTGGAACCCGGAGGGGCAGCAGAAGGAACAAGAGCCAATGGCACAACCGTGGACCAGCTGACGGTGCTGGAACATGGTTACTAAGCAGGAGGTACCTGTGCTACAAAGCACTACCAAGGACCAGCAGATGTTGCTGGAACTCGGATACCAAGAAGGAGGCACCTAGGCCAAAGGCACTGCCGAGAACCAGCTGACGGTGCTGGAACACGGATGGGTAGCAGAGGCTGCAAGAGCAAATGAAAGTAGCGAGGACCAGCTGACGGTGCTGGAACCCGGAAGGGCGGCAGAAGGAACAAGAGCCAATGGCACAACCGTGGACCAGCTGACGGTGCTGGAACACGGTTACTAAGCAGGAGGTACCTGTGCTACAAAGCACTACCAAGGACCAGCAGACGTTGCTGGAACTCGGATACCAAGAAGGAGGCACCTAGGCCAAAGGCACTGCCGAGAACCAGCTGATGGTGCTGGAACCTGGATGGGTAGCAGAAGCTGCAAGAGCAAATGAAAGTAGCGAGGACCAGCTGACGGTGCTGGAACCCGGAGGGGCAGAAGAAGGAACAAGAGCCAATGGCACAACCGTGGACCAGCTGACGGTGCTGGAACATGGTTACTAAGCAGGAGGTACCTGTGCTACAAAGCACTACCAAGGACCAGCAGACGTTGCTGGAACTCGGATACCAAGAAGGAGGCACCTAGGCCAAAGGCACTGCCGAGAACCAGCTGATGGTGCTGGGACCCGGATGGGTAGCAGAAGCTGCAAGAGCAAATGAAAGTAGCGAGGACCAGCTGACGGTGCTGGAACCCGGAGGGGCAGAAGAAGGAACAAGAGCCAATGGCACAACCGTGGACCAGCTGACGGTGCTGGAACATGGTTACTAAGCAGGAGGTACCTGTGCTACAAAGCACTACCAAGGACCAGCAGACGTTGCTGGAACTCGGATACCAAGAAGGAGGCACCTAGGCCAAAGGCACTGCGGAGAACCAGCTGACGGTGCTGGAACCCGGATGGGTGGCAGAAGGTACCCATAATTAACAAAGTTGCAAGGCCGCGAACAGGACGCAGTTACCGAATCCCACAGTCCAACAGGGGGTGTTTGTCCTATTGGCACTACGGAACCAGCCTTTATTACCAGAACCCGCAGCCCACATAGGAAGCACTGAAACTGCAGGCACCATAGACTCGGCTAACCCGACTGCAACACGACAGGACAACGTATTGGTGGCAAAGTGACGTTGACACTACCCGGAAACAGCAGGCGTGCTGGAACCAGGCTGGTCAGGAGGGAGTGCCCGTGCCAAAGACACTTCCGAGAAGCAGCTGACGGTGCTGGAACCTGGATGGGTAGCACAAGGTACCCATAATCAACAAAGTTGCAAGGCCGCGAGCAGGACACAGTTACCGAAACCCACAGTCCAACAGGGGGTGCTTGTCCTATTGGCACTACAGAACCAGCCTTTATTACCAGAACCCGCAGCCCACATAGGAAGCACCGAAACTGCAGGCACCATAGACTCGGCTAACCCGACCGCAACACGACAGGACAACGTATGAGTGGCAAAGTGACGTTGGCACTACCCAGAAACAGCAGGCGTGCTGGAACCAGGCTGGGCAGGAGGGAGTGCCCGTGCCAAAGACACTTCCGAGAACCAGCTGATGGTGCTGGAACCCGGATGGGTAGCAGAAGCTGCAAGAGCAAATGAAAGTAGTGAGGACCAGCTGACGGTGCTGGAACACGGAGGGGCAGCAGAAGGAACAAGAGCCAATGGCACAACCGTGGACCAGCTGACGGTGCTGGAACATGGTTACTAAGCAGGAGGTACCTGTGCTACAAAGCACTACCAAGGACAAGCAGATGTTGCTGGAACTTGGATACCGAGAAGGAGGCACCTAGGCCAAAGGCTCTGCCGAGAACCAGCTGACGGTGCTGGAACCTGGATGGGTAGCACAAGGTACCCATAATCAACAAAGTTGCAAGGCCGCGAGCAGGACGCAGTTACCGAAACCCACAGTCCAACAGGGGGTGCTTGTCCTATTGGCACTACGGAACCAGCCTTTATTACCAGAACCCGCAGCCCACATAGGAAGCAACGAAACTGCAGGCACCATAGACTCGGCTAACCCGACCGCAACACGACAGGACAACGTATTGGTGGCAAAGTGACGTTGACACTACCCGGAAACAGCAGGCGTGCTGGAACCAGGCTGGGCAGGAGGGAGTGCCCGTGCCAAAGACTCTGCTGAGCAGCAACTGGCGATGTTGGAGCCCTGGATCAATCACGGAGCAGGCTGAGGCCTACTTGGAGCAAGTTTTATATCGGTTGTACACTACTACTGATTGTAACCGTGCTCCACTTAGGCCTCTGGCTCTACTGTCACCAGTATTTCCCCTGGCCTCCAACGCCGCCAGTTGCTGCTCTGAAGTGGCGTCTGCACAATCCACACTTGTTCCTGGGTTACAGGGGCTCTGTCACGTCAGTGGATCCCCTGATGTGTGTCCGGCAAGGTCTCCTGCTCTGTCCACATTCCCACTACTAGTAATGGGAATGTGGACAGAGCTTGAGACCTTGCCGGACACACATCAGGGGATCCACTGACATGACAGAGCCCCCGTAATCCAGGAACAAGTGTGGATTATGCAGACGTCACTTCAGAGCAGCAGCTGGCGTGGTTGGAGGCCAGGGGAAATACTAGAGACAGTGGAGCCAGAGGCATAAGTGGAGCATGGTTAAAAATCAGTAGTAGTGTGACTGTGTAGGCAGCAGGAGACTTTGCCATCCACACAGCAGGGGAGCAGCTGGCGTTACTGAACCCCACTGACACAGGAGTGAGTGTTTCTATCTGTGCGGATGGCACTTCCAAGCAACAACTGGCTGTGTTGAAGCCCAGGATCAATCACGGAGCAGGCTGAGGCCTACTTGGAGCAAGTAGAAAATAAGATGTAGTGTGATTTGGGAGGCAGCAGGAGACTTTGCCATCCACACAGCAGGGGAGCAGCTGGCGTTACTGAACCCCACTGACACAGGAGCGAGTGTTTCTATCTGTGTGGATGGCACTTCCAAGCAACAACTGGCTGTGTTGAAGCCCAGGATCAATCACGGAGCAGGCTGAGGCCTACTTGAAGCAAGTTTTATATCGGTTGTACACCACTACTGATTGTAACCGTGCTCCACTTAAGCCTCTGGCTCCACTATCTCCAGGATTTCCCCTGGCCTCCAATCCCGCCAGTTGCTGCTCTGAAGTGGTATCTGCACAATCCACACTTGTTCCTGGATTACAGGGGCTCTGTCATGTCAGTGGATCCCCTGATGTGTCCGGCAAGGTCTCCTGCTCTGTCCACATTCCCACTACTAGTAATGGGAATGTGGACAGAGCTTGAGACCTTGCCAGACACACATCAGGGGATCCACTGACGTGACAGAGCCCCTGTAACCCAGGAACAAGTGTGGATTGTGCAGATGCCACTTCAGAGCAGCAGCTGGCGGGGTTGGAGGCCAGGGGAAATACTAGAGACACTGGAGCCAGAGGCATAAGTGGAGCATGGTTAAAAATCAGTAGTAGTGTGACTGTGTAGGCAGCAGGAGACTTTGGCATCCACACAGCAGGGGAACAGCTGACGTTACTGAACCCCACTAACACAGGAGCTAGTGTGTTTTTCTCTGTGAGGACGGCACTTCTGAACACCAACTGGCGTTGTTGGAGCCCAGGATGAAGCATGGAGCAGGCTGAAGCCTGAAGTTTTTGGCATGTGGAGGCAGCAGGAGACATTGCCGTCTACACAGCAGGGGAACAGCTGACGTTACTGAACCCCACTAACACAGGAGCTAGTGTGTTTTTCTCTGTGAGGACGGCACTTTTGAACACCAACTGGCGTTGTTGGAGCCCAAGATGAAGCATGGAGCAGGCTGAGGCCTGATGTTTTTGGCATGTGGAGGCAGCAGGAGACATTGCCGTCCACACAGCAGGGGAACAGCTGACTTTACTGAACCCCACTAACACAGGAGCTAGTGTGTTTTTCTCTGTGAGGACGGCACTTCTGAACATCAACTGGCGTTGTTGGAGCCCAGGATGAAGCATGGAGCAGGCTGAGGCCTGATGTTTCTGGCATGTGGAGGCAGCAGGAGACATTGCCGTCTACACAGCAGAGGAACAGCTGACGTTACTGAACCCCACTAACACAGGAGCAAGTGTGGATTGTGCAGACGCCACTTCAGAGCAGCAACTGGCGGGGTTGGAGGCCAGGGGAAAATCTAGAGACAGTGGAGCCACAGGCCTAAGTGGAACACGGTTAAAAATCAGTAGTAGTTTGAATGTGGATGGAGCAGGAGACTTTGCCATCCACACAGCAGGGGAGCAGCTGGTGTTACTGAACCCCAATAACACAGGAGCTTGTGTGTTTTTCTCTGTGAAGATGGCACTTCTGAACACCAACTGGCGTTGTTAGAGCCCAGGACGAAGCATGGAGCAGGCTGAAGCCTGATATTTTTGGCATGTGGAGGCAGCAGGAGACATTGCCGTTTACACAGCAGGGGAACAGCTGACGTTACTGAACCCACTAACACAGGAGCTAGTGTGTTTTTCTCTGTGAGGACGGCACTTCTGAACACCAACTGGCGTTGTTGGAGCCCAGGATGAAGCATGGAGCAGGCTGAGGCCTGATGTTTTTGGCATATGGAGGCAGCAGGAGACATTGCCGTCCACACAGCAGGGAAACAGCTGACTTTACTGAACCCCACTAACACAGGAGCTAGTGTGTTTTTCTCTGTGAGGATGGCACTTCTGAACACCAACTGGCGTTGTTGGAGCCCAGGATGAAGCATGGAGTAGGCTGAGGCCTGATGTTTCTGGCATGTGGAGGCAGCAGGAGACATTGCCGTCCACACAGCAGGGGAACAGCTGACTTTACTGAACCCCACTAACACAGGAGCTAGTGTGTTTTTCTCTGTGAGGATGGCACTTCTGAACACCAACTGGCGTTGTTGGAGCCCAGGATGAAGCATGGAGTAGGCTGAGGCCTGATGTTTCTGGCATGTGGAGGCAGCAGGAGACATTGCCGTCTACACAGCAGAGGAACAGCTGATGTTACTGAACCCCACTAACACAGGAGCAAGTGTGTTTTTCTCTGTGAAGACGGCACTTCTGAACACCAACTGGCGTTGTTGGAGCACAGGATCAATCATGCAGCAGGCGGAGGCGAACTTGCCGCAGGTTTTATATAGGTTGTAGACTACTACTGATTGTAACCGTGCTCCACTATGGCCTCTGGCTCCACTTTCTCTAGTATTTCCCCAGGCCTCCAGCCCCACCAGTTACATCTCTGAAGTGGTGTCTGCACAATCCACACTTGTTCCTGTGTAACTGGGGCTCTGTCACGTCAGTTGATCCGCTGATGTGTGTCCGGCAAGGTCTCCTGCTCTGTCTTCATTCACACTACTAGTAATGGGAATGTGGACAGAGCAGGAGACATTGCCGGACACACATCAGGGGATCAACTGACGTGACTGAGCCCCAGTAACACAGCAACAAGTGTGGATTGTGCAGACGCCACTTCAGAGCAGCAACTGGCGGGGTTGGAGGCCAGGGGAAAAACTAGAGACAGTGGAGCCACAGGTCTAAGTGGAGCACGGATAAAAATCAGTAGTAATTTGAATGTGGATGGAGCAGGGGACTTTGCCGTCCACACAGCAGTGGAGTAGCTGGCGTTACTGAACCCCACTAACACAGGAGCTAGTGTTTTTCTCTGTGCAGACAACACTTCTGAGCGACAACTGGCTGTGTTGAAGCCCAGGGATTATAGTTCAGGTGGTATAAACATGAACACAACAGGAGACCTGGATACTGTTGCCAACCAATTATTTATTCGGGAAGAGGACTGGCAAATTCTGGCAAGATCCAGGCCTGTTCATTTTCAAAAAAGTAAGACGGTCAACGTTATCGGAAGAAAGTCGCGTGCGACGGTCTGTTAGTACACCACCTGCGGCACTAAAGATGCGTTTCGATAATACACTGGCAGCAGGGCAAGCCAGTACCTCCAATGCATACTGGCTAAGCTCTGGCCATGTATCCAGCTTAGAGACCCAAAACTTGAAGGGGGAAGAGCCATCTGGGAGTACACTGACAGGGCAAGACATGTAGTCTGTCACCACCTGACGAAAACGTTGCCTCCTGCTGACTGGAGCCGTCTGTGATGGTGTAGACAATTGTGGCGGACACACAAAACTTTGCCACATTTGGGCCATAGTGGTCTTGCCTTGTGCTGAGGCGCTGTCTCTGCTCCCTCTATTTGCCGAGTTTCCTCCACTGCCTCGACGCACAGAGCTGCTTTGTAAAGCACTAGCATCACTGCTGTCGGGTGGAATGGAAAGCATGATGGACTGCACCAGTGTGTCTTGGTAGTCCCGCAGTTTACGCTCCCGGTTCAACGGTGGTATGAGGCTTTGTAAGTTGTCCCGGTAGCGAGGATCTAGGAGGGTGTACACCCAATAATCAGTCATGTTGAGAATGTGGGTGATGCGGCGGTCGTTTCTCAGGCATTGCAGCATGAAATCAACCATATGCTGCAGACTCCCAACTGTCAAAGAAACGCTGTCCCCTGCTTGAGGCGTCATCTCTGCCTGCTCTGCATCACCCCACCCTCGCTGTACATACTGACTTGAGGATTGTGTACCTCCCTCCTCTGGAGAGATGTCTTCCTCCTCCATCGACTCCTCATCATCCTCCTCACAAAGTGTTCCCTGCCTAGGCCTTTGTGAGGAACCACTTAGCGCAGACTGTCCAGAAGCAGATGGCTTGGGACTCCTCATCCTCCACCTCTTCCAAAACCTCCTCCCTTACTGCTTGCAGTGTTTTTTGAAGCAGGCAGATAAGGGGGACAGTCATGCTGACTAGTGCATCATCTGCACTCGCAATCCGCGTGGAATCATCGAAGGCACGCAAAACTAGGCAGATGTCCTTCATAGAGGCCCACTCAGTGGTGCTGAAGTGTGACCGGCGCACAGTGCGACTTGTTTGCGCCTGATGCAGCTGGTACTCCATGACTGCTGCCTGCTGCTCACACAACCGCTCCAACATATGTAACGTTGAATTCCACCTGGTGGGTAGGTTACTTATGATGCGATGTTCCGGAAGGCGTAATCGGCGCTGCAGAGCAGCAAGGCGCGATCTTGCCGTGCTGGAACGCCGCAAATGAGCGCACTCTATGCGGACCTTGTGCAGCAGTGCATCAAGATCCGGATAGTCCCTCAGAAAGCTCTGCACGACCAAGTTCAGCACATGTGCCAGACATGGGATGTGAGTGAGGTTGCCTAGGCCAAGAGCTGCCACCAGATTTCGGCCATTGTCACACACTACCAAGCCCGGCTGTAGATTCGCTGGCAGAAACCACACTTCGCTCTCCTGCTTGATGACATTCCAGAGCTCCTGCGCTGTGTGGCTTCGATTCCCCAAAGAAATTAATTTGAGTATGGCCTGTTGACGTTTGGCCATGGCTGTGCTCATATCGGTCGTAACAGGCTCCTGCTGCGCTGTTTCTGAGGAACTTGAGTAGGAGGAAGAGTCAATGTGTACAGACTTGATTCCAGCAATCCGTGGAGTTGGCAGAACACGTACAGCGCCACTCTCCAGATCTGTACCCGGCTCCACAACATTGACCCAATGGGCAGTGAGGGAAAAGTATCGTCCCTGTCCATGGTTACTGGTCCACGCATCGGTGGTCAGGTGGACCTTGCTACTGACGGCATTTAGTAGCGCATGTTGTATTTTTCCCTCCACATGTTTTTACAGGGCAGGGACGGCTCTCCTGCTGAAATAAAAGCGGCTCGGCACAGTGTATTGTGGGACTGCCAATGCCATCAAGTCCCGGAAGGTGTCAGTTTCCACCAGCTTGAATGACTGACATCATTTCAAGTGCCAGTAGCTTGGCAATGCCAGCATTCAGAGCCTGTGCTCGGGGATGGTTTGCCGAGTATGGCCGCCTTTTATCCCATGCCTGTGCTACCGAAGGCTGTAGAGTGGCCTGGAAGTGTGAGGAGGACTGGGAACGTGGTGCTGTGGGTGGAAGTTCACTGGGTCTCCGGACAACAGTGCCAGTGGTTCTTCCTTGGCGATCCTGTGAGGAAGCCGAACCTGCTGTGTGTGAGCTGGAGGAAGAGGCCCCAACACGAGCGTGGTAGGTGGTGCTGTATGTTGGCCTACATCTTCAGTGTGTCAGTGTAACTCCACCTCGTGCTTGGTCCACACATGTTTCCACATATTTGTGGTATTAAGGTTGCTGACATTTTTCCCTCTTTTGACTTTCTGATGACACAGCTTGCATTTGACAAAGCAAATGTCATCTGCAACTGTGTCAAAAAAGGACCACGCACTGCAAGTCTTGGGAGCGCCCATTTTGCCTTTTGAAAGTGGAATGCTCCTACCAGTTGCCGAAGTGGAGGCTACAGGCAACCAAGTCTGCCCCCTCCCTCTCCCTCCTGTTTTGGCCATTCGGGGAATCTCTTCCTCAGAGCTGCTCCCACCACCTTCCTGTTCCTCACGCCATGATGGGTCAAGGACCTCATCATCTACACTCCCCTCTTCAAACAATGGCTAATAAATTGCTCAGTAGCACAGATGAACCATCAGAGCACGCTAACCTACATGAGTTGATAATTTTACATAGTTATCTAATCTATTCTAGAGCTTTTGTTAAAGTAGTTTTTGAAACGTCAGAATATAATGCTCAGCATTTGCTTACAACTTGCAGGACATATTGCTTTTGTTCTTCATCTTTAGTCAGAAGGTCGTTAAAGTCGGTTACTTCCTACCTCTTTTAATTTTTCTTTCCTAACTTTTGGATTTACAACCCTAGCGTGCTCTGATGGTTCATCTGTGCTACTGAGCAATTTATTAGCCATTAACAACTTTTCACTGTCTGTAATGGTGGGATCAAAAAACGATAATCCCACCAACTCTGCATTCAAATACCACAAATGGTTCGAAAATTTGGTCAGGGCTATTTCTGCAATGTTGTTGTCACATTCTTTATAGTCTGACAGACTATGCAAAATACCTAAATCTTAAAATACCTCAATTTGGATTTTTTCAAACTTTGAGCGACGAGCGGCACGGGTTAACGTCGTTTGATCAAGCTCAAATTTTGGCTATCTCAATATCTGGAAAGGGGAATCGTTTTGTGGGGTCCAGACGGACAAAATTCCGACATCGATTTTTTGCGGTCACCCTAATGCACACTAATAGGAGAAAAAAAAAGGAGCTGCAATAAAAGAAAAATGTGTGAGGCAGTGATGCACGCTGAGTGGCCTACCACCAGACGTAGCTGCAGGACACACTACTCAGTGTGAGCTGCACTCACACACAGTCAGAGACCTCTCAGACAGCCGTGAACAGTGCAGACAAGTGGGCACTAGCACTGAAAGGCTGCAGAAAGGCTCCTCTGTGTACTCCTATAGTGTTTACAACCACCGTATATGGATACGGATGGATGCACACTAATAGAATAAAAAATTAGCTGCTAGTAAAGAAAAATATGTGTGCAGCAGTGATGCATGCTGAGCGGCCTACAACCAGACGTAGCTGCAGGACACACTACTCAGCGTGAGCTGCACTCACACACAGTCAGAGACCTCTCAGACAGCCGTGAACAGTGCAGAGAAGTGGGCACTAGCACTGAAAGGCTGCAGAAAGGCTCTGCTGTCTACTACTAGTGTTTGCAACCAATGTATATGGATATGGATGGAAGCACACTAGATAGAATTTATGAAAAATAAGCAGCTAGAAAAGAAAAATATGTATGAGGCAGCAGTGACGCACGCTGGGCGACCTACAACCAGACGTGGCTGAAGGACCCACTACACAGCTTGAGCTGCACTCACACAGCCCTTGCAGACAGCTGTGAACACTGCTGCTAGGCAAAAGAAAGCTACAGTGGTGGTTTATGTAGCCTGGGTAAAGCACAATAGTTTTTTGAGAATCGCTATTTCTAACTGTCCCTCACAGTCTTCAACAGCAGCCTGTCCCTAACTGAATTCACAGCAGAGTGAACAGAAATGGCGGTAGCGGCGGCTTTTATAGTGCATCATGACATCATTTCAGCAGTCAATCACAGCCATGCCAATAGTTAACATGCCTACATGCCTAACAGGATGTGCCCACACTTCTGAGGATTCCCATTGGCTGAATCAAATCGAGCGGGCTCCTAGCATTATGGGAACTTCTGATTTCGGTATTCAATATGAAAAAAGTATCGGAACTAAGTATCGGAATTCCGATACAGCTAATATCGGCCGATACCCGATACTTGCGGTATCGGAATGCTAAACACTAGTCTCCACTGTTCCATAGTTCCAGTACTAATACATCAGTTTGCGCTATTCAGCTCTAATGTTCCATGGTTCCAGTACTGTTACATCAGTCTCTGCTGTTCCATGATTTCTATATTGTCACATCTGTCTCCACTATTCAGCTCTGCTGTGCCATGGTTCCAGTACTGTTACATCAGTCTCCACTGTTCCATAGTTCCAGTACTATTACATCAGTCTCCACTATTCAGTTCCACTGTGCCATTGTTCCAGTACTGTTATATCAGTCTCTACTGTTCAGCTCCACTTTTCTATGGTTCCAGTACTGTTAAATCAGTTTCCACTGTTCCATGGTTTCAGTACTGTTACTCACAGTAAACTGTGGTGAACTCACTGAGCTCAGCGCTGCACCATTAGACTTAATCACTGCAGTTCAGGGGCTCGGATCATAGCAAAGTGAGCTGGGATTGCAGCCTCAGTGACCTGGAGTAACCTGGATGACATCACTGTTAGTCAATGATGCTATACTCGTAGTAGCTCACTCTCCCATGGTTTTCAGCATGCTTGTTGCATATTTGTATCATCCAGGTTGAAACCCATTTATCGCAGACATGGATAACGGCATGAGATATTATGTTGAACAGGTGAGGGATATTGTTGTTTTTTATTTATTCATTTTTTTACAGGAGACCAGAACTTCAATGAAATGGGAGTTAAGTGAGTCTTATTTATTATTTTCAGTTTTTTTCAGGGGACGAGGACTTCAATAAAATGGGTGTAAGGTGATTATAACTTTGCTTTTTATTTTTTAATAAAAAAGTAAAACAGTGTGTATTTTTATTTCAAATAAAGCACTTTATTCTGGCTGTGTGTTAATTTGCAATCTGGCTATGGGGCTAGTAATGGATTGGATGCCTCTTATAGAGCCTTTTTGTTGCTAATTTGTGGCTATAAAACAGATGTTTCTTACCACAAATATTAACTACACTTGCCACCACCACAGGGCAAATGGGAACAGCCAGGCAAAGCACCAGAATTGGAACATCTAATAAGTGTGCCTTTTATGTCTGCTTTAGCTTGGCTGGATGTCAAAAATGGGGGGTGCACAGTAGGTTGTAACATCCCTGCTAGCATAATGGCATGGCTTCCCATCCCCCACAAGGCATATATACTAACTTACGCACTACTCCTGGCCTTGCAGTGAGTTCTGTTCTCTGATTGCTGTGAGCTCCATGCTCTTTGCTTGTTGTGTGTATAATTCCTGGCTGTATTCTTAGGGTGGCCACGCCTGCCCTTCTTGATTCTTAAAGAGACAGTGTGCGCACTCCTAATGTGTCCCCAGCCTATTGCTAAGAGGCAATTGGTACTTAAGGCACCTCCACCAATGGAAAGGTGCCTGAGCAACATACTCGTTCAGTCTGTGTGCAACTACTGAGTTGCCAGGTCCTGTCCTGTTTCTGTTCTTGCTTGTGCCACCCTAGGGGCTATATACCCACGCCTGTACCCTGAGTCTGTACCTGTATCTGACCTTTTCTGTTTCCGTCATCCTGAAGGCTGAGTACCCAGGTGTGAATCCTGAATCCTGAACCTGCACCTGTGTCTTTCCTTGTCTGAATTAGTACCTATTCCTGAACCTGTTTGTATCCAAGTCTGGATCTTTCCCTTCCCTGCATTGTCTGTCCCTGTTCTTACAACTTAAATCTGCAGTGTCTGAATCTGTTTCTATCTCTAAAGACCTGCAGTATCTGTACTGACACTTATCTAAAAAAATCTGCAGTATCTGAACCAGCATTGATCTCTATTCTGTTGACTCTGCACAACGTTAGTGATCTTTGTGTACACTTGCAACTTCATTGTAAGTACCTGTGTGAATCTAGTCCTGTCTGTCCTGCTCATACCTGTCCTGGTATTTATCTAGTGTGAATTCTATCCTGTATGTTCTGGGTCTACTTGTCCTCGTTATTGTCCTATGCTTGATTATGTCTGTGGCTTCATGCCTGTACCACACCTGCCACTCTGCATCTGTACCACACCTGCAACTCTGCATCTGTACCACACCTGCCACTCTGCATCTGTACCACACCTGCAACTCTGCATCTGTACCACACCTGCCACTCTGCATCTGTACCACACCTGCAACTCTGCATCTATTCCACACCTGCGGCCCTGCATCGGTACCGCACCTGCAGCTTTGCATCTGTTACACATCTGCGGGGCTTTTCATCTGTTCGCAGCTTTGCATTTGTACCTCACCTAAGTCTCTGCATCTGTACCGCACCTGCGACTCCTTGTCTGTCCAGTTTGAAAGGGTCGTATCTGTTCTCATATTTGAGTCGTATATGTCTGTGTCCCAGTCCTTCCAGAAACAGTTCCTAGTCTAAACCTGTCCCTGTATTCCGGTCATAACTGTCTGTGTCCCAGTCCTTCGTGATACTGTTCCTGTATGTCCAGTCTGAACTGGGTCCTACCCATCCCTGTATCACATTCGTACCTGCCCGTATCCCAGTCCTTCATGAAACTGTTCCTGTCCTTCCACTTTGAACTAAGCCTGCCTGCCTGCTAGAGTGTCAGCCGTGCCCGCCTCCAACAATCTGTCTGTATACCAACCATGTCCGCCTGTGCATCACCCATATCCACCAGTTCTTGCCTGTCTACATATCAGCTGAGCCAGACAGTATATTTACAGTACTTGCCTGCACGTGCAGTTACAGTGTCCAGTCCCCTTGCAGATCAGCTGCTACTGCCAGATGCCGCCCATACAGTGGTACCTGGCAGCTACCTACCGCACAAGCCTGACCTCACCACTAGAGGTTCCAGCAAACACCAAGGTAGCTGCTTAGTCATATCCCTCGGGGGCAGGTCTGGTTTGTGGCACAGTGGGGCCACAATCCTCGCTTGCCCCAACCATTCTGTGCGTGAGCGTTACATGGGTGTTCAGTACGGGCCCCAAACTTTACTGTTTGGGTTTGTCCATCTCTAATTGGTTCCACATCACTGTGTCAACTCATTACTCTAGTTCAGCTAATCTACTTGCTTTTTGTTCAGCTCTGAAATAGTTGTTTATCATCCTACTGCACAAGAGTCAGTTGCTCAAGCTGTATAAGCATTGCTTATGTGGAGCTAGGTCTCTGAGGATCCACCTCTACAGTTGAGACATAACTAATAAAATGCTAAAAAAAAAAAGCTAAAGTCTGTCCTGTTTAAAAGAAGAAAGAATAGCAGCTCAATGAGGTGTCAAATTACAGCTGACAATTAAAGTCTATGGAATGGCTGTTGTGGATGAAAGGGCAGGAGCAAAGCACAAACTGTGCTGCTTTCTAGCAAGTGTTGTATTTCACCTCTGTGCTGGATTCATAGCTACACTGCTTAGTATTTTTGTGCAAGGCAATAAACCATCTCACCCTCCACCCTCTAAACCTTCAAAAAGAAATGTTGTTACATTATTAGTTACATTACATTCTTTCTTGTTTTTATTTTTCATTTTTATTCATAGGTAATTTTTTTTTGGCTAGTCTAGAATGTCTCCCCCCCCTTTTCTTTCTCTTTCCTGAATGCTACACACCTGTTTTCTAATAAACCTGATGGATATATAAGGTTCCTCCCATGGTTTAGTGTTAATTCACACCAAGTCTAAAAAGAGTCACAGAGGTGACTTGTAGGACTCCTTAGAGCCACTCTGCTCACCATGAGGTTTTCCCCTTTTGTCTGGCAGTCCTGTTGAGCCTGCTTCATGCAGCACTGCTTCACCTGCATGTGGCTTCGATCTGGCTTTTGGGGGCATGGTCGGTCTCTGCAGGAATTTAACCCTACTGTGTCCTGCAGAGATTAGGTTGCTCAGCCTATCGCATGTAAGTGGGTCGTCCCCACCCAGGGCAGTGGGGTACTCGGTACCGGGCCCGTGGAGTTCAATGGGAGTTGTCACAGTGGCAGTGACCCGGTCCGTGGCCCTGGGCATCCATTGTAAAAGGGGAATAGAGTGGATGATGTTGATTAAAGTTTCTAAGTGGATGATTCGTGACGCCACCTGTGGTGTTCGGCAATGAAGGTGTTAAGCCGACGCTGCAGACAGATCCTCTGGGACAGATGGTGTGGTGCAGCAATGATGGTGTGGCCCTCCACAGGCAGGGCTGTAGTGCCAGGGCAGTGTAGATGAAGCGATAGTGAGGAGAGCGTAATGGTGCAGTGTTAAGCACAGAGATGCAGCAGTGCTGAGTGGGTTGGCACAGGAATAAGTGGAGGACACCAGAGCATGTAGTTCCAAAGCTTTACTCACAGTCTGTTGTGCATACAGGTGCCCGCATCCGTGCCGTGTCCTCCAGGTCAGGGGCTCAGCCAACCTCCAGGCAAGATGAAGTACTCCATTCCAACACTTCGCCAACATTTGTGCCTTTTCTGAACGTCTCCCTTCTAGTGCCTTTTTGAAATACTCACAGTACTGAGTTACACTGGAGTTCCTCCTTTCAGATGTTCTTTGAACTCTACTTGTACGGCAGACAGCTGTAGCCTGCTTCGGGGACTCCTTGCTACTAAGTCACGGCTCTCTCACGTTGCTGTTGTGCCCCCAAGTCTTGTGTGGGAATAAAGTGGTGACAACTTCTATTCCTACGGTGTCTGCTGCAGGACTATCAGTATCCATACAACCTCGGGGACCGGACCCCGACCATGCGATGAGAACTTGAGGAAGGGCTCTGCTCTAACCCTAATCCTTAGTTCTCCTCTTCTCCTTACGTTCCGTACAAAACTATCTTTCTTGTGGAGAATTAGGCTTTCTGAATATCTCTTTCCTGTGCCAGCAGACCAAGGTCACTGAGGTCTGCTGCAGCACTTCCTTCAATCCATCCAACTCAGGGAATCTTCTCTCTCAGACTCACCTAGTCAGACTGACCCAGTCCTAATGAGCTCCTGCTCTCTTGTGCAGACTAAGCTCCACCCGCCTCCCAGCACTCTTCGTGTTCCAAGCAGGGAGCCACCAAAGGTGCTTTGCTACACTACTATATTGTGTGGGATTCAGGTGTTGGAGTGTGGTCAGGTGTCTCCACCTTACCTGAATGGTGGGGTACCACACCTCAGGAGGAGGTGCAGTACCTCTGTGGCGACTGAACCCTCAGGGGCGCCACATAAGCAGGCTCTATATTAGGCAACTCCGCATACCACTTTCTGATCAAATGTTGGTTCCTATGCTGCTAGCACCAGTTCATGAGTTCATCCTTGCTCTGCTTACTGTTTCTTACCATTTCTACTGTACTAGCTTACCCGTCCTGTCTGACCCCCCTGCTCCTAATCTCTGCTATGGATATTAACCCTGTGCTGCCTATCCTGACCTTGGACCATCTAATCACATCTTCTCTTTACTCTCTGGTACCATGTAACCTTGTTTCTGACCCTGCGGTAAGCTGCTGCATTCACGGGAACTACCATGGAGTGGTACCTGGCGTCTGTATGAGGCCAAGCCAATCCTCACCACCGGAGGCTCTAGTGAAAACCAGGTAGTCAATTAGTCTAAACACAGCCCTCCACCCTCCAGGACACAACAGATAAAAAAAAAAAATGATAGAAACAAAACACAGCCCTCCATGGTGTGGGGACCTCCCGCACACTGTTAGGGGAACCCACTCCCAGTCCTTACTTCTGTGGGAAATACTGCTTCTCCCCACAGCACCACCGGCAGACTGAACCACAGGTCTAGGTAAATATCAGATGGCTGGTCACGTGAATGTGACATCACTGCAGGTCCTCAAACACCTGCAGGTCCTGCAGGGAAGAAGGATACGGTGAGCACCCTCCCAACCGCACTGCGAATGCTCACATAAAACCGGACCATTAAAACTCTGTACATGGCTTCTCAGCACATAGTGTGCTGGAAGCACAAAAACACTCCGGTTTCATATCACTGACCGCTGCACTTACACAACTGCTGTGTCTGAATCAGTACTAAACCTGCAGTGTCTGAGTCTGTGCCTATCTCTAAAACCTGCTGCATCTGAATCAGTACCAGCAGTGTCTGAATCCGTATCTACTCCCAGGGGTGGATTAAGGGTAGACAGGGCCCGGAGCAGTTCAGACTCTGTGGGCCCCCCTCGTCACGTGACGGGGGTCACGAATCGTAGAGCCACACTCTACATAGAGAATAATGGGGCCTCCAGCACCAACCTCCACCCGCAGAGCCGCACTCCACATAGAGAATAATGGAGCCTCCAGCACCGACCTCCACCCGCAGAGCCGCACTCCACATAGAGAATAATGGAGCCTCCAGATCCGACCTCCACATAGAGAATAATGGAGCCTCCAGCACCTACCTCCACCCGCAGAGCCACACTCCACATAGAGAATAATGGGGCCTCCAGCACCGACCTCCACCCGCAGAGCCGCACTCCACATAGAGAATAATGGAGCCTCCAGCACCGACCTCCACCTGCAGAGCCCCACTCCACATAGAGAATAATGGAGCCTCCAGCACCGACCTCCACCTGCAGAGCCCCACTCCACATAGAGAATAATGGAGCCTCCAGATCCGACCTCCACATAGAGAATAATGGAGCCTCCAGCACCGACCTCCACCCGCAGAGCCGCACTCCACATAGAGAATAATGGGGCCTCCAGCACCGACCTCCACCCGCAGAGCCACACTCCACATAGAGAATAATGGAGCCTCCAGCACCGACCTCCACCTGCAGAGCCCCACTCCACATAGAGAATAATGGAGCCTCCAGCACCGACCTCCACCCGCAGAGCCGCACTCCACATAGAGAATAATGGAGCCTCCAGATCCGACCTCCACATAGAGAATAATGGAGCCTCCAGCACCTACCTCCACCCGCAGAGCCACACTCCACATAGAGAATAATGGAGCCTCCAGCACCGACCTCCACCCGCAGAGCCACACTCCACATAGAGAATAATGGGGCCTCCAGCACCGACCTCCACCCGCAGAGCCGCACTCCACATAGAGAATAATGGAGCCTCCAGCACCGACCTCCACCTGCAGAGCCCCACTCCACATAGAGAATAATGGAGCCTCCAGCACCGACCTCCACCCGCAGAGCCGCACTCCACATAGAGAATAATGGAGCCTCCAGATCCGACCTCCACATAGAGAATAATGGAGCCTCCAGCACCGACCTCCACCCGCAGAGCCGCACTCCACATAGAGAATAATGGGGCCTCCAGCACCGACCTCCACCCGCAGAGCCACACTCCACATAGAGAATAATGGAGCCTCCGGCACCGACCTCCACCCGCAGAGCCGCACTCCACATAGAGAATAATGGAGCCTCCAGATCCGACCTCCACATAGAGAATAATGGAGCCTCCTGATCCGACCTCCACATAGAGAATAATGGGGCCTCCAGCACCGACCTCCACCCGCAGAGCCACACTCCACATAGAGAATGGAGCCTCCAGCACCGACCTCCACCCGCAGAGCCGCACTCCACATAGAGAATAATGGGGCCTCCAGCACCGACCTCCACCCGCAGAGCCGCACTCCACATAGAGAATAATGGGGCCTCCAGCACCGACCTCCACCCGCAGAGCCACACTCCACATAGAGAATAATGGAGCCTCCAGCACTGACCTCCACCCGCAGAGCCGCACTCCACATAGAGAATAATGGGGCCTCCAGCACCGACCTCCACCCGCAGAGCCGCACTCCACATAGAGAATAATGGGGCCTCCAGCACCGACCTCCACCCGCAGAGCCGCACTCCACATAGAGAATAATGGGGCCTTCAGCACCGACCTCCTCCCGCAGAGCCGCACTCCACATAGAGAATAATGGGGCCTCCAGCACCGACCTCCACCCGCAGAGCCACACTCCACATAGAGAATAATGGAGCCTCCAGCACTGACCTCCACCCGCAGAGCCGCACTCCACATAGAGAATAATGGGGCCTCCAGCACCGACCTCCACCCGCAGAGCCACACTCCACATAGAGAATAATGGAGCCTCCAGCACTGACCTCCACCCGCAGAGCCGCACTCCACATAGAGAATAATGGGGCCTCCAGCACCGACCTCCACCCGCAGAGCCGCACTCCACATAGAGAATAATGGAGCCTCCAGCACCGACCTCCACCCGCAGAGCCGCACACCACATAGAGAATAATGGAGCCTCCAGCACCGACCTCCACCCGCAGAGCCGCACTCCACATAGAGAATAATGGGGCCTCCAGCACCGACCTCCACCTGCACTCCACATAGAGAATAATGGAGCCTCCAGCACCTACCTCCACCCGCAGAGCCGCACTCCACATAGAGAATAATGGAGCCTCCAGCACCGACCTCCACCCGCACTCCACATAGAGAATAATGGAGCCTCCAGCACCTACCTCCACCCGCAGAGCCGCACTCCACATAGAGAATAATGGAGCCTCCAGCACCGACCTCCACCCGCACTCCACATAGAGAATAATGGAGCCTCCAGCACCGACCTCCACCCGCAGAGCCACACTCCACATAGAGAATAATGGAGCCTCCAGCACCGACCTCCACCCGCAGAGCCGCACTCCACATAGAGAATAATGGGGCCTCCAGCACCTACCTCCACCCGCAGAGCCGCACTCCACATACATGGCTGCTCTCAGTGCTCTGTGCTGTGCGCACAGGACCTGTGATGAGGTCACAGGAGGGGAGCAGACAGGGGTCACATGATCGGGGGCCCTGACACCTTACCTCCTGTGATCTCATCACAAGCCTTTGCACGCTACCAGCAGCATCGGCGTTCAGGCTACTTGTAGATGCTGCTGGTAGCAGAGCACATAATGCCGCCCCCACGGTCACTCGCTTTTAGGTGGGGAGAAGATGGAGTGCCATTGCAGCAGCCAGCAGGAATGTGGTGGGGGCCCCCTTAGAAGCTCTTGTGGTGGGGGCCCCCGGGCTGAAGCCCCGCCTGCCCTGCCTATAATCCGGCCCTGCGCGGTGGCGGATTATAATGGGGCAATTTACTGGCCTGGGCTGTGGGCCCCTTAACCCCACTGGGCCCGGGGCAACTGCCCAAATTGACCTCATTATAATCCGCCACTGTCTACTCCTACACCTGCTGTTTCTGAGTCAGGGCTAAACTAAACTATTACTCAGCACAGAAAGTATTAGCAGAGAGTAAAGGAATACGGGGAAAAGGACATCGCCTGCTTTGAACATCAGAAGAGACCAGAGCCAGAGGTATTTGGACCAGGCAGGGGAGAAGGGTGGTGAGTGTACAAGTTTTCCATTTTTTTCTTTCTTTCCGAAACTCTTCAATCCAGCAAAATTCTATCTAGCTGTCTTTCTGCTATATTTGCTTGGAGAAAATTACAAAAATTCAGAATCTGGAAAACTGAAATTAAAATTAAAGGAGAATATGTTTAGCCTCAAAATGATTATCTCATTTCGGTTAACATGGTATGTGTAAGGGTTTTTCAAAACTAGACAACCCCTTTAACTATTGAGCCAAGCACTAATGGGCAATTGCAAAAGTCATGCACCCGAGTGCCTTATCCTAGCATTAATGGCTGTGTCCTCGACACTATGAAGTGACTGTACACATACTTATTACCTTTGCGCGTTAATGTTGGATTAAACTTCAGATGTAATTTATCATTTTACCATTATGTTCTCTTTCTTTGCTGCTTTTGTCTCTTTTCATAACATACAAGCAATTGAAAATGAGAACATAGAAAAATCCTGCAAAATTACCACACACTTCATCTTTTTGTAAGAATAATAATGTTTCATTATCCATTTTCCTTCATAACATCTTCTTTAAAAATCTTCTATAAAAGGCAGTCCAGGAAACAAGTTTAATTATTTCTGAAGATTCAAGTTATCAGGATTAAATTACTAAAATTTAAAAAGTTTCTTAAGGCTTTATGCCCACGTAGCGTTTTATTCCGGACACTAAAAACCGGACTCCTTCCCAGAAATCACGTGGTTTTTTCCCCGCGTGGTTTTACCGTGATTTTCGAGTGCTATATTCAAGCACTTTCCAAGCGATTTGAAGCATCGCTTGGAAAGTGATTGACAGGTTGGTCACACTCGTCAAGCATAGTGTTTGACAAGTGTGACCAGGTTTTTACTATTGAGGCCGCCTATGCGGCGTCAATAGTAAAAGATAGAATGTTAAAATGCTAAAAAAATAAAAAAATCGGTGTATATTTACCTTCCGGCGTCCCGCATTGCCATCCCGGCCTCAGCGTTCCCAGTAATGCCTTGCGAGACCTGTGATGACGTTGGTCTCGCGTTACTATAGCGATCTCGCGAGACTACTAGAGTCACGCGAGACTACGTCATCACAGGACCTTGCCGCAAGGCATTACTGGGAACGCTTAGGCCGGGGAATGCAGCGCGTGACGCCGGAAGGTAAATATACCCCGATTTTTTATTCTTTTTTTTACAGGGGTATGGTACCCAGGGCCTGGAGGACAGTCTCCTCTCCTCCACAATGTGGGTACCAACCGCACATGAGACGCTTAACTTCCCGCATGGTGGACATAACCACATGCGGGAAGTAAGCGGTTCTCATGCATTCCTATGGGTGCGGAATCGCGGCAATTCTTTGCGATTCCGCACAAAAGAATGAGCATGCTGCGATTTTTTCCGCGATGCGATTCCGCCGCGGAAAAAAGCGCAGCATTAGCACAGCATGTGCGGAATGCCATAAGAATGCATGGGGCGCGTTCTGTACACAATTTTTAAACGTTTTTGCAGTGTTTTCGCGCCGAAAATCGCGGCAAAAACGCTTAAAAATCACTATGTGGGCACACAGCCTTACTGTGAAGAGATTGAGGTTGAGTTAACACGTGGTGTATTTTTCGCGATTCCGCGGCGGTTTTAACTGCGCGATTTTGCCACGAAAAATAAGCATCCCGTGCATTCCTATGGGATTCCGCAATGCTGTGCTAATGCTGCGGTTTTTACAGCGGCGGAATCGCTTCGCGGAAAAAAACGCAGCATGCTTATTAATTTTGCGGAATCGCGGCGATCCCGCACCCATAGGAATGCATTGTTCTGATTACTTTCCGCATGTGGCTGTGCACACCATGCGAAAAGTAAGCAGAACATTTGCGGATGGTACCCACGGTCCGGAGGAGAGGAGACTGTCCTCCAGGCTTTGGGTACCATATCCCTGTAAAAAATAGAATTTAAAATAAAAAAATATTGTTATTCTCACCTTCTGACGTCCCGCACAGCCTTCCCGCCTCTCTCCATGCTCCGGGCTCCAGTAAGCCTTTGCGAGCGATGACGTCCGTTCTCGCGGGATCGCAAAGTCTCGCGGTCATTCGCGCGACGTCATCGCGAATGACCGCGAGACGTTGCGATCCCGCGAGAACAGACGTCATCGCGGTAATTGTCGCAAAGGATTACTGGGACCGGGAGCGTGGAGAGAGGCGGGAAGGCTGCGCGGGATGTCGGAAGGTGAGAATAACAATATTTTTTTTTTTATTATTTTTTACATTCTATCTTTTACTATTGAGGCCACATAGGCGGCCTCAATAGTAAAAAGTTGGTCACACTCATCAAACACTATGTTTGATGAGTGTGACCAACCTGTCAATCAGTTCTCCAAGCGATGCTCCAGATCGCTTGGAAAACGCTAGCAATTCTGCAAGCTAATTACGCTTGCAAAATGCTAGTTTTTCCACGGGAAAATTGCGGGAATTTAAAATGCGATTTTCCCGCGGAATGGAATTCCGGAATTGTAAGCCTGGGTTCACACGTAGCGGAACTCTCGTGGAAATTACCGCGAGAGTTCCGCTACGTGTGAACCCAGCCTTACAATTCACTTTATAGAGAGAAAAGTTTAAATTGTTTTCTGATTAAGATGATCTATTTTAAAATACCTAATGGATACATTTTGGACTAATAGAGGGGTTTCCATTCATCAGCTATAAAGAGTGAATCCATCTTTGGAGGACCTGATATGTACGAGCACTCTACGAATTAAATATGCTCACTATATGGGCAAAAGTACTTGGTCCACCACACATTAAACTTAAAGGTACTTTTGTGACCTTGCATTCTACATCCATAAACATTAACGCCTATAATAACATCCAATCTCCTGGGAAGGATTTTTACAAGGTTTTGGAGGTGGGAATTTTTGCTCCTTCAACCAGAAAACCATTTGTGAGGTCAGACCATGATGTTAGGAAGAGGCCAGGCTCACAATCTCCATTATAGTCGATCCCAAAAGTGTTGAATGGTGTAGAGATCCAGGCTCTGTGCAGCCGGTCATGTTCTTCCTCTCTCCTCCTACTTTCTCCTCCCGCCATTCATCTTTATGGGCACCAATAGTCATCTCCTATCTCAGTAATGGGAAAGTCTTTATTCATTAAAGAGAGATTTTGCAGAATTTACCTCTTAATTGAGAATAAATGATCAGTTCAGAAGTAGAAAGAAGCAGATTTCTCTGATAAGATATATTACAAAGTTGCTTAGAGTATTTGGGATCATCCTACCGAATGCCCATTCTCCTTTTATCTTGGGCGCAACACTACTCGGACAACACAGCGTGAAGGTAAAACAGTGTGACAATACTTTATTGAACCACAAAACGAGCAAATAACACATAGAACAGTCCCAGCACAGTACCCAATATGGTGAAAATTACAGAGTTTCATCCTTCCGTTGACTTGCCAGGATAAGAGGAGCTGTTACTTCATAGCTAACAGGGCCGACTGCCCAACTTCTGGCACGCACACAGAGAGGAGGTAATGACAAGCATAGGACGATGACAGTCCATTGAGGTACAAGGCCAGTTGACCAGAGGGTCACAACCTGGCTTCTACGAACATGTCCATGGAGCCAGATGACTGGTGGGTCCCATTCCTGGTTTTCACAAATGTATCCATGGGGCTCTGGTGACTGGTAGGTCCAAATCCTGACTACCCCAAACGTATCCATAGTTCAATGATGGTCAATGGAGCAGATATGTGTTCCTTTCAGCCTGGTCCCCTTAGCTGACATCCAGTAGAATGACAAATCTGATGTCTTGGCTGCCGTCTTGTAAAGAGTCTCTGTTGTTTGGATGTTTGTATGTCTGGATGTCTCTATGCATATCTGTCTCATGCTACAGAGGCATATATGCCCTTTTTATAGTTCACAACTGTTCTTCAAGCCATCCTTCACATTCAAAGGGGAAGAATGTTGACGAGATCAACTCACATTGTTTGATTATGTAATCTATTTTTACTCCTTTGGCATCAGTGCTGGAAGTCCAGGCTCATTGTGAAATGCCTGGAGATTTCAATGTAAGCTGTGGGGGATGTTATCAAACAAGGAACATGCTATCGAATGCAATAAGATGCTATTGATCAAATGGATGATGGTGAATGTAGGGGCTGGAGTGGTGAGTAGAGTTGAGCGACTTTTGGTTTTTTAGGGTCGCGTTTCGTTTCGTGAAACCCGACTTTTCCAAAAGTCGGGTCGAGCAAGATCGTCCGATTATAGGGAAAAGTCGGGGTCGTCCCGAAACACGAAACCCAATGTAAGTCAATGGGGAATAAAAGTCGGCAGTGAGAGGAGGACAGGAAACACACCTACAGTGCCCATTTGAATGCCAAAAGCATCAATTCTTCTTACTTAAGCTTGTCAACCTTAATTAACTTCATAATACAAGTTACGCACTGAAAAATGGGGGTTATTTGGCTAAAGTTGTGGGGGGGGAGGGCTGGCTGCAGGCTTTCATGTGCCCTGGGCGAAAGAGCGCCCCTTTAACACATACCACAACTCATCATGCTCCGATACGGCAGATAAATAGCGGTATAGTACAATGAAAAATACCTCACTTTTTACATCTCATGACGAGGCCCATCTATTTCTCCATACAGAATCATTGGTCCCATATAATGTTTGAAACAGTATATGATGAGCTCCACATAATGCTACAGTATATGTTGGTCCCCATGGATGAAGCTCCACTGTCTTATGGGCCCAAATAATGCTCCAAACATAATGGGCCCCATTTCTAATGCTCTAGTGTATAATGGGCCCTGTAAATGCTGCTCCAGTGTCTGATGTCCACCTTTGGAATGTTCCAGTGTATGGTGGGCCCCATCTATCATTCTCCAGAGTATAGTGCTCCCCAAAAATTGCTGTCCCAACATTGAAAACAATCAAATAAGTCTCCTCGCTAGGGAATCCCTGTACTTGTCTGGACAGGTGCTGTAGCTTGCTTAACAGCTCGCCAGCCGTTCTCACGCCCAGTATGGATTGCACGTGATTGCACAAAGGTTAGAAAGGGTACCGTATCCCTGGACAACATGTATGGATAGCGTACACATTCAAAATATATGTCTCAGGAGGCAGGCTCAGACGGTGTCAGGCACAGTATGGATTGCACGTGATTGCACAAAGGTTAGAAAGGGTACCGTATCCCCGGATAACATGTATGGATAGCGCACACATTCAAAATATATGTCTCAGGAGGCAGGCTCAGACGGTGTTAGGCCCAGTATGGATTGCACGTGATTGCACAAAGGTTAGAAAGGGTACCGTATCCCCGGATAACATGTATGGATAGCGTACACATTCAAAATATATGTCTCAGGAGGCAGGCTCAGACGGTGTTAGGCCCAGTATGGATTGCACGTGATTGCACAAAGGTTAGAAAGGGTACCGTATCCCTGGATAACATGTATGGATAGCGTACACATTCAAAATATATGTCTCAGGAGGCAGGCTCAGACGGCGTCAGGCCCAGTATGGATTGCACGTGATTGCACAAAGGTTAGAAAGGGTACCGTATCCCTGGATAACATGTATGGATAGCGTACACATTCAAAATATATGTCTCAGGAGGCAGGCTCAGACGGTGTCAGGCCCAGTATGGATTGCACGTGATTGCACAAAGGTTAGAAAGGGTACCGTATCCCCGGATAACATGTATGGATAGCGTACACATTCAAAATATATGTCTCAGGAGGCAGGCTCAGACGGTGTCAGGCACAGTATGGATTACACGTGATTGCACAAAGGTTAGAAAGGGTACCGTATCCCCGGATAACATGTATGGATAGCGTACACATTCAAAATATATGTCTCAGGAGGCAGGCTCAGACGGTGTTAGGCCCAGTATGGATTGCACGTGATTGCACAAAGGTTAGAAAGGGTACTGTATCCCCGGATAACATGTATGGATAGCGTACACATTCAAAATATATGTCTCAGGAGGCAGGCTCAGACGGTGTTAGGCCCAGTATGGATTGCACGTGATTGCACAAAGGTTAGAAAGGGTACCGTATCCCTGGATAACATGTATGGATAGCGTACACATTCAAAATATATGTCTCAGGAGGCAGGCTCAGACGGTGTCAGGCACAGTATGGATTGCACGTGATTGCACAAAGGTTAGAAAGGGTACCGTATCCCCGGATAACATGTATGGATAGCGTACACATTCAAAATATATGTCTCAGGAGGCAGGCTCAGACGGTGTTAGGCCCAGTATGGATTGCACGTGATTGCACAAAGGTTAGAAAGGGTACCGTTTCCCCGGATAACATGTATGGATAGCGTACACATTCAAAATATATGTCTCAGGAGGCAGGCTCAGACGGTGTTAGGCCCAGTATGGATTGCACGTGATTGCACAAAGGTTAGAAAGGGTACCGTATCCCTGGATAACATGTATGGATAGCGTACACATTCAAAATATATGTCTCAGGAGGCAGGCTCAGACGGTGTCAGGCCCAGTATGGATTGCACGTGATTGCACAAAGGTTAGAAAGGGTACCGTATCCCTGGATAACATGTATGGATAGCGTACACATTCAAAATATATGTCTCAGGAGGCAAGCTCAGACGGTGTCAGGCCCAGTATGGATTGCACGTGATTGCACAAAGGTTAGAAAGGGTACCGTATCCCTGGATAACATGTATGGATAGCGTACACATTCAAAATATATGTCTCAGGAGGCAGGCTCAGACGGTGTCAGGCACAGTATGGATTGCACGTGATTGCACAAAGGTTAGAAAGGGTACCGTATCCCCGGATAACATGTATGGATAGCGTACACATTCAAAATATATGTCTCAGGAGGCAGGCTCATACGGTGTTAGGCCCAGTATGGATTGCACGTGATTGCACAAAGGTTAGAAAGGGTACCGTATCCCCGGATAACATGTATGGATAGCGTACACATTCAAAATATATGTCTCAGGAGGCAGGCTCAGACGGTGTTAGGCCCAGTATGGATTGCACGTGATTGCACAAAGGTTAGAAAGGGTACCGTATCCCTGGATAACATGTATGGATAGCGTACACATTCAAAATATATGTCTCAGGAGGCAGGCTCAGACGGTGTCAGGCACAGTATGGATTGCACGTGATTGCACAAAGGTTAGAAAGGGTACCGTATCCCCGGATAACATGTATGGATAGCGTACACATTCAAAATATATGTCTCAGGAGGCAGGCTCAGACGGTGTTAGGCCCAGTATGGATTGCACGTGATTGCACAAAGGTTAGAAAGGGTACCGTTTCCCCAGATAACATGTATGGATAGCGTACACATTCAAAATATATGTCTCAGGAGGCAGGCTCAGACGGTGTTAGGCCCAGTATGGATTGCACGTGATTGCACAAAGGTTAGAAAGGGTACCGTATCCCTGGATAACATGTATGGATAGCGTACACATTCAAAATATATGTCTCAGGAGGCAGGCTCAGACGGTGTCAGGCCCAGTATGGATTGCACGTGATTGCACAAAGGTTAGAAAGGGTACCGTATCCCTGGATAACATGTATGGATAGCGTACACATTCAAAATATATGTCTCAGGAGGCAAGCTCAGACGGTGTCAGGCCCAGTATGGATTGCACGTGATTGCACAAAGGTTAGAAAGGGTACCGTATCCCTGGATAACATGTATGGATAGCGTACACATTCAAAATATATGTCTCAGGAGGCAGGCTCAGACGGTGTCAGGCACAGTATGGATTGCACGTGATTGCACAAAGGTTAGAAAGGGTACCGTATCCCCGGATAACATGTATGGATAGCGTACACATTCAAAATATATGTCTCAGGAGGCAGGCTCATACGGTGTTAGGCCCAGTATGGATTGCACGTGATTGCACAAAGGTTAGAAAGGGTACCGTATCCCCGGATAACATGTATGGATAGCGTACACATTCAAAATATATGTCTCAGGAGGCAGGCTCAGACGGTGTTAGGCCCAGTATGGATTGCACGTGATTGCACAAAGGTTAGAAAGGGTACCGTATCCCTGGATAACATGTATGGATAGCGTACACATTCAAAATATATGTCTCAGGAGGCAGGCTCAGACGGTGTCAGGCACAGTATGGATTGCACGTGATTGCACAAAGGTTAGAAAGGGTACCGTATCCCCGGATAACATGTATGGATAGCGTACACATTCAAAATATATGTCTCAGGAGGCAGGCTCCGACGGTGTCAGGCACAGTATGGATTTGACGGCCCAGATTACACAGCGGAGGAGCAGGGAGAGGTAAAGATTGCAAATGCTGGGGCCCTGCCCAAGCAAGGGGGGCCCACTCGTGGGCGTCGGTACTGGCACTGGGCCCCTCATAGTACAGCGGTGTGTCTGACGGCGGGTGTGCACCACCACCGTCAGAGACCCTTGATTGCACTATGAGGGACCCTGTGCCAGTGCCCGCGCCCAAGAGTCGGCCTACCCACCTGTCCAGGGCAACGGCACTCGCACGGTGTCGTGCGGTAGGTGGTGACCCCGGCCATGGGGGGGGAGGCAGCACAGTTAGGGAGTTTTAGAAAGTGGCATATGTTGATGTTGGACATTCAGCTGATGCAAAAGGCGAAATAGGTGAAGTACCAGGAAGAGGTGGACCAAAGCAAGCCATTTTTCTGTCACCCTATGTGTCATCAGGGGAAGGTGGGACAAAATCCTTGAAACCCATGCGTGGTTCATTTTAATGAAGGTTAGATCATCCACATTTTGGGTTGACAGACGGGTCCTTTTTTCTGTCAGGATTGATCCAGCTGCACTGAAGACTCTTTCCGATAGCACACTTGCAGCTGGGCAAGCGAGCTCCTGTAAGGCATATTGGGCCAATTCAGGCCAGGTGTCCAGTTTAGCGGCACAATAGTCAAAGGGGAATGACCTGTGTGGGAGAACATCGATATGGGAGGAAAAGTAGTTTGTAACCATAGTTGACAACTGCTGTCTCCTGTCACTTTCCATCGATGCAGTATTACCAGTTGTGTGAGCGGTATTTGAAAAATCAGTCCACAACATTGTCATGAAACCCCTGTCTCCAACGCCACTTCTGCTGTGTGCACCACGAACTCCTCTGCCAAGCTGCCCCCGGCCCGTACGGTTCGTGTGAGAACCATCACCGCTGCTGTGTGCTGGGAATGCCTCAAGCAACCGATTTACCAGAGTTGCTTGTTTATTAGCCAATATTAGGTCAAGGTTCTCCTGTGGCATGATGTTTTGTAATTTGCCTTTATAGCGTGGATCCAGGATGCTGGCCAACCAGTAGTCGTCATCGTTCATCATTTTGGCAATGCGGGGGTCCCTTTTTAGGATCCGCAAGGCATAATCTGACATGTGGGCCAATGTTCCCGGTGTCAATGATGCACTGCGAGTGCTGGGTGGAGGAGCACTTTCTGGCAAATCCACATCCCTCCTGTCACGCACAAACCCTGTACCAGACCTTGCCACGCCAACATTTTCACTTGCCCCACGAGATGCATCCTCCTCCCCTAAGTAATCATCCCCATCATCCTCCTCCTCCTCCTCTTCTTCCTCCACCTCGTCCAGGAGAGGTCCCTGAGCAGACAATGGCTGAATGTCATCAAGGATTCCCTCCTCCTCTTCCTCCTCATCAACATTGGCTGCAGACGCCTGCTCCTTAAGGTGCGTCAAAGTTTGCATGAGCAGACGCATAAGTGGGATGCTCATGCTTAGGATGGCGTCGTCTGCGCTTACCAGCCGTGTGCATTCCTCAAAACCCTGAAGGACTTTACAAAGGTCTTTCAGCTTCGACCACTGCACGCCTGTCAACTCCATGTCTGCTCTCAAAGTGCCTGGCCGTTTATCCTCCCACAAATGCATTATGGCCTGCCTCTGCTCGCACAGCCGCTCCACCATGTGCAGGGTGGAGTTCCACCTTGTTGCAATGTCGATAATGAGGCGGTGGTTGGGAAGGTGGAGCAATCGCTGCAGCTTCTGCATACGAACGGAGTGTACAGGCGACCGGCGGATGTGCGCGCACAGTCTTTGCACCTTCTGGAGCAGGGCTGTTAACTCCGGATAATTTTTGAGGAAGCACTGCACCACCAGGTTCAAGGTGTGAGCCAAGCAAGGTATGTGGCTGAGTTTTGAAAGGGCTATGGCTGCCACAAAATTACGGCCGTTATCACTAACTACCTTGCCTGCCTCAAGATGTACACTGCCCAGCCATGACTCAGTTTGTCGCTTCAAGTACTCGGCCAGCACCTTGGCGGTGTGTCTGTCGCCCAAACACATCATCTGCAACACAGCCTGCTGACGCTTTCCACTAGCTGCTCGATAGGGGGACACATCGTGTGCAACAGTGGCAGCTGCAGATGGAGTGCTCGTACGACTGCGCTCTGTGGACGAGCTTTCGCTTCTGGAGGAGGAGGAGGAGGGTCGAACGCCTACAGCCAACTGTTTCCTATACCGTGGGCTAGGCAGCACTGTCCCACCACCGCTGTCCCCTGTGGACCCTGCATCCACCACATTAACCCAGTGCGCAGTGATGGACACGTAACGGCCCTGGCCATGCCGACTGGACCATGCATCAGTTGTGAGGTGCACCTTTCCGCTCACTGACTGCTTGAGTGCATGGACAATGCGGTCTTTCACATGATGGTGGAGGGCTGGGATGGCTTTGCGAGAGAAGAAGTGGCGACTGGGTAGGTCATAGCATGGTACTGCATAGGCCATAAGTTCGCGGAAAGCTGTGCTTTCCACCAACCGAAAGGGCATCATCTCAAACGAGATTAGTTTGGCAATGTGGGCGTTCAAACCCAGTGTACGCGGATGAGAGACTGAGTACTTTCTTGACCTACTCATAGTGTCTGGGAGGGTGAGCTGGAATTGAGAGCTGCATATGGTGGAAGTAGCGGTGGACAGGGCAGACTGAGAGAGGGTTGATGATGGTGATGGAGTTGGTGTTCTTTCTGATGTCCTAGAATCAGTCTTTCGTTGATATAACAGTGGGATTCCCTGACTGCTGTGGTCTTGCAACGACACCTCAACATTTGCTGCTGTGCTAACCGGTGGGCTTACAGTGGGGGAAACAATGTAGCGTTGCTGACTACCTTCGTTGTGATCAGTTGCACATGTGGCACTTTAGGTTTGGTGTTGTGTCCACGCTTGCAAGTGCATGCTGGTTAAATGTCTAAGCATGCAACTGGTATTCAAATTTTTCAGATTTTTCCCTCGGCTAAAGGTCTTTGCGCACTTCTTACAGATAACCTTGGCCTGATCATGAGGATTTTGTTCAAAAAAGTGCCACACTGCACTCTTCCTACTTTGGCAGACATTTTGCGGCCTAGCACGCTGTGATCTTTTGACCCTCTGGACAAGCTGTCCAGCAACTCTTTTGATGTTTGGAACCTGTCTTTGGAGTGCTCCGGGCCTGCCAGATAACAGCTGTTGCGATGTCGATGTCTGCTGTGGATGCTCCTCATCTGAGCTATTGGAAGCAGCACCCTCTTCCCCCAATGGATGCCAATCTGGGTCAACAACTGGGTCATCCATCACCTCCTCTTCTATGTCATGTGCACCTTTCTCTGTGTCACCGTGTATGGTGGTATAGTGTGCGGGAAGGGGCACCTGAGTCTCATCAGGGTCAAAATCTGGCTCTGTACACTGCGAGGACAATGTAGTGCTCTGAGTGAATGTACCAGCAGAATCATCCATCAGCGGCTGTACATCAGTGCACTCCATGTCAGATTCATCTTGGCCTGGGTAATTCACCATTTCACTTGATAATCCAGGCATGGTATGTGAAAACAGCTCCATGGAGTAATCAGTAGTATGGCCTGCGTCATCCTTCAATCTTGGTTGGGGTGAAGGACACAAGGAAAGGTGTGGTTCATGAACATGAGCCTCCAATGACGACTCAGTGCTTTTACTTTTTACAACTGAAGAAGAGGAGGCGATAGAGCTGGAGGCTGAGTCAGCAATGTAAGACAAAACTTTTTCCTGATGCTCTGCCTTTAAAAGCGGTTTGCCAACTCCTAGAAAACTAAGCGTTCGAGGCCTTATGTAGCCAGACGATGACGCAGGGTCAGCACCTCCTGCATTCGGTCCTATTTTGCTCTTGCCACTACCATCAGATCCAACACCAACACCATCATTACCAGCTGCCAACCCCCGCCCAATTCCACGGCCTCTTCCACCAGCCTTCCTCATTTTTGGTAGAAATGTAGACAAAATCCAACAAACTATATAGTAATGTAAAACAAGGTACAAGGTGTCTATAGGACAGGGGAGATTTAGAATTTCTGCACACACTTGTGGACAGTGGACACTTTTGGATTGTGTGAGGCCCACTGATATCTGAGCGCTATGTGACAGGCTCGATGGCACAGCTACCTGTGACCAAAGTGACGAGAGGATAATGGAGATTTTGAATCTCTGCGCACACTTTTGGACACTGGACACTTGTGGATTGTGTGAGGCCCACTGATATCTGAGCACTATGTGACAGGCTCGATGGCACAGCTGCCTTTGACCAAAGTGACGAGAGGATAATGGAGATTTTGAATCTCTGCGCACACTTTTGGACATTGGACACTTGTGGATTGTGTGAGGCCCACTGATATCTGAGCGCTATGTGACACGCTCGATGGCACAGCTGCCTGTGACCAAAGTGACGAGAGGATAATGGAGATTTTGAATCTCTGCGCACACTTTTGGACACTGGACACTTGTGGATTGTGTGAGGCCCACTGATATCTGAGCGCTATGTGACACGCTCGATGGCACAGCTGCCTGTGACCAAAGTGACGAGAGGATAATGGAGATTTTGAATCTCTGCGCACACTTTTGGACACTGGACACTTGTGGATTGTGTGAGGCCCACTGATATCTCAGCGCTATGTGACACGCTCGATGGCACAGCTGCCTGTGACCAAAGTGACGAGAGGATAATGGAGATTTTGAATCTCTGCGCACACTTTTGGACACTGGACACTTGTGGATTGTGTGAGGCCCACTGATATCTGAGCGCTATGTGACAGGCTCGATGGCACAGCTGCCTGTGACCAAAGTGACGAGAGGATAATGGAGATTTTGAATCTCTGCGCACACTTTTGGACACTGGACACTTGTGGATTGTGTGAGGCCCACTGATATCTGAGCGCTATGTGACACGCTCGATGGCACAGCTGCCTGTGACCAAAGTGACGAGAGGATAATGGAGATTTTGAATCTCTGCGCACACTTTTGGACACTGGACACTTGTGGATTGTGTGAGGCCCACTGATATCTGAGCGCTATGTGACACGCTCGATGGCACAGCTGCCTGTGACCAAAGTGACGAGAGGATAATGGAGATTTTGAATCTCTGCGCACACTTTTGGACACTGGACACTTGTGGATTGTGTGAGGCCCACTGATATCTGAGCGCTATGTGACACGCTCGATGGCACAGCTGCCTTTGACCAAAGTGACGAGAGGATAATGGAGATTTTGAATCTCTGCGCACACTTTTGGACACTGGACACTTGTGGATTGTGTGAGGCCCACTGATATCTGAGCGCTATGTGACAGGCTCGATGGCACAGCTGTGACAAAAGTGACTAGAGGATAAGGGAGATTGGATTGCTTTTAAAAAAGCAGTTTGCGGAGCAGTGGGTAAACAGCAATGCCAGCGTGTCAGGAAGCCTTAAAAGGCAGCCCAACAACCAACACCACTGATACACCACAATATAAGCCTCCCCTTGCACTGCACACACAGTGACTTGTGTGTTGTGCAGGCCAAATCGCTAGCAGCAGAAGCAGTTTTTTTGTCTTCTTCCCTGCCTAACGCTCTCCCTACAGAATCAGCAGCAACCTCTCCCTATACTAAGATCGGCAGAAGTAAGATGGCGGTCGGCGTGCACGCCCTTTTATACCCCCTGTGACGCCCACCAAAGCAAGCCAATCACTTGCATGCCCTTCTGAAAGATGGTGGTGACCCGTGCCTAGGTCATCACGTTGCCCACAGTGTCCGTGGATCCTGATTGGCTGAAAAAGAGCGCAAAACAAACTTTTGAAACGCGACTTTGGCGCGTAAGTCGCCGACCTCGTGGCCGACCTCATCCTAGGGTCGGGTTTTGTTTCATGAAACCCGACTTTGCCAAAAGTCGGCGACTTTTGAATTTTTTCGACCCGTTTCGCTCAACTCTAGTGGTGAGTGGCGAGGTGAGTACAAGGATTTCTTTTTTAATTTAAATTTTTATTTACATATTACATTTCTTGTATTTTGGGAGACCCCTGAGCATAATAAGGGACATCAAATTCTTGAATTCCCCAGCAAAAACCACATCAACTAGGGAATTTAAATTTTGCCTGATCTGCTCATCTCTACTGCCTGCAGATGTCATAATCTAATTAGGGCTATAATGTGGAGATGGAAATACTGTAGAATAAAGAGCCCAGCATTTTACTAGCCACTCCTCCTCACAATGCCCAAAGGGTGAAATGCGCGTCGAGGTGATGGGGATCCCCTGCTGCCTTGATCCCTGATAATGATCTTATTCACACTATGGCACAAGGTATTGACCATTATTACTAATCATTTACTTTTGATACTATTTGCACTCTACATCTGTTTAAGATCCCTAAAGCATAGGGCATGCTAATATCTTTAGTATTATCAGTTATATTTGTACTTCTCAGCTCATTGCTCTATGTTATCTATGGCTTGATCTTTTTGAATGCAGATATTGTAGATATTGACATATATATTGTACTAATTATAAAATACACCTGCATTTCTAAGATTGATTTTCCAACTGCCTTAGGATAAACCTGCAATATTGTAAGTGACATTGTAGGTCTCAACACGGCACAGTGTCCTGTATTCTCATTGTATTTTAGCTGATCATCATGCACTTAAAATGTACTTTTAATGATTAATAAGGTTACCATTTTCAAACCACAAACATATCTCGATTTTTCGGTTCTTTTTATCCATCTTTGGGTTTGATGTTCTGCAGATAATTCTCCACGTGGTACCGTTATTATGAGATCGATCGTTCGGTTTTGGTCAATAATATCAGTATTTTCATTTGCAGTGCCATGCCTGGCCACAGGGAGCACTGTTAAAAGACATTCATAAGCCAGACGAAGTACAATGCACTTTTTGTTAGCTTGCTCAGATGAGAAATTTGGGTCTGTCCAGGAAAAATGTAAGTTATTGTATACATCAGTTATATACTCTACCTTTACAATGTATATACTTCTCTGACATAGCATTTACCGAGAGGTGTCTGCCACCATTAATCTCCAAGAAAACAGTGATAGCTTATGAAGTACAAAGACATCACATGAAATCGAGAATGAATGTACAGTAATTGAAGCTTAAGACTTGTCACTAGGGATGTTCGTCAGACAATTTATCAGCTGTGGCAGAAACGTTCCGCTCTCTCCAAGGAGCTCGGACTTCCCATTGTAGGGAAGGGATGGGCTGCAACTTGCATGACGGATTTGACTTCATTTTTTGCTTTTTTAATGTGGTATAGCGTAAGAGACCATTAAATATAAAAAAAGTAATTAAAATAAATGCATCCTAGAAGAGAAGACACTGAGAGCAGCTTGTAAGTGACTCAAAATATCTTGGTTAACCATAAGTTTAACTGTTAATGCCAGATCCCATTGAAAAAAATGAACATAGGGTTTCCGTACATTCACTCCGCTCTGCAAATTGAGGTAGACTCGCCAGTTTATGGGGGGTAAACATTCTCTAACTCTTCTAGGGCAAGTGCTGGGGTCCTGAGCAGGCGGGGAGCCACTCACCATTGGAGACACCAGCATGCTTTGATGGCCCGCTAACAAGTGCTCATGAGTGGGCCCCCCCCTTGCTCAGGGCGCTGGTAGTTGCAATACTTACCTCTCCCAGTTCTGCTGCGTCTTCCACATCTTCTGACTCTGTGACATTTCAGGTCAGAGGGCGCGATGACGTCACTACAGCACGCTCTTTGCTCTGAGACGGCGACGCTGATGAGTCCCAACTTGTGGCCAGCGATGAGAGGTGAGTATTTCATTTTTATTTATTTTTTTCTGTTTGGAGCAATATATGTAGCCCATTCTGTATGGAGCATTATATGGGTTCCATCTTATACTGTATGGAGCATTATATGTGGCCCATCACATAATGTATGGAGCATTATATGGGGCCCATCATATGCTGCATCATTACATGGAGCCCATCATATGCTGGAGCATTATATGGGATCCCATTCTGTATTAAGTATTATATGGAGCCTATTATACTGTTTAGAGCATTATATTAGGCTCATTATACTGTATAAGGAGCATTATATCAGGCCAATTATACTGTATAGAGAAATATACTGTATGGGGCTCATTATACTGAATGGAACAATAAATTATCCTACAAAAAAATGGAGAACTCTATTTAAAATGATAATTTACAAATCTTTATTATACACAACAACAATTTATTTGCGTAAAAACATAAGTGTTCTAATGTAGCACATTATAAGACAACACGTCGTACATTTAGGTAAAGAATTGGTATAAATTCATACAGTAGCAGAGATTTTTTTAGTGCATCACATAAACAAATAATAAAAATTGTGTCTTTAGATCATATAGATCATATATATGGAACTTCTGATAATATCCACAGACAAAAATTTTTTTTTAGCAATATTTCTTAAAAAATTGTAGACCTGATTATACCAACAAGAAATAGGGGAGAAAAAAAGAGGAGTGTAAGTTCATATATCTCAATTAGTGAGATCGGTTTGAATGCGTCAATTATGCTCAGAAATATATTTAATGTTGCATGTATATTTATTGAACCACCATCTAGTGATAATTAAAGGAATGGAATCCTATCAAGAGCAATTTCCACTCATATCTCCACTGACGTTCCCTGTATGTGTGTTGTGGGGGGCACCAGGCACTGTTAGTAGGTATAAATAACCATAATTAGATCACAGTAAGGTGCATCACAAAACAAATTAATTTAAAGTGCAAATAGTGTATTGTAAAGAGGCTCAAATAGTGCAGGGCAGCCCTTACCACAAGACGCATGGAAACTTTAACCCCTTATAGACCCTGCCCATTTTCATTTTTGCGTTTCTGTTTTTTACATCCCTTCTTCCCAGAGCGATAACATTTTTATTTTTTACTTCAATATGGCCATGTGATTGCTTGTTTATTTGCGGGTTGAGTTGTACTTTCGAACGACATCATTGGTTTTACCATGTCGTCTACTCAAAAACGGGGAAAAATTCCAAGTGCGGTGAAATGGCAAAAAAAGTGCAATTCCACAACTTTTTTTAAATTTTAGTTTACCATGTTCACCAAATGCTAAAACTGACCTGTCATTATGATTCTGCAGGTCATTACGAGTTCATAGACGCCAAACATGTCTAGGTTCTTTTTTATTTAAGGGATGAAAAAAAAATCCAAAGTTTGTTAGAAAAAAAAAGTGTTCCCTTTATTTTTTTGAGCAGTGTATATATACATAGATCTATACACCCATCTATAGACTTTTCAGTGTTTTCTTGTTATATGTTCAATAAGTGAAGAGCCATACTCCTAGTGGTGGCTCTAAATGGTATTGCATCCCAGTCCCATACACTTCAAAGGGAATCTGTCAGCACGTTTTGCTTTTTAGTTTGAGAATATGATAATGTAGAGGCAGAGAGCCTGATTACAGCGATGTGTCACTTGCTGTAGTTTCAATACACGCAGCATTATATCAGCAGGAGATTATCACTGCCGGACTAATTGTTGAGTGCAAGAGAGTCAGGCTAATCTGTGTAACCCCGCCAGGACCCCCCCGCCGGACCAGCCGCTGCCCTCCCACCCACCTCCATCACAGCCGGCAGGAAAGACCGCGGCTTGTGGCCTGTGCACAGGCCGCAAGCCGCGGTCTTTCCTGCCGGCTGGCCATTGCCAGGACCCCCCCACCGCTGGACCTGCCGCCGCTGAACCCCCCCACCGTCGCCTGAACTCACATGCACACACACGTATTCACATACACACACACGTACTCACATACATACACACACACACGTACTCACATACATACACACACATATTCACATACACACACACGTACTCATACAACACACACATACTCACATACACACACACATACTCATACAACACACACATATTCACATACACACACACGTACTCATACAACACACACATACTCACATACACACACACATACTCATACAACACACACATATTCACATACACACACACACACACGTATTTACATACACACATGTACTCACACACACACTCACACACACGTACTCACATGCACACATGTACACACACACACGTACTCACATACACACGTACACACACACACACACGTACACACACACTTCCCTCCCGATGCAATAGCAGCGGGCACACCTCTAGTACATATATATACAGTATATATATACATGTCATTGAGACACACATATATATATACAGTATATTTCATACAGTTCTACATAGCAGAATAGCTGCAAAATCAATTGCCGACTTCTGTAAAATCAATACAAAACCCGACATGAAATGACATATGATTTACATACAGTAAACCATTTAATTTCATTTAGTTTGTTATATGTCTTTGACTAATAATTAGATTAGGGTTTTTGTGTAAAATTTGGGAGGTGTAGGTGTTAATTTAAGGGGTTAATTCGCTGAAAAAACTGCATGGGCTCCCACGGTAATTTCTCAACCAGAGAGGGAAAGCCAGTGAGTGATGGCATATTTTACTAGCCTAGAGAGGGACCACTGTATTTGCCCTCCCATCTAAAAAAAACCTGCCCCCAGCCACCCCAGAAAAGGCGCATTTATAAGATGCGCCTTTTCTGGCACTTAGCCTCTCTATTCCCATTGTCCTGTAGTGGTGGCGAATGGGTTAATAATAATAGGTTAATGTCACCTTACTATTGGAAGGTGACATTAAGCTGGGTTAATAATGGAGAGGTGTCCATTCGCACCGATAGCCTTGCATTGGCGAGTCAGGGCCGATAATCGGGGACAATCGCAGCGTGCTGCGATTTTCTCAGCCCGATTAAAACGGGCGAGAAAAAATCGGATGCTGTGAGCTGCCCCATAGATTAACATTTGGACAAGTGCATTGCACTCGTCCGATTTTCTCGCTAGTGTGACTCCGGCCTAATAGGACAAATCTTTAGTAGCTTTTGTAAACTACTAAACCTTACAAATTGGAACCTGACAGCTCACTTTACCCATATTGGTTCTCTGTAATGGACTGAGATAATCTTTGTGTTTAAATAACACTCCCAAAGAAATAAGCACATCCAAAGTTTATGTATCACCGAGACTTAATAGACAAAATGGGTAACATATGGCAAACATTAGGAGGCTGCAAACAATCCTGTTAATGGCGTGGAGGGTGATTGCTAATCGTACTGATCTATGAGGACATACGATACATAGGACTACTGTTTATTACATTTACTATCCTAGAAAGGCTTCTAAAAATAAAGGGTCTGATTTTTTGTATTATTTTCTCATCAAGACTCTTTACAAACACAATTAATTCACTTCTCGATTATGGAAATGTGTCAGTAAATAAATACTCAGGCCTGCGGTCACACCGAGGAATAATGCGACAGCGGCCAGCCACATAACTACTGTAGCTCATGAACTTTTGGCTTCCATACAGGAAGCAGAGAGGCGCTCTTTATATTTTGTTAAGTAACGACTCTAAAAATTATAACTACTATAATTGCTAATGGGGATTTTTTTCATTTGCACTTTGCCCTAAAGAGGATTGCTATAAAGTTAACCCCCTTTATATCTTAGGTATGTCCTAACCTGACAGCAAAACTTTATAGATGACATGGACTGGTCATTGAAGCAAAAATAATCCGTTGTTGCTCTTGTTTTAGTCTCACTTTTTTTCTGAGTATACTGTTTTTTGTTTTATGAAAATCCGCCATACGGCTTCAGAGATATAGAATTTTTTATTCAGTGTTACTTTTTATGGTCTTTAACAAGGGGGTGGTGCTCACAGGGTATTAATGCCTATAGACATGCCCCAGAGGATCCTGTGAGTTCAAAAACTGGTCATTTTTGACCTGGAAACAGGTCCTCTTTAAAGCAGATTGCCAGTTAGTCAATTAAGAGTGGAATGAGAAGAAACCGAAGGAATGGTCACTTCTACCGATCGTCCGCTGCTCCTGTTCTGATGCTCTGTAGGTCCCTAGCGGTCTCTGCTTCTTGGCCGCTCTTAACACTCAGAAAATGATTGCTCAGCCAAACACTCGTTAAAAGTGGGTCATTACTGTGCTAGCGATTGGTTTAGTAGAAATTGCATTACACATCTTGTTTGTCAAGATGGAACATGGATGCAGAGAGGAGCATGAACCCCCAAAGCTTTGGAAGAGGAGCTTTGAGTAATCAATAGAGGTGAGTAGAGTTGAGCAACTTTTGTTTTTTTAGGGTCGCGTTTCGTTTCGTGAAACCCGACTTTTCCAAAAGTCGGGTCGAGCAAGATCGTCCGATTAAAGGGAAAAGTCGGGGTCGTCCCGAAACACGAAACCCAATGTAAGTCAATGGGGAATAAAAGTCGGCAGTGAGAGGAGGACAGGAAACACACCTACAGTGCCCATTTGAATGCCAAAAGCATCAATTCTTCTTTCTTAAGCTTGTCAACCTTAATTAACTTCATAATACAAGTTACGCACTGAAAAATGGGGGTTATTTGGCTACAAACTGTGGGGGGGGGAGGGCTGGCTCCAGGTTTTCATGTGCCCTGGGCGAAAGAGCGCCCCTTTAACACATACCACAACTCATCATGCTCCGATACGGCAGAGAAATAGCGGTATAGTACAATATAAAATACCTCACTTTTTACATCTCATGACGAGGCCCATCTATTTCTCCATACAGAATCATTGGTCCCATATAATGTTTGAAACAGTATATGATGAGCTCCACATAATGCTACAGTATATGTTGGTCCCCATGGATGAAGCTCCACTGTCTTATGGGCCCAAATAATGCTCCAAACATAATGGGCCCCATTTCTAATGCTCTAGTGTATAATGGGCCCTGTAAATGCTGCTCCAGTGTCTGATGTCCACCTTTGGAATGTTCCAGTGTATGGTGGGCCCCATCTATCATTCTCCAGAGTATAGTGCTCCCCAAAAATTGCTGTCCCAACATTGAAAACAATCAAATAAGTCTCCTCGCTAGGGAATCCCTGTACTTGTCTGGACAGGTGCTGTAGCTTGCTTAACAGCTCGCCAGCCGTTCTCACGCCCAGTATGGATTACACGTGATTGCACAAAGGTGAGAAAGGGTACCGTATCCCCAGATAACATGTATGGATAGCGTACACATTCAAAATATATGTCTCAGGAGGCAGGCTCAGACGGTGTTAGGCCCAGTATGGATTGCACGTGATTGCACAAAGGTTAGAAAGGGTACCGTATCCCCGGATAACATGTATGGATAGCGTACACATTCAAAATATATGTCTATACAGCATGAGGCAGGCTCAGACGGTGTTAGGCCCAGTATGGATTGCACGTGATTGCACAAAGGTTAGAAAGGGTACCGTATCCCTGGATAACATGTATGGATAGCGTACACATTCAAAATATATGTCTATACAGCATGAGGCAGGCTCAGACGGTGTTAGGCCCAGTATGGATTGCACGTGATTGCACAAAGGTTAGAAAGGGTACCGTATCCCTGGATAACATGTATGGATAGCGTACACATTCAAAATATATGTCTATACAGCATGAGGCAGGCTCAGACGGTGTTAGGCCCAGTATGGATTGCACGTGATTGCACAAAGGTTAGAAAGGGTACCGTATCCCTGGATAACATGTATGGATAGCGTACACATTCAAAATATATGTCTCAGGAGGCAGGCTCAGACGGTGTTAGGCCCAGTATGGATTGCACGTGATTGCACAAAGGTTAGAAAGGGTACCGTATCCCCGGATAACATGTATGGATAGCGTACACATTCAAAATATATGTCTATACAGCATGAGGCAGGCTCAGACGGTGTTAGGCCCAGTATGGATTGCACGTGATTGCACAAAGGTTAGAAAGGGTACCGTATCCCTGGATAACATGTATGGATAGCGTACACATTCAAAATATATGTCTATACAGCATGAGGCAGGCTCAGACAGTGTTAGGCCCAGTATGGATTGCACGTGATTGCACAAAGGTTAGAAAGGGTACCGTATCCCTGGATAACATGTATGGATAGCGTACACATTCAAAATATATGTCTCAGGAGCCAGGCTCAGACGGTGTTAGGCCCAGTATGGATCGCACGTGATTGCACAAAGGTTAGAAAGGGTACCGTATCCCTGGATAACAAGTATGGATAGCGTACACATTCAAAATATATGTCTCAGGAGGCAGGCTCAGACGGTGTTAGGCCCAGTATGGATTGCACGTGATTGCACAAAGGTTAGAAAGGGTACCGTATCCCCGGATAACATGTATGGATAGCGTACACATTCAAAATATATGTCTCAGGAGGCAGGCTCAGACGGTGTTAGGCCCAGTATGGATTGCACGTGATTGCACAAATGTTAGAAAGGGTACCGTATCCCTGGATAACATGTATGGATAGCGTACACATTCAAAATATATGTCTATACAGCATGAGGCAGGCTCAGACGGTGTTAGGCCCAGTATGGATTGCACGTGATTGCACAAAGGTTAGAAAGGGTACCGTATCCCTGGATAACATGTATGGATAGCGTACACATTCAAAATATATGTCTATACAGCATGAGGCAGGCTCAGACGGTGTTAGGCCCAGTATGGATTGCACGTGATTGCACAAAGGTTAGAAAGGGTACCGTATCCCTGGATAACATGTATGGATAGCGTACACATTCAAAATATATGTCTCAGGAGGCAGGCACAGTATGGATTTGACGGCCCAGATTACACAGCGGAGGAGCAGGGAGAGGTAAAGATTGCAAATGCTGGGGCCCTGCCCAAGCAAGGGGGGCCCACTCGTGGGCGTCGGTACTGGCACTGGACCCCTCATAGTACAGCGGTGTGTCTGACGGCGGGTGTGCACCACCACCGTCAGAGACACTTGATTGCACTATGAGGGACCCTGTGCCAGTGCCCGCGCCCAAGAGTCGGCCTACCCACCTGTCCAGGGCAACGGCACTCGCACGGTGTCATGCGGTAGGTGGTGACCCCGGCCATGGGGGGGGAGGCAGCACAGTTAGGGAGTTTTAGAAAGTGGCATATGTTGATGTTGGACATTCAGCTGATGCAAAAGGCGAAATAGGTGAAGTACCAGGAAGAGGTGGACCAAAGCAAGCCATTTTTCTGTCACCCTATGTGTCATCAGGGGAAGGTGGGACAAAATCCTTGGAAACCCATGCGTGGTTCATTTTAATGAAGGTTAGATCATCCACATTTTGGGTTGACAGACGGGTCCTTTTTTCTGTCAGGATTGATCCAGCTGCACTGAAGACTCTTTCCGATAGCACACTTGCAGCTGGGCAAGCGAGCTCCTGTAAGGCATATTGTGCCAATTCAGGCCAGGTGTCCAGTTTAGCGGCCCAATAGTCAAAGGGGAATGACTTATGTGGGAGAACATCGATATGGGAGGAAAAGTAGTTTGTTACCATAGTTGACAACTGCTGTCTCCTGTCACTTTCCATCGATGCAGTATTACCAGTTGTGTGAGCGGTATTTGAAAAATCAGTCCACAACATTGTCATGAAACCCCTGTCTCCAACGCCACTTCTGCTGTGTGCACCACGAACACCTCTGCCAAGCTGCCCCCGGCCCGTACGGCTCGTGTGAGAACCATCACCGCTGCTGTGTGCTGGGAATGCCTCAAGCAACCGATTTACCAGAGTTGCTTGTTTATTAGCCAATATTAGGTCAAGGTTCTCCTGTGGCATGATGTTTTGTAATTTGCCTTTATAGCGTGGATCCAGGATGCTGGCCAACCAGTAGTCGTCATCGTTCATCATTTTGGCAATGCGGGGGTCCCTTTTTAGGATCTGCAAGGCATAATCTGACATGTGGGCCAATGTTCCCGGTGTCAATGATGCACTGCGAGTGCTGGTTGGAGGAGCACTTTCTGGCAAATCCACATCCCTCCAGTCATGCACAAACCCTGTACCAGACCTTGCCACGCCAACATTTTCACTTTCCCCACGAGATGCATCCTCCTCCCCTAAGTAATCATCCCCATCATCCTCCTCCTCCTCCTCTTCTTCCTCCACCTCGTCCAGGAGAGGTCCCTGAGCAGACAATGGCTGAATGTCATCAAGGATTCCCTCCTCCTCTTCCTCCTCATCAACATTGGCTGCAGACGCCTGCTCCTTAAGGTGCGTCAAAGTTTGCATGAGCAGACGCATAAGTGGGATGCTCATGCTTAGGATGGCGTCGTCTGCGCTTACCAGCCGTGTGCATTCCTCAAAACACTGAAGGACTTTACAAAGGTCTTTCAGCTTCGACCACTGCACACCTGTCAACTCCATGTCTGCTCTCAAAGTGCCTGGCCGTGTATCCTCCCACAAATGCATTATGGCCTGCCTCTGCTCGCACAGCCGCTCCACCATGTGCAGGGTAGAGTTCCTCCTTGTTGCAATGTCGATAATGAGGCGGTGGTTGGGAAGGTGGAGCAATCGCTGCAGCTTCTGCATACGAACGGAGTGTACAGGCGACCGGCGGATGTGCGCGCACAGTCTTCGCACCTTCTGGAGCAGGGCTGTTAACTCCGGATAATTTTTGAGGAAGCACTGCACCACCAGGTTCAAGGTATGAGCCAAGCAAGGTATGTGGCTGAGTTTTGAAAGGGCTATGGCTGCCACAAAATTACGGCCGTTATCACTAACTACCTTGCCTGCCTCAAGATGTACACTGCCCAGCCATGACTCAGTTTGTCGCTTCAAGTACTCGGCCAGCACCTCGGCGGTGTGTCTGTCGCCCAAACACATCATCTGCAACACAGCCTGCTGACGCTTTCCACTAGCTGCTCGATAGGGGGACACATCGTGTGCAACAGTGGCAGCTGCAGGTGGAGTGCTCGTACGACTGCGCTCTGTGGACGAGCTTTCGCTTCTGGAGGAGGTGGAGGAGGAGGAGGGTCGAACGCCTACAGCCAACTGTTTCCTATACCGTGGGCTAGGCAGCACTGTCCCACCACCACTGTCCCCTGTGGACCCTGCATCCACCACATTAACCCAGTGCGCAGTGATGGACACGTAACGGCCCTGGCCATGCCGACTGGACCATGCATCAGTTGTGAGGTGCACCTTTCCGCTCACTGACTGCTTGAGTGCATGGACAATGCGGTCTTTCACATGATGGTGGAGGGCTGGGATGGCTTTGCGAGAGAAGAAGTGGCAACTGGGTAGGTCATAGCGTGGTACTGCATAGGCCATGAGTTTGCGGAAAGCTGTGCTTTCCACCAACCGAAAGGGCATCATCTCAAACGAGATTAGTTTGGCAATGTGGGCGTTCAAACCCAGTGTACGCGGATGAGAGACTGAGTACTTTCTTGACCTACTCATAGTGTCTGGGAGGGTGAGCTGGACTTGAGAGCTGCATATGGTGGAAGTAGCGGTGGACAGGGCGAACTGAGAGAGGGTTGATGATGGTGATGGAGTTGGTGTTCTTTCTGATGGCCTAGAATCAGTCTTTCGTTGATATAACAGTGGGATTCCCTGACTGCTGTGGCCTTGCAACGACACCTCAACATTTGCTGCTGTGCTAACCGGTGGGCTTACAGTGGGGGAAACAATGTAGCGTTGCTGACTACCTTCGTTGTGATCAGTTGCACATGTGGCACTTGAGGTTTGGTGTTGTGTCCACGCTTGCAAGTGCATGCTGGTTAAATGTCTAAGCATGCAACTGGTATTCAAATTTTTCAGATTTTTCCCTCGGCTAAAGGTCTTTGCGCACTTCTTACAGATAACCTTGGCCTGATCATGAGGATTTTGTTAAAAAAACTGCCACACTGCACTCTTCCTACTTTGGCAGACATTTTGCGGCCTAGCACGCTGTGATCTTTTGACCCTCTGGACAAGCTGTCCAGCAACTCTTTTGATGTTTGGAACCTGTCTTTGGAGTGCTCCGGGCCTGCCAGATAACAGCTGTTGCGATGTCGATGTCTGCTGTGGATGCTCCTCATCTGAGCTATTGGAAGCAGCACCCTCTTCCCCCAATGGATGCCAATCTGGGTCAACAACTGGGTCATCCATCACCTTCCCTTCTATGTCATGTGCACCTTCCTCTGTGTCACCGTGTATGGTGGTATAGTGTGCGGGAAGTGGCACCTGAGTCTCATCAGGGTCAGAATCTGGCTCTGTACACTGCGAGGACAATGTAGTGCTCTGAGTGAATGTACCAGCAGAATCATCCATCAGCGGCTGTGCATCAGTGCACTCCATGTCAGATTCATCTTGGCCTGGGTAATTCACCATTTCACTTGATAATCCAGGCATGGTATCTGAAAACAGCTCCATGGAGTAATCAGTAGTATGGCCTGCATCATCCTTCAATCTTGGTTGGGGTGAAGGACACAAGGAAAGGTGTGGTTCATGAACATGAGCCTCCAATGACGACTCAGTGCTTTTACTTTTTACAACTGAAGAAGAGGAGGCGATAGAGCTGGAGGCTGAGTCAGCAATGTAAGACAAAACTTTTTCCTGATGCTCTGGTTTTAAAAGCGGTTTGCCAACTCCTAGAAAACTAAGCATTCGAGGCCTTATGTAGCCAGACGATGACGCAGGCTCAACACCTCCTGCATTCGGTCCTATTTTGCTCTTGCCACTACCATCAGATCCACCACCAACACCATCATTACCAGCTGCCAACCCCCGCCCAATTCCACGGCCTCTTCCACCAGCCTTCCTCATTTTTGGTAGAAATGTAGACAAAATCCAACAAACTATATAGTATGTAAAACAAGGTGTCTATAGGACAGGGGAGATTTTGAATTTCTGCACACACTTTTGGACACTGGACACTTTTGGATTGTGTGAGGCCCACTGATATCTGAGCGCTATGTGACAGGCTCGATGGCACAGCTGTGACCTAAGTGACTAGAGAATAAGTGAGATTTTGAATCTCTGCACACACTTTTGGACACTGGACACTTTTGGATTGTGTGAGGCCCACTGATATCTGAGCGCTATGTGACAGGCTCGATGGCACAGCTGTGACCTAAGTGACTAGAGAATAAGTGAGGTTTTGAATCTCTGCACACACTTTTGGACACTGGACACTTTTGGATTGTGTGAGGCCCAATGAATATCTGAGCGCTATGTGACAAGCTCGATGGCACAGCTGTGACCTAAGTGACTAGAGGATAAGTGAGAGTTTGAATCTCTGCACACACTTTTGGACACTGGACACTTTTGGATTGTGTGAGGCCCAAAGAATATCTGAGCGCTATGTGACAAGCTCGATGGCACAGCTGTGACCTAAGTGACTAGAGGATAAGTGAGAGTTTGAATCTCTGCACACACTTTTGGACACTGGACACTTTTGGATTGTGTGAGGCCCAATGAATATCTGAGCGCTATGTGACAAACTCGATGGCACAGCTGTGACATAAGTGACTAGAGGATAAGTGAGAGTTTGAATCTCTGCACACACTTTTGGACACTGGACACTTTTGGATTGTGTGAGGCCCAATGAATATCTGATCGCTATGTGACAAGCTCGATGGCACAGCTGTGACCTAAGTGACTAGAGAATAAGTGAGATTTTGAATCTCTGCACACACTTTTGGACACTGGACACTTTTGGATTGTGTGCGGCCCAATGAATATCTGAGCGCTATGTGACAAGCTCGATGGCACAGCTGTGACCTAAGTGACTAGAGGATAAGTGAGAGTTTGAATCTCTGCACACACTTTTGGACACTGGACACTTTTGGATTGTGTGAGGCCCAATGAATATCTGAGCGCTATGTGACAAGCTCGATGGCACAGCTGTGACCTAAGTCACTAGAGGATAAGTGAGAGTTTGAATCTCTGCACACACTTTTGGACACTGGACACTTTTGGATTGTGTGAGGCCCAATGAATATCTGAGCGCTATGTGACAAGCTCGATGGCACAGCTGTGACCTAAGTGACTAGAGGATAAGTGAGAGTTTGAATCTCTGCACACACTTTTAGACACTGGACACTTTTGGATTGTGTGAGGCCCAATGAATATCTGAGCGCTATGTGACAAGCTCGATGGCACAGCTGTGACCTAAGTGACTAGAGAATAAGTGAGATTTTGAATCTCTGCACACACTTTTGGACACTGGACACTTTTGGATTGTGTGAGGCCCAATGAATATCTGAGCGCTATGTGACAGGCTCGATGGCACAGCTGTGACCTAAGTGACTAGAGAATAAGTGAGATTTTGAATCTCTGCACACACTTTTGGACACTGGACACTTTTGGATTGTGTGAGGCCCAATGAATATCTGAGCGCTATGTGACAAGCTCGATGGCACAGCTGTGACCCAAGTGACTAGAGGATAAGTGAGAGTTTGAATCTCTGCACACACTTTTGGACACTGGACACTTTTGGATTGTGTGAGGCCCAATGAATATCTGAGCGCTATGTGACAAGCTCGATGGCACAGCTGTGACCTAAGTGACTAGAGGATAAGGTAGATTGGATTGCTTTTAAAAAGCAGTTTGCGGAGCAGTGGGTAAACAGCAATGCCAGCCTGTCAGGAAGCCTTAAAAGGCAGCCCAACAACCAACACCACTGATACAGCACTATATAGCCTCCCCTTGCACTGCACACAGTGACTGGTGTGTTGTGCAGGCCAAATTGCTATCAGCAGCAGAAGCAGTTTTTTTTTCTTCTCAGCAGGACAAAAAAAAAAAATTGGGATTGCTTTTAAAAAAGCAGTTTGAGGCCCAATGAATATCTGAGCACTATGTGACAGGCTCGATGGCACAGCTGTGACCAAAGTGACTAGAGGATAAGGGAGATTGGATTGCTTTTAAAAAAGCAGTTTGCGGAGCAGTGGGTAAACAGCAATGCCAGCCTGTCAGGAAGCCTTAGAAGGCAGCCCAACAACCAACACCACTGATACACCACTATATAGCCTCCCCTTGCACTGCACACACAGTGACTGGTGTGTTGCGCAGGCCAAATCGCTAGCAGCAGAATCAGTTTTTTGGTCTTCTTCCCTGCCTAACGCTCTCTCTACAGAATTAGCAGCAACCTCTCCCTATACTGAGATCGGCAGAAGTAAGATGGCGGTCGGCGTGCACGCCCTTTTATACCCCCTGTGACGCCCACCAAAGCAAGCCAATCACTTGCATGCCCTTCTGAAAGATGGTGGTGACCTGTGCCTATGTCATCACGTTGCCCACAGTGTCCGTGGATCCTGATTGGCTGAAAAAGAGCGCAAAACAAACTTTTGAAACGCAACTTTGGCGCGTAAGTCGCCGACCTCGTGGCCGACTTCATCCTAGGGTCGGGTTTCGTTTCATGAAACCCGACTTTGCCAAAAGTCGGCGACTTTTGAATTTTTTCGACCCGTTTCGCTCAACTCTAGAGGTGAGCAATGCCTCCGTTCTTTTCTCAATCCACTTTTTAACCATTTACCGATGTTGGACCTACTGGAAAGTAATGAAACATCTAAGGTAGGCTCCCTGACTCACTGAGCCTATATCTTTTCCAGCAGATGATGGCTGTGTTATTTAGCCATCATCTGCCTCAAACAGTTGCATGTAGAGCAGAGCTCCGTCCACTGATGTTAAACTGTTAAATGCTCCTTTTAATCTGTGATAGCAGCATTTCCAGCATATATTCCAGGGACCCATTCTAACCACCCAAGGTGAACACTGGGTGCCAATGGATTGCTATGACAGCTAGGGGTCTGCTGGAGACCCGCATGCCTGACATGATAGTACTCCTATGAAAGCAAAACAGTGGCTGGCTTTCATTGGAGACTGATTTTTGCTATATAAAGCATATGATTCTATGATTCTAAGAAATACTGTGGTATTTCTGAGTATATAGTATAAGCGATAGGAGCATTGCAGGTTCTGGTACCCTAAGGAGACTACAAAAAAACAGTCAAAAATAAAAAAAAAGTTTTTAAGAATCAGAAAAACATACAAAAATCTGAAACGCCTCCTTCCCTTTTCCCAATTAAAAACTAAGAAATAAAAATAAATTAAAATACACATAGGTGGTACCTTCACATCCTTAAAAGTTTAATTTATCAAAATATAAACAGTAAACAGCGGTAAAAAAAAAATCTAGTTTAAATACTGTTTACAATTCTACAAAAATGAATAAAACATCATATCAACCCCAAAATGCTATCAATAAAAATGTTGACTCGGGTTGCAAAAAATAAACCCTCACAGAGCTACATCAATGGAAAGTTGAAAGCATTTTGGGTTTTGGAAAATGGCAACACCAGAAAAATTTTTCTTTTGACTCATTTTTTTTCCACCACTTATATATATAAAAAAAAACTTACTATTTTTGCTACTAATGTAATCATGCTGACCTGGAGAATCAAATTACTGGTTAATAGAGTTGAGCGACTTTTGGTTTTTTAGGGTCGCGTTTCGTTTCGTGAAACCCGACTTTTCCAAAAGTCGGGTCGAGCAAGATCGTCCGATTATAGGGAAAAATCGGGGTCGTCCCGAAACACGAAACCCAATGTAAGTCAATGGGGAATAAAAGTCGGCAGTGAGAGGAGGACAGGAAACACACCTACAGTGCCCATTTGAATGCCAAAAGCATCAATTCTTCTTACTTAAGCTTGTTAACCTTAATTAACTTCATAATACAAGTTACGCACTGAAAAATGGGGGTTATTTGGCTAAAGTTGTGGGGGGGGAGGGCTGGCTGCAGGTTTTCATGTGCCCTGGGCGAAAGAGCGCCCCTTTAACACATACCACAACTCATCATGCTCCGATACGGCAGAGAAATAGCGGTATAGTACAATGAAAAATACCTCACTTTTTACATCTCATGACGAGGCCCATCTATTTCTCCATACAGAATCATTGGTCCCATATAATGTTTGAAACAGTATATGATGAGCTCCACATAATGCTGCAGTATATGTTGGTCCCCATGGATGAAGCTCCAATGTCTTATGGGCCCAAATAATGCTCCAAACATAATGGGCTCCATTTCTAATGCTCTAGTGTATAATGGGCCCTGTAAATGCTGCTCCAGTGTCTGATGTCCACCTTTGGAATGTTCCAGTGTATGGTGGGCCCCATCTATCATTCTCCAGAGTATAATGCTCCCCAAAAATTGCTGTCCCAACATTGAAAACAATCAAATAAGTCTCCTCGCTAGGGAATCCCTGTACTTGTCTGGATTCCTCGTCGTCCCCATCTTCCATCTCACTGCACAGTATTTCAACTTTGCAAGTGCTGTGATCCTGAGCAAGCAGGGGGGGCCCACTCATTGGCGACGGCACTGGCACAGGGCCCCTGATAGTACGGTGGTGTGTCTGATGGCGGGTGGGCCGAACCTGCACTTTCATCTGCAGCTTCCTCTTTGTCACCGTGTAAGATGGAACTGTATATGGGAAGGGTAACCTGAGTTTCATCAGGGTCAGATTCAGGTCGTGTAGCGTGCGAGGGGAATGTAGTGGTCTGGGTCAATGTACCAGCAGATTCATCGAGCAGTGGCTGGGCATCAGTGCACTTGTGTCGCCCCCAGGAGTACGGTCGCCACAGTGGCATTACCTTCTTCCTAGGGAGTGTGATGTCATGCTTGGGAGCAACGAAGGATCTCTCTAGCAGGTTAACTGATTGGGCGGCGTTATTCCCACGAGTCATGACCCTCCAAACAGCGTTCATGAAGGCAAAGTGTTTGTTTTACGTGGGCAGTAGAGTTGCAGAGCTGAACCTTAAAGGAATGTCCAGAAGGGCACCACTAGGAGTGGAGCCTACGGTTAAATTCGACTCCACCTGGGAAACCTCAACCATGCCAGCTACAGAACAGATGCACACATTGCAAGCTTAATTCCGTTAACGAACGAGACTCCGTCATGCCCCGCGGTCCGAGTCCGGCTTACTCGAGGGACACGTGAGGCTCTGGCACATGAGATTGGCCAATAACTGGTGTGTCATGCCCTTACATGTCCGTGGCTGCATGTGCGCTACACTGAAAAGGCCAGCGTTTGTCGCTTACAGGTGCAGATAACCCGCTGAACAACGTTAGTGATGGGGATCACTGATTACAATTATTACCCGCGAACAATGATTTCCCAGTAAGTGCAGGTCAACCGCAGTTCCGGAATTAGGCCTAACCGTCATTCCTGAAAAAATGAAAAACTTACGTGTGCAAACCACAGGTGCTGTAGCTTGCTTAACAGCTCGCCAGCCATTCTCACGCCCAGTATGGATTACACGTGATTGCACAAAGGTGAGAAAGGGTACCGTATCCCCAGATAACATGTATGGATAGCGTACACATTCAAAATATATGTCTATACATCAGGAGGCAGGCTCAGACGGTGTTAGGCCCAGTATGGATTGCACGTGATTGCACAAAGGTGAGAAAGGGTACCGTATCCTCAGATAACATGTATGGATAGCGTACACATTCAAAATATATGTCTCAGGAGGCAGGCTCAGACGGTGTTAGGCCCAGTATGGATTGCACGTGATTGCACAAAGGTTAGAAAGGGTACCGTATCCCCGGATAACATGTATGGATAGCGTACACATTCAAAATATATGTCTCAGGAGGCAGGCTCAGACGGTGTTAGGCCCAGTATGGATTGCACGTGATTGCACAAAAGGTTAGAAAGGGTACCGTTTCCCCGGATAACATGTATGGATAGCGTACACATTCAAAATATATGTCTCAGGAGGCAGGCTCAGACGGTGTTAGGCCCAGTATGGATTGTACGTGATTGCACAAAGGTTAGAAAGGGTACCGTTTCCCCGGATAACATGTATGGATAGCGTACACATTCAAAATATATGTCTCAGGAGGCAGGCTCAGACGGTGTTAGGCCCAGTATGGATTGCACGTGATTGCACAAAGGTTAGAAAGGGTACCGTTTCCCCGGATAACATGTATGGATAGCGTACACATTCAAAATATATGTCTCAGGAGGCAGGCTCAGACGGTGTTAGGCCCAGTATGGATTGCACGTAATTGCACAAAGGTTAGAAAGGGTACCGTATCCCCGGATAACATGTATGGATAGCGTACACATTCAAAATATATGTCTATACATCAGGAGGCAGGCTCAGACGGTGTCAGGCACAGTATGGATTTGACGGCCCAGACTACACAGCGGAGGAGCAGGGAGAGGTAAAGATTGCAAATGCTGGGGCCCTGCCCAAGCAAGGGGGGCCCACTCGTGGGCGTCGGTACTGGCACTGGGCCCCTCATAGTACGGCGGTGTGTCTGACGGCGGGTGTGCACCACCACCGTCAGAGACACTTGATTGCACTATGAAGGACCCTGTACCAGTGCCCGCGCCCAAGAGTCGGCCTACCCACCTGTCCAGGGCAACGGCACTCGCACGGTGTCGTGCGCTAGGTGGTGACCCCGGCCATGGGGGGGGGAGGCAGCACAGTTAGGGAGTTTTAGAAAGTGGCATATGTTGATGTTGGACATTCAGCTGATGAAAAAGGTGAAATAGGTCAAGTCCCAGGAAGAGGTGGACCAAAGCAAGCCATTTTTCTGTCACCCTATGTGTCATCAGAGGAAGGTGGGACAAAATCCTTGGAAATCCATGCGTGGTTCATTTTAATGAAGGTTAGATCATCCACATTTTGGGTTGACAGACGGGTCCTTTTTTCTGTCAGGATTGATCCAGCTGCACTGAAGACTCTTTCCGATAGCACACTTGCAGCTGGGCAAGCGAGCTCCTGTAAGGCATATTGTGCCAATTCAGGCCAGGTGTCCAGTTTAGCGGCCCAATAGTCAAAGGGTAATGACCTGTGTGGGAGAACATCGATATGGGAGGAAAAGTAGTTTGTAACCATAGTTGACAACTGCTGTCTCCAGTCACTTTCCATCGATGCAGTATTACCAGTTGTGTGAGCGGTACTTGAAAAATCAGTCCACAACATTGTCATGAAACCCCTGTCTCCAATGCCACTTCTGCTGTGTGCACCACGAACACCTCTGCCAAGCTGCCCCCGGCCCGTACGGCTCGTGTGAGAACCATCACCGCTGCTGTGTGCTGGGAATGCCTCAAGCAACCGATTTACCAGAGTTGCTTGTTTATTAGCCAATATTAGGTCAAGGTTCTCCTGTGGCATGATGTTTTGTAATTTGCCTTTATAGCGTGGATCCAGGATGCTGGCCAACCAGTAGTCGTCATCATTCATCATTTTGGCAAAGCGTGGGTCCCTTTTTAGGATCTGCAAGGCATAATCTGACATGTGGGCCAATGTTCCCGGTGTCATTGATGCACTGCGAGTGCTGGTTGGAGGAGCACTTTCTGGCAAATCCACATCCCTCCAGTCACGCACAAACCCTGTACCAGACCTTGCCACGCCAACATTTTCACTTGCCCCACGAGATGCATCCTCCTCCCCTAAGTAATCATCCCCATCATCCTCCTCCTCCTCCTCTTCTTCCTCCACCTCGTCCAGGAGAGGTCCCTGAGCAGACAATGGCTGAATGTCATCAAGGATTCCCTCCTCCTCTTCCTCCTCATCAACATTGGCTGCAGACGCCTGCTCCTTAAGGTGCGTCAAAGTTTGCATGAGCAGACGCATAAGTGGGATGCTCATGCTTAGGATGGCGTCGTCTGCGCTTACCAGCCGTGTGCATTCCTCAAAACACTGAAGGACTTTACAAAGGTCTTTCAGCTTCGACCACTGCACACCTGTCAACTCCATGTCTGCTCTCAAAGTGCCTGGCCGTGTATCCTCCCACAAATGCATTATGGCCTGCCTCTGCTCGCACAGCCGCTCCACCATGTGCAGGGTGGAGTTCCACCTTGTTGCAATGTCGATAATGAGGCGGTGGTTGGGAAGGTGGAGCAATCGCTGCAGCTTCTGCATACGAACGGAGTCTACAGGCGACCGGCGGATGTGGGCACACAGTCTTCGCACCTTCTGGAGCAGGGCTGTTAACTCCGGATAATTTTTGAGGAAGCAGTGCACCACCAGGTTCAAGGTGTGAGCCAAGCAAGTTATATGGCTGAGTTTTGAAAGGGCTATGGCTGCCACAAAATTACGGCCGTTATCACTAACTACCTTGCCTGCCTCAAGATGTACACTGCCCAGCCATGACTCAGTTTGTCGCTTCAAGTACTCGGCCAGCACCTCGGCGGTGTGTCTGTTGCCCAAACACATCATCTGCAACACAGCCTGCTGACGCTTTCCACTAGCTGCTCGATAGGGGGACACATCGTGTGCAACAGTGGCAGCTGCAGATGGAGTGCTCGTACGACTGCGCTCTGTGGACGAGCTTTCGCTTCTGGAGGAGGAGGAGGGTCGAACGCCTACAGCCAACTGTTTCCTATACCGTGGGCTAGGCAGCACTGTCCCACCACCACTGTCCCCTGTGGACCCTGCATCCACCACATTAACCCAGTGCGCAGTGATGGACACGTAACGGCCCTGGCCATGCCGAATGGACCATGCATCAGTTGTGAGGTGCACCTTTCCGCTCACTTACTGCTTGAGTGCATGGACAATGCGGTCTTTCACATGATGGTGGAGGGCTGGGATGGCTTTGCGAGAGAAGAAGTGGCGACTGGGTAGGTCATAGCGTGGTACTGCATAGGCCATGAGTTCGCGGAAAGATGTGCTTTCCACCAACCGAAAGGGCATCATCTCAAACGAGATTAGTTTGGCAATGTGGGCATTCAAACCCAGTGTACGCGGATGAGAGACTGAGTACTTTCTTGACCTACTCATAGTGTCTGGGAGGGTGAGCTGGACTTGAGGGCTGCATATGGTGGAAGTAGCGGTGGACAGGGCGGACTGAGAGAGGGTTTATGATGGTGATGGAGTTGGTGTTCTTTCTGATGGCCTAGAATCAGTCTTTCGTTGATATAACAGTGGGATTCCCTGACTGCTGTGGCCTTGCAACGACACCTCAACATTTGCTGCTGTGCTAACTGGTGGGCTTACAGTGGGGGAAACAATGTAGCGTTGCTGACTACCTTCGTTGTGATCAGTTGCACATGTGGCACTTGAGGTTTGGTGTTGTGTCCACGCTTGCAAGTGCATGCTGGTTAAATGTCTAAGCATGCAACTGGTATTCAAATTTTTCAGATTTTTCCCTCGGCTAAAGGTCTTTGCGCACTTCTTACAGATAACCTTGGCCTGATCATGAGGATTTTGTTCAAAAAAGTGCCACACTGCACTCTTCCTACTTTGGCAGACATTTTGCGGCCTAGCACGCTGTGATCTTTTGACCCTCTGTACAAGCTGTCCAGCAACTCTTTTGATGTTTGGAACCTGTCTTTGGAGTGCTCCGGGCCTGCCAGATAACAGCTGTTGCGATGTCGATGTCTGCTGTGGATGCTCCTCATCTGAGCTGTTGGAAGCAGCACCCTCTTCCCCCAATGGATGCCAATCTGGGTCAACAACTGGGTCATCCATCACCTCCTCTTCTATGTCATGTGCACCTTTCTCTGTGTCACCGTGTATGGTGGTATAGTGTGCGGGAAGGGGCACCTGAGTCTCATCAGGGTCAAAATCTGGCTCTGTACACTTCGAGTACAATGTAGTGCTCTGAGTGAATGTACCAGCAGAATTGGTTGGGGTGAAGGACACAAGGAAAGGTGTGGTTCATGAACATGAGCCTCCAATGACGACTCAGTGCTTTTACTTTTTACAACTGAAGAAGAGGAGGCGATAGAGCTGGAGGCTGAGTCAGCAATGTAAGACAAAACTTTTTCCTGATGCTCTGGCTTTAAAAGCGGTTTGCCAACTCCTAGAAATCTAAGCGTTCGAGGCCTTATGTAGCCAGACGATGACGCAGGCTCAGCACCTCCTGCATTCGGTCCTATTTTGCTCTTGCCACTACCATCAGATCCACCACCAACACCATCATTACCAGCTGCCAACCCCCGCCCAATTCCACGGCCTCTTCCACCAGCCTACCTCATTTTTGGTAGAAATGTAGACAAAATCCAACAAACTATATAGTAATGTAAAACAAGGTACAAGGTGTCTATAGGACAGGGGAGATTTTGAATCTCTGCACACACTTTTGGACACTGGACACTTTTGGATTGTGTGAGGCCCAATGAATATCTGAGCGCTATGTGACAGGCTCGATGGCACAGCTATGACCAAAGTGACTAGAGGATAAGGGAGATTTTGAATCTCTGCACACACTTTTGGACACCGGACACTTTTGGATTGTGTGAGGCCCAATGAATATCTGAGCGCTATGTGACAGGCTCGATGGCACAGCTGTGACCAAAGTGACTAGAGGATAAGGGAGATTTTGAATCTCTGCACACACTTTTGGACACTGGACACTTTTGGATTGTGTGAGGCCCAATGAATATCTGAGCGCTATGTGACAGGCTCGATGGCACAGCTGTGACCAAAGTGACTAGAGGATAAGGGAGATTTTGAATCTCTGCACACACTTTTGGACACTGGACACTTTTGGATTGTGTGAGGCCCAATGAATATCTGAGCGCTATGTGACAGGCTCGATGGCACAGCTGTGACCAAAGTGACTAGAGGATAAGAGAGATTTTGAATCTCTGCACACACTTTTGGACACTGGACACTTTTGGATTGTGTGAGGCCCAATGAATATCTGAGCGCTATGTGACAGGCTCGATGGCACAGCTGTGACCAAAGTGACTAGAGGATAAGGGAGATTTTGAATCTCTGCACACACTTTTGGACACTGGACACTTTTGGATTGTGTGAGGCCCAATGAATATCTGAGCGCTATGTGACAGGCTCGATGGCACAGCTGTGACCAAAGTGACTAGAGGATAAGGGAGATTTTGAATCTCTGCACACACTTTTGGACACTGGACACTTTTGGATTGTGTGAGGCCCAATGAATATCTGAACGCTATGTGACAGGCTCGATGGCACAGCTGTGACCAAAGTGACTAGAGGATAAGGGAGATTTTGAATTTCTGCAGACACTTGTGGACACTGGACACTTTTGGATTGTGTGAGGCCCAATGAATATCTGAGCGCTATGTGACAGGCTCGATGGCACAGCTGTGACCAAAGTGACTAGAGGATAAGGGAGATTTTGAATTTCTGCAGACACTTGTGGACACTGGACACTTTTGGATTGTGTGAGGCCCAATGAATATCTGAGCGCTATGTCACAGGCTCGATGGCACAGCTGTGTCAAAAGTGACTAGAGGATAAGGGAGATTGGATTGCTTTTAAAAAAGCAGTTTGCAGAGCAGTGGGTAAACAGCAATGCCAGCCTGTCAGGAAGCCTTAAAAGGCAGCCCAACAACCAACACCACTGATACACCACAATATAGTCTCCCCTTGCACTGCACACACAGTGACTGGTGTGTTGTGCAGGCCAAATTGCTAGCAGCAGAAGCAGTTTTTTTTTCTTCTCAGCAGGACAAAAAAAAAATTGGTATTGCTTTTAAAAAAGCAGTTTGCAGAGCAGTGGGTAAACAGCAATGCAGGAATGTCAGGAAGCCTTAGAAGGCAGCCCAACAACCAACACCACTGATACACCACTATATAGCCTCCCCTTGCACTGCACACACAGTGACTGGTGTGTTGTGCAGGCCAAATCGCTAGCAGCAGAAGCAGTTTTTTTGTCTTCTTCCCTGCCTAACGCTCTCCCTACAGAATCAGCAGCAACCTCTCCCTATACTGAGATCGGCAGAAGTTAGATGGCGGTCGGCGTGCACGCCCTTTTATACCCCCTGTGACGCCCACCAAAGCAAGCCAATCACTTGCATGCCCTTCTGAAAGATGGTGGTGACCCCTGCCTATGTCATCATGTTGCCCACAGTGTCCGTGGATCCTGATTGGCTGAAAAAGAGTGCAAAACAAACTTTTGAAACGCGACTTTGGCGCGTAAGTCGCCGACCTCGTGGCCGACCTCATCCTAGGGTCGGGTTTCGTTTCATGAAACCCGACTTTGCCAAAGGTCGGCGACTTTTGAAATTTTTCGACCCGTTTCGCTCAACTCTACTGGTTAACGTTTACTGTATAATCAACTCTGTAAATTAAAAAAAAAAATCAATTGCAAAATTGAGCTTTTTATGCTATTTTGGATTTTTTTTTCTGTTTGTCACATTTTCAGTTTGTCACATGGTAAAATTAATGGAGTCATTTTTATTTTTTTTATTATTTTTACTATTTTTTTCAAAATGTTTGCTCGCATTTTATACTATAGTTAATTTTAGTTATAGTTAGTTATAGTTGTTATAGTAATAGTAGTAGTTGTTTTAGTTAGTTAGTTAAGCTGAAATTTGTCATTTCTGTGCAGAATTCAATAGGCCCTTGTAACCTTTATAGACACAAAATAAATAAAAAAATTGAGTTTTTTTACGTATTTTTTTTTTTTATAATGACCAACCATGTTCACATACAGTATAATAATGCAACAGGTATTCAAAAAAATTTTTTTAAGTAGCTAAAACAGCATTTTAATAGGTCCGGTCAAAAATGACCGGAGCAGTACAAGTGTATAGTGGAATCGAACAGAAGACAAGTGTTAAAAGTACATCTTGTGACACAAAAAACAAGCTCTCCTACAAATGTTATTATGACTCTTAGAAGAAAGGGAGGAAAAAAATGAAAGTGCAAGCATGAAAAATTGCCCAGTTGGGAGGGGATGAAGAACCACAAACTAAGGCTGGTTTCACATTTGCGTTTTTTAGCGCTGGAAAAAAACGCATACGTGCGCATGCGATTTTTCCCCTATATTTAACATGGGTGCGCATACCTGCGCGCTGGCATGCGCACGTATGCGATTTTCATGCGCTGCGTTTTTTTGGGGTGTGCGTTGGTATTTTCCAGACGCAGCATGTTGCATTTTTTGGGCCTGGAAAAAAGCGCATGCGCACGTATGCGCACGTTTTGCGCTAAAAATGGCCATTATAGCCTATGGATGCGCATACGTGCGCACTGGCATGCGCAGGTATGCGTTTTTTTAGCGCTGCATTTTTTGGGTGGTGTCCACTTGTTATCCTAGTTATAATCTTCTAAAGTCAAAAAAAAAAAGTCTATATAAAGGAGGTGCCTGCCAAAACTCTGCCACTACTACACTGACAGATTGAAGAGCAGACAGTCAACCAAGAACCCATTATATCAGCGAAGAATGTGAGTATATTACATTATATGCCTGTCCTTTTAAATTATGTATGTACTAATGATTTTTATTATTTTTACATGCAGTATGTCTTCAGAATCCGAGTATTCCCCATCGCGGCAGGAATTGGCGCAAGCAGACCGTGAGGTGATTATTTTCGTGCATCTGGTAAGTATATCTGCTGCTTCTCCAAATCTCTTACGTTTTTTTCAACTTTTTTAAGACATCGTCATCATCATCTGCGGACAGGACTAGTGAGGGCGAAGAGCAGGAGCAGCGAAGCCAAGTCCCGGTGGTGATACGGAATGTAAGTATCAAATGATTTGTAATGTTCTTTATTTTTTATCTTCTATTTTTACTCTTTTTTTTGTTTCTTTTTTTGTAACTTTTTATTCAATTTAAATTTGATTATTCTAATGAATGTGTTTTGTCTAGGTTCCACAACGGGATGAAGACGTCTACCTGGATAATGAGCAGCTCATCAGCCTGGTCCAGGAGCGTTCGCCGTTGTGGGACAGCCGTGACCGGCTGTACAAGGACAATGTGGTGACCCGGCGGCTATGGAATGAGGTGGCCGCAGCGTTGATGGATGGCTGGGACAGCGCCACAGCATCCTCCAAAAAGGCGTTTAGTGAGTATTTCCCTGCTCTGTATTGTGCCGCAGTGACTGTTGTCCTTGACGGCACTGTTGGGTTTCGTGCTAGGCATATTCTAGCAGGAAACCCAACAGTGTCATCGGGGTCTACAGTGACTGCTTTGAGTATTGTATTGCTACATTGTGCCTCAGTGACTGTTGTCCTTGACGGCACTGTTGGGTTTCGTGCTAGGCGTATTCTAGCAGGAAACCCAACAGTGTCATCGGGGTCTACAGTGACTGCTTTGAGTATTGTATTGCTACATTGTGCCTCAGTGACTGTTGTCCTTGACGGCACTGTTGGGTTTCGTGCTAGGTGTATTCTAGCAGGAAACCCAACAGTGTCATCGGGGTCTACAGTGACTGCTTTGAGTATTGTATTGCTACATTGTGCCTCAGTGACTGTTGTCCTTGACGGCACTGTTGGGTTTCGTGCTAGGTGTATTCTAGCAGGAAACCCAACAGTGTCATCGGGGTCTACAGTGACTGCTTTGAGTATTGTATTGCTACATTGTGCCTCAGTGACTGTTGTCCTTGACGGCACTGTTGGGTTTTGTGCTAGGTGTATTCTAGCAGGAAACCCAACAGTGTCATCGGGGTCTACAGTGACTGCTTTGAGTATTGTATTGCTACATTGTGCCGCAGTGACTGTTGTCCTTGACGGCACTGTTGGGTTTCGTGCTAGGTGTATTCTAGCAGGAAACCCAACAGTGTCATCGGGGTCTACAGTGACTGCTTTGAGTATTGTATTGCTACATTGTGCCGCAGTGACTGTTGTCCTTGACGGCACTGTTGGGTTTCGTGCTAGGTGTATTCTAGCAGGAAACCCAACAGTGTCATCGGGGTCTACAGTGACTGCTTTGAGTATTGTATTGCTACATTGTGCCGCAGTGACTGTTGTCCTTGACGGCACTGTTGGGTTTCGTGCTAGGTGTATTCTAGCAGGAAACCCAACAGTGTCATCGGGGTCTACAGTGACTGCTTTCAGTATTGTATTGCTACATTGTGCCGCAGTGACTGTTGTCCTTGACGGCACTGTTTTTTTTTTTATCAACAGTGGACAAAGTCCGAACACGTTGGCGTTCGATCAAGGACCGCTTCAACAGTGATGTTCGTGCTGAGGGCCAGGTTCGCAGTGGATCTGCGTCAAGGACCAGAACTAGATACCGTCACTATCACGCGTTGCAGTTCCTAAGACCGGTCCTTGCCACGAGATCGTAAGTATTATACTTTTTGGGTTTTTATTTTTATTAATCTGTGTTTTTCTAATCCACAGCTGATGCTTCTTGTAAAGGCATGGTAGTAATGATTTTCCTTTCTTCCACAGCACCTGGAGCAGCACCCTGCAACCTGGCCCTGGAGCGGTCCTTCCTCGGACGTCCTCTGACCCGTCCCAGCCATCCGACAGCCAGGAAGCACCTTGCAGGTCAACCACACACACAGCTGGTGACCAGGAAGCTGGGCCATCAGGTGTTCCCCTGTCCCAGGTCTCTGCCACTGGTTATGCGGGCACTACCCGCCAGCGGCAGAGGGCCTTGGACAGGAATGTCTTGCCCGAGTTTATGCATTTGAGCGAGACATTTAATTCCAGCCTCAAGTCACTGTCCGACAGAGTTGAAAGCGGTTTTGCACTCATGGAACGTGGTTTTAACCACTTTGAACACCGCTTCAATTCTGTAGAACAGCGCCTTGACCGTCTGGAGGCCGACCTCAACAGACCAGCACACCATTTTTTTAGTAAGATTGAAAAGGGCATGGCGGAACACCTTAGTCCTGATCAACAGCTGAATGTGCTGCAGGCCTGCAACAATGCTTTCTTGCAGGCTATGCAGCATAATCGGTACGGTCAGCAGTCAGTGGTGTCCTTTCCACCTGTGCCACCATTGACTCGCTTCACCTCACTACCGACTTGTGCTGCATACCACTGCACGGACACCTCTATTCAAAGCCAGGACACCCACCGTTACACCACCACAAGTCTGAGTGCAGCTGGTCACTTCACCGACACCACCATGGCAAGCGCTGCTCCTGTCTGGAGCACCACCGCCAATCCCATGCATGCGTGGAGCTCAGCCACCACTAGGCAAACATGGAACAGCCCTGCCGCTACAACAACATGTAGTAGCCCTGCCACCACCACTCTGCAAACCTGGACCATCACTGCCGCCACCAGTCCTCCTGCAAGGACGAGCACTGACAACGAAGAGCAGCAGCAGCCACCTCAGCAGCAGCCACCTCAGCAGCAGCAGCCACCTCAGCAGCAGCAGCAACCACCTCAGCAGCAGCAGCCACCTCAGCAGCAGCCGCCACCTCAGCAGCAGCCGCCACCTCAGCAGCAGCCGCCACCTCAGCAGCAGCAGCCATATCAGCAGACGGGGGACCTACATTCCATATTTGCCCCTAGTTCAAGGCGAAATCAATCAAGGCGGGCATTGGGCCAAAGTCGGTCCAGGCACACAAGCCTACGGCGACATGCCATTACAACTAATGTACCTGAACAGATTTCCTCTCCTCCAAGTGTTCCTAGTTTTAATTCCCTTAACTGGACTACCTTCCCCCACAAGTTTTGTTGCCCCTTCCCCTCAAACACCGTCTTCAACTGCAAGTGTTGCATATTCCCTGCACACCCCCAAATTGAAACCATCTGCCCCCAAACGCCGTAAAAAATAATTTTTAGGTTTATTTTTGTGATAAAAAATAAATTTACATTTGTGGTTCACCATTACTAAGTTTCATTAATGTTGTTTGCGCCGCTCACACACACTGATGGGTAAATACATGTTAAAAACCAACCCAAGGCCTAGTATAGTCATATGTGAAATAACATGGACTAGTATAGTCATACCAAGGCCTAGTGTAATAACTCGAGTTTTACCAACTTGGATCTGGTTTCATGAAAAACAAACTGTTGAAACTTGTCTTAAAAATAAGTTTCTTTCTAGTTTCACCAGTTTGTTTTTTGTGAAACAAGATGCTAGTTGTTAAAAATCGAGTTATTACAGTAGGCCTTGGTATGACTATACTAGGCCGTGGTATTTCACATATGACTATACTAGTAGGCCCAAGGCCTACTATACTCATATTTGAAATACCACGGCCTAGTATAGTCATTCCAAGGCCTAGTGTAATAACTCTAGTTTTACCAACTAGAATCTGGTTTCATGAAAAACAAACTGTTGAAACTTGTCTAAAAAATAAGTTTCTTTCTAGTTTCACCCGTTTGTTTTTTGTGAAACAAGATACTAGTTGGCCAAAATCGAGTAGGCCTTGTTATGACTATACTAGGCCGTGGTATTTCACATATGAATATACTAGTAGGCACAAGGCCTAATATACTCATATTTGAAATACCACGGCCTAGTATAGTCATTCCAAGGCCTAGTGTAATAACTTGTAATGGAGCAGATTACATGAGCAGATTACATTCATCCACTCAATGCTGACTTGTATTCCCCATGGACTTTCATTGGGGTTGGGTTTTGAGGGTTGTGTTTTGAGAAAATCACATACTTTGTTTTAAACTAGTTGCACAATTTTCTCTTGAAAAAAAATTGTTTCCTGATTCATGGCCTGCAGCTTTGCTCATTCCAATATATTTCACGCAGACTAGCAATGCTGCATTTTAACTCATATGTGTATTTACCTGCCCAGGTGTGTGAACATAAAAAAATTCAGTTATACATGGGAAGTTTTTTAATTAATTGGAGTTTAAAAAGTATAGTGCACTCAGTAATGGTATCAAATAAGGATTTTTATTACCATAAACAAACAACAACATTACACCATTTCATCTTGCCAGTGCACCCGTCCTACATCAGAAATAAAGTAGGCCGCAAATTTGTCCCTCATTTGGCCAACTTCAACGGATGACCTGAGAGTGTGCTGAGTGAATTCAGGCAATGGGTTAGGAGCATCATCGTCCAGTTCAAAGGTCGGGTGCTCTTTAGCCATCACAAAGTTATGTAGAACCACACAGGCCTTCACCACCTCATCGACTGTTTCAAGTTTAAGATTAATGGCCGTGCCCAGAATTCGCCATCTGGAAACAAGAATCCCAAAAGCACACTCGACAGTTCTTCTGGCCCTGGTCAGCCTGTAATTAAATATTTTTTTGGTGTGCTCCAAGTCCCGGCTGGAGTAGGGTTTCAGTAAGTTTCCGCACATTTGAAAAGCCTCATCGCCAACCATTACAAAGGGCAGTGGCGGAGCTTCGGTGTGAGGAAGAGGCCGTGGCATAGGGAAATTAAATTGGTTGCCATACAACCTCCGGCCCATGTCTGAGTTTTTAAAAGCCTGTGAGTCATTACCACGGCCAAATGCTCCAATGTCCACTGCTACAAACATACATCCGGCATCCGCAATCGCAATGAGTACTATTGAAAAGTACTTTTTGTAATTATAGTACTCAGATCCCGTTCTTTGGGGTTTGATGATCCGTATGTGTTTCCCATCAACAGCTCCCAAACAGTTGGGAAAATTGCATACTGTCCAGAATTTGTCAGCAATTTCCATCCACTTTTCAGCGGTGGGCAGGGGCATAAATTCTGGGCAAAGAACATTCCAGAGAGCCCGGCAGGTGTCAGCAACAATTCCAGACAAGGTAGAGATTCCAATACGGTACTGGAAGTGTAGTGAAGATAGGGTTTCTCCAGTCGCCAGGAATCTGTGAACAGACAAAGAAGTAAAATTAATATTTATGTATATTATTTTTAAAAACTATAAAATAAAATATTAGTACATTCACGAAAACTAATTACCCAAGGTTTTGAATACTAAATTTACAAAAAAAAACATCAGACCACACCCCTTGGTTTTTAAAACATACCGTAATGTCACCAGTAGCCGTTCCTCAGGAGGAATCGCACGACGGAGCTGTGTGTCCTGTCTCCGGATGGATTGTTGGACACGAGCAAGCAAATCCATGAAACTTTCGTGGGACATCCGGATATAATCTGTAAATTTCTCCGGGTTTGCCCGTAGCTCGCTGTAGAGGGTGTGGTATGCCCCACGGCTCTCCCGGAGTTCAACAATCGGATGTATCCACATACGCCGCCGTCTTCGCTGCCTCTCTCTCTTCCTTTGTTCATGGCAAGCAACTGCATACGCCTGAGCCATCGCGATGTCCAAATCCAAGTTGAAGTGAAAACTCTTCCAGCGCAGATCCATGGTCACGAGAAGAATCAAGCAAATGTGAAGAATACTGTAGACAGGGTCTATATATTAACATACCACACCCACAATGAAGTCCCATTGGTCTTGTGTGTTGTTGAATGGTTGTTTTTTCATTTTTGTGGGGTTTTTCAAAAATCTGTAAAAAAACGCTAACGCACAAAAAACGCATACAAACGCGCAAAAACGCTGCGTTTTTTTCCTGCATGCGCATAAAAATGCTTGAAAAAAACGCAGCGTTTGTATGCATTTGTATGCGTTTTTTTAATGCGTTTTTTTGCGGGAAAAACGCGCTGCAAAAAAAAGCAAGTGTGAAACTAGCCTAAGATACTTTAGCATGGAAAAAAAAAAGTCCCATTCCTCTTAAAAAAAAATCTACATACAAATACTGTATAGCTTGACTGCTGTGAACCTGAGACCTAGTCAGGGAGTAATAATCTCCTGCTGTTTAGAGATGGGTGAACCCAAAAAGTAAAGTTTAGCGTCTGTACTGTTCGGGCACGGTTGTAAGGAGGAAGACCGGGCTACGGGTACCTTTGTGATGCTGGTCCGGAACTGTCGAGGCTGCGTCCAATGTTGCCAGGGGGAAGGAAAGAGGAACCGGACAGGACCCATGGCCTCGTGAGAGGGGGCGTAGGGGAGCAGGAAGCGCGGGAAAAAGTGAGATGCTTCCCACCGGCACAAAGAGAAGCAGCAGGGGTGGACTGCGCTCCGCAGAGAGAGAGAGACAGTGGAGTTGTGCCTCACCACAGCTTGCGTGACGGCCCCTGAGAGCCAGAGAGCACGCAAAGCATCGGGCGCTCAGCTAAGCAGCGTGTGGTGCTCGCATTGAGATGCGGGTGCCAGGTGCCGTATCCTGCAGGGTGTTCCCCATCTTTCACAGGCATTCAACGGAGCACGCATAGGAAAGAGACCTCTGCAGTAACCCTTTCCCACACTTTTTTTACACAGATTAGTGGACTAGGGGCTCAGCGGGCAAAACCGGAGACCGCTCATTGCCACCAGAAGCTTGTTCGTGCATGGGCGGGTGACACCTGAAGACACTGTGCCAGCCGTTGCTGGGATTACAACCCCCACTGGACTACATGCGGCTGAGGAACATAGGAGTCACGATTAGAGTTGAGCGACTTTTGGTTTTTTAGGGTCGCGTTTCGTTTCGTGAAACCCGACTTTTCCAAAAGTCGGGTCGAGCAAGATCATCCGATTATAGGGAAAAGTCGGGGTCGTCCCGAAACACGAAACCCAATGTAAGTCAATGGGGAATAAAAGTCGGCAGTGAGAGGAGGACAGGAAACACACCTACAGTGCCCATTTGAATGCCAAAAGCATCAATTCTTCTTACTTAAGCTTGTCAACCTTAATTAACTTCATAATACAAGTTACGCACTGAAAAATGGGGGTTATTTGGCTAAAGTTGTGGGGGGGGGAGGGCTGGCTGCAGGTTTTCATGTGCCCTGGGCGAAAGAGCGCCCCCTTTAACACATACCACAACTCATCATGCTCCGATACAGCAGATAAATAGCAGTATAGTACAATGAAAAATACCTCACTTTTTACATCTCATGACGATCCCCATCTATTTCTCCATACAGAATCATTGGTCCCATATAATGTTTGAAACAGTATATGATGAGCTCCACATAATGCTACAGTATATGTTGGTCCCCATGGATGAAGCTCCACTGTCTTATGGGCCCAAATAATGCTCCAAACATAATGGGCCCCATTTCTAATGCTCTAGTGTATAATGGGCCCTGTAAATGCTGCTCCAGTGTCTGATGTCCACCTTTGGAATGTTCCAGTGTATGGTGGGCCCCATCTATCATTCTCCAGAGTATAGTGCTCCCCAAAAATTGCTGTCCCAACATTGAAAACAATCAAATAAGTCTCCTCGCTAGGGAATCCCTGTACTTGTCTGGACAGGTGCTGTAGCTTGCTTAACAGCTCGCCACGCCCAGTATGGATTGCACGTGATTGCACAAAGGTTAGAAAGGGTACCGTATCCCTGGATAACATGTATGGATAGCGTACACATTCAAAATATATGTCTCAGGAGGCAGGCTCAGACGGTGTCAGGCCCAGTATGGATTGCACGTGATTGCACAAAGGTTAGAAAGGGTACCGTATCCCTGGATAACATGTATGGATAGCGTACACATTCAAAATATATGTCTCAGGAGGCAGGCTCAGATGGTGTCAGGCCCAGTATGGATTGCACGTGATTGCACAAAGGTTAGAAAGGGTACCGTATCCCTGGATAACATGTATGGATAGCGTACACATTCAAAATATATGTCTATACAGCATGAGGCAGGCTCAGACGGTGTTAGGCCCAGTATGGATTGCACGTGATTGCACAAAGGTTAGAAAGGGTACCGTATCCCTGGATAACATGTATGGATAGCGTACACATTCAAAATATATGTCTATACAGCATGAGGCAGGTTCAGACGGTGTTAGGCCCAGTATGGATTGCACGTGATTGCACAAAGGTTAGAAAGGGTACCGTATCCCCGGATAACATGTATGGATAGCGTACACATTCAAAATATATGTCTATACAGCATGAGGCAGGCTCAGACGGTGTTAGACCCAGTATAGATTGCACGTGATTGCACAAAGGTTAGAAAGGGTACCGTATCCCTGGATAACATGTATGGATAGCGTACACATTCAAAATATATGTCTATACAGCATGAGGCAGGCTCAGACGGTGTTAGGCCCAGTATGGATTGCACGTGATTGCACAAAGGTTAGAAAGGGTACCGGATCCCCGGATAACATGTATGGATAGCGTACACATTCAAAATATATGTCTATACAGCATGAGGCAGGCTCAGACGGTGTTAGGCCCAGTATGGATTGCACGTGATTGCACAAAGGTTAGAAAGGGTACCGTATCCCTGGATAACATGTATGGATAGCGTACACATTCAAAATATATGTCTATACAGCATGAGGCAGGCTCAGACGGTGTTAGGCCCAGTATGGATTGCACGTGATTGCACAAAGGTTAGAAAGGGTACCGTATCCCTGGATAACATGTATGGATAGCGTACACATTCAAAATATATGTCTATTTAGCATGAGGCAGGCTCAGACGGTGTTAGGCCCAGTATGGATAGCACGTGATTGCACAAAGGTTAGAAAGGGTACCGTATCCCCGGATAACATGTATGGATAGCGTACACATTCAAAATATATGTCTATACAGCATGAGGCAGGCTCAGACGGTGTTAGGCCCAGTATGGATTGCACGTGATTGCACAAAGGTTAGAAAGGGTACCGTATCCCTGGATAACATGTATCGATAGCGTACACATTCAAAATATATGTCTATACAGCATGAGGCAGGCTCAGACGGTGTTAGGCCCAGTTTGGATTGCACGTGATTGCACAAAGGTTAGAAAGGGTACCATATCCCTGGATAACATGTATGGATAGCGTACACATTCAAAATATATGTCTATACAGCATGAGGCAGGCTCAGACGGTGTTAGGCCCAGTATGGATTGCACGTGATTGCACAAAGGTTAGAAAGGGTACCGTATCCCCGGATAACATGTATGGATAGCGTACACATTCAAAATATATGTCTATACAGCATGAGGCAGGCTCAGACGGTGTTAGGCCCAGTATGGATTGCACGTGATTGCACAAAGGTTAGAAAGGGTACCGTATCCCTGGATAACATGTATGGATAGCGTACACATTCAAAATATATGTCTATACAGCATGAGGCAGGCTCAGACGGTGTTAGGCCCAGTATGGATTGCACGTGATTGCACAAAGGTTAGAAAGGGTACCGTATCCCTGGATAACATGTATGGATAGCGTACACATTCAAAATATATATGTCTATACAGCATGAGGCAGGCTCAGACGGTGTTAGGCCCAGTATGGATTGCACGTGATTGCACAAAGGTTAGAAAGGGTACCATATCCCTGGATAACATGTATGGATAGCGTACACATTCAAAATATATGTCTATACAGCATGAGGCAGGCTCAGACGGTGTTAGGCCCAGTATGGATTGCACGTGATTGCACAAAGGTTAGAAAGGGTACCGTATCCCCGGATAACATGTATGGATAGCGTACACATTCAAAATATATGTCTATACAGCATGAGGCAGGCTCAGACGGTGTTAGGCCCAGTATGGATTGCACGTGATTGCACAAAGGTTAGAAAGGGTACCGTATCCCTGGATAACATGTATGGATAGCGTACACATTCAAAATATATGTCTATACAGCATGAGGCAGGCTCAGACGGTGTTAGGCCCAGTTTGGATTGCACGTGATTGCACAAAGGTTAGAAAGGGTACCATATCCCTGGATAACATGTATGGATAGCGTACACATTCAAAATATATGTCTATACAGCATGAGGCAGGCTCAGACGGTGTTAGGCCCAGTATGGATTGCACGTGATTGCACAAAGGTTAGAAAGGGTACCGTATCCCCGGATAACATGTATGGATAGCGTACACATTCAAAATATATGTCTCAGGAGGCAGGCTCAGATGGTGTCAGGCACAGTATGGATTTGACGGCCCAGATTACACAGTGGAGGAGCAGGGAGAGGTAAAGATTGCAAATGCTGGGGCCCTGCCCAAGCAAGGGGGGCCCACTCGTGGGCGTCGGTACTGGCACTGGGCCCCTCATAGTACAGCGGTGTGTCTGACGGCGGGTGTGCACCACCACCGTCAGAGACACTTGATTGCACTATGAGGGACCCTGTGCCAGTGCCCGTGCCCAAGAGTCGGCCTACCCACCTGTCCAGGGCAACGGCACTCGCACGGTGTCGTGCGGTAGGTGGTGACCCCGGCCATGGGGGGGGAGGCAGCACAGTTAGGGAGTTTTAGAAAGTGGCATATGTTGATGTTGGACATTCAGCTGATGCAAAAGGCGAAATAGGTGAAGTACCAGGAAGAGGTGGACCAAAGCAAGCCATTTTTCTGTCACCCTATGTGTCATCAGGGGAAGGTGGGACAAAATCCTTGGAAACCCATGCGTGGTTCATTTTAATGAAGGTTAGATCATCCACATTTTGGGTTGACAGACGGGTCCTTTTTTCTGTCAGGATTGATCCAGCTGCACTGAAGACTCTTTCCGATAGCACACTTGCAGCTGGGCAAGCGAGCTCCTGTAAGGCATATTGGGCCAATTCAGGCCAGGTGTCCAGTTTAGCGGCCCAATAGTCAAAGGGGAATGACCTGTGTGGGAGAACATCGATATGGGAGGAAAAGTAGTTTGTAACCATAGTTGACAACTGCTGTCTCCTGTCACTTTCCATCGATGCAGTATTACCAGTTGTGTGAGCGGTATTTGAAAAATCAGTCCACAACATTGTCATGAAACCCCTGTCTCCAACGCCACTTCTGCTGTGTGCACCACGAACACCTCTGCCAAGCTGCCCCCGGCCCGTACGGCTCGTGTGAGAACCATCACCGCTGCTGTGTGCTGGGAATGCCTCAAGCAACCGATTTACCAGAGTTGCCTGTTTATTAGCCAATATTAGGTCAAGGTTCTCCTGTGGCATGATGTTTTGTAATTTGCCTTTATAGCGTGGATCCAGGATGCTGGCCAACCAGTAGTCATCATCGTTCATCATTTTGGCAATGCGGGGGTCCCTTTTTAGGATCCGCAAGGCATAATCTGACATGTGGGCCAATGTTCCCGGTGTCAATGATGCACTGCGAGTGCTGGGTGGAGGAGCACTTTCTGGCAAATCCACATCCCTCCAGTCACGCACAAACCCTGTACCAGACCTTGCCATGCCAACATTTTCACTTGCCCCACGAGATGCATCCTCCTCCCCTAAGTAATCATCCCCATCATCCTCCTCCTCCTCCTTTTCTTCCTCCACCTCGTCCAGGAGAGGTCCCTGAGCAGACAATGGCTGAATGTCATCAAGGATTCCCTCCTCCTCTTCCTCCTCATCAACATTGGCTGCAGACGCCTGCTCCTTCAGGTGCGTCAAAGTTTGCATGAGCAGACGCATAAGTGGGATGCTCATGCTTAGGATGGCGTCATCTGCGCTTACCAGCCGTGTGCATTCCTCAAAACACTGAAGGACTTTACAAAGGTCTTTCAGCTTCGACCACTGCACGCCTGTCAACTCCATGTCTGCTCTCAAAGTGCCTGGCCGTTTATCCTCCCACAAATGCATTATGGCCTGCCTCTGCTCGCACAGCCGCTCCACCATGTGCAGGGTGGAGTTCCACCTTGTTGCAATGTCGATAATGAGGCGGTGGTTGGGAAGGTGGAGCAATCGCTGCAGCTTCTGCATACGAACGGAGTGTACAGGCGACCGGCGGATGTGCGCGCACAGTCTTCGCACCTTCTGGAGCAGGGCTGTTAACTCCGGATAATTTTTGAGGAAGCACTGCACCACCAGGTTCAAGGTGTGAGCCAAGCAAGGTATGTGGCTGAGTTTTGAAAGGGCTATGGCTGCCACAAAATTACGGCCGTTATCACTAACTACCTTGCCTGCCTCAAGATGTACACTGCCCAGCCATGACTCAGTTTGTCGCTTCAAGTACTCGGCCAGCACCTCGGCGGTGTGTCTGTCGCCCAAACACATCATCTGCAACACAGCCTGCTGACGCTTTCCACTAGCTGCTCGATAGGGGGACACATCGTGTGCAACAGTGACAGCTGCAGATGGAGTGCTCGTACGACTGCGCTCTGTGGACGAGCTTTCGCTTCTGGAGGAGGTGGAGGAGGAGGAGGGTCGAACGCCTTCAGCCAACTGTTTCCTATACCATGGGCTAGGCAGCACTGTCCCACCACCGCTGTCCCCTGTGGACCCTGCATCCACCACATTAACCCAGTGCGCAGTGATGGACACGTAACGGCCCTGGCCATGCCGACTGGACCATGCATCAGTTGTAAGGTGCACCTTTCCGCTCACTGACTGCTTGAGTGCATGGACAATGCGGTCTTTCACATGATGGTGGAGGGCTGGGATGGCTTTGCGAGAGAAGAAGTGGCGACTGGGTAGGTCATAGCGTGGTACTGCATAGGCCATGAGTTCGCGGAAAGATGTGCTTTCCACCAACCGAAAGGGCATCATCTCAAACGAGATTAGTTTGGCAATGTGGGCATTCAAACCCAGTGTACGCGGATGAGAGACTGAGTACTTTCTTGACCTACTCATAGTGTCTGGGAGGGTGAGCTGGACTTGAGAGCTGCATATGGTGGAAGTAGCGGTGGACAGGGCGGACTGAGAGAGGGTTGATGATGGTGATGGAGTTGGTGTTCTTTCTGATGGCCTAGAATCAGTCTTTCGTTGATATAACAGTGGGATTCCCTGACTGCTGTGGTCTTGCAACGACACCTCAACATTTGCTGCTGTGCTAACCGGTGGGCTTACAGTGGGGGAAACAATGTAGCGTTGCTGACTACCTTCGTTGTGATCAGTTGCACATGTGGCACTTGAGGTTTGGTGTTGTGTCCACGCTTGCAAGTGCATGCTGGTTAAATGTCTAAGCATGCAACTGGTATTCAAATTTTTCAGATTTTTCCCTCGGCTAAAGGTCTTTGCGCACTTCTTACAGATAACCTTGGCCTGATCATGAGGATTTTGTTCAAAAAAGTGCCACACTGCACTCTTCCTACTTTGGCAGACATTTTGCGGCCTAGCACGCTGTGATCTTTTGACCCTCTGGACAAGCTGTCCAGCAACTCTTTTGATGTTTGGAACCTGTCTTTGGAGTGCTCCGGGCCTGCCAGATAACAGCTGTTGCGATGTCGATGTCTGCTGTGGATGCTCCTCATCTGAGCTATTGGAAGCAGCACCCTCTTCCCCCAATGGATGCCAATCTGGGTCAACAACTGGGTCATCCATCACCTCCTCTTCTATGTCATGTGCACCTTTCTCTGTGTCACCGTGTATGGTGGTATAGTGTGCGGGAAGGGGCACCTGAGTCTCATCAAGGTCAAAATCTGGCTCTGTACACTGCGAGGACAATGTAGTGCTCTGAGTGAATGTACCAGCAGAATCATCCATCAGCGGCTGTGCATCACCATTTCACTTGATAATCCAGGCATGGTATGCGAAAACAGCTCCATGGAGTAATCAGTAGTATGGCCTGCGTCATCCTTCAATCTTGGTTGGGGTGAAGGACACAAGGAAAGGTGTGGTTCATGAACATGAGCCTCCAATGACGACTCAGTGCTTTTACTTTTTACAACTGAAGAAGAGGAGGCGATAGAGCTGGAGGCTGAGTCAGCAAAGACAAAACTTTTTCCTGATGCTCTGCCTTTAAAAGCGGTTTGCCAACTCCTAGAAAACTAAGCGTTCGAGGCCTTATGTAGCCAGACGATGACGCAGGGTCAGCACCTCCTGCATTCGGTCCTATTTTGCTCTTGCCACTACCATCAGATCCACCACCAACACCATCATTACCAGCTGCCAACCCCCGCCCAATTCCACGGCCTCTTCCACCAGCCTTCCTCATTTTTGGTAGAAATGTAGACAAAATCCAACAAACTATATAGTAATGTAAAACAAGGTACAAGGTGTCTATAGGACAGGGGAGATTTAGAATTTCTGCACACACTTGTGGACAGTGGACACTTTTGGATTGTGTGAGGCCCACTGATATCTGAGCGCTATGTGACACGCTCGATGGCACAGCTGCCTGTGACCAAAGTGACGAGAGGATAATGGAGATTTTGAATCTCTGCGCACACTTTTGGACACTGGACACTTGTGGATTGTGTGAGGCCCACTGATATCTGAGCGCTATGTGACACGCTCGATGGCACAGCTATCTGTGACCAAAGTGACGAGAGGATAATGGAGATTTTGAATCTCTGTGCACACTTTTGGACACTGGACACTTGTGGATTGTGTGAGGCCCACTGATATCTGAGCGCTATGTGACACGCTCGATGGCACAGCTGCCTGTGACCAAAGTGACGAGAGGATAATGGAGATTTTGAATCTCTGCGCACACTTTTGGACACTGGACACTTGTGGATTGTGTGAGGCCCACTGATATCTGAGCGCTATGTGACACGCTCGATGGCACAGCTGCCTGTGACCAAAGTGACGAGAGGATAATGGAGATTTTGAATCTCTGCGCACACTTTTGGACACTGGACACTTGTGGATTGTGTGAGGCCCACTGATATCTGAGCGCTATGTGACACGCTCGATGGCACAGCTGCCTGTGACCAAAGTGACGAGAGGATAATGGAGATTTTGAATCTCTGCGCGCACTTTTGGATACTGGACACTTGTGGATTGTGTGAGGCCCACTGATATCTGAGCGCTATGTGACACGCTCGATGGCACAGCTGCCTGTGACCAAAGTGACGAGAGGATAATGGAGATTTTGAATCTCTGCGCACACTTTTGGACACTGGACACTTGTGGATTGTGTGAGGCCCACTGATATCTGAGCGCTATGTGACAGGCTCGATGGCACAGCTGTGACCAAAGTGACTAGAGGATAATGGAGATTTTGAATCTCTGCGCACACTTTTGGACACTGGACACTTGTGGATTGTGTGAGGCCCACTGATATCTGAGCGCTATGTGACACGCTCGATGGCACAGCTGCCTGTGACCAAAGTGACGAGAGGATAATGGAGATTTTGAATCTCTGCGCACACTTTTGGACACTGGACACTTGTGGATTGTGTGAGGCCCACTGATATCTGAGCGCTATGTGACACGGTCGATGGCACAGCTGCCTGTGACTAAAGTGACGAGAGGATAATGGAGATTTTGAATCTCTGCGCACACTTTTGGACACTGGACACTTGTGGATTGTGTGAGGCCCACTGATATCTGAGCGCTGTGTGACAGGCTCGATGGCACAGCTGCCTGTGACAAAAGTGACGAGAGGATAATGGAGATTTTGAATCTCTGCGCACACTTTTGGACACTGGACACTTGTGGATTGTGTGAGGCCCACTGATATCTGAGCGCTATGTGACAGGCTCGATGACACAGCTGTGACCAAAGTGACGAGAGGATAATGGAGATTTTGAATCTCTGCGCACACTTTGGACACTGGACACTTGTGGATTGTGTGAGGCCCACTGATATCTGAGCGCTATGTGACACGCTCGATGGCACAGCTGCCTGTGACCAAAGTGACGAGAGGATAATGGAGATTTTGAATCTCTGCGCACACTTTTGGACACTGGACACTTGTGGATTGTGTGAGGCCCACTGATATCTGAGCGCTATGTGACACGCTCGATGGCACAGCTGCCTGTCACCAAAGTGACGAGAGGATAATGGAGATTTTGAATCTCTGCGCACACTTTTGGACACTGGACACTTGTGGATTGTGTGAGGCCCACTGATATCTGAGCGCTATGTGACACGCTCGATGGCACAGCTGCCTGTGACCAAAGTGATGAGAGGATAATGGAGATTTTGAATCTCTGCGCACACTTTTGGACACTGGACACTTGTGGATTGTGTGAGGCCCACTGATATCTGAGCGCTGTGTGACAGGCTCGATGGCACAGCTGCCTGTGACAAAAGTGACGAGAGGATAATGGAGATTTTGAATCTCTGCGCACACTTTTGGACGCTGGACACTTGTGGATTGTGTGAGGCCCACTGATATCTGAGCGCTGTGTGACAGGCTCGATGGCACAGCTGCTTGTGACAAAAGTGACGAGAGGATAATGGAGATTTTGAATCTCTGCGCACACTTTTGGACACTGGACACTTGTGGATTGTGTGAGGCCCACTGATATCTGAGCGCTATGTGACAGGCTCGATGACACAGCTGTGACCAAAGTGACGAGAGGATAATGGAGATTTTGAATCTCTGCGCACACTTTTGGACACTGGACACTTGTGGATTGTGTGAGGCCCACTGATATCTGAGCGCTATGTGACACGCTCGATGGCACAGCTGCCTGTGACCAAAGTGACGAGAGGATAATGGAGATTTTGAATCTCTGCGCACACTTTTGGACACTGGACACTTGTGGATTGTGTGAGGCCCACTAATATCTGAGCGCTATGTGACACACTCGATGGCACAGCTGCCTGTGACCAAAGTGACGAGAGGATAATGGAGATTTTGAATCTCTGCGCACACTTTTGGACACTGGACACTTGTGGATTGTGTGAGGCCCACTAATATCTGAGCGCTATGTGACACACTCGATGGCACAGCTGCCTGTGACCAAAGTGACGAGAGGATAATGGAGATTTTGAATCTCTGCGCACACTTTTGGACACTGGACACTTGTGGATTGTGTGAGGCCCACTGATATCCGAGCGCTATGTGACACGGTCGATGGCACAGCTGCCTGTGACCAAAGTGACGAGAGGATAATGGAGATTTTGAATCTCTGCGCACACTTTTGGACACTGGACACTTGTGGATTGTGTGAGGCCCACTGATATCTGAGCGCTATGTGACACGCTCGATGGCACAGCTGCCTGTGACCAAAGTGATGAGAGGATAATGGAGATTTTGAATCTCTGCGCACACTTTTGGACACTGGACACTTGTGGATTGTGTGAGGCCCACTGATATCTGAGCGCTATGTGACACGCTCGATGGCACAGCTGTGACAAAAGTGACTAGAGGATAAGGGAGATTGGATTGCTTTTAAAAAAGCAGTTTGCGGAGCAGTGGGTAAACAGCAATGCCAGCGTGTCAGGAAGCCTTAAAAGGCAGCCCAACAACCAACACCACTGATACACCACAATATAGCCTCCCCTTGCACTGCACACACAGTGACTTGTGTGTTGTGCAGGCCAAATCGCTAGCAGCAGAAGCAGTTTTTTTGTCTTCTTCCCTGCCTAACGCTCTCCCTACAGAATCAGCAGCAACCTCTCCCTATACTAAGATCGGCAGAAGTAAGATGGCGGTCGGCGTGCACGCCCTTTTATACCCCCTGTGACGCCCACCAAAGCAAGCCAATCACTTGCATGCCCTTCTGAAAGATGGTGGTGACCCGTGCCTAGGTCATCACGTTGCCCACGGTGTCCGTGGATCCTGATTGGCTGAAAAAGAGCGCAAAACAAACTTTTGAAACGCGACTTTGGCGCGTAAGTCGCCGACCTCGTGGCCGACCTCACCCTAGGGTCGGGTTTCGTTTCATGAAACCCGACTTTGCCAAAAGTCGGCGACTTTTGAATTTTTTCGACCCTTTTCGCTCAACTCTAGTCACGATAAGATCATAACAAGACTATTGTGTAATATTACAATTTCCTTTGTTAACTACCTATTGTCTCCCTGCAAGGAGTTTTCCCTATTGTTATAATTAAATTGAATTATTGTTAACCCTTGCTCTGCATTTCCTGCATTACTGCATCCCAGGACCTTCTTACACGGGCACCGAACACGGACTTCACCAGGAAATCCGTTTTACTGTTCGGGTTCGGCCCCCCCGAACACCGGGCGTTTGTCGCACTGTCATGTGCATGACATCATGGCAAACAACACTTCTGATTGGCGGTAAAATCCAATGCTGTCAAGTGACAGCTTGAATCCGCAGCTGTGAGCAGAAGAAAAAAGTTTACCTCCAGTTACTGGTGTCGGCTGATGGGATTCCTGCTTCCATCAGACGATGCCTGCTACCGCTAATAACAGCGAGAGCAGGCGGCAGTTGATGGGAGTATTCATCAGCCGGCACCTGCAAAGTAAATAAATAATAAAAAACAACAGTGTGGGTTACCTTGTATTTTTGATAACCAGACAGGCAAAACTGACAGCTGTGGGCTGCAACCCTTAGCTGTCTAATAATAATAATAATTATTAAAAAAACGGCATAGGGTCTCCCCTATTTTTGATGACCAGGTTTGCTAAAGCAGACAGCTGGTGGCTGGTATTCTTAGGTTGGTAACAGGCCCTAGATGTTGACCCCCCAGCCTAAAAATAGCAGCCCGCAGCTGCCCAGAAAAAACACATCTATTAGATGCGCCAATTCTGGCGCTTTGCCCGGCTCTGCCCACTTGCCCTGTAGCAGTGGCAAGTGGGGTTTATATTTGTGGGGTTGATGTCACCTTTGTATTGCCAAGTGATATCAATCCCACGGCTTAGCAATGGAGAGGTGTCTTATAAGACACACCTAACGACCATTCCGCTAAATCTCTCATCTCCTGTAATAAAACAAAAATACAAACTACAATATTCCTCACTTGTCCATTTTTCTGTCCCAAGCTGTAATCCATATCTGGGGATTAATAGTTTTCAACCTGGACAGTAACAAGATACGGCCATCCAGACTGAGAACCGCTGATGAAGAATCTGCTGCGACCTCAGCATCAGTGACTAGCGATTATGTCATCGAGGTTACCTCCAGTCACTGAGGCTGCATTCCCAGCAAGGCCCCTGAACTGTGGTGACCTCAGCATTGTGAGGAAAAGTCAGTGAGTTCAATGCAGTTGACCGGGAGGATTTCACTGTGGTGAATTTGAACTGCTATGAGGGAGCTGATAAAACACTGACAAATTATCTTTAAATGTCTTTGGTTTTAAAAAACAAATTAAAAAAAACGCATTACTTTTAGCTGTACACTGTGTCTGTTATTGCAGCTCTTTCTCCTTTCAAATGAAGGCATTATTATGATCAATGGACTAGAATGAAAACTATAAGACTTTTTTTCCCTAATCTCTCTCAACCCACTCAGTAATTCAATAAAAAGTAGAACATTTATGGCCTAACTGTAAAATGATGTCAGTACACGGTCCTCAGATTTAAGTATGGTTGTATTAACATCATGTTACAGGAAAGTGTTGTAAAATACTGAAAACTGCTGGAGGGAAACCTACTGCAGTCTGCCAGGGAACTGCAAATGGAAGGAATATTCTTTAACAGTTACACGAAGGTCCAGCATAGTCTTGAGATGCTTGCTACCCAAAGTCACCACTTGATGGAGCTTAGACGCTTACTGCATACAGTTTACGCATAGAACTCAATGATAAATCAGTATACAATGAGTTCATGGACTCCCTCTATTGGTGGCTGCAAATAGTCAGAATGCTTTAATAAAGGGAATCTATCACCAGGTTTTCACAATATAAACGAAGTCCACCATCTCTTACATCTCTGTTACCATAGTTCAGCAACCGGTATACTGTATAAGGCTCCAACCCCCTTTGCATATCCAAAAACTGCCTTTTGTAATCCATCTATACTGCATGATCCAGTGCTATGGGCATCACTGTTTTTGCTTAGTGCCTCATCTACCTCCGCAATCGCCATCCTCCTGTCTTGGTTGATGTAGATGATGCATCCTACGTCATCCACACAGTGCTGCCAATCCCACTCCTGCCCAAGCACTCATCGCTCTGCCCTGCCCAATGCTGAGCACAGTACTAGCGTGTGCCGGATTTACTTTTGGGTCATCGGCGCACTTTGCCCTCTTCCGACGCATGCACATTACAGCACTTTTCTCCACACTAAGGCATTGAGCAAGACTAGTGACGACCATTGGACCAGACTGTGCCCCTTGGGGGGATTATATGAAGCATTTTTTGGGGATATTCGGATGAGGTATGGGGCTTATATTGAGGTTGATGGACTGCGGTAATAGAGGCGTTAAAAATGTTGGCCGTAGTTTATATTGGGTAAACCTGGTGACAGGTTCCCTTTAAAGCCTTGTCTAGAATTCTGGACATAAAATCATATTAAAAAGTTGAGATTCATTTTAAGGCAAACCAATTTTATCTTATATAACACAAATGGGTCCCTCTAAAGGAGACAATGTTCTTCATGTACGTAGCATGACGAGATTGTATTTCAGATTGCAGCGGTGGATATCATGGCGGTCAATACTTCTATTGACTTTTATGTCATGGATGGCATCTCTTAAATATCTATGTGTTTACTAGGACAGATGAGCAGAGGATACAGACGGTAACATGTTATTATTCTTGTTTATGGTTCCATAGGAAATGATTATCTGCATGACTTGAGGCCCTTTGACCCCGGCACACTCGACACTTGAGGCCTTGATGATTATTGTAATGTTCTTTGGAATTTCGAAGATTTAAGCAAGCCAATATATGTCATATAGAGTAGGAATGAAGAGGTGGAGAAACAACTGAACAGAGGGCCATTTCCTAATAGAGCAGCAGTTTATTGCTTAGTGGAATGACTTTTGACAACCACAGGGACAAAACTCAGGAACCATGTGGAGTACTTCATATGTACGGATTACGAAAATATCCTTAAATGGAGTCTGATTATAGCCACCTAATCTGAGCGTCATCACACGTTTCATCACAAAGGTAATCAAGACATAAATCTTAACTGAAGTTTTGCTGTTAATGATACAGTAGAATTTGTAAGTAGGCATTCACAGCCGGAGAGGGAGAAGTGTGTATAGAAAGGCACTTGTCATATTCCTACTAATTAATAGTGTGGCATTTCACCAGAACAATAATTATTATTATTTCAGGTTCTAAGGTTATATTAGATTTATTTTCAGGGTCTACTGTAGAAAAAGTCATATCCAGATAAAACATTATACAGGGAAACTATAATATTTCTCTTGTTTTCATTTCCTTTTTAAGTGCAATTTTTGCTTCAAGTGATCTTCAAGTTTTCATTGTCAAAAGCTTAATCATTATGCTATAACTAAACAAAACCTTTACAATAATACAATTTTACAGTTAGAATAATTATTTTACAAAAAAAACTCCTGTAAGTAGAGATTACATATTTAATACTTTCTTAACCTCGCAAGTTTGTTTTTTTTTGTCTCCATTTCTTCCAGCATCCATAACTTTTTTATTTGTCATTCAATATAGCCATATGCGCACATGTTTTTTTATTTTTTTGCGGGATGAGTTGTAGTTTTAAATGATACCATTTACCATATTTTTTGGACTATAAGACGCACCGGACCATAAGACGACCCCAGGTTTTAGAGGAGGAAATTAGGAAAATATATTGAAGCAAAAAATGTGGTCAATTCTGTACTTAATATCCCCTATCCTGGTAAATATGGTCCCCTCATACCCATCCTGATACATATTACCCACTCTTCCCTATCCTGGTATATATGGTCCCCTCATCCCCATCCTGATACACATTGCTCCCTCATCCCTACCCTTTTATGCATGACCTCTCATCCCTATCTTGGTATGCATGGATCCCTCATCCCTATCCTGGTATGCATGACCCCATCCCTATGCTGGTATGCAGGATTCCCATCTCTTCCTAGTATGCATGTCCCCAGCCTTATAATTGGCCCCCACCTCTTTCTTGGTATGCATGGCCCAATCAGAAAAAAAAACCATTACACTTACCTTCCCAGTGCTCCCTCACAGCATCTTGGCCATGCAAACCATGACAAGGGTTGGGGGCAATCATACCAAGACTCTATTAAAGAGAAATTAATATTCATTGCCCTCCACGCCCATGGTGTGGAATGCAGTGAATATTAATTTCTCTTTAGCAGCGGGCACAGAAGTTAGCTGCAGCTAGCGGTTGCTACCTCCTGTGACCCATTGCTTTACCAATATCGCTCCCCCACCTCTCCACCACAGCCAGAGCCGGTACATCCAGACTATAAGGCACACTCCCCATTTTCCTCCACATTTTTGGAGGAAAAAAGTGCATCTTATAGTATTAAAAATACGGTACTTTACCAACTAATGTACTGAAATAGGGGGAAACAATTTCCAGGTTGGATAAAATGGTGAAAAAATAGTTTGGAGGGTTTTAGGGCTGTAAACAATAGCACCACATGGAAGAGAAATGTCACAAGATCTGAAAAAGAAAATTAATTCTTTATACCAGAAAGGTGAAGGCTACAAGAAAATCAGCAAAGCTTTACTTTTCAGTCACATACTGAAGCAAAAAATATAAAAAAATCTAACAAAGCTAGAACCGCAACAATCTCAGAGACTTCCAGGTGAACCACGGAAGTTATCACTTAACCAGGAGCATCTCCTGCTGTTCTGCTGAAAATGGTAGAAGGAAACAGATATGCAAGTTCACTGCAGTTAGCTAAAAAAGTGGAAAGCGAAACCGGGGTGAGTGTTTCCCGTGGCACAATACGGCGTACACTGCCAGGAAGGACATGTATGGGTGTCGCGCACACACACACAGGAATCTACTCCTAAAGTCCATGCACATAAAAGCCACCTACAACTTTCCCAGGCCCATGCTGAAAAATATGAAGGATACTGGGACTCTATACTGTGGAGTGATGAGACCAAAATAAATATTTTGAGAACTGATGGCTTCACAACTGTATGGCCTCATAAAGTTACAAATAAACCTGTTGCCTATAATGAAGCATGGTGGTGGCAGAGTCCTTATATGGGACAGCATGAATGTTGTTATGTCAGGGAGTTACATTTCATTGCTGGTATCATGAATTGACAGATGTTCTGCTCTCTGTTGAAAGAGATACGTATCATTGGTAGACGTGCTCTTTTCCATCATGACAATGATCCAAGACACACTAAAGCCACTGCTGCATTTTTAAAGAGTGAAAGTGATTCAGTCGCCAAGTGTCTCCTAACCTGAATTCAGCTGAACACCTATGGGGAATTCTGAGGAGGCAAGTTGTCATCACTCTCCATCCATCATCTAGGTTCTAAAAGAGCTCGTTCTTGAAGAATGGATAAAGATAGATGTTACAATAATATGTCACCAATTTGTTAGTTAAATGTTGTCCTTAAAAATCAAGGAGGTCATACAAAATACTAGATGTGATACTTTTTAATGTGGGGTGTACAAATCTTTGCATCAACTAATTTGAGTAAAACTGAAGATTTTGTAATGATAGTTACAGTTATGTCAAGAAATATTTGTCCAGTGACTGAATTTTCATTATTTCTGTTCTGCATGCCTCTTTCTTTGTTAAATGAGACAACTGAGATGCAACGAGTGGAGACTTTCAGGTTTAATTAAATGGGTTGAACAAAAAATATCCAGTGAAATATGTACGGACTGCAACCATTTAGCTACAAAACCTCCTCAATTCAGGGGCTGAAAAGTAATTGGACAGATTAAGTTTACCATAAATCCATAAATAAAATGTTAATTTTTAACACTTTGTAGAGAAACATTTGCAATGACTGTCTGAAATCTGGAAGCCATGGATGTCACCATCGCTGGGTTTCCTCCTTTTTGATGCTTTGCCAGGTTGTTACTGCAGCTGACTACAGTTGTTGCTTGTTTATGGGTCTCCCTGCCTTAAGTTCTGACTTAAGCTGCTTGATGGGGTTGAGATCTGGTCGCTTACCGTAGACTTCGATGCTGAAACACCTATGTCCTAGAGAGTGCTCTTCAATTAGTCCTGTTCTTCAATCGGGACAGCACCTTTGATCATGGAAAACCCTTTTAACCACCATGCCATGAAAAGCTCTCCAATCTTCTAATGTGCTGTGTATTTTGCTCGTCTTTTGTAGTGAATCTTCTTGTTGTCAGCGATTGGGAACATTTAGGCTATGTGCACATGTCCGGAATTCCCGTGGAAATTTCCACGGCATATCCGCAACTCCCTGCCGCGGGAAATAAGCAAGAAATCTGCATACGTAATTCCCGCGTATTTCCCGCAAAAAACTAGCGTTTTGCAAGCGTAATTAGCTTGCAGAATGCTAGCGTTCTCCAAGCGATCTGTAGCATCGCTAAGGAAAACTGATTGACAGGTTGATCACACTCGTCAAACATAGTGTTTGACAAGTGTGACCAATTTTTTACTATTGAGGCCACCTATGCGGCATCAGTAGTGAAAAGATATAAAGTTAAAAATAATAAAAAATCATGATATTCTCACCTTCTGGCGTCCCACGCAGCGTCCCCAGGCCTCAGCGATGCTCCCGGCAAGTCCCGTTCCCAGCGATGCCTTGCGACAATGACCTTTGATGACGTAGCAGTCTTGCGATACCATAGTGGTCTCACGAGAGTGCTACGTCTTCAAAGGTCATTGTCGCAAGGCATCGCTGGGAACGGGACTTGCCGGGAGCATCGCTGAGGCCTGGGGATGCTGCGTGGGACGCCAGAAGGTGAGAATAACACAATTTTTTATTTTAATTCTATTTTTACAGGGATATGGTACCCAGAGCCTGGCGGAGAATCTCCTCTCCTCCAGACTGTGGGTACCATCTGCACATTTTCTGCTTATTTTGCGCATGGTGGGCACAGCCACATACAGAAAGTAAGCGGAACAATGCTTTCCTATGTGTGCGGAATTCCCGCGATTCCGCAAAAAGAATGAGCATGCTGCGTATTTTTCCGCCATGCAATTCGGCCGCATAAAAATACGCAGCATTAGCACAGCATGTGCGGAATGCCATTGCCATTTCAAGGGACGATTTATTATTCTGGAATCATCCGCAATTTCTCATGGACTCCCCTTCTTGGAGCATGATTGCTAATTCAACAATTGAGCACATAAAATCCATTACTTCTGTGAAACCTGTGGAGGTCTACTGCAAGAGAGGTAGGAGAGGAGGAGTCCTGGCACGCCTTCGGAGGAGAGGGTTCAGAACAGCTCTTCCTTCACTCCACTTGGCTAATGTCCGTTCCTTATCTAACAAAATGTAGGAACTGAACTTACTTTGTAACATGAGATCTGATATGGCCAATTCAGCTGCTCTTTGTTTTATTGAGACCTGGTTGAATGAGACCATCCCTGATTGTAGTCTGGATCTACCTGGTTTTGTTATCTACAGAGCTGACCGTGATTGTGTAGCTTCAGGTAAACAAAGGGGGGGTGGGGTATGTCTCTACATCAACACTAGCTGGTGCTGTGATGTTAACATACTGGGAAAAGGCTGCTCTCCAGATCTAGAGTACCTTGCACTCAATTGTAGACCATTTTACTCTCCAAGAGAGTTTTCATCTATGGTTCTGGTTGCAGTATATATTCCCCCCAAGCATCTGTTAAAGCTGCTATTGGTGAATTAGCATGCAAAATATCAGAAAGGGAGAAAGGATCTCCAGAAGCATTTGTGATCGTAATGGGGGACTTTAACAAAGGAAAACTCAACCTGGATCTCCCCAAATTTACTCAACATATAAACTGCTTCACGAGAGAGAACAATACGCTTGATCACTGCTATACAGTCATAAAAGGGGCCTACAGGGCAGTGAGGAGAGCAGCAGTGGGCTTTTCAGATCATTGTCTAATTCATTTAATTCCAGCCTACAGGCAAAGGTTGAAAACATCCAAACCTACAGTTTATACAAAGAAGACATGGTCTGAGGAGGCAAAATTGCAACTACAAGCATGCTTTGAATGCATGGACTGGGAGGTATTCCAGGAAACATGCTCGGGTCTGGATGAATGGGTTGATGCAGTGTCCTCATATATCCGTTTTTGTGAAGACACGTTTATTCCATCCAAATCTGTCCACTTTTGGGGAAACAACAAGCCGTGGTTTACAAATAAAGTCAGGTTGATCCGTAAGAGAAAAGAGGAGGCTTATAAAGCAGGCGATATTACTGAATTCAAGAAACTTAGGAACTCGCTATCTAAAGAGATCAAGTTAGCCAAACACGAGTATGCAAAGATTCTGGAGGAGAGGTTCTCATCAAAAGATAATAGATCTGCATGGAGAGGATTAAGAGAGTTCACCAATTATAAAAGCCACCCCACTATAGTGAACCCCAGCAGAAGCCTGGCAGCAGAGTTAAATGAATTCTACTGCAGATTTGAGGCAAGCTCTACACACAGTGGCTATTCATCTCTAAGCTCCTCAGTCTGTTCATATAAAGATCATTCATTGTGCAACACCCAAGTAGTGATCTCCGAGGCAGAGGTGATATGCATCCTAAAGGGACTTAAGGTCAAAAAGGCACCTGGCCCTGATGGTGTATCTCCAATGTGTCTGAAAGTATGTGCTACCCAGCTTGCCCCTATACTGACAAATATATACAATGTGTCACTGGAAGAGTGCGTTGTACCTCAGTGTTGGAAAAATTCCACAATTATCCCTGTCCCCAAGAAAGTGGGATCTCTGAGTTGAACGACTATAGACCAGTAGCACTCACATCTGTAGCTATGAAAGTCTTCGAAAGAATTATGATGTCCCACCTGATAAAATTCACGCAGAAGCTATGGGACCCGCTTCAGTTTGCCTATAAGGAGAATCGTTCGGCAAACGACACTGTCAATCTGGCACTGAAGTACATTTTGGATCATACAGATGAACTGCACTCATATGTCCGGATTCTTTTCATGGACTTTAGCTCAGCGTTCAATACCATTGATCCGAATTTACTTCATAAGAAAATGGTAGCTCTTGGAGTCCCTCTTAACTTATGCTTGTGGATTTATAACTTCCTGACAGCCAGGATACAGAGTGTAAAAGTTGGACCATTCACTTCGGACACCTTGGTCACAAACATCGGGGCACCTCAGGGGTGTGTTTTGTCCCCGTTACTGTTTTCTCTCTATACGAATGATTGCATCTCTTCAGCAGACTCAGTAAAAATCTTGAAATTTGCCGATGATATGACACTGATTGGTCTCATCAGGGGAAATGCTGAAGACTTGTATCGGAGTGAGGTGGAAAGAATATGTGACTGGTGTAAAGCCAATAATCTTGTACTCAACACTAAAAAAACTGCTGAGATGGTTGTGGATTTTAGGAAAGATCAACATGAGATACTTCCAATCTACATCCATGACAAAGTGGTTCTTAGGGTAACAGAGACCAAATTCCTTGGTGTTATCATCTCTCATGATCTTAAATGGGGGAAAAACGTGGATGCTGTTATAAGAAAAGCACAACAGAGGATGTTCTTCCTGCGTCAGCTGAAAAGATATGGTTTGTCTAAGAATCTGCTGATCTTATTCTTTAATGCTGTCATCAGATCTGTGATTTGTTCCTCTCTGATAGTCTGGTATGGGGGAGCCACTGCGCATGACAAACTCCGCTTACAAAGGACTTTCAGAACAGCAGAGAGAATTATAGGTTCCCCCCTGCCTAAAATCCAGGATCTTTATGATAAGAGTATTCGATCCCACGCATTGAAAATTTCATCCGATCCCTCTCACCCGGGACACTCCTCATTCCAACTACTCCCTTCAGGACGTCGCTTCAGAGTCCCCAAATGCAGCACCAACCGCCATATGAACAGCTTCTATCCACTCTCTGTTCAACAATTAAATCGTCATGTGTAGACTATATACTGTATCTGTCTTGTTAGATGTTACTTGTTGTATCTGTTGTTATATATTATGTTGCCTCTTTGCCACAAAGAATTCCTTGTATATATGTAATATGTACTTGGCGATAATAAATTTGATTTGATTTGATTTGAATTCAATGGGTTGCTTATTTTATGCGTTTTCGCTGCATTTTTGCAGAAAAAAAGCAGCAAAAACGCATAAAATCGGCAGGAATTCCGGAGGTGTGCACATAGCCTTATTGTTTAAATCCCAAGGCTGAACATTTTTTTTCTGACCATGTCCAACTTATAAAAATACATGGCTCGATACAAAGCAAAGAGTTCTGATACACTTGTAGAAGTACTCAAGCTTTGTACAATTAATTAGTAATTCTCATTGTTCTCACCATTTACTCAACATTTTCAATATCTCTGCTTGCTGTTATTCATTGTTTCCAGAACTTCAAAGGGAGAAAAAACTTTTTCATTTAGTGAATGCCTAGAAGCTTGCCTCTAATAACTTTGCTTTATGGTGAGCACATGACAAGGTTCCCTTTATTTTCATGAGAGTAAATGGTTAAAGGTCACCGTAATGACTGCGAGCCAAGATCTTGAAGCCATTAGGGAAGAATACAGAAAGTGAATTGGAAAACTGCATAATGTTTAATAAAGAGTAACCTTTATTTGCTGAAGTAGGAAAGCTACTTTACATAACAATAGGTAAAAAGATTTGGCTTTTTTTAATAGAAAAACCACTTCTGTTATTTCTTGAGTGTGTCCGATAATGCAGCTTAGGAATATTCACTGCTCTCTATTTCTGCTACACGTCCTGCACTGTTATCTTCCTGTATGTGCACATGGTCAGTAAACGCTGCGGGTTGGACGTTGTGTACCTCCGCAGCATCCAACAGGCAGTGTCCGGATGTTACAGCATAGGAGTTGGGATTTCAAGAAATCCAATGCTCACTATGCGTGCACCGATGCCTGCCCACAGATCACCCACGGAGACGGACATGCGGCACGTCATTCCAGACTGCAGCATGTCTATCTTGCTTAGACGCGAGTCTCCGCAAGATAAATCTCACCCATACAATGTATTGGACGTGGTGATTCTGCACTGTTCAATAAAAACATGAGGAATTACCTGCATTCAGAAGCTGGCAGCGCTTTGAAGCAGTAGGCATGTGCTGCGTCCAAAGCGCTGCCTATTACTGACAAGGTGCACCTACCCTAAAAGTTCTGTATTGCTCTCTATTTATACTGCAATTACTATACTGTTCTTTACCTTACTAAATGTGTATCACGTTTGCCAGGTAATGTGGGGTCCCTTTATAAGTACTATAGATAATTTGGCCCTCATTTAGCAGAGTAATTTTCTTACTCAGGGATGGTGAGAGTAATGCAGATGAACATTAACAATTTTTCAAGTGGTTTTTAATAACTTGGTGGCAGCAAACTTATTGGCTGCAAACGTCTTTTTAGGAGCTAATAGCACATTTCTGTACTTGTTACAGTCTGCTGGCAAACTCTTCAGCAGCACTTCCTTCTCATTTCTTCACAGACATTTCTTCTTTGTCTCCTTCACTATATCCAAGAAGTATCATTTCTCCTTGCGGAGAATGACATGCTAAGCATGTCGAGATAAGAAGACTTAAAGCCGCAATGCTCCTCTGGGAAATATGCTAATTATGCAAATTGTCTCTTCAGAGAGGAAGAGGACTAGAACTCTAGTGCCACCTATTGGAAGTAGCAATCCTAAAAGTCAATGTCGACCCTTTAACGAGCCTTTATTACATGACTTAGGATAAAAGCCAAGCCAGAATCTCAATTTGCAGACACTGTGTTTCAGGGTACTGCCCCTCATCAGTGCAAAGTGTGAGATCTGGTTTGGCTGTCAGATGCCTCTCACACAGCCAAACCAGATCTCACACTTTGCACTGATGAGGGGCAGTACCCCGAAACACAGTGTCTGCAAATTGAGATTCTGGCTTGCCTTTTAATCTAAGTCATGTAATAAAGGCTCGTTAAAGGGTCGACTGACTTTTAGGATTGCTACTTCCAATAGGTGTCACTAGAGTTCTAGTCCTCTTCCTCTCTGAAGAGACAATTTGCATAATCTCCTTCACTATACAATGCAGCACATATCTTCAGTCACTTCTCTTGGAAGAGGTCCCTTGCAGTAGTCATTGTCTGGTAATTTGCACATTTGTGGAATACTTACTCAGTTCCTGCATCACAGTTCCCCACAATCAGGCACTTGTACCTTGCTGCTTCTGATGTGGTTTTTCACTTTGCATCCAGGCTTCAGAAAAGGTTTTGTGTGTCAACCCTCACAGTAAAAAAATAAACCTTTTGCACCCTTGTGCTACGTTTATTCTTCTCTTGCTTGACAGCTAAACTTTGTTTTGATGTTGGATATAGTTGAGCGACTTTAGTCGGATCGGGTTTCATGAAACAAAATTCGTTTCAGATGAAACTGGTCCGACTAGGGCAAAAAAAGTCAGAGTATCATCTGAAACCCGACCCCAATGCAAGAAGTCAATGGGAAATAAAAGTCGGCATTGAATGGATGAATGTCATCCGCTCAATGCCGACTTTTATTTCCCATTGACTTGCATTGGGGTCGGGTTTCGGATGAAACTCCAACTTTTTTTGCCCTAGTCGGACCAGTTTCATCTGAAACGAATTTTGTTTCATGAAACCCGATCCGACCAAAGTCGCTCAACTCTAGTTGGATACACAATTCGCTCACAGGAATAGGTTTTTATACTCTACTATGTTGTTGAAATCCTCTTTCTTTCTCTGGAATAGCAGCTCTCTCACCCAGAAGGGCTAATCTTTTCTTTGTTGTGGAAGACTGCAACAACTGCAGTGCAGGATGGCGCTTCTTTCATGAACCTTCAGTTGTGGCCAAAAGTATTGACACCCCTGCAATTCTGTCAGATAATACTCAGTTTCTTCCTGAAAATGATTGCAAACACAAATTCTTTGGTATTATTATCTTCATTTAATTTGTCTTAAATGAAAAAACACAAAAAGAATTGTAATAAAGCCAAATTGGATATAATTCCACACCAAACATAAAAAAGAGGGTGGACAAAAGTATTGGCACTGTTCGAAAAATCATGTGATGCTTCTCTAATTTGTGTAATTAACAGCACCTGTAACTTACCTGTGGCACCTAACAGGTGTTGGCAATAACTAAATCACACTTGCAGCCAGTTGACATGGATTAAAGTTGACTCAACCTCTGTCCTGTGTCCTTGTGTGTACCACATTGAGCATGGAGAAAAGAAAGAAGACCAAAGAACTGTCTGAGGACTTGAGAAACCAAATTGTAAGGAAGCATGAGCAATCTCAAGGCTACAAGTCCATCTCCAAAGACCTGAATGTTCCTGTGTCTACCATGCACAGTGTCATCAAGAAGCTTAAAGCCCATGGCACTGTGGCTAACCTCCCTAGATGTGGATGGAAAAGAAAAATTGACAAGAGATTTCAATGCAAGATTGTGCGGATGTTGGATAAAGATCCTCGACTAACATCCAAACGAGTGCAAGCTGCCCTGCAGTCCGAGGGTACAACAGTGTCAACCCGTACTATCCATCGGCGTCTGAATGAAAAGGGACTGTATGGTAGGAGACCCAGGAAGACCCCACTTCTTACCCCGAGACATAAAAAAGGCAGGCTGGAGTTTGCCAAAACTTACCTGAAAAAGCCTAAAACGTTTTGGAAGAATGTTCTCTGGTCAGATGAGACAAAAGTAGAGCTTTTTGGGCAAAGGCATCAACATAGAGTTTACAGGAGAAAAATGAGGCATTCAAAGAAAAGAACACGGTCCCTACAGTTAAACATGGTGGAGGTTCCCTGATGTTTTGGGGTTGCTTTGCTGCCTCTGGCACTGGACTGCTTGACCGTGTGCATGGCTTATGAAGTCAGAAGACTACCAACAAATTTTGCAGCATAATGTAGGGCCCAGTGTGAGAAAGCTGGGTCTCCCTCAGAGGTCATGGGTCTTCCAGCAGGACAATGACCCAAAACACACTTCAAAAAGCACTAGAAAATGGTTTGAGAGAAAGCACTGGAGACTTCTAAGGTGGCCAGCAATGAGTCCAGACCTGAATCCCATAGAACACCTGTGGAGAGATCTCAAAATGGCAGTTTGGATAAGGCACCCTTCAAATATCAGGGACCTGGAGCAGTTTGCCAAAGAAGAATGGTCTAAAATTCCAGCAGAGCATTGTAAGAAACTCATTGATGGTTACCGGAAGCGGTTGGTCGCAGTTATTTTGGCTAAAGGTTGTGCAACCAAGTATTAGTCTGAGGGTGCCAATACTTTTGTCTGGCCCATTTTTGGAGTTTTGTGTGAAATGATCAATGTTTTGCTTTTTGCTTCATTCTCTTTTGTGTTTTTTCATTTAAGACAAATTAAATGAAGATAATAATACCAAAGAATTTGTGTTTGCATCATTTTCAGGAAGAAACTGAGTATTATCTGACAGAATTGCAGGGGTGTCAATACTTTTAGCCACAACTGTATATGGCCCTAACTAGATAGTTTTCAACATGGGCTTCTTTCTTGCATTTATCATTAACTTGTCTGGAAATCCTTCTGAGCCCAAGCATCCCAAACACAGCTGAAGTATGTGGACAAACATGGTAATTAGAGATGAAGGAATCGATTGTAAATCGAGTTAAAATTGAATTTTGTGATATTTGCTGGATCCAATTGCTCTGAACAATTTGCTATTTGTGTCTTGCGAATTGATGAAAAATGGCTGGCAGCTATTTACACATTGCAGAACATTGCATCAGTGTGACATGACGACAGGCATGACCTCCTGGACTTCCTCATAATGTCTTGCAATTATCACATCACATGGTAAAGCACAGCCAATCTGCAGAAACTATCATAGCATATGAAAGCCAAGGTAGGGAATGCAGCAGCTAGTTTAGGGTGGATTTATGTAAATAAAAGAACATCAAAGCTCACATCTCAGCAATAGAGGTAGGAAGAGGTAGCTCCATTGCATTGGGAAAATTTTCCAGAGAGTAATGTATATTACAACAGCAGCAGTGTAGAATATGAGTGTAGTTGTTTGTGAATAATGTAGAGATTGATTTGATGAGATAGAGAGATAAGAGAGGTGCCAACAGCAGCAATGACATATCTATAGTGATTGATCAGTCATATGTTGTATCTGGCATCTGCCCTGCTGTATTGTAATTACAATTTCACATTTTTTCTTCATTCCTGATGCACTAGAAAGCGGCAGCAAGGCAGTATAATATTTTTTTTACAAAAAAATATTCTGAAATGAGTGTCAGTAAGAGATGGTGTGCTTGCTTGTCACAAGCGACTGTAGTGAGTTGTTAAAGCTCTTGTGAAATCCTTTTTGTGAAGGGGAGAATAATTATTTTTTTAAAAATTCAAAAGGAATTTCTCCCAAATCCAGATATATTAATTGAGACACTGTACCTCACAAAGTTTGCATGAACAAATATTTTATTTTTACACATCTGTCAAATTTTACATCTGTACATTCTACACTAATACAGTGCCCTGTTGTAAGTTCTGACCTTTTGGATGTGCATCTATGTAGAAGTCGTTATTATGTTATTTCTGGAAAGGGATAAACAATTGGGGCCAAAAAGATTGGGAAAAAAGCTAACAGTAGTATTGTACAAGATGAATTGTAAAACAAAAAGTTGCATCGGCAATGGATGGGATAGTTTAAATGTAAAAAAATAAACATATGACATCATAAGAATGTGGGAGTCACTAGCAGAAGCACCAGCCAACGGGCTGTAGTAATACCAAACGCAAATGACAATTCATTTCTTGTCTCCAGCAGCCATACCTTATTTGTTAGAAGGATCCAGATGGTGTGATGGGATTTTTGGTAAATAACTTGTATCTATGTTATCTCTGACAGTGACACTGTCAGCTTAAATAATTTTCCTGCAAAGAACTGTCAGGCGGATCATAAATAATTTAAGATTACATTTTTGATCATTTCTTAATTAAAAAAAAAAAACATGAAAAGCCTGTCAGTGTGATGAGTTATTACATAGCACTGTTGATTGCCACTGGTTACCATCTGTTTTTATGGTGAGGTCAATTTGACCTTAGTAGAGCTATGTTTTCATTAACGCACTACTCCAGTGCACTTGGACCCTTCTCTGGAGAGTAGGGAACCCAGTGAAGCCTTTTTATTCCCATGAGGCAGAAAAAAGCCTTTGGACTTGGTGACATAAAGCAGCTTAATGCTTCCCATGAACTAAAGGAGTAATCCGGAGTTTTAGAAAAACTGGTCAAGAGAAGGGCTTTGTAATGGTTTTGTAGTGCAATACAGCGCAACCTCCACCAGGAGGTGCTGGTGAGGAAAGAGAGATTGCACACAGAGTGCAGCACCACTGAGCAGAAGCACAGGCGCCACCTGGTGGCGAAAGAGAGGTCAGATGAGCCGAGTCGGAAACTGAGAGGGAATGAAGTACCAGAGTCACAGCAATACACGTAGTCAAATACAAGCCAGAAGTCAGAACCAGATGGGAGCAGAAGTAACAGAGACGTGAGACAGTCAAACAGGTCAGAAATCAAGCCGGGTCACATGCCAAGAGGTCCAAACACAGGGAGCGAACACTAAGGCAAGCGGGGAGGCAGGAAAGGGAAGTCACGGGATCAGAGTACACGGGCAGAGGCAAAACACAGTTTCAATTGGTCAGCTGCTCTAGCCTGGCAGCATGAACTATCAATGACATTGGTCTGCAGGGCACTGAAATAGCCCCACAGAACCCAAAACGAGGCAGAGAATGTTAACTCCCGCACGACCAGACCGGGGAGAGAATAACAAGAAACAAACCCCGGCCTGGATCATGACAGACTTGTAATGAAATAAAAAATATCTATTACATACACCTTAAATTCCCTAAAACTGTTGCTCTGGTGATCACTGCCAGTTCTGCAGTGACGACATGTAGCACACCATTCACATGACTGCTGCAGTCAATCACTGGCCTGAAACATTATGTGCCAAAACCTTCACTGTTGAGGACAATGATTGAGTGCAGCGCCCATGTGAATGATGAACTGGAGTTCATCACTGCAGGACTGGCGGAGACCAACAATCAGTAGTGACGGTCGTGATGGCACATTGAGTCCATTGTGAGAAACATTTGTTGATGTTATATTTTTTATTTTATACCATTCCCTAAAGTTTTTTTTTTTTTTTTAATTCCCCTTCCCTTCACTGCAAAAAAAAAATGATTTGGTCCTGAATTTAAAGGCATCACTGGAGAAGCACAGCCAGCCTCAGGGCAGTGCTTACAAGGTTTTTTTTTAGCAAGGACCTTGTATGTGTTGCCTAGCACTCTGGCCACCTCTGGCAGACTGTAGCGTTGGCCAGTAACCTAGGTAATGAGCTGTATATGACCAAATTAAAAATCCCTGCGCTATTCTGTTTAAAGAGGGTTACCAATAGGTAAATTGGAAAGTTTCTTCTTTCAGAAGCATTTTTCAATTTTATTCATTTATGGTAATGAGAAAATGCGTTTAATCCTGATTAAATATTTCTCTATCTGAAAAGGGGGGATACAATCTTTGTAGAGATATATTAGGAGGTTAATTTTTATTCTAAAGGTCATTGGGTCATATTATTTTTAATTACGTTAAAAAATTTTGTATCTGACTCTAAACATCATAACTTTTATGTAAACTACTTATCGTGGTCAGTGAAGGGTTAAGGCAATATTACCGGGCTGTCATATGTACATGTATGGGAATTGGAACATGGTGTAATCATCCTGTTCTCTTCATTATGTAAATTTGAACTGCAAAAGCTTAATTAGAAAGTAGCGGCATCTACCCCTGACACATGGGAAGCGCTGAAAGTGTAGGTTCTAGCAGGAGCCCCTGCCATGCGCTAATATTAGAAGTAAAGTGACAGATATGTAATTAGCATCACATCACATTAGTGTATGGAATCTCTTTGTAGCTACGTGAGTCTGAAAAGACATGGGGGCTTCAGTGTGCAAAGAATATTCTACTTTATACGGCGGTTGAATAGAAGTTAGTTAAAGTTTAATTCACCCCAAGAACACTAATCTAATGCCAAGGATCTTTATATTGAATTATCTATGAACTCTAGCGATGAGCGAGCGCGCCCGGTAAAGGTGTTATTCGAGCATGCTCGTGTCTTAATTGAGTGTTTTCGGCGTGCTCGAAAAAAAATGCTGCAGCTGCATGTCTCGCAACTTTTTTGACAGCCACAACACATGCAGGGATTGCTGGTTTGTTAGGTAATCCCTACATGTGTTGTAGCTGTTGAACAGCTTTGAGACATGCAGCCGCGGTAACTTGAACATTTTTTTCGAGCGTGACCAAAACATTCGATTAAGACACGAGCGCGCTCGGATAACACCCGAGAGCCTTGGAATACTTTTAATTTGAGGCAACGTTAATTCGCTGCTAATTGAATTTTCTGGAAATACTCAATAAATTCTAAAAGATTTATATATACTTTTTTTTTTTACAGCCATCAGCTCAATCTCGAGCTATTGAGACTTGATGGATGAATCATCTGTAGGAAGACCGATCTTGTTTCAGACTAGATTAGTCCACCAGGGTCTTCTCCACCATTATCTTGATAGAATAAAGCCATCGGGTTGCTGGTCTTCCCCTTCGCCTTGTCCCTTCTTGTTTCCGACCATGATGTCCTTCTCCAGTGATTGCTGTCTTTGTAAGCTGTGTCCAAATTAGGCAAGTTGTAGCATGGTGATCCTTGCTTCCAGTGACATGTCTGGCTTGATTTGTTCCAAAATTTGATTGTTCTTCTCTCCATCCATGGTATTGATAACATCCCTCTCTAGCACCACATTTTGAAGGCGTCGAATCTTCCTCTATCTTGTATTTTTAGCATCCAGGTTTTGCATCTGTATGTTAGAACAAAAAAGATCAGACTATGCATGGTCCGTGTCTTCATCTCTAGTGAAATGTCCCTTGGTTTGAAGACCTTGTCCAGTGACTTCATAGCTATTCTGTTGACTTATGGTGTCGTCGTTGCATCTTAAGTAAACATTGATCTGAGCAGCAACAATATTAGAAGTCAACCACAGCAAACTGCAAAAAAAATCAGTAAATAACCATAATGATTATAATCATATTAATTGTAAAGCTGTTCTAAGCATACATATATGAAAATCAAGAACAAGAGGAAGCGTATAATGAACGTGCAAAAATTCCAAATTTTATTACTAATTAAAAAATACATAAAAACACATATACTAGTTACAAGGTGTCAATAGTGCAGAGTCATGAGCCCAAATAAAATACAAAAGCGACGTTTCGGCAGCTGCCGAAACGCGCGTTGGGGAAGCGGCACCATCACTGGAAATCTGGTAGGTAATTATGGGTGATTTGGATATAGTTTGGTGTTTGTAGCAGCATAATCTTTATGACTTTTACGTAAAGGACTCTTATTTATGGAGGCTGCTACTACTATTAACTTATATATAATGATACAAATATTTCCTACCTGCCCAGTGTGGGTGTCGCTTTTGTAGTTCATTTGGGCTCATGACTCTGCAGTCTGCACTATTGGCACCTTGTAACTAGTATATGTGTTTTTATGTATTTTTTAATTATTAATAAAATTTGGAATATTTGCACGTTCATTATACTCTTCCTCTTGTTCTTGATTTTCAAACATTGATCTGAGTAGATTGAAGTTCGGTGCAACTTCCATTTCTTCGCTGTCCACCTCAAATGTGTCTTAGTCGTACCTCACAGCAGTCAATATTTTTCTCTCGTTTGTGGTGAGTAGCGATCCCATGCTCGAGCTTTCCATCTTGACACTCCACAATAAGTCTTTCATTTCATCTACTCTTATTGCTATCAATGTTGCATTGTCTGCGTATGTAAGATTGCTGATGATTTGTCCAGCAATTTTGATTCCTTCTTCTTTTTTGGCAAGTCTGGTCTTCCTGATTTTGTTTTTATTAGTTTAAAATTCAGTAATACTGATGTAAAATGTACTAATTTAGAATGCTCTCCCCTTACATCACTATAGACTTTACCTAGCAGCTATATTTTGATCCATTTTATTTGGCCCAAGACAGATTTTTGCCGTTTCTCAGTGAATGATGAGATCAGACGATAGCGAGTCAATAGAAGTGGTCTTGAGCCATCAAGAAAACGTATTTCTCATATAAGTTATATTACAGTTTTACTTATATTCACCTATACTATTGATTTACGCAAAGTAACATTGGCCATTTAAATAATTTGTCATTTTGGACAATAAAGAAATAAGATAGAAAAAGAATTGACTCCCTCAAAATGTGGTGCTGGAGAAGGATGTTATCAATACCATGGATGGCAAAAAGAACAAACAATCTTGGAACAAATCAAGCAAGACATATCAATCGAAGCAAAGATCACCAAGCTACTACTTGCCTACTTTAGACACATCATACGAATAGAGCAATCACTGTCAAAGGACATCATGGTCAGAAGAAAAGAAAGAACCTACCCGCACGCAACCTTCGATCCTCTCAAGATCTCCTTCTCTACTCCCCCCTTATCTCTTCTTCCGACAAGACTTCTCCCGTGCTTCCCCCATACTCTGGAACTCTCTGCCGCAACACATCAGACTCTCACCAACAACGGAAACCTTCAAGAAGAACCTGAAGACCCACCTGTTCCGACAAGCCTACAGCCTGCAATGATCCTCAGTCTACTGAACCACTGCACAACCAGCTCTACCCTCTCCTAGTGTATCCTCACCCATCCCTGTAGACTGTGAGCCCTCGCAGGCAGGGTCCTCTCTCCTCCTGTACATGTGTGTCCCTTGTCTTGCACATATTTATTTTACTTGTCTATATTTGCCCCTTTTCACATGTAAAGCGCCATGGAATAAATGGCGCTATACAAATGTATAATAATAATAACAAGCTGATGAGGAAGACCAGCAACCTGATGGTTTGATACTATCAAGGGAACGACGGAGAAGACCCTGGTGGACCTATCGAGACTTGGCCTAGATCGATCTTCCTATGGATCTTTCATCCATCAAGTTGCCATGGCTCGAAATCGAGCTGAAGATCGTTAATTAAATAATAAATATTCCCATACAGTCATTTAGGAAACATGTACAGTTCCGTGTATTTCTAGACTATTCGCCTGCAATTCCATCAACGCTACTAAAGGCTTTTTTTTTTTTTAAAGAGCATATGGTATGGTAATTATGACTGCTGCTGAGTTTGTCCCTTGTGTAATGTTACAATCCCATATCATTAATGGTTCTGTAAAATGTAAACCTGCGGCAAGTACAGGATGCTGGTATTCTATGATACAGCACTCAGCACCTTATAAAATAAGTTAACCTTTTAAGGCCACAATTATTTTTTCAAACACATTTTAATTAATATTAATGCCTACACCGATACACAAAATAAAAAACTTTATGGTAAATGTCTGAGAAGGTCGTTAACCGGTAATGCTCTTTTTCAGATCCATAAAATTCAGCTTTAATAACGTGGTTATATTTCATGCAACAATAGCAATTAAAACAATATATATTGGATACATATAGACATGTTTGCCTAATCAGCTGAAATTACTACATCTATAAAAAGGTAACGGTTCTGTTGGCTTCAATTTTATTATGCGGAGAATAGGCAATTTCCAGCATTTATGGGAAAAGTTACAAAGTAACAGCAAACTTTTATTACCTTGGCTTTAAGTTTTTTCCATCAGGCCAGTAATAATCTGGAACAAACAAGCCACAACATCTTTCTACTGTGTAAAATAAACGGGAAAAAGTACAAAAAATAAATATGGATAGTAGAGAATGGGACGAATAAAAAAAATGGGGTCCTGGGATCTTTTACAATTTTTCAAAACATTTTTAATTTATAAAATATTATGTAGGCATTGCATCATATTGGGAACTGAATGGGGAGATTGCATTTTGCATAAATGAAATATTTGGCTTTGGATGGTGGGATTCTGCTATAAGCTTTTATGATGATGTGCTAAACCAGCCTGGCACCCCCTTATTTTCGTAGTAAGTCTGGTGTTTCCTAAGAAAATGCCATCACTTTAAAAATTGGGAATTCCCCTTTTAAGGGGACATCCACTGCTCGGACGGCCCCTTCTCAATTCTCATATATCATCATTTTAAAATAATAAAATTCATACTCACCTCCGGTGTCGTTGGCGTTACTGAGGTGTTGGCACTTGCTCTACGGGGAACGCATAACATTGTTTTCACGCGATCCATGCGGCCAAACAGCACTGCCTTTACTCTCTCCATGTATCACATTCATCTGGCAGAAATGCGAGCCACAGCTTTCACTTCTTACTTTAGGCTAAGTGCACATGTACCGGAACTCTCGCGGAAATTACCGCGAGAATTCTGGAATTCCATTCCTCGGGAAAATCGCATTTTAAATTCCCGCGATTTTCCCGCGGAAAAACTAGCGTTTTCCAAGCGATCTGTAGCATCGCTTGGAGAACTGATTGACAGGTTGGTCACACTCGTCAAACATAGTGTTTGACGAGTGTGACCAACTTTTTACTACTGAGGCCGCCTATGCGGCATCAGTAGTAAAAGATAGAATGTAAAAAAAAATAAAAAATGGTGTTATTCTTACCTTCCGACGTCCCGCGCATCCGTTCCCAGTAATCCTTTGCGAAAATGCCCGCAATGACGTCCGTTCTCGCGGGATCGCGATGTCTCGCGGTTATTCGCGATGACTTCGCGCAAATGACCATGAGACTTCGCGATCCCGCGAGAACGGACGCCATCGCGGGCATTTTCGCAAAGGCTTACTGGGAACGGGAGCCTGGAGAGAGGCGGGAATGCTGCGCGGGACGCCGGAAGGTGAGAATAACAATATTTTTTATTTTAAATTCTATTTTTTACAGGGATATGGTACCCAAAGCCCGGAGGACAGTCTCCTCTCCTCCGGGCCGTGGGTACCATCCGCAATTGTTCTGCTTACTTTCCGCATGGTGTGCACAGCCACATGCGGGAAGTAAGCGGAACAATGCATTCCTATGGGTGCGGGATCACCGCGATTCCGCAAATTAATGAGCATGCTGCGTTTTTTTACCGCGAAGCGATTCTGCCACTGTAAAAACCGCAGCATTAGCACAGCATTGCGGAATCCCATAGGAATGCATGGGATGCTTATTTTTTGCGTTTTCGCGCCAAAAGCGCGTGGTTAAAACCGCCGCGGAAACGCAAAAAAAAACGCCACGTGTGAACTCAACCTTAAATGTATGTGATTTGTCTGTGAAACCAGTGCTGATTGGCTGCAGGGATTGTGTGACATAACAATGTTAAGCAATCCCTGGGAGAGCCACTGGAACAGCTCTGGCACCAGGAAGGGGGGGTAAATATAATGTAGGTGTTATTACTTTGCAAAGTGTAAAAATGAGGATTGAGAAGAGGTTGTCCGAGTAGTGGACAACCCCTCCAATTGTAAAGTTCTTTGTGGCTTACAGCTATAAGAGTAATATATAAAATGTTGGGTGATATACGGTGATAGGAAATTAGAATGATTTTCCAGTTTTGAAAAAAAATCATGTCCCTAGTTGAAATTTGGCTTTACAAAAACAAACCAAGCTTTAGGCTGTGTGCACACACAGTGTTTTTTTTAGCGGATTTGCCAATAAATCCGCTATAAAAACGCTAAAAATAAGCTTCCCATTCATTTCTATGTATTTTGCACTTTTTGTGCATATTGATGCGTTTTTTACCGTAAAAAAAGCGCTTCGCGGTAAAATGCGCAGCATGCTCATTAGGCTATGTGCACACGTAGCAAAAAAATTCTGCTTAAAAACTGGACTCCCTTCCCAGAAAACACACGTTTTTTTCTATGCGTTTTTTTCCGCGCGGTTCCAGACCCAGAGAAATGGCCAGAAATGCGGAAAAATCCGCGAAATGAATGAGCATGCTGCGTTTTTTACCGCGAAGCGTTTTTTTTCGCGGTAAATAACGCATCAATATGCACAAAAAGTGCAAAATGCATAGAAATGAATGGGAAGCTTATTTTTAGCGTTTTTATAGCGGATTTATTGGCAAATCCGCTAAAAAAACCGCTGTGTGTGCACACAGTCTTAATTTCATGGATTTTTCCGCATTTCTGGCCATTTCTATGGGTCTGGAATCGTGCGGAAAAAAACGCGCAGAAAAAACGCGCGGTTTCTGGAAAGGGAGTCCGGTTTTAAAGCAGAAATTTTCTGCTATGTGTGCACATAGCCTTAGTCATAATCTACGGGTCCAACTCTGAGTCTCCGCCGCTGCTAACAGTACCTGCAATGGTCGGCAGCACTAACATTACAGTGCCGCAGCCAATAACTGAGCTCGGCAAATCTGCCGGAGTAAATGGAATGAGTTGCTCAAAATCGCTAAACTCACTGATTGGCTGCAGCGCCGTTGACGTGAGATTACTGCTGCAAACCGATAACATTGGCAGAGACTCAAGACTGGACTCAGGGAGGGTAAGTAAAACACAGATAGTTTTTTTTTTAAAAAAAAGAACGGCGCAGGAGGGATTACAGTTTTTATGAAAATAGAAAACCTTTTTTAGGATAAGGTCCCTGGTGCACTAGTGTTCCAACAAATATTTTTACTCACCTCTGCAGCCTCCTATGACGGCTTGCTGTAATATTAATCTAAGTGAGGTGATGGTGCTCTCTTCCTCTGTATTGATTGTACTTTCTATAGTCAGGTTGCTGATGAGCTCCTAGGAAATGAAAAATCGCTTAGTTTCCCACTAGCCCAGCAGTACTATGGAAAAAAACTAGGTGGTCTTATTATCATAATCCTTTTAGATGGCTTGTCATCCTGTGTCTTTGTTGTATAGTATATGGAGGTGTATGTATGGAATATCTTTTGGAGATGTTTTACTGTATGAAACAAATGCCATGCTGAGGATCTGCTGGTACTTTGATGGGTCAGATCAGTCATGAACATAGGGGCACCTAGAACACCAAAGATACTTAGCCCTGTTGTGTATGAAAATCTCTCTTTTATACAGTTTTGTGGGCCCAAAAGACAAAGCAATCAGTCATTATTGACCAATACCTCTAAGAAGGTTGGTCCGCATTTTTTCTGTAAGCCTAGTGCTGATTCCTTGTGGCCAAAAATTCCGCAGATTCAGCTGGCCAAAAATCCATTAATGGTCAGCCAAACCCTTTCTATGAATACGTGACCCTGTCAGACCTCAACAATGTGCCAATAGGGCAGGGGCAACTTGAATTTTTTTCTATGGGGCGTCATCATTTCTGTAATAATCTTTATTAATAATAATCTTTATTTTTATACAGCGCTAACATATTCCACAGCGCTTTACAGTTTGCACACATTTTCATCACTGTCCCCGATGGGGCTCACAATCTAAATTCCCTATCAGTATGTCTTTGGAATGTGGGAGGAAACCGGAGTACCCGGAGGAAACCCACGCAAACACGGGGAGAACATACAAACTCCTTGCAGATGTTGTCCTTGGTGGGATTCGAACCACTGAGCCACCATGCTGCCCTAGTTCTGTGTCTGGAACTACTAAAAATCAGGTTTTCTTGGAGAGGTTTTATTGCGTGAAACAAATGATTAAAGCAGGAACCAATGTTTTTTTTTTTGTTGGACCAGACCAATCCTGGTCATGGGACAACCAAAACACCAAAGATATAATAAATATAAACATCATACTAAACAATAGGGAAAAAAATGCAATGTCAGATATTTTTTTTCTCAAATAATAATATTCATTTATTCTGGGATAAAAAGCAAAAATATTAATTACTGCAACCATCCTATTAGAAATTACATTACGCCAGTAAATAATTTTATCGCCTTTTGTTGGTGGCATGCCCAAAAAGCAGAGTATCATGTTTTATGTCCTCACATTATGAATATGAAAGTTTCTTGGACAGAACACAGTATGTAAATAAAATCGTAAAAAGCGTGTAAATATACGTATATTTTTAAGATTGCCTTCTATGACTGTGGAATCTGTCCTGCTACCGGTTGTAATTTTATTTTACGATGTACCTGGCATGTTAATAGACAGGAAAAGCCAAGTAGAAAATACTGTGTGTGGCAGATATAAGAGGTAAAATAATAATAATAATAATCTTCATCTCTGGCAAATATTAATGACTTTTTTTGATTGAACTTTCACGGCGCTCTCACTTAAAAAATGAAGATATTCGTAAGGTTTTCGCACTGTATAATTTTCCAAAGAATTACTTCTGTTACTTCCACAGTTAGAAAGATATTCTTAAAGGAATACAATGTTGATGGACGGTACGTTGTACTGTAAACCTACACACAATGTCTATGCCCATTTTTAATTCCATTGGTCATGCCAACAATACAGACATTATTTATAAGAATTCATACAGATGTATCATTTACCCTTCGGAACCATGACCGAGCCCCATTACCTTATCGGAAACCAGGAGGTAATTTCTTGGCTTATTCCAAGCTTTTTTTTTTTTTTTACAGTTTTCAGGACTAATGAAGGTCTATCAATATCACAAATGAATCCCCCCGAAATTAATTTTATTGATACCTTTAAAAACAATTCCCTTGAACACACAAACACAAGACAATGAACAAATATGTGCAACATGGTCCGGGGCCGTTGTCGCGGGCTAGGTACTCATCTCTTGCGTCCCGGCACGTTACATGAAGGTGGTGGTCTTGGCTGGGTGTGTGAAGTTCTGCTGTGAAGGCGCTACGTCCATGGAGGCCGCATTTAACTGGTTATACTGGTTGGCCAGGACCAAGGAGACAAGTTCTTAACAAATGAAGCTTTTTAAGCAGCCATTGCATGACAGCCATGTACACAGGATAGCGGGTACACAACTTCTCGCACGTTTCTTCATTAAAAGTTTGCTCGCATCTGCGTACATAGACTCAGTCAGATTCTCAGCTAGAAAAGTTGCCAAGTGTCAGGCGAGTGTCATTCTGTATGTTTTGTGAGTACACAATTTTTTTCGCCTTGTATCAGTATGACATCCGTATGACATGTGTATACCATCCAGATGCAATGCGTTTTAACATCATCTTTTACATACTGTAATTCTCTATGTGACTTAAAGGTAGATTACAAATTAATAGAGCAATGTTATATACAGATAAAGATAGATACAGTAGTGTGAAATAGTGTTTGACCCCCTGCTAATTTCCTATTCTTGGGCATGTTTGTCACACTTAAGCGCACCAGACCATAAGGTGCACTCCAAATTTTTGGGTGGAAAATAGGAAAAAAAAAAGATATGTATAAGATCGGATGTCCGGCTTATAGTCGAAATGTAAGGTATCTTTCCTGGGGGCCGACGACGGTGGAGTGGGGTCACAGGGGGTGGCAGAAGTGGGGCAATGCCGTGGGCCCTGGGTAGGAGGAGGGGGGTATCCCAGTGGTGCGCTGCTGTGGGCCCAGTGTCAGCAGTGAGGCAGAGAAGAGTGCATTGAATGGAGCAGGGCCCCTCCCTCAGGAAGCTGGCGGCAGAAGAAGTGTGGTGATGCTGTGGGCCATGAAGCCCACAGTCCCTTCGTCAGGCATATATTTCCTTAGGCGCAACAAGCGCAACTTCTTACAAAGACAGTATTCAGCGGCGGACATCCCGGTCCGTCGCTTCCAGAGTCGTATTCCGTGGCCGAGGACTACCAGTGTACGACTCTGCAGCCACAGAGTCATGTGCCATCCAGTGGAGAGGTGCAGCGCGGGATGTAGATTGTGGTGGGGCAGCTTGCTCTGGCTGTGGGAAAAGCCCCAGGTCATCCTCACTTAAAAGGCTCACCGCAACCGCGTAGTACCCTCGCGGACAGTCCTCTTTAAAGATAGAGACTTCATCCCCCTACTCCAGGGTGCTTCCAAACCTTATGGAGGCTGCGTTTACGTAGACCTTCGTGTTGGTCCAGGCCTCTCAGATGAAGCCATACCCACGCTCAATGTCCACATACGCCAACCGGCCTCGAGTACGCCGACCAGCCAGGGAGCTTTCAACCTGCCGCAGCTCGGCCCAAACCTCCTTTTCTCGCTGCTTTTTCTTTTGGATAACATCTTCCACCCAGGCTGCCTGCCTGGGGGTGGGGAAGGGTCCTTCCAGTGTTTGGGAAAAATGGGGAGCGCCCAAGCCTGTAACGGTGGAAGGTACTGCAGAGGCCGCTGACTATGGATACGTGGCTACACCCCCCTCGGTGACGTGCTGTTTGGCTACAGTAAGGGGGTTGAATAAGGGGGCAGTGAGCGGGACCATCTCTCAGGGATAAGGGGTCAAGTTTCACTCACCCTCTCCAGAGGCGGAACGATGGACGCGCCCGTGCCGGTCCCACTTGCTGCTCTTGCCACCGCTCCTCCTTTTGGTGTCAGCTCCACTGGCTTCTGTTCTTCCAGCTGCAGTTCCTAAACATTAGAATTCACCACATCACAATCCAAACTATACATCACCATCACCATAATGCATGACATTATCCACATTACACTTTACATTATACACACCACTGATGTCTTCTAGGGGGGAACAGGGTAAGATATCCATCTACTTTCATATGCTCACAAAAAGTAAACACCATTGGTGCATTTCTATGACATAGACTATGAGGTGCAGGTTCCTAGGGGCATTAATAGTTTACAGAAATCCCTAGGTCTAGGTTTGTATTCTTAACTAAACCTTGGCTGTCCCTGCCTAACTGTGGAGGCTGGTACCCTAAATAAATAAAATGTCCATGGTGCCCCCACTCAACGTAGCCTAACCCTAATGCAACCTGCACTTAAGGTAAATCACCAGAAATGGGGCCAAATTTCCACCTCAATAATTAATAGATAACAAAGAAACTCAAATAAAATGACATTAACTTCATATCTATTTATATTTAATACATGTGCTTCAAAAATATCTATCAGTCTATAAATATGATATGATGTGTTTCCCCTCCCAATTAAGGCTTCATCAGGAGGCCCTTTCTGAAGGACAGATATAGATGGAGCGGAACTCCTGCTTATATTGTGCCTGTTCAAACACTGTTTCAAAGACATGCTCAATAGAGTAGAGACTAGCCAAGGCCCTGAAACGGACATCACTCACTTCAGGGTGAAGACAGAGGCTGCGGCACTGACACTGCCCTCTGCTCACTGATGACGTCCCTTTTGTGTATACCAGCATGCACTGAGAATCTCAAATTAAGCATCATCAAAACGGAATTAAAACAATTAGATTACAGAGGGAAAGTTAGGGACTTTTCAAATAAAGTATATTAAAAAATTAATATATTATTAAAATAGATGGATAGACATTTAGGACGCAAATCAATATTAGTTTCGAACCTCCCATTCAACTTGTTTTGCGACTTATTTTTAAAGCAAAAAGTCAAATTTTCTGCTTACATTTTTTTACACACATAAAATTACTACAGAGGGGGACTGGAGCACATTTGTGCAAAAATGTTGCTTCTTTTAAAGAAGTTGCAAATAATAAATCAAATAATGAATCAGCCGAAAACATAATGAAACCACAAACAATGGTAAAACTAAAAAAAAAAAAAAAACATATAAAATAGACATATGAAAAAAAATTTGAAAAAGGGGCAAACGAAAAGAATAAGGCACAGGTGAAAAACAGGCAAAAAACACCAAAAAACAAACCACAAAAAATGTGTAAAATGTGCAAATGCAATAATTAGAGACCACCTGCGTCTTCTTGAAATGGCTCCACCTAGAGAAACTCGGTGGCCCTGCCGTTGGGAAAAAAGAGCATGGTGTGCACCTAACCTTTTGAATACTGAGCTATTCTATTCTTCTCGGGTTCTACGCAATAAATTGTCAAAATTGTCAAAATGCTTGTGAATTGTTAATGACAGAGGACGAATAAATGCAGGTATTACCAATATTTTTTTTTTTTTTAATGTAATATTCATGTATTTGTCAGATAGTTTAGGTAGAAATATTAGGTTGTTGTAAGCTAAACCTCACTACACACATTTAACTGTTTTCAGAAATGCAAATTATGACAATTTCCCAGTAGGATATTTTTTAAATCTTTTGTAAAAAAAATTGTTATTTGAACTTAGAATTTATTTCCCAGTAAATAGAAGTAATTCCGGAACCCAATAATTATCACTAAAACCTCCGATAACACAATTGTATAAGTGGCGGTTCACTTCACGAATTGATTGTTCGTCATGATTTGGGATGTTTGTGAGCCCCTAATTATAGATGTCACATAACAGGAAAGTGCAAAATGAGATGTTTTCTACAACGTTTTCAAACCCCTTCCCTCCGTATCCAATTTTTAATTTTGCAGTTTCATTTTCTTCTCCTCGTTTTTCAAGATCTCTATCTTTTTTTATTTTCCATTGACATAGTCGTACCAGGGCTTGTTTTTCACTGGACAAGTTGCAGTTAAGAATAACACCATGCGCTTTACCATTAAACTTGGGAATGGAGTCTAAGGGGGTACTGTTTCTCCTTGTGGAGAGTGACATGCCAAACCTGGCATGTCAGAGTGAGGAGACTTATAGGCCATGTATTCTTCCCAGGGAAATTAAATCTGCAAATTGTCTCTTCAGAGAGGAAGAGGACTAGAACTCTAGTGCCACCCATCGCTAGCTGCTTCCAATTAGTGGCACTAAAGGTCTAGCTCTCTTCCTCTTTGAAGATAGAATTTACATATGGAAAAAAGGAAAAACTGGCAAGAAATAGTTAAAAAAAAAATTTAAATTTTGCTGCTGTTTTCTATATTTACAGCATTTGTTTTATGATAAAAATGACTTGGCAGCATGATTATGATTTTCCAGATCGGTACGATTACTTTGATACCCAACTTACATAGATTTTTCTTCAATTAAGTGGCGGGGAAAAACAATCAGAGGCTTGTAGAAATTTTTCATTTTGGTATGAGTTGTTATTTTTTGAGACCCATAATGTTTTCATTTTTCCATCAATGGAGATGTTTGAGGGCTCGATTTTTTTGTTTGCCAAGCTGACTGTTGACATCATTTTGGGGCACGTATTGCATTTTTGTAGGAGGGTGCAGTGACCGAAAAAGCACAGTTCTGGCATTTTGAATTTAATTCCCTTTACAGCATTTACCGTACGGCTTAATTAATTTATTTTTAACGGGGGAAAAACAGGTAAAATGAAATCTTGTATATTTTTACTTTATACTTTTAAAAACTTATATTCTTAATTATCACTTTTTATTAACAAAAGAAAACAGTGCAGCTCTCCAGTATAATTCTTTAGGCGTCCCACTCATGGAAAGTGCAAGCAAACCGCCGGCAGGTGAAACTAGAGAGAGGCAGGGAGCATCCAGGATCCTGGGAGACTCCAAATCACAATCCAACACATGTGTGTGTGTCAAAATTCCTCATTGATTGGTTAAAATAGGACAAAAATAAATCACAAAACACAGTGACATATTCAGAATAAAATTTAAATCCACGTGTTTCTTACTCATGCCAGGATATTTGACATACTTTTATTCTGTATTTGTAAAAACTTTTTTTTCACTTATTGCGGTATTTTTTTTTACCATGTTGGTTTCCTAAAATACTTTAAGAAGTACGGTAGTTTAGCAAGGATTTTACTTTTAGGACCCGCCCTACCGAGAGAACATGAGTCTCTCACCGTTGCAGCAAGAGTTCACAATATGTCCGTCCCTCAGTCAGAAGATGTATCGCTGATTTTTGAGACCCATAATTTTTTAGTTTGTTGATGGAGCTGTGTGAAGGCTTGCTTTTTGTGTGACCTGATGTATTTATTGTTACCATTTTGGGATGGAGATGACATTTTTATCCATTCTTACAGCATTTTTTGAAAAGTTGTGGTGACCAGAAACCCACAATTCTGGCTTTTCGAATTTATTTTCTGTTTACAGCATTTTCCGGTAGGGTTAATTCATTTTATATTTTGTAGCGATTCCAAGTATGTGTGTTTTTTTAAATCTTTTCTTTAAATGGGGGGAAAAAGAGGGTGATTTTAGGTTTTACGTTTTTCAAATATTTTCTAAAAACATTTTTTCCACCTTTTACTTAGTCCCCTAGTCCCTTAGGGGACTAGAACCTGCGATTATCGCTTGTACTACATACAGAATTACGACAGTTCTGCTGCATACAGAACAAATTATGGTCTCCCATGAACACGAGCCAGAAGCTGGCATTCACAGTACAGTCACGACAGGCATGAGGGTATTCGGCAGACCCTCACCAACATGGCAATCCATCTGCGCTCCACGACCAAGTTACAGGGGCAACATTAAATGGTTAGAACAGCGCGCCCCCAGGACACGTCCTGTAGATGCCGGTGTCAGAAAATTAGTAGAATTTAACAGGATGAAAGCCATCCGTGGAGCTTTCCTTCACTCGTGGCTGTTAGGCAAGGTTGACATTGTGTTAGGGCATCCGTTTAACGGATCCGTCAAATGGACACGCTAACACTAATGTCACTTTTGACAACTTTAGCGTCATAGCACTAACGGTATGCGTTAACGCATGGTATCGTTCCGGTACCAATCGCTACCATGCGTTAGCCCATACAATCATATGCACAGTGAACAGGTCCGTTCGCTGTGCGTTAATGCCAACGCACCCAAAAACGCTGCAAGCAGCGTTCGAGGGGGCGTTAGGAAATAATGCATACTTGCTAACGCATGCCGATTTCGGCATGCGTTAGTATGCGTTATTTACATTGCGGTCAATGGGTGCGCTAACGGATCCATTAGATAGCGTTAACAACGCTATCCGTTAGCGGATTCACCCTAACGCAATGTGAACCCACCCTAAATGTTTGTTTCATCAAATATGCTAATTAAGGTGATGGTTGCACCCTGGGCAAGGCCACGATCTACGATCTTCAGCGCACATTCTGCCCTTTGGTTTTACATGCCTTCAAAATACATGTAAACGTTTGGGCACCCCTGGTCAAAATTACTGCTATTTTTACCACCGGTCACAGTTTATAATAATAATAATAATAATAATAATAAATTTTATTTCTATAGCGCCGACATATTCCGCAGCACTTTACATTTCAGAGGGGATTTGTACAGACAATAGACATTACAGCATAACAATAATCACATAGATCATAACAGATACCAAGAGGAATGAGGGCCCTGATCGCAAGCTTACAGTCTATGAGGAAAGAGGGAGACACGAAAGGTGGGTGGTAACAGTTGCCCTGATTGTATGGACCAGCCATAATGTTAAGTGTGTAACAGTACAGACACAGAGGGCTAATGGATGAATAAAGCATGTGGGAATATGATGTGGGGAACCTGGTTATGGTAAAACTTTTGGCTGTGCCAAACAGGGATAGATTAGGTTAATGTGTTGAGGCGATAGGCCAGTCTGAATAAATGTGTTTTCAGGGCACGCTTAAAATTGTGGAGTTAGGGGACTAATTGTATTGACCTGGGAAGTGCATTCCAAAGAATTGGTGCATCACGTGTAAAGTCTTGGAGACCGAAGTGGGAGTTTCTGATTATTGAGGATGCTAACCTCAGGTCATCAGCAGAACGGAGGGCGCGGGTAGGGTGGTATATGAAACAAGGGAGGAGAATTAGGGTGGTGCTGAGCCATGGAGGGCTTTGTGGGTGAGGGTAATAAGTTTGTACTGTATTCTGGAGTGGATAGGTAGCCAGTGTAATGACTGGCACAAGGTAGAGGCATCGGTGTAATGATTGGTGAGGAATATGATCCTGGCTGCGGCATTCAAGACAGATTGGAGAGGGTAGAGTTTGGTAAGAGGGAGACCGATTGGAAGAGAGTTATAATAGTTGAGACGAGAATGAATAAGAGAAACAGTAAGAGTTTTTGCAGAGTCATAAGTAAGAAAAGGTCGAATTCTAGAAATGTTTTTGAGGTGCAGATGACAAGAGCGAGCCAGTGATCGAATGTGGGGGCAAAGGAAAGCTCGGAGTCAAGTATGACCCCAAGACAGCGGGCATGTTGCTGGGGAGTAATAGTGGAACCACACACAGAAATGGCAATGTCGGGTATAGGTACATTAGTAGAGGGAGGAAACACAAGGAGTTCAGTCTTTGACAGGTTCAGTTTCAAATATAGTGAGGACATGATGTTAGACACAGCGTTTAGACAATCGCCGGTGTTTTCTAGAAAGGCTGGCGTGATGTCAGGAGAAGAAGCGTATAATTGGGTGTCATCAGCATACATAGAGATGGGAGATGGTACTGGAAACCAAATCTACTGATTGTTTGACCAATAGGGGCAGTGTACAAGGAGAAGAGGAGGGGGCCTAGAATCGATCCTTGAGGAACCCCAACAGTAAGGGGAAGGTGAGAGGAGGAGGAACCGGCAAAAGATACAGTAAAGGAGCTGTCAGAGAGATAGGAGAAGAACCAGGAGAGAACGGTGTCCTTGAGGCCAATGGAACGGGGCATAATGAGGAGGAGCTGATGATCCACAGTGTCGAGTGCTGCAGAGAGATCCAAGAGAATTAGCATGGAGTAATGACCATTTGATTTAGCTGTTAGTAGATCATTATACACTTTAGTGAGGGCAGTTTCAGTAGAGTGTAAAGAGCGGAAACCGGATAGGAGAGGGTCGAGAAGAGAGTTATCAAAGAAATAGCAGATAAGACGGGAGTGGACCAGGCGTTCCAGGAGTTTAGAGATGAAGGGAAGATTAGAGACTATAGTTAGCGGCCCAGTTTGGGTCGAGGGATAGATTTTTAAGTAGTGGATGTATGATGGCATGCTTAAATGAGGAGGGAAAGATACCAGAAGAGAGAGAGAGGTTAAATATTTTAGTTAGATGAGGGGTGACAGCAGGGGAAAGGGACTGGAGGAGATGTGACGGAAATGGGTCACTGGTGCAAGTGGTTGGGCGAGAAGATGCAAGGTGCCTGCTTACTTCTTCTTCTGTGACTGGTTCAAAATCAGAGAGTGAGCTAGATGCAGTGGGGGAGGGAGGACCGTGCATGGTATGAGGTGATTGGGAGATAATTTCCTGTCGAATCTGGTCAATTTTTTCTTTGAAGTAATTGGCCAGATCATCAGCTCGAAGCTCCGTGGTTGAGGCCTGTACTCTTGGGTTGAGTAGAGAATGTAAAGTGTCAAAGAGACGTTTCGGGTTATTGTACAGTTGCTTGCTGTCTGATGAACCGCAACTCTCTGACCGGTGGTGATGATCTTACCGCCGATCGGAGCTGCCATTGTTTCTCACGCTGTCATGCAGATGACAGAGTGGGAAAAACTAGATGTTCGGGGTGCTGAACCCGAACAGTAACACAGGCTCCCTGTAGAAGTCTGTGTTTGGGTCCGTGCTCGAACAGTAAGTGTTCGGTAAGGACCCCGAATTTTACTGTTCGGGTTTACCCATCATTAAACAAGAGCGTAAAAGTTCGCAGTTTGTACCGAACAGTTAATGTCTAATGCTAAACTCCCACACGGAAGCGAGTTTCAATGTTCAGAGTTTTAGCGGAAGTCTGGGAGGTGAGAGGGAGAAAGAAAGAATTATCCTGCACCAAAATCCATGTCTCCATTATTTTCAATGGGGTTTGGGTTCTGGTTCAACTTCAGGTACAGTTCTGGTACCTGAATCTAACTTTGCAAAAAAAAAATCAAGTGGGGTACCAGAACCCGAACATCCACAAGTACGCTCATCCCTAATCAGCAGTAATTACACATTGAAAAACAAGCACAGCTTCCTAGGGTAAAGAATTGCAATGTATCCGTAAAAACCATATGCTATACCCTTGACCTGTATGTTATCCGATTTTTTTTACGCACCCATAGACTTGAGCAAGCAAGTCTGATTCCACGTATGGCCAACACTGGTGCATGCTGCAATTTTTTTTTATGCACAGATTCAGTTCATGTTAAAAAATGGTCATCTGAACAGCCCAATTGAAAAGCATTGAACTCAAAATACGATCATGTGAACGTAACCTTCCATGCACAAAACCACTAAAGGTGTCTGGCTGTTTGGCACTAACCAACATTAAGGGTAATGCATCTATATTTAAACATGAAAATTTAAATCTTTCGGTAGGTTTTTAGTATGTAATCTGTAAGCATTATGTAGGGGCAGAGACACTGATTCCAGTGATGTGTCTCTTATTGGGTTGTGTTTTTGTTTCATTAAAATCAGTGTTTTATCAGCAAGAGATTATTGCTCCAGGACTAGGTGTCTGGTGCCTCCTAGTCCAACCCTGCCCCCACCACTGATTTGCAGCATTCTGTTAACATACAATATACAGAGAAAGCGTCCAATCAGTGGTGTGGGCGGGGTTATACAAGGCTCAGCATTCTGAGCTCTGCTAGATCTGCAGGAGCAAAAACAAGAATTATATCACAACTCCTGCATCTAGTAAACTAAATGATATATCGGTGAAATCACGGTCTCACACTGATGTCAGATTACATTGCAAAAACCTGCTGACTGATTCTCTTTATTTATAAAATGCATTAAAAAAAAATCAGATGCAGTGCTTGCAGTAACTAAGACTCTTCTCATACACTGAAATACAATATTTTAAATTTCAGATTTTTTTTTTTTAAATAATTTTCCAAACAGTAGAAACTCCTGATAATTTCTGAGTCTCTGCTGCCGACGCTCACTGTGCTGGTAGTTTTCTGTACAGATGTAGCAGTCGCTTTCTCTGACATGCAATCAACTTTCTTGTAAACTGCCTTTGGTTATCGTTCTGATCCCAGATGAGGGAAATTTTTAACCTCAGCCAATTTGCCCAAAGTCATGAGCCAAACAGTGTGAACTATGCCCAGAATGCGTCAAGATGCCCCGTTATTTCTTCCTTTGCAAAACAGTAGTGACCAATATAACAGATCTGCAGGCGCTAATGAGAGACGCTTCTATGTAAGAAGTTCCCTGTCCTCATAAATAACTGGATCTCGGTTTCATTTTTCTCGTTCAGGCGATAATATCCAGTTCTAGTGTTATAGGGTAGATCACCAACAATAGGCACATGGGATGAGGGGAGCATTGTACAAAATCCGCCTAAAGAAAAAAAAAGAAAAACACAAAATATTGCATAAAATGTATATAAGGGGGAAAACAATATGTAGAAATGCATGAAAAGGTAAAGCAACTGAGAAAATGAAAAATAACACATTTACTTGGCAATAATATATTAAGGGGTTAATTCTTAACTAGGCAGGGTATCACCTATTCACAGGTTATAGATTAATATTGATGCAACTGCTGATTCTCAAAAAGGAGCCTTGTATTGCCCCATTACAATAAATTGGTGGCTCCATCTGAGAATAGGTAACTTGGGAATAACCCTTTAATAATGAGTGTATTTTTCTCCCCTTTTGAATGTATAAGCACTTAAGCAGTAGTGCATGGCCACAACCAGTTTTTGACTCTTTATGGAGTTTTGGGATATAAAGCACACATCTTTGGCAGTTCCATAAATCAGTGGATGCCTCAAAAGTCTAATCTCCTAATCCCCTAGTCTAAGTCTAACCACCCCCCAGTAATGTAGTAGTTATTTCTAGAAATGTGCAGATCATTTGAAATTTAAATTTGCCAGCTTCACTGTGTTTAAAAAAAAAAACATCTTAAGGTAAATTCACAGCATATCACAATACTGAAAAGTTTCTAATTAACTGGAATATACAGTAAATGGCCAACACTCAAGGTCTTCTGGTACTGTATTGAACCCCTTTTGATCCCCTTAATGCATTCACAGCCTTAGTAATGTCTAAGTGACCTCAATCTAGTTGTGTTCAGTTTGCATGTACTAATTTTGCACTATTACAACAAAGGAGTATGCAAAAAAGACAAATGTTTACAACGTGCACACTTTGTGAGATTGACAGTTAGGGTACCGTTACACTAAGCGACGCACCAGCGATTCCGACAACGATACGACCTGGTAAGGATCGCTGGTGCGTCGCTACATGGCCGCTAGTAAAATGTCAAACAGGCAGATCTACTCAACGAAGCAGCAACGATCCGGCGATCCGTATAACGACCTCGGCGGTCGTTGGGACATTGTCACACAGCAGCTATTCTGACGACTCCCGCCTGCATCCCTGAGTTCTGCGTCACCAACGAGGTCGCTCGTCGGGGTCAAGCACAGCAATGCATGCTGGCCAGTGGGACGCCGACGATGAAAAAATGGCCCAGGACATTCGAGCACGATCAGCGATATCCAGCGGGGGGGGGCAGACGCCGCTATGTGTCACGCGTAGCGAGATCGCTGGCGAGGTCGCTGTTGCATCACAAAATCGGTGACATTTCAGCAATCTCGCTAACGATTTCGTTATGTGAGACGGGGCCTTTAGGCTTAAATGTCTGCGTTACAGAAATTTTTCTTTTGGCTTAACAAAAATCTATGGGTTGCCCATCTCACAAAGAAGCTTATACAATTTCAGTGACCCAAGCCTCGGATTCAGGATTTTGGTTTAGTAATGAAATTATCACTGAGGGGTTTAATACCGACCTCCTTGTTTTCAGTGTGTAAACAATAAAACAAAATGCTGTTATTAAGGTGTAAATACTACAGCATATAACAGCTCAAACAATTCACAGTTACAGTGAGCAGTCAACTATACAGGTCTTGCTTTTCCTTATATATTTATCTAATCTTAGGATTATTATTCACAAACTGAGACTACAACTATCATTTTTATTCTGGTACATTAGCAATGAAATAGTACATCTAAATCATATTAGGCCTTTTTCTATCACTATGTGTAAGGAGCTTTTTCAAAAGCAAATGCGAAACGCGCGTCAGGGGTGACACGTGGCTCCAGGGCATTTGGGCACTATACTAAATGGGTAAGCATTAAAGCACTGGTTCTATGTTGTACTATCATTGTCTTTTTTTTCAGCGGTTGTTTTGGCTGTGAGTTAGGGAAGGTGCCTGTATATGTATAATGCCACTTCAATCATGATAATTGATGGTCATAACTGTCTGCAAAAATATTGAATACTCATATGATATTAGATATTGTTCTTGTCAGGACTCTAATGTCAGGACCCGGACGGCGTCGGCAAACTGCCACGCTGAGCAGGGTGACTTACCCACACTATGGGAGAGCACGGGGTCCAATACAGTAGTGACGGTTCAAGCAGACAGGACCTGCGGCACTGAAAATAGTAAGGAGTCCCAGGACCTAGATCATGTGACTGCAGGGGGCGGGGCTTAGCATCCTACTGCTGCAGATGATATAATGTACCTACTGTAGGGAAACTGTAGAAGAGGAGAGGAAAACGCAGGTCAGACAAGCGAGGGTTCGTACACGGAGAGGTCTGTGTGGTACCAGAGGGACGAGCAAAGAATAGTTAAGTCACAGGCAGAGGTTCATACACAGAGAGATAGTGCAGTACAAGAGGGACAGGCAGAACTCGTAACAGGGACAGAACCGGGTCAAAACCAAGCAAGCAAGATATCAGGCACAAGGCACACGTACGAACGAGGTCAACTAACTCAGACGAGGGCAGGAGTATAACTGACACCGGACCTAGGTCAAGTGAGCATTATATAGCCACCCTCTGCCAGAGAGAGGCAGAAACAATTAACCCCTGTCTGACCAGGACGGGCCAAAGACAAAGCCCATCCTGGATCAGGACAGATCTTATTTTAGTATATGTTCTCGTGCTTTTCTTACAATACCTGCCTGATATATGCCCTGGATCTATGTTATAATCACTAGGGTCATATGTGAAATACCACTGTGTAGTCTTTTACTTGTACTTATGCAAACGTTTTTGATGTAATAAAAGATCATTTTTTTATGCATTTTTGTGTAGAGAACTCCTTTTTCTTTTTTCTTGGTTATATTTTGGAGTATACATTACAAAATTGGTAAATTTATGGGTAAATGAAAAGGTAGAAGTCCACTTGGATTACTGATATATATATATACAGTTGTGGCCAAAAGTATTGACACCCCTGCAATTCTGTCAGATTATACTCAGTTTCTTCCTGAAAATGATTGCAAACACAAATTCTTTGGTATTATTATCTTCATTTAATTTGTCTTAAATGAAAAAACAAAAAGAATTGTAATAAAGCCAAATTGGATATAATTCCACACCAAACATAAAAAAAGAGGGTGGACAAAAGTATTAGCACTGTTCGAAAAATCATGTGATGCTTCTCTAATTTGTGTAATTAACAGCACCTGTAACTTACCTGTGGCACCTAACAGGTGTTGGCAATAACTAAATCACACTTGCAGCCAGTTGACATGGAATAAAGTTGACTCAACCTCTGTCCTGTGTCCTTGTGTGTACCACATTGAGCATGGAGAAAAGAAAGAAGACCAAAGAACTGTCTGAGGACTTGAGAAACCAAATTGTGAGGAAGCATGAGCAATCTCAAGGCTACAAGTCCATCTCCAAAGACCTGAATGTTCCTGTGTCTACCATGCGCAGTGTCATCAAGAAGTTTAAAGCCCATGGCACTGTGGCTAACCTCCCTAGATGTGGACAGAAACGAAAACTTGACAAGAGATTTCAACGCAAGATTGTGCGGATGTTGGATAAAGAACCTCGACTAACATCCAAACAAGTTCAAGCTGCCCTGCAGTCCGAGGGTACAACAGTGTCAACCCATACTATCCGTCGGCATCTGAATGAAAAGGGACTGTATGGTAGGAGACCCAGGAAGACCCCACTTCTTACCCTGAGACATAGAAATGCCAGGCTGGAGTTTGCCAAAACTTACCTAAAAAAGCCTAAAACGTTTCGGAAGAATGTTCTCTGGTCAGATGAGACAAAAGTAGAGCTTTTTGGACAAAGGCATCAACATAGAGTTTACAGGAGAAAAAAAGAGGCATTCAAAGAAAAGAACACGGTCCCTACAGTCAAACATGGCGGAGGTTCCCTGATGTTTTGGGGTTGCTTTGCTGCCTCTGGCACTGGACTGCTTGACCGTGTGCATGGCATTATGAAGTCTGAAGACTACCAACAAATTTTGCAGCATAATGTAGGGCCCAGTGTGAGAAAGCTGGGTCTCCCTCAGAGGTCATGGGTCTTCCAGCAGGACAATGACCCAAAACACACTTCAAAAAGCACTAGAAAATGGTTTGAGAGAAAGCACTGGAGACTTCTAAGGTGGCCAGCAATGAGTCCAGACCTGAATCCCATAGAACACCTGTGGAGAGATCTAAAAATGGCAGATTGGAGAATGCACCCTTCAAATATCAGGGACCTGGAGCAGTTTGCCAAAGAAGAATGGTCTAAAATTCCTGCAGAGCATTGTAAGAAACTCATTGATGGTTACCGGAAGCGGTTTTCGAGTAAGAGAGCATGTTTTGTATATAGACAAGGCCCAAAAGATCGAGGATTGTGCTTCTTTAAAAACCATCCCAAGGCATTTTAAAAAGTACCATGGGTGCAATCCTCAGGGTTTACGGATCAAAGCCATAGATCAGGTAGATCTAGGTACTAGAGGTGGCGATGTTTTCAAGATTCTCTCACAATTTGAAAGTCGTTGGATTTATCGGTTGGGCACCCTCACACCTTTTGGTTTAAATTAAAACATGGGTTTTGCTGCTTTCCTGTGATCTGGCATCTTTTTTATGGGTTTGGGGTATGTTTTATCATGATCACTAATTTTTATTTCTGTATTACAGCATATGAGTAGTCATCTTTTCATATTCAGAAATCTTTATCTGGGATTCAGAGATTTGTGGTGTGGATATTTCTACTATCAAGATTCAAGAAATGATCGTCACTATGGTTTACAGTCACTAATATGTATGTTTGATTATGATGTATGGATAGGGCTTAAAAGATTACATCATGTCCCTTTACACTTTGTTGTTTATGCTATATGATATTTGGCATTGTGGGGATATTTATCATTATTTTTTGTAATGTCATCTTACTTGTATCACTTTAGCACTATGCACTTTATTAGTATTATATTTTTATAATAGTCACGATTTATTAATAATATTGATGGTACTGTATAATTAGCATACTATCACATTCATGTGGATTATTATTATAGTCAGGCACAAGACACTTTATACTATATTGATATTTTGATATTAATTTCCACTCTTGATCTCTCCTGTTTAGTCTCGGTATGCCATTTGGCATTTCAGATTGTGTGCGTGCGCTGTTTATCACAGCCCCAGGCGCTTCCTTGTGATGCTCTGTCATTGACATGCATAGCTCTTAGCTTGCGGTTCATTGAGCGTCAGGGGAAGTACGTCATGGGGGGCGTGTTCAGCGGCGTCACGCGCCGCTCTATCTGATAGGCTCTGAAGGCATGATTTACAGCGTCATGTGTCGTCCGATTTCATTGGTCAATTGTTGATTTCTACTCACATTTAAACCTTGCCGCCCCTCACCCAGGACACGCCCCCGGAAGAAGCAGGTGGCGAAACGCGCGATAGATCAGGATTCTTTACCTTTCATTTTCTCCGTGTCATTTTACACGGTTATAGTATATGGCATATTCAGCCTCTGAGTGGTTTCCCTTATACCAGTAGGGGGAGGGATTTTTTGGATATCCTACTTAGACATTATATATGGGTTCTGACTGTATGGTATTTATATTGATACAAGAATTGATATGTACTGTCATTTCATTGGTTCATACAGGTCGGTCTCACATTGTCTCCTCATGATTCATTAAGTGTGTACGGGGTCCCCTATACGGCATTATGCTTTTGTCATTTTTAGGTATTTTGGAATAAAATAATTTTTTAACATTTTTGGGATCTCTTCTTTGTTCCATGTTTATATTGATGGGATTTGTGATACGGATTTGTGTGAAGTGCCCCCTTTTTTGATTAGGTTTGGGACATTGTAGTTATCAAAACCAAGCAAGCAAGATATCAGGCACAAGGCACATGTACGAACGAGGTCAACTAACTCAGCCGAGGGCAGGAGTATAACTGACACCGGACCTAGGTCAAGTGAGCATTATATAGCCACTCTCTGCCAGAGAGGGGCAGAAACAATTAACCCCTGTCTGACCAGGACGGGCCAAAGACAAAGCCCATCCTGGATCAGGACAGATCTTATTTTAGCATATGTTCTCGTGCTTTTCTTACAATACCTGCCTGATATATGCCCTGGATCTATGTTATAATCACTAGGGTCATATGTGAAATACCACTGTGTAGTCTTTTACTTGTACTTATGCAAACGTTTTTGATGTAATAAAAGATAATTTTTTTATGCATTTTTGTGTAGAGAACTCCTTTTTCTTTTTTCTTGGTTATATTTTGGAGTATACATTACAAAATTGGTAAATTTATGGGTAAATGAAAAGGTAGAAGTCCACTTGGATTACTGATTTATATATATGTAGGTGCTGTTTATACCCATATTTGTATTGGGAATTTGATCGCTCCACCAATCTAATGTCAATCCTAAGCATTGCTCATCAATATCTCAGCCACTAACAACCTGTTATAGACTTTGGGTGCACACACTCTGTGTAAAACCTGCATAATGCAACATAAAATAGTTAATTTCAATTTTAATTTTAAATTAAAACTCATGTCAATGAATATTTTCAACTTCAGGATGATCCTCAATTATAAAACTTGCTCCAGAAGGGAAGACTTAGCTAATGCAACATGCGCTCACATTTTCTTCTCAGGAAAGATAAAAGCGTCGCTCAGAGTATTTGATTTGATTAAATAAATCATTATTAAATTAAGGATCAAGGCTTGTGCACGGACAGATAATTGAAGTTCCAGGGCTGTGTATGAGGAAACAAGTGGAAGATGGTGTAGTAGTAATGCAATAAAGGTAAAATCACATCCTACTAACTGCAAAATTAACCTTTCAGGCTTGCAGTTAGTACCACATTGATTTTTTTTCTTTCATTTAATAGATATGAAGATATGGTCCTGATTTCATTATTGCCCTCGGTGGGTCAATTTAATTTTGAGAGCTGAATGTGGTACATTGTCAGGAACATTAATTGGAAATACCACCATCAAAACAAGCTGCGTGAGCGGTACAATGAAGTATATTTCAAAGACCGTCACAAAGTCTTTGTAGATGTTTTTTTCTTGTTCCTTTATTAAAGGGGCTATGTTATGGGAGACATTTAAAGCAAATCTGCAGGTACTGACACCTATCTCCATATGCTCGGATGTGCTTGGCACTCAGTAAGCATTAGCCGGTGCTTGAATTTGAAACTCGAATTCCCACCCCACATGTTTGCCGCCTGTTACACAGCCAATAAGCATGCAGGGATTGCCTGCAAGTCACTGTAATGCCGTAGCCCTCTTGGTAGTAGCATTACTGTGATAGGCTGGCTTTATAACAACTTAAGGGGTTATAAAATCACAGGCGAAACCATGCTCGGCACACTGACGCCATTAGTTCTTATTGCAGGGAGAGCGTGCTTGTCCTGTCTGTGTGTGCACAGTTGAATAAATCAGAGTCCTCTAGCGTTGATACTGGTGATGATTCTGAACCATCATGCCAACAGTCCTTCGAAGGGCTAAATCTGTGCTTTGCTGTTTGCATCAGATACATTCTGCATTTCGCCTAGGGAGGGACAGTTGCAGGAGAAGGGAGAGCAGCAGAATACAGTGTGTAGACAGGGCTAAGGGTTTACAGTCCGTTGCTATATATAAAGTTCTGACAAAAATTAAGAGACCACTTTCAAATGTTCAGTTTGTCTTTTTTTTCCTCTTTATAGGTATATTTTTGAGTAAAATGTAAATTGTTCTTTTAGTCTAAAAACTTCTGACAACATGTCTCCGAATTTCCAAGCAATAAATTTCGTATTTTTTTCGGACAAAGAAAAATGGTCAAAATTAAAAACAAAAACCCGGTGCTTTCAGACTTCAAATAATGCAAATAAAACAAGTTCAAAATCATTTAGAAACAACAATACTAATGTTTTAACTGAGGAAGAGTTTTGAAATCAATATTTTGTGGAATAACCATGATTTTTTAAAACCACTTTCATGCGTCTTGGCATGCTTGCAACAATGTCTTTCACACTGCTTCTGGTGCAAAAATTTAAGCATTTCTTCTTTGTTTGATGGCTTATGACTACCCATCATCCTCTTAATTACATTCCAGAGGTTTTCAATGGGGTTCAGGTCTGGAGAATGGGTTGCCCATGACAGGGTTTTGATGTGGTGGTCTCTTAATTTTTGCCACAGCTGTATATCCGTTGCATGTCAGCACTTTTCTTTTTTTTATGTTAAAACATTTACTATATTTTCATCCATAGAGTACTACGTGCTTTGTGGTACATTTATGGGGTATACAACACTACAAAAAAGCGTTGCAAATTTTTTCTGGATTCAATTACTCATTCATAGAGTATTACTTGCTCAGTGGTACATTTTGGTGGTATATAAAACTCCAAAAAAAGTTCCAAAACTTTTCCTTGATTCAATTATTCATCCATACAGTTTAACTAGGTTATTGTTATATTATGATGGCATATAAAACTCAAAAAAAGCTTAATTTTTTTTAACCGATTCAGTTATTCATCTATACAGTTTAACACGGTTCTTGTTACATTACAGTCGTATATAAAACTTTAAAAAAATCCAAAATTTTTTATGGATTCAATTAGTCGTCCATACAGTTTACAGTGTCAGTGCCATATATGTACTGTAGAACCTGCTTTGTGTGAAAATTTGTTGATTTGAAAGAAAAAGCAAAATTGGTCTGCTACAGGTGTACAAATTTGGTTGTTCAAAAATTGTTTATTGCCACATATACTGTAGAACTTGGTTTCCGTGCAATTTTATTGCTTTGAAATAAAAAACAAAAGTGGCCTGCTACAGATGTACAAATTTGGTCCCTCGGTACTCGGGCTCCAGCTGCCACTATTTCTCCCAGTGTGGCATCCCTGCCTTGTAGTAAAATATGTGATGAATTCAGCTCACCTTTATGAAGGACTTAACATGGTCCAAATGTGGAGTACAGGATTTCATCTCTGCCAGACGTTGAGACAATGTGCAAGAATGATGGAAGAAAAATCCAGCTCCAACAAGATCCGATAAAAAGGTAAATCTTTAATTGCAGTACAGAAAAATAAAAAGCATTGCTGTGAAGAGTCAAAAAAATTATTGAGAGAAGTGGATGTCAATCATGATAATAACCGGATGCATTTTGAACACGATGTGTATTCTTAGACTCGTTCCGATGAAGGTTTCCTCTACCTCCTTAACCAGTTCCTGCTCCGCCTCATCCTCCATCTCCGACAGAGCATACATCAGCTGGAAGCTCTGCAGCACTGCCTCAGTGAAGCAGCAACAGGCTTTGCTGAAGCTAATTTGTCTTGGAGACAAACCGCACACCACGGCACGGTTATTGAAAGAAATAACAGACCAGGCAGAACTGTGGTTCTCGCTGCTGATCCTCCAACCAGGCATTGTTTGCGTGTGATAATGGCCATAGCCTAGTGGCGACTGTGAAGCTTGGCAAGCTCACACACATACCATGCTTGGCCCATGTGCTCAACTTTTTAGCACAGTGGTCTCTGAAAAACTATCCACACATTATCAAAGCTTCTGTTCAAGGTACTCCACATCAGCGTACATTCCAGCAAGTCAGCAACAGCTGACACTGCCCTAGCAGTGCTGCAGCAGCGCATGCAAGTGCCAGTTCACCGACTGGTGTGCGACATGACAACGCACTGAAACTTCCCACTGCACATACTGGCAAGGCTTTGTGAGCAGCAGAGGCCAGTTGTGGAAAACTAGGTCCAACAAGCCCGTCGGTATTGTGGTCATCCTTTACACATAACAACTGAAGAGTGGGAATGGATGTCTAATATTTGTGCAGTTCTCCAAGACTTTAAGAACTCCAGAATTTTGGTGAGCGGCGATGACACCATCATCAGTGCAATGATCCTGCTTCTGTGCTACTTAAACAGCGGCTGCTGACAATTACACATCAAGCAAGGCATGCAGACCAGGTGGAGCTGTAGTAAGACATGAGACAGGGAGATACTACCCAGCCTAACCTTATCTCATCTGCTCAGTATGGATTGGGTAACACTGAGGACGTGAAGGCTGAGCAGGAGGTCAAGGAGCTGTACCTACAAAAGCTTTGTCCCGTCTCTCTTACATGGATGGGCTGAGGAGGGGAATGAGGAGGAAGAGATAGTGAAGGAGTAGATAATGGACAGTAGTCATCACGGTGGAGACAGGAAAGTGTTGACTGTAGGGACCTTGGCACATATGGCAGACTTTATGCACCACTGCCTTTCCAGTGACTCTCGTGTTAGATTAATCTTGGCCAAAAAAGAGTAATGGTTGTTCACCCTGCTAAACCTACACTACAATGAGAACCTCAGGCTATGTGTCCAATTTGGAGACATTGAAGATAAATGGGGAAGATCCATCACTTAGTTCGTGGAAACTTGTGGACACTTACTCTTCCACCATGTTGTTGTAACGCTGCTTCCTGCTAGCACAGACAGTATCAGATGATGGTGCTGGATGTTGTGGCATGCAGACAAGGTTTTTACACATTTCACTCATGCTACCACTGCCTTCCAAAGTGCTGCCAGTACACCAACTGCATTGGCATCATCTTCCTTCTCTTCTGCCTTATTCTTCCACTGAGCCTCTGATGTAAGGTGGGAAAGCCATCAGTAATGCCTCTAGCAGGGTGCATTTGTATTCACTCTTTTTGCGATCCCACTACAGTGATGGAAGTAAGGATGGCACATTGTTCTTGTAGCTGGGATTCAGATGGAAGGCCACCCAACAATCAGCAGTGCTAACAATCGGGCAACTTGGCGGTCATTGTGAAGGAACTGCACCATGTATTGGCTCATGTGTGCTAGGCTGCTGCGACAAGCTGTTCTCAGTGAGAGCTGTGTAATCGGGGTCCTCTGTATCTCCCCAGTCATGCTCCAGTGATGTTTGCGCGCTGCTTTGACTGTAATTCTTCTGGAATCATGATTCCTACTTATCCTCTTCCTCCAAATCTGTCACCTGGCTGGACAGTTGTGTACCTGGCTGCTCTTGATACAGGAATCCACTCTCTGAGCCATGTGTGGACATCAGGCCTGATAATGGTGTGAATGGTCCCTGTTCTTTTTGTTCCTCTTCTCCCTGTGCCACCACCTCAACCATCATCAGCTGAAATGCTTATTCAAGCAGACATAGAAGTGGTATAGTAATGCTCATGATGGTGTTATCAGCACTAGCCATGTTGGTGGAATGTTCGAAGCAGAGCAACATGGAACACACTTCCCACACAGTGGCCCAGTGTTGGTGAACTGGTGGTGTTCTGCAGGGAGACTCACTCATCCATGATTGCAGCTGAAACTCCACTATCCTGCTGTTGCTCGCACATTCTCTTCAGCATATGCAAGGTGGAATTCCACCTCATCGGTACATCGCATATGCGGCGGTGACCCGGAAGGCAGAAGTGACAGTGTAATGCAGACAGTTGATCAGCAGCAGGATGAGAACCTCAAAAGCGCGCACACTCTGCCCGCACTTTCAGCAGCAGCTCTGACATATATGGGTAATTTTTAAGGAAGTTCTGCACCACTACATTCAGCACATGTGCCAGGCAAGGGATGTGCGTCAAACCAGGTAGGTCCAGAGCTGCAGCAAGACTTCCCCCACCAGGTCGGGTTTGAGGTTCACTGACACCAACAACTCATCTGTCTGTTTTATCCCTGTCCATAGCTACTGTGCTGAGTAGGATTTGTCCCCCAAACAAATAAGTTTCAGAACAGCCTGCTGTCGCTTCTCCCTGGATGTGCTAAAATTGGTGGTGCAGGTGTTATGCTGATCAGATGAGGAGGCGGTGAAGGAAGCTGAGTAGGAAGCAACAATGACAGAAAAATGTCCAGTAATTCTTGATGGTGGTAGGACATGCGCTAGAATGCCTTCCGCCTCTATCCCAGCCACCACTACACTTATCCAGTGGATGGGTAGGGGGAGGTATTTCCTCCTTCTCTTGAGGGTTTGAGGATTAGGGAGCTGAACAGTTCTAGAGTATGGTGTGGAGATGCTCAGTGACACTGCTGGTGGTGGTGTTGCTGTCACATCCTCTATTTGCAGGAAGACAGGTGGCCCTGTTGATGGAGATTCATGAGCTGGAGGAGAGTGAGCAGGGAGACATTCAGATCTTTCATGATTTTATGGTCTGTACTCCACTGCACCTCATACTTGAAATTCCCATGCCTTGTCGTGCAGGTGGTGCTCAGGCTCAGAAGATTTATGCCTCGCTTCAGGCTCTGATGGCACAGTATGTAAACCACCCATTGATTGCCGTCAGCACATATCATGAAGAAATGCCATGCCAGGGAGCTCCTTTGAGCTGGCTTTGATGTGCTCATTTTCTCGACGATGTGGGCAGTAGCAATTGACATACTGGCTATGGGCCAGCCGCTGTGCTTTTGCTCCCTGTTCACTCTTTTGCTATGCTTCTCGGCCAGTGCTACATGGGCTCATGAAGTGACACTGAATGTACTGTCGCCTGCATGCATCTGAAGAAGGTGTTTCACTTGGACACGTAACAGGCAGAGATCGACCTCGTCTTCTTCCTGCAGCAGTTACACCATCTCCACCAGCAGCACCACGACCACATCCATGTCACCTATTTGATGTTCTCCTCATCTTTTATGCCCTAAAATAATTTCCCAGTAGAGAAGAGGTTGGATTAGGGCACTCTGCACCAGGATGTTAGGGTAGTATGCACCAGGCTCTAACCGTAGAATGGCGGCGCAACACGTACGTGATCCAGCCCTTATACATGGCATAGCTGTGATGGGGCGGGAAGTGCCCACTGTGTTAAAGCTTGTTGATTGGCTGTGCTGTCGAATTTCAACAAAATTTCGCCTGAGACCCAAACAGTAATAAGGACTTCAAGGTTTCTGGTAACTACCCACTAACGTTATCGTTCGGGTTCGCTCATCCCTACTCTTTAGCATTTTATTATCATTTTATAAGTAAATATATTAAAGATTAATTCAGATTTTTTTGTAACTACATCTTGATTGTTTTTACTTAACCAGTACACTAGTTTTTCCCTTCAATGAAAATGACTCCTAAATCATTAAAGGATAAAGTCAAGTAGAGATAGCTAAATTAATTATGTGGACAGTTCACAGTGAGTTCATACACCAGGCTGCCATGAGAACCAACTAATAGCAAATAACTCAAAAGATCCATAAAAATGTAAACTATTATTTATTGCTCTAATGTTAAAATAAAAGAAAATCTATCTTTAAAAATTACAAATCTTTCAAAATAATCTTCATTGAAAATATTCTACTGATTTACAATTATGTAAGCAAGGAGGACACACAGGAGTGGAAAGTCCATATTATTGTAAAAATATAAATTTATTAGCCCCTTAATGACGGAGCCAACTTTTTAAATTCTGACCAATGTCACTTTATGTGGTGTAACTCTGGAACGCTTCAACACATCCCCGTGATTTTGAGATTGTTTTTTCGTGACGCATTATAATTTATTATAGTGGTAAATTTAGGTCGATAAGTTTTGTGTTTATTTATAAAAAGTTTCAGAAATTTGACAAAAATGTAAAAAAAATTGCAATTTTCAAAAGTTGAATGATTCTCCCTTTAATCCAGATAGTCATATAACACAAAAACATTAATAAGTAACATTTCCCACATGTCTGCTTTACAGCAGCACCGTTTTTAAAACGCTAATTTATTTTGTTAGCCTTTTAGGAGGTTTAATAATGTAGCAGCAATTTGACATTTTTTTCAAGGAAATTTACAAAATTTATTTTTTTGAGGGACCTATCCAGGTTTGAAGTGACTTTGGGGGTCCTATATATTGGAAGACCCCAAATGTGATACCATTTTAAAAACAGCACCCCCTCGACATATTGAAAACTGCTGTCAAATAGTTTATTAACCCTTCAGGTGATTTTCAGGAATTAATGCAAAGTGGTATAGCAGGAATGAAAAAGTGTTTGCTTACCACCTAAATGTCGCTAACTTCTGAACTGGCCGCTATATCCGGCAGACTCTAAGGCCGCTATTTGGCTATGAACCGCTATGGCAAACATCAGGACCACACAATCATGATCTCGGTGTGTAAATTAGATTAAAGCAGAGGCCCCCACAATCTATTAACCATTTATTAGATGTAGTCACTTTTAACAGCAGCAACTAAGGGGTTAAACAGATCTGGATGGTGCCAACACTAATCATTTGTGATACAGCAAGTTGTCAGCTATAGTGTACAGCTATGAGCTGCTGGATTGTCACCTGTGTGGGGATGATATTCTCTTATATCTCAGGTCAGCAAAAAGACGTATTGGCTGTCATTAAGGGGTTAAACAACTATCACATAAATGACAATACATATATGAAAAAATAGACCAAACAAGGATCAGGTAATGATGGCTAAGGTCACCTATCAAAAATTGAAAGTGCTGTAGTGCCAAAAGTCTAAGCGACAATGCAGGGTTAGTTTACTATTCCCTCCACAAGCAAAAAGTCCATTAACACGTGCACAGACAAAAAGCTAGAAAATATTCAGTAATTCAAGCATAGTGCTTACCCATATTGTGCGACGCGCGTTTCGCTTTCACTTTATCAATTATAGCTCTTATGCCGACCTATGTGTCCCCATAGTTTCAGACAACAAACAAAACCTATTTGTAGTCTTGTCCTTCAGTCATATTTAGCAATGTATGGATCTTTTGAAATTCAAATTTGCTGACTCCGCCAAATTTTCCCCCAAAAATGATTTGTATCAAATAAATTTGCTTAAGTCCAGATAATGGAAAGCTTGCAATTGCTCAGAAAATACATGTGTAGTGGAGGAGAGAGGGAGAGAGAGAAGACCCATGCTGCCTAGAAGAGCTTACACTCTACAGGAGAGAAACGACCCTTCTGACCATAAGAGCTTACACTCTACAGGAGAGAGAGGACCCTACTGACCATAACAGCCTATACTCTACAAGAGAGAAAGGACTCCACTGACCATAAGAGCTTACACTCTACAGGCCAGTTCTCCCCGGATCGATGGAACTGCTTGTTAAAAAAGAAGCTGGTTCCCCGAACCAGGGAGATTCAGAGCCGCGACCCGGTACTGCCATGGGCCGACATATCGCCGGTTCAACCCAGAACCTCCAGGGGGCCCTGCAGGGCGGCTAATGATGAGGGCAATCTGGCCAGTTTCTCTGGGCCCGAGGCTCCGGGGGCCCCTGGCCAGATTGCCCTCATGTGCAGCAGGCAGGGAGCGATCCAAGTAGCTCCGCTGTACTAAAAAACAAACACGGAGGGCACCATCAAATAGAAATACTTATCAGATGGGATCCAACCACAGTATGTCTTAGAATCAACAGACATCACAAACCAGAGGCAAAGAAGACATACATACAAAGCAGGAATCACCATAAAAAATTACAATTTTTATTTCAAAGGCAATACAGAACACCAAAAAGTAGAAGAATATAAAACCATTTAAAATATACAGAGCTTTTAACCAATATCTGTATAAATGAGAGCAGCAACATACCCTATAGGTAATCCACTAGATGTTCATAAATCCCATGTGCAGCATGTCTACAAAGCAGATATAGATAATACATAACAGCCTTATGATAAGGTGTTGGGTCGGTTCCTGATTATAGATTGTACTAAAATATATGATATTTAGGAAGACATTAATAATAACTGAATAGTGCATCCATGTATCCTGCAACAAAGAATGGCTTGTACAAAAACCAAAACAGGATTCACACCCAAGCACTATGGGGATTTATGGCACCAAATATCAGTCAAAAAAGGATAGAGGCTAGTGCACCAGCCAACATCCTATATATGAGGGTGAAAAAAAAAATATATAAAGTGCAGAGGATTACAAGATTGAAAAAAATAACCAAAGAATAAAGCACCCTCTCCTCATATACTTTACCACCCCAAACGCCCGGCTGAAGTAAGAGATGCTTCACAGAATATAGATTGCCATTAAACAAAAATCAATGTGGAGGGCGAAGGTACGGCTCCCATAAACCGACGCGTATCGTCACTGTTGTGACTTCATCAGGGGTAGGAAAAATTGACGGAGTAAGTACAGCCCTTCAAGCAACATCTTGGTATCAGTCATGGACATCAATAATATCGGTCATTTCTCCTGATGAACCACTGTAGGCGGAGAAACGCGTCGGGATTCCTCCACACATGATAAGTGACCGCTTTCATCCTTTTTCATCTAACTGTATACCCCTGAGGAGGGGCATGTTTTTGGTTCTCATTGCATGCCGTGTGGCATATTTTTTGGTCATAGGATATCATGATGTGGATATATTTGGTTTTTAATGTTTGTATATCTTTTGCCTGAGATCCTGCATTAGCTCTAGGGCACTCTGTTTCATTTCTGCACTATATGGTTATTGTTTTCCCTCCTGTCATATTAGGGACTGGTAGGGGAGTGAGGGACAGCTCTCGTTGAGTGGGGGCGCCAAAGTCGTACTTTTAGGGTGCCAACCTCCACGGTCAGGAAGGTATCAGATAGCTGTATCATAGAGCTGTGCAGCATTTCAGATTAGGTCTTTTTTCATTTGTGGCATTTGCCAAAAAATTCACTGGGAAGGTGTTTTTTAATGCATATCTATTGCAATTTGTTTTAAGGGGATTTGTATGTTCACCGTATTCTTTTCTAATTCCCATGATATATAGCTTTTTCTTCCCTTTCCTCATATACTTTACGACCCCAAACGCCCGGCTGAAGTAAGACATGCTTCACAGAATATAGATTGCCATTAAACAAAGATCAATGTGGAGGGCGAAGGTACGGCTCCCATAACCCGACACGTATCGTCACTGTTGTGACTTCATCAGGGGTAGGAAAAAAGTGACGGTGTAAGTACAGCCCTTCAGTTTAAATTTACACAGTAAATTAATTAAGTCGCAGCAGCTGCAGAGACTCACCGCATGGAGAACGCGCACAACCCCGGCGTGTGGCCGCTGAACCGGAAGTCACAAGAGCGCATGTGCAAGATCAGTATCATAGAGACCATAGATGCTAAATAGTTATTATCAGAGCGCGTGTCAGAGAACAATGTCATGAATACCCCGAACATTTACTTCCGCGTCTGCGCAGTAGAATATGGAAGGTCCTGTCCCTACGTTCAGTAGTCACATGACCTTTTCAAAAAGGTCCTGTTACCAATATTACGTGGTAGTGTAGGGTCGGACAGGTTCACAGGATGCAGTGACGAGACACTAGACGAATGGTGGTTTTTGAAATCACGTTTATATAACTCTAGCCGATGGGCTAGGCTGAACAAAACAAGGATAAAGAAACAACACCAACAGTCCACGCAGGGACTCAACAAACTTAACCAAATATAGTTTCACTTAGCCTTCCAGGGACTGCGGGGTTCAGTAGCGTGGCCGCGTTGAGGTCGCTGAGGCGGCTGTCCTGAGGAAAGTGACGTCGGTGGGGGCAACAGGCCCTGAAGAAAATAAAACCGTTGGGGTGCAACAAGCCCTGAAGAAAATGAGGACGTTGGGGTGCAACAGGCCCTGAAGGAAATGGGGACGTTGGGGCGCAACAGGCCCTGAAGGAAACACTGCTGCTGGGGCGCAACAGGCCCTGAAGGAAACGGGGACGTTGGGGCGCAACAGGCCCTGTAGGTAACGCTGACGCTGGGGCGCAACAGGCCCTGAAGGAAACGCTGCCGCTGGGGCGCAACAGGCCCTGAAGAAAATGCTGCCGCTGGGGCGCAACAGGCCCTGAAGAAAACAATGCCGTTGGGGATCAACGGGCCCTGAAGTAAATGATGGAGGTGGCGCGCGGTGATGACGCAGTTCCCCAGAAAGGCCTGTAGCCGTCCTTTACCAAGGAGTCTCTTCCTAAGCCAGGGTAGCAAGCCTTTTATCCCGCCTGTGACAATGTGGCGTATCTTGAGGCCGATGATGGCCGGGTCGGCGTGATGGGGGAAGGGCCCAGGTCTCTGAGGCCTGGTTACCGGTACTCACGGCCACAACCGGAGGTATAGTTCCTCTCCCTTCAAGGCGGGGGTTAGCAGGGATAATTCTCTCAGAACGGGAGCGGGGAGCAGTCTCTGGGCACAGTCTCTCACGTCTCTCTTGTCGGTAAATCGGTTGCTTTCTCCTCGCAGGCTCCTCTCGGTGCCCCTGCAAGTCACCCTGCGTCTTGCCTTCACTCCCTCTCTTCCCCAACTGCCACTTCAGCGCGTCCCCTGCTTCTTTTACCCTAGCCCCTCCCCCTGTTGCCCTGACAACCTCAGTCGCATGTCTCCCTTTGTAATTCCCCTGTTGTGCTTCCTTCAATAACTCTGATGGCGGTCCCCTTGGTTCCGGCCCAAACACTATATGGGGGTCCTCCTCCCCACAGTGCCATACAAATAACTATAATTACCAGCTACACCAATAGTTGTAGATATAATTTAGACTTGTAGACGCATGCAGATATACAATATAGGCGCCACATAGAATAAATATGAAAAAAACAGTACAATTTCATGTGGTATCCGTATATAATCAATGTGTTTCCAAGGGGAACATTCCAGTATATAAGAACCATAAAGCTGAGGTCCTAATGATAATGTTTATATAATACCCATATTTCACTATATAACCTAAAAGACAAATACAATCAGATGTCAATAAGTATATCAATATCTTGAGGATGCAGCAAGTAGTATAGATGGTGTAAAAAGACCTTAACCAACGACTATTATGGGCAGCAGGCATTCTTAATATCTCTAATTCCATATGGAGAAAAGTATGCACACAATGTAAAGATGTTAAAACAACATTCAGCATATATGTTCCCATATTGCTGATCAAAGAAAAAGAAACTGGAGCAATGGTCACAAGGATTCCAAAGATATCCTCAGTCCATATCGTCCTATCGTAAATAAATACAGTTTTGATAGACAATAATATTTAAGTGGCCCCTAAAGTTTAGATATTACCCACATTCAAAGGATATAGACATACAATATCATTGTACCTATGATTGGCCACAAGGCGTGACGTACAAAAATACAAAGTTTTCTTAGAGCGTTCAATCAAATCACCTCCAGATGAAAAGGAGGATGAAAAAATAATGAAAGCTTGAAAATTGAGTTGTCATAAATGTGGTCAGATAGAACGGAGTACAAGCTCCCCCCCTTTTTTTGTTTTTTTTTACAAATCATACAGTTAAAAAACTGTATGGAAAAATATATATACACACCCCAAGACCCTGTTATCAATACGAACTTGATGCAGATCTTCAAGCGTGCTGGTAATACATAAAGGTCTGCAGCGACATTCAAATACAGACATACAGTACACATAGAGCCATAGACATGTTGGCATCTCGATGCTGATACCATCCAAACCAACCACATGGTATAAGGGGTCGGAAAGAGACCCTGTATCCATCCCATAAATAAAAGGAGAATTATCCCCAGAAAATGCAACTTCCTGTGCAGGGAAAAAAGAAATGGCGAAAGGACTGTATTTGGTGCCATTCAACCCGAAAGAAGGTGGAATAAATAGGGTGAGCCGCACCTCCAACCTGTATGGCCGGCACTTATCACAGATGGAAAATACAAAAGATAACACCTATCATAATCTCAATCCAAAATATATATTGGTCAATCTAGAATATACCAAGAACCCATTAAGCCCGTATGAGGGTTTTTTAGAGATGAAGTATCAGCCTCTACAAAGTAGACAAAATTACATTGCCACAAATGTGGACAGAGCAGAGAAAACAAAAGGCACAGTTTCAATAGACCGAAGTACACCAGTCCATTATAATTGTTTATAGAAGCCCGAGAATAATAGTTCCTCATTTAGGCCCAACGGGGCAAGGCTGCATAAGTCATATATCCATTTGGATTCACACTTCAATAATTTAAGGGTGGTGTTTCCTCCCTTGATGTTGGTGTTGACTGCTTCCAAGCCCATAATATTTAATCCTTTGGTACTGCTTCCATGTATGTCCAAAAATGGTCCGCCACAGATGAAATTGCTTTATTTTTCTCTCTGTCCTTCTTGGCTGTTAAAATATTAGATAAATGCTGTTGGGTGCGTCTTCTTAATTCTTGAGTGGTTTGACCCACATATGGTTTCGGGCACCCACAGATCAGGAGATAAACCAAATTTCTAGATCTGCAATTAAAGAAGAATTTAGGTCTTATTAGAGACTGTGCTGTGGGGATGGAATAACCATCTTGTGCGATCATATACTGGCATATGTTGCATCCGCCGCATGCATAAGTTCCATAGATTCTAGTGCCCCTCCCCATGTGTACCCTGGGTCTCTGATAATGGCTATGGCACAACTGAGCTTTCAAGTTTTGTTCACGCCTGGCCACCATTTTGGGGGTTAAAGAGATGTAATTAGAAAGTCTGGGCTCACTCAATAGAATATTCAAATTCTTAGAAAGAATTTTATGGACATCAGTCCACTGATTGTTGTAGGTCGTAATTACAGCAAGATCCCTCCTCTTGTCCCGTGTCCATTTCTTGAGTAAGCTGGATCTATCTGTATTGTTGGCGAACTGAAAGGCTCTAGACACTACCTTCCTTGGATACTTTCTACTTGTGAACCGAGAGGTAAGATCAGTAGCTAGAGAGCAGAAATCCTCACGAGAGCTACAGTTTCTACAGAGTCTTAGAAACTGATCTTTAGGGATTGCATTTCTTAGATGTCTTGGGTGAAAGCTATCACAATGGAGGAGACTGTTGGTAGCAGTTTCCTTTCGGTAACGACAGGACTAGAGTTGAGCGACTTTTGGTTTTTTAGGGTCGCGTTTCGTTTCGTGAAACCCGACTTTTCCAAAAGTCGGGTCGAGCAAGATCGTCCGATTATAGGGAAAAGTCGGGGTCGTCCCGAAACACGAAACCCAATGTAAGTCAATGGGGAATAAAAGTCGGCAGTGAGAGGAGGACAGGAAACACACCTACAGTGCCCATTTGAATGCCAAAAGCATCAATTCTTCTTACTTAAGCTTGTCAACCTTAATTAACTTCATAATACAAGTTACGCACTGAAAAATGGGGGTTATTTGGCTAAAGTTGTGGGGGGGGGAGGGCTGGCTGCAGGTTTTCATGTGCCCTGGGCGAAAGAGCGCCCCTTTAACACATACCACAACTCATCATGCTCCGATACGGCAGATAAATAGCGGTATAGTACAATGAAAAATACCTCACTTTTTACATCTCATGACGAGGCCCATCTATTTCTCCATACAGAATCATTGGTCCCATATAATGTTTGAAACAGTATATGATGAGCTCCACATAATGCTACAGTATATGTTGGTCCCCATGGATGAAGCTCCACTGTCTTATGGGCCCAAATAATGCTCCAAACATAATGGGCCCCATTTCTAATGCTCTAGTGTATAATGGGCCCTGTAAATGCTGCTCCAGTGTCTGATGTCCACCTTTGGAATGTTCCAGTGTATGGTGGGCCCCATCTATCATTCTCCAGAGTATAGAGCTCCCCAAAAATTGCTGTCCCAACATTGAAAACAATCAAATAAGTCTCCTCGCTAGGGAATCCCTGTACATGTCTGGACAGGTGCTTTAGCTTGCTTAACAGCTCGCCAGCCGTTCTCACGCCCAGTATGGATTGCACGTGATTGCACAAAGGTTAGAAAGGGTACCGTATCCCTGGATAACATGAATGGATAGCGTACACATTCAAAATATATGTCTCAGGAGGCAGGCTCAGACGGTGTCAGGCCCAGTATGGATTGCACGTGATTGCACAAAGGTTAGAAAGGGTACCGTATCCCCGGATAACATGTATGGATAGCGTACACATTCAAAATATATGTCTCAGGAGGCAGGCTCAGACGGTGTCAGGCACAGTATGGATTTGACGGCCCAGATTACACAGCGGAGGAGCAGGGAGAGGTAAAGATTGCAAATGCTGGGGCCCTGCCCAAGCAAGGGGGGCCCACTCGTGGGCGTCGGTACTGGCACTGGGCCCCTCATAGTACAGCGGTGTGTCTGACGGCGGGTGTGCACCACCACCGTCAGAGACACTTGATTGCACTATGAGGGACACTGTGCCAGTGCCCGCGCCCAAGAGTCGGCCTACCCACCTGTCCAGGGCAATGGCACTCGCACGGTGTCGTGCGGTAGGTGGTGACCCCGGCCATGGGGGGGGAGGCAGCACAGTTAGGGAGTTTTAGAAAGTGGCATATGTTGATGTTGGACATTCAGCTGATGCAAAAGGCGAAATAGGTGAAGTACCAGGAAGAGGTGGACCAAAGCAAGCCATTTTTCTGTCACCCTATGTGTCATCAGGGGAAGGTGGGACAAAATCCTTGGAAACCCATGCGTGGTTCATTTTAATGAAGGTTAGATCATCCACATTTTGGGTTGACAGACGGGTCCTTTTTTCTGTCAGGATTGATCCAGCTGCACTGAAGACTCTTTCCGATAGCACACTTGCAGCTGGGCAAGCGAGCTCCTGTAAGGCATATTGGGCCAATTCAGGCCAGGTGTCCAGTTTAGCGGCCCAATAGTTAAAGGGGAATGACCTGTGTGGGAGAACATCGATATGGGAGGAAAAGTAGTTTGTAACCATAGTTGACAACTGCTGTCTCCTGTCACTTTCCATCGATGCAGTATTACCAGTTGTGTGAGCGGTATTTGAAAAATCAGTCCACAACATTGTCATGAAACCCCTGTCTCCAACGCCACTTCTGCTGTGTGCACCACGAACACCTCTGCCAAGCTGCCCCCGGCCCGTACGGCTCGTGTGAGAACCATCACCGCTGCTGTGTGCTGGGAATGCCTCAACCAACCGATTTACCAGAGTTGCTTGTTTATTAGCCAATATTAGGTCAAGGTTCTCCTGTGGCATGATGTTTTGTAATTTGCCTTTATAGCGTGGATCCAGGATGCTGGCCAACCAGTAGTCGTCATCGTTCATCATTTTGGCAATGCGGGGGTCCCTTTTTAGGATCCGCAAGGCATAATCTGACATGTGGGCCAATGTTCCTGGTGTCAATGATGCACTGCGAGTGCTGGGTGGAGGAGCACTTTCTGGCAAATCCACATCCCTCCAGTCACGCACAAACCCTGTACCTGACCTTGCCACGCCAACATTTTCACTTGCCCCACGAGATGCATCCAACTCCCCTAAGTAATCATCCCCATCATCCTCCTCCTCCTCCTCTTCTTCCTCCACCTCGTCCAGGAGAGGTCCCTGAGCAGACAATGGCTGAATGTCATCAAGGATTCCCTCCTCCTCTTCCTCCTCATCAACATTGGCTGCAGACGCCTGCTCCTTAAGGTGCGTCAAAGTTTGCATGAGCAGACGCATAAGTGGGATGCTCATGCTTAGGATGGCGTCGTCTGCGCTTACCAGCCGTGTGCATTCCTCAAAACACTGAAGGACTTTACAAAGGTCTTTCAGCTTCGACCACTGCACGCCTGTCAACTCCATGTCTGCTCTCAAAGTGCCTGGCCGTGTATCCTCCCACAAATGCATTATGGCCTGCCTCTGCTCGCACAGCCGCTCCACCATGTGCAGGGTGGAGTTCCACCTTGTTGCAATGTCGATAATGAGGCGGTGGTTGGGAAGGTGGAGCAATCGCTGCAGCTTCTGCATACGAACGGAGTATACAGGCGACCGGCGGATGTGCCCGCACAGTCTTCGCACCTTCTGGAGCAGGGCTGTTAACTCCGGATAATTTTTGAGGAAGCACTGCACCACCAGGTTCAAGGTGTGAGCCAAGCAAGGTATGTGGCTGAGTTTTGAAAGGGCTATGGCTGCCACAAAATTACGGCCGTTATCACTAACTACCTTGCCTGCCTCAAGATGTACACTGCCCAGCCATGACTCAGTTTGTCGCTCCAAGTACTCGGCCAGCACCTCGGCGGTGTGTCTGTCGCCCAAACACATCATCTGCAACACAGCCTGCTGACGCTTTCCACTAGCTGCTCGATAGGGGGACACATCGTGTGCAACAGTGGCAGCTGCAGATGGAGTGCTCGTACGACTGCGCTCTGTGGACGAGCTTTCGCTTCTGGAGGAGGAGGAGGAGGAGGAGGGTCGAACGCCTACAGCCAACTGTTTCCTATACCGTGGGCTAGGCAGCACTGTCCCACCACCGCTGTCCCCTGTGGACCCTGCATCCACCACATTAACCCAGTGCGCAGTGATGGACACGTAACGGCCCTGGCCATGCCGACTGGACCATGCATCAGTTGTGAGGTGCACCTTTCCGCTCACTGACTGCTTGAGTGCATGGACAATGCGGTCTTTCACATGATGGTGGAGGGCTGGGATGGCTTTGCGAGAGAAGAAGTGGCGACTGGGTAGGTCATAGCGTGGTACTGCATAGGCCATGAGTTCGCGGAAAGCTGTGCTTTCTACCAACCGAAAGGGCATCATCTCAAACGAGATTAGTTTGGCAATGTGGGCGTTCAAACCCAGTGTACGCGGATGAGAGACTGAGTACTTTCTTGACCTACTCATAGTGTCTGGGAGGGTGAGCTGGACTTGAGAGCTGCATATGGTGGAAGTAGCGGTGGACAGGGCGGACTGAGAGAGGGTTGATGATGGTAATGGAGTTGGTGTTCTTTCTGAAGGCCTAGAATCAGTCTTTCGTTGATATAACAGTGGGATTCCCTGACTGCTGTGGTCTTGCAACGACACCTCAACATTTGCTGCTGTGCTAACTGGTGGGCTTACAGTGGGGGAAACAATGTAGCGTTGCTGACTACCTTCGTTGTGATCAGTTGCACATGTGGCACTTGAGGTTTGGTGTTGTGTCCACGCTTGCAAGTGCATGCTGGTTAAATGTCTAAGCATGCAACTGGTATTCAAATTTTTCAGATTTTTCCCTCGGCTAAAGGTCTTTGCGCACTTCTTACAGATAACCTTGGCCTGATCATGAGGATTTTGTTCAAAAAAGTGCCACACTGCACTCTTCCTACTTTGGCAGACATTTTGCGGCCTAGCACTCTGTGATCTTTTGACCCTCTGGACAAGCTGTCCAGCAACTCTTTTGATGTTTGGAACCTGTCTTTGGAGTGCTCCGGGCCTGCCAGATAACAGCTGTTGCGATGTCGATGTCTGCTGTGGATGCTCCTCATCTGAGCTATTGGAAGCAGCACCCTCTTCCCCCAATGGATGCCAATCTGGGTCAACAACTGGGTCATCCATCACCTCCTCTTCTATGTCATGTGCACCTTTCTCTGTGTCACCGTGTATGGTGGTATAGTGTGCGGGAAGGGGCACCTGAGTCTCATCAGGGTCAAAATCTGGCTCTGTACACTGCGAGGACAATGTAGTGCTCTGAGTGAATGTACCAGCAGAATCATCCATCAGCGGCTGTGCATCAGTGGACTCCATGTCAGATTCATCTTGGCCTGGGTAATTCACCATTTCACTTGATAATCCAGGCATGGTATGTGAAAACAGCTCCATGGAGTAATCAGTAGTATGGCCTGCGTTATCCTTCAATCTTGGTTGGGGTGAAGGACACAAGGAAAGGTGTGGTTCATGAACATGAGCCTCCAATGACGACTCAGTGCTTTTACTTTTTACAACTGAAGAAGAGGAGGCGATAGAGCTGGAGGCTGAGTCAGCAATGTAAGACAAAACTTTTTCCTGATCCTCTGCCTTTAAAAGCGGTTTGCCAACTCCTAGAAAACTAAGCGTTCGAGGCCTTATGTAGCCAGACGATGACGCAGGGTCAGCACCTCCTGCATTCGGTCCTATTTTGCTCTTGCCACTACCATCAGATCCACCACCAACACCATCATTACCAGCTGCCAACCCCCGCCCAATTCCACGGCCTCTTCCACCAGCCTTCCTCATTTTTGGTAGAAATGTAGTCAAAATCCAACAAACTATATAGTAATGTAAAACAAGGTACAAGGTGTCTATAGGACAGGGGAGATTTAGAATTTCTGCACACACTTGTGGACAGTGGACACTTTTGGATTGTGTGAGGCCCACTGATATCTGAGCGCTATGTGACAGGCTCGATGGCACAGCTGCCTGTGACCAAATTGACGAGAGGATAATAGAGATTTTGAATCTCTGCGCACACTTTTGGACACTGGACACTTGTGGATTGTGTGAGGCCCACTGATATCTGAGCGCTATGTGACACGCTCGATGGCACAGCTGCCTGTGACCAAAGTGACGAGAGGATAATGGAGATTTTGAATCTCTGCGCACACTTTTGGACACTGGACACTTGTGGATTGTGTGAGGCCCACTGATATCTGAGCGCTATGTGACACGCTCGATGGCACAGCTGCCCGTGACCAAAGTGACAAGAGGATAATGGAGATTTTGAATCTCTGCGCACACTTTTGGACACTGGACACTTGTGGATTGTGTGAGGCCCACTGATATCTGAGCGCTATGTGACACGCTCGATGGCACAGCTGCCTGTGACAAAAGTGACGAGAGGATAATGGAGATTTTGAATCTCTGCGCACACCTTTGGACACTGGACACTTGTGGATTGTGTGAGGCCCACTGATATCTGAGCGCTATGTGACAGGCTCGATGGCACAGCTGTGACCAAAGTGACGAAAGGATAATGGAGATTTTGAATCTCTGCGCACACTTTTGGACACTGGACACTTGTGGATTGTGTGAGGCCCACTGATATCTGAGCGCTATGCGACAGGCTCGATGGCACAGCTGCGTGTGACAAAAGTGACGAGAGGATAATGGAGATTTTGAATCTCTGCGCACACTTTTGGACACTGGACACTTGTGGATTGTGTGAGGCCCACTGATATCTGAGCGCTATGTGACAGGCTCGATGGCACAGCTGTGACCAAAGTGACGAGAGGATAATGGAGATTTTGAATCTCTGCGCACACTTTTGGACACTGGACACTTGTGGATTGTGTGAGGCCCACTGATATCTGAGCGCTATGTGACACGCTCGATGGCACAGCTGCCTGTGACAAAAGTGACGAGAGGATAATGGAGATTTTGAATCTCTGCGCACACTTTTGGACACTGGACACTTGTGGATTGTGTGAGGCCCACTGATATCTGAGCGCTATGTGACACGCTCGATGGCACAGCTGCCTGTGACCAAAGTGACAAGAGGATAATGGAGATTTTGAATCTCTGCGCACACTTTTGGACACTGGACACTTGTGGATTGTGTGAGGCCCACTGATATCTGAGCGCTATGTGACACGCTCGATGGCACAGCTGCCTGTGACAAAAGTGACGAGAGGATAATGGAGATTTTGAATCTCTGTGCACACTTTTGGACACTGGACACTTGTGGATTGTGTGAGGCCCACTGATATCTGAGCGCTATGTGACAGGCTCGATGGCACAGCTGTGACCAAAGTGACGAGAGGATAATGGAGATTTTGAATCTCTGCGCACACTTTTGGACACTGGACACTTGTGGATTGTGTGAGGCCCACTGATATCTGAGCGCTATGTGACACGCTCGATGGCACAGCTGCCTGTGACCAAAGTGACAAGAGGATAATGGAGATTTTGAATCTCTGCGCACACTTTTGGACACTGGACACTTGTGGATTGTGTGAGGCCCACTGATATCTGAGCGCTATGTGACACGCTCGATGGCACAGCTGCCTGTCACAAAAGTGACGAGAGGATAATGGAGATTTTGAATCTCTGCGCACACTTTTGGACACTGGACACTTGTGGATTGTGTGAGGCCCACTGATATCTGAGCGCTATGTGACAGGCTCGATGGCACAGCTGTGACCAAAGTGACGAAAGGATAATGGAGATTTTGAATCTCTGCGCACACTTTTGGACACTGGACACTTGTGGATTGTGTGAGGCCCACTGATATCTGAGCGCTATGTGACAGGCTCGATGGCACAGCTGCGTGTGACAAAAGTGACGAGAGGATAATGGAGATTTTGAATCTCTGCGCACACTTTTGGACACTGGACACTTGTGGATTGTGTGAGGCCCACTGATATCTGAGCGCTATGTGACAGGCTCGATGGCACAGCTGTGACCAAAGTGACGAGAGGATAATGGAGATTTTGAATCTCTGCGCACACTTTTGGACACTGGACACTTGTGGATTGTGTGAGGCCCACTGATATCTGAGCGCTATGTGACACGCTCGATGGCACAGCTGCCTGTGACAAAAGTGACGAGAGGATAATGGAGATTTTGAATCTCTGCGCACACTTTTGGACACTGGACACTTGTGGATTGTGTGAGGCCCACTGATATCTGAGCGCTATGTGACAGGCTCGATGGCACAGCTGTGACCAAAGTGACGAGAGGATAATGGAGATTTTGAATCTCTGCGCACACTTTTGGACACTGGACACTTGTGGATTGTGTGAGGCCCACTGATATCTGAGCGCTATGTGACACGCTCGATGGCACAGCTGCCTGTGACAAAAGTGACGAGAGGATAATGGAGATTTTGAATCTCTGCGCACACTTTTGGACACTGGACACTTGTGGATTGTGTGAGGCCCACTGATATCTGAGCGCTATGTGACACGCTCGATGGCACAGCTGCCTGTGACAAAAGTGACGAGAGGATAATGAAGATTTTGAATCTCTGTGCACACTTTTGGACACTGGACATTTGTGGATTGTGTGAGGCCCACTGATATCTGAGCGCTATGTGACAGGCTCGATGGCACAGCTGTGACCAAAGTGACGAGAGGATAATGGAGATTTTGAATCTCTGCGCACACTTTTGGACACTGGACACTTGTGGATTGTGTGAGGCCCACTGATATCTGAGCGCAATGTGACACGCTCGATGGCACAGCTGCCTGTGACAAAAGTGACGAGAGGATAATGGAGATTTTGAATCTCTGCGCACACTTTTGGACACTGGACACTTGTGGATTGTGTGAGGCCCACTGATATCTGAGCGCTATGTGACAGGCTCGATGGCACAGCTGTGACCAAAGTGACGAGAGGATAATGGAGATTTTGAATCTCTGCTCACACTTTTGGACACTGGACACTTGTGGATTTTGTGAGGCCCACTGATATCTGAGCGCTATGTGACACGCTCGATGGCACAGCTGCCTGTGACCAAAGTGACGAGAGGATAATGGAGATTTTGAATCTCTGCGCACACTTTTGGACACTGGACACTTGTGGATTGTGTGAGGCCCACTGATATCTGAGCGCTATGTGACACGCTCGATGGCACAGCTGCCTGTGACCAAAGTGACGAGAGGATAATGGAGATTTTGAATCTCTGCGCACACTTTTGGACACTGGACACTTGTGGATTGTGTGAGGCCCACTGATATCTGAGCGCTATGTGACACGCTCGATGGCACAGCTGCCTGTGACCAAAGTGACGAGAGGATAATGGAGATTTTGAATCTCTGCGCACACTTTTGGACACTGGACACTTGTGGATTGTGTGAGGCCCACTGATATCTGAGCGCTATGTGACACGCTCGATGGCACAGCTGCCTGTGACCAAAGTGACGAGAGGATAATGGAGATTTTGAATCTCTGCGCACACTTTTGGACACTGGACACTTGTGGATTGTGTGAGGCCCACTGATATCTGAGCGCTATGTGACAGGCTCGATGGCACAGCTGTGACAAAAGTGACTAGAGGATAAGGGAGATTGGATTGCTTTTAAAAAAGCAGTTTGCGGAGCAGTGGGTAAACAGCAATGCCAGCGTGTCAGGAAGCCTTAAAAGGCAGCCCAACAACCAACACCACTGATACACCACAATATAGCCTCCCCTTGCACTGCACACACAGTGACTTGTGTGTTGTGCAGGCCAAATCGCTAGCAGTAGAAGCAGTTTTTTTGTCTTCTTCCCTGCCTAACGCTCTCCCTACAGAATCAGCAGCAACCTCTCCCTATACTAAGATCGGCAGAAGATGGCGGTCGGCGTGCACGCCCTTTTATACCCCCTTTGACACCCACCAAAGCAAGCCAATCACTTGCATGCCCTTCTGAAAGATGGTGGTGACCCGTGCCTAGGTCATCACGTTGCCCACAGTGTCCGTGGATCCTGATTGGCTGAAAAAGAGCGCAAAACAAACTTTTGAAATGCGACTTTGGCGCGTAAGTCGCCGACCTCGTGGCCGACCTCATCCTAGGGTCGGGTTTCGTTTCATGAAACCCGACTTTGCCAAAAGTCGGCGACTTTTTAATTTTTTCGACCCGTTTCGCTCAACTCTAGACAGGACTTGACCTTATCCCCCTGGATCGTGAGCTTGAGATCCAAAAAGTCCAGTGAGATCTCTGAAAATGTAGAGGTCAGTTTAATGTTTATCAAATTGTTATTCATATCCCCATCAAACTGTTTGCATTCGTCCAGAGTGCCTGTCTAAATAACTAGGACATCATCTATATACCGTCTCCAAGCAAATACCTTTTCAGTGAAAAGTTGATGTCTCGATACCACTAACTCCTCCCACCAGCCCAAAAATAGGTTCACATATGAGGGCGCACATCTTGTCCCCATAGCGGTTCCTGAGATCTGTCTATAAAACTTCCTGTCAAAAGTGAAGTAATTTTTATCTAATATAAAATACAGCAGTTCTAGGATAAATTTATTATGCTCACCATCCATTTTGGGTTGCTTGTCATTTTTATGGGCAATGTTTGTATATCGCGATTCCACATCTAAGACAACCAAGGTGGGATGGGATGGTAAGCTCCTCCAGGAAGGACATAAGATGTGCTGAGTCCCTAACAAAAGAATCCAAAGAAGAGGCTAAAGGTTGAAGAAAGTGATCAATGTAAATGCAAGGTCGCTCCATCAGGCCCCCAATTCCCGACACTGTGTCTACCTGGAGGGTTCGTGGGTGACTTATGCACCTTCGGTAAGAAGTAGAATGTTGGTGTTACCGGATGGTGAGTGGTCAGAAAATCAGCCTCTTTTTTATTTAAGATGTTATTATCAAACGCTCTCCGTATCAGCAGGTCCATCTTGTCCTTAAAGACACTAGTGGGATCTGAAGGTAGAGATAGATAGTGATTAGTGTTATTCAGATGTTTAAACACTTCACTAGTGTACATGTGTTGGGGCCAAAGCACAATATTGCCACCCTTATCAGCTTCTCTTACAATAAATTCATTTTTATCCCGTAACTTCCTAAGGGCCTTTCTTTCCTCAAAATTTAAATTGTTTTGCCTATTTTTATCCAGCCTAAGTTTGTCAATATCTCTACAGATGTTATCGAAAAAAATCTGTACTACCGGAAATAGAGATACTGAGGGTGATGCCTGTGAAGGAAATCTTCTCGTAAATTTTCCACTATCAGAGGGGCATTCATTCTCCTGTAAAAGTTCCAGTAGATCCCGAATACTTGCTTCTCATTATCCGGAAGTGAGTCAACTAGAGATGGCTGATGATACAAAAGTTTAAAAGTAACTTGTCAGCAAAACAAATATAAATCCTTTACCAAAATAAACTTGTTCAAGGTGTTGGTGGGGGCAAAAGTTAGACCTCTAGACAGTACCGAGATTTCAATGTCCGAGAGAATGTAGGAAGAAAGATTCAGAATTTGAAGATTACCTGTAGAGGGTATCTTAGCGATGAGGGGGAGGGGGTTTATCGTCTTCGATTGTACCTGGTTTCCCTCTGATGTAGCGGGGACCAGTTCCTGTAATTTCTGCCTTTTCTCTTCACGGTTGTGCCTTTTCCGTCTCCCCCGCCTCCCCCTTCTATGTCACTTGGTTCTGAGGACAAAAAATACGATAATTCATATCTCGAGGTGGATTCACCAGCACCATGGTTAATATTGGTGTTCTTGGATTCTATCGTGGTATATTGTCTATTACCATAGTGAGTCCATTTAAATGCTTGATTTTTGTTAAAATCTGATAAATCACGAAGAAATTTACTTGTCTACCCATTAATAATTTCCTTCTCAAATTGGTCTAAGATGTTTTTTAATTTTTGAAAAAAAGGGGTGACCAAGGTTTCTGTATCAAATTTCTTAATCTTATCTTCACAATTTTTGATATTTTCTTTGATCTTACTGATGAGAGCTTGATCATGTTCAATGAGCAGATCTATCAAAATTGTAGAGCATTTAAGAAGCCTGGCCTCCCAAGTTTTACGAAATTCCCCTGAGACCTCCCATGCAGGAAAGATCTGGACCCGTAATCCCCTGGATACCAGACCCACCTTTTTATACTCCTGAAGACTCCTCACATTCCACCAAACCCTTGTTAAGGATTTGTGTAAATTGATAGCTTCCAAAGACAATGTCTGAAAATCTGGATTGCTATCACAAGGCTAAGCATTACTGGATGGTCCTGGTTCAAACACACCCTGTGCACATTTACTCCAAGCTGATTCTCTCGCTGAAAAATCCATATTAGAATTAAACAATAATATAGGGTAATTTCCAACTAGAAAGTGTAACAATATGTAACCACAATAAATTGATGTGCCAACACTCCAGAAATAATGGACTATCAGGAGCCCATTAACAACACATGCCATACTAAAACACAAACACGGAGGGCACCATCAAATAGTAATACTTATCAGATGGGATCCAACCACAGTATGTCTTATTTCTGGTTTGGTGGAATGTGAGGAGTCTTCAGGAGTATAAAAAGGTGGGTCAGGTACTTTACAATTTTGATAGATCTGCTCACTGAACATGATCAAGCTCTCCTCAGTAAGATCAAAGAAAATATCAAAAATTGTGAAGATAAGATTAAGAAATTTGACACAGAAACCTTGGTCACCCCTTTTTTTCAAAAATTAAAAAACATCTTAGACCAATTTGAGAAGGAAATTATTAATGGGAAGAAAAGTAAATTTCACCGTGATTTATCAGATTTTAACAAAAATCAAGCATTTAACTGGACTCACCATGATAATAGACGATATACCACGGTAGAATCCAAGAACACCAATATTAACCATGGTGCTGGTGAATCCACCTCGAGATATGAATTATCGTCGAGTGATTTTTTTGTCCTCAGAACCAAGTGACATAGAAGGGGGAGGCGGCGGAGACAGAAAAAGCACAACCGTGAAGAGAAAAGGCAGAAATTACAGGAACTGGTCCCCGCTACATCAGAGGGAAACCAGGTACAATCGGAGACGATAAGCCCCCTCCCCCTCATCACTAAGATACCCTCTACAGGTAATCTTCAAATTCTGAATCTTTCTTCCTACATTCTCTCGGACATTGAAATCTCGGTACTGTCTAGGAGTCTAACTTTTGCCCCCACCAACACCTTAAACTTTTGGTAAAGGATTTATATTTATTTTGCCGACAAATTACTTTTAAACTTTTGTATCATCAGCCATCTCTAGTTTACTCACTTACGGATAATGAGAAGCAAGTATTCTGGGATCTACTGGAACTTTTACAGGAGAATGAATGCCCCTCTGATAGTGGAAAATTTACGAGAAGATCTCCTTCACAGGCATCTCCTTCATTATCTCAATTTCCAGTAGTGCAGATTTTTTTTTATAAAGTTTGTAGAGATATTGACAAACTTAGGCTGGGTAAAAATAGTCAAAACAATTTAAATTTCGAGGAAAGCAAGGCCCTTAGGAAGTCACGGGATAAAAATGTATTTATTGGAAAAGAAGCTGATAAGGGTGGCGATATTGTGCTTTGGCTCCATGACATGTACACTAGTGAAGTGTTTAAACATCTGAATAACACTAATCACTATCTAACGCTACCTTCAGATCCCACTAGTGTCTTTAAGGACAAGATGGACCTGCTGATACGGAGAGCGTTTGATAATAACATCTTAAATAAAAAAGAGGCTGATTTCCTGACCACTCACCATCCGGTAACACCAACGTTCTACATCTTACCAAAGGTACATAAGTCACCCATAGACTCTCCAGGTAGACCCATAGTGTCGGGAATTGGGGTCCTGATGGAGTGACCTTGCATTTACATTGACCACTTTCTTCAACCTTTGGCCTCTTCTTTTGATTCTTTTGTTAGGGACTCAGCACATCTTATGTCCTTCCTGGAGGAACTTACCATCCCAGAGGGCACCACCTTGGTGGGCCTAGATGTGGAATCGCTATATACAAACATTGCCCATAACTATGGAGTAGAAGCTGTCTCCTTCCTCGACAAGCAACCCAAAGTGGATGGTGAGCATAATAAATTTCTCCTAGAACTGCTGTATTTTATATTAGATAAATACTATTTCACTTTTGACAGGAAGTTTTATAGGCAGATCTCAGGAACCGCTATGGGGGCGAGATGTGCGCCCTCATATGCGAACCTATTTTTGGGCTGGTGGGAGGAGTTAGTGGTATCGAGACATCATCTTTTCGCTGAAATGGTATTCGCTTGTAGACAGTATATAGATTATGTCCTAGTTATTTGGACAGGCACTCTGAATGAATGCAGACAGTTTGTTGGGGATCTGAATAACAATTTGTTAAACATTAAACTGACCTCTACATTTTCAGAGACCTCCCTGGACTTTTTGGATCTCAAGCTCACGATCCGGGGGGATAAGGTCAAGTCCTGTCTTTACCGAAAGGAAACTGCTACCAACAGTCTCCTCCATTACGATAGCTTTCACCAAAGACATCTAAGAAATGGAATTGTGGCGCCCCCAGGAGTATGGCCGCCACAGTGGCTTTGCATTCCTCCAGGGAGGGTAATGCCAGGCTTTGAGGCAATGACGGGTCTCTCTCGCAGTCAATCTATGCATGCAACACAGTTCCACTCCAGGCCAGCAGGGGGAGCACTGAACCGGAATTCAGGGGAGGAGTGCTCTCTGAGGGCCAAGAGGAAGGAGTGGGTAGTTAGTCTGCGGAGGGTGAAGTGTGCAAGGAACGCTGAGATAGAGCTGAAAGGAAGAGCTCGTCTCCCGCAAGAGCGCATGAACTGGAGCCTGGTCTCCACGGTTGTACGGACACTGATGGTCCTACAGCAGATACCAGAGGAGTAGAAGGCTGTAAATGCAATACGACCATCTAAGACTTGAGGGCACAACAGCAACACTGATAGTGAGCCGGGACTTAGGAGTGAGATGTCCCTGGAACAGGCTATAGCTGTCTGCCGTACAAGTAGAGTTCTTGGGAACATCTCACAGGAGGAACTTCAGTGTAACTCGGTACTGGAGATCCCTCAAATAAGCGCTTGGAAGGAGACTGCACAGCCCATCTGCTGAGAGAGAATCCCTGAGTTGCTTCCAGGCTAGCCTGCTCCGGTAACATCTGTACTTAGGACCTGGGACTGCATTCATCAAGTAAAGGTACAGAAACTGCACCCCGCTGTGTCCTTGTCTGTTTCCTACCCTGCCGGCACCGCTACATCCCCGTGCCAGCCACATCTACACTGCCGTGGGACTATAGCTTCACCTGTGGGGAGCTTTTACATCTTTGCTGCACCATACCATCAGTCCCAGCGGATCTGCATGCAGCGTCGGCTTAACACCACCCTTGCCGAACACCACAGGTGGCGTCACGAACTATTCATTTAATTCATCACAATCCACCATTGCAATTCCCCTTTTTCTTGGGTGCCCAGGGCCACGGACCGGGTCACCGCTGCTGTGACACATCCCACCGATACCGGCCCGGTACCGAGTACCCCACAGCCTTGGGAGGGTGACCCAAACTGACGTCACGAACAGGATTATGGAGCCCGGTACCCCCCGGGTCCTGTGTGCCATAGACTGTGTTTGTGTAAAAGACTGTGTTGGCGCCATTGCCGCCATTGCCGCGCTACTTGGCGCGCGTGGGAATCAAAAGAGGCAGGCCTTCGTGGGCGGAGCCCCTCCGAGAGCGCAAAGCAGTGAAGTCCCGCACGGGAAGAGGAGAAGCACGCGAGGAGTGGGAGGAGCTGAGGCCTACAGCCTGGAGCATCGGGCCTGCGAAGCGGCCGCCGGTAAGTTCACTCAACCCCCGGCCCTGGCTAACGTTAACTAGGGGGGAAGAGGATGTCTGTGTCCCACAGCAATGTAGCGGCGGCCGCCGCCACCAACCCCTCAGTGCCGCAAGGAATAGCGCCTGCTGCAGCGGTCCCCATAATGCCGCTGTCTATGCCCTACCTTCCGGGAGCAGCCTGGCTACCGCAGTATTCAGGGGAGTCACATACCCTGAGTAAATTCAAAGAGAGACTGTGCAGTTTGTTTGAAGTATACCCCTGTCTGAAAGCCAGAAAGTGCACATCCTTATTGGACAGCTAACGGGTGCAGCACAGAGAGAAGTGAAAGCCTGGCAGGACACTGACAAAGAGACTGTTAAAAAGATTCTAGCCAAGCTGAGAAGCACCTTTGACACTCACACTGCAGCTGAAATCAAGATGCGGTTCGTTAGATGCAAGCCGAGAACGCAGGACAGTATAAGGGACTACGCTCTTGACCTGCAGGAAGCACTGCGAGCAGTTAAGTAAGTTGATCCTGACAGTGTGAAGGAGGAAGATAAACTGTTAAAGGAGCAGTTCATTGAAGGACTCCTATCCAGTACCCATAGAGGACAGTTGCGCATCATAACCCTGCAAAACCCTGATCTGGACTTTGCTGATTTCAAGGACAGGGCTATTCGGGTACTACAGGAGCCAACTGACAGCCATCCAGCGCCCCCTAGGTGCCCAGTGATCACCTACCACCAGGAAGCAACGTCTGTCCCTTCTATCCCTGTGGAGGCTGATGCACAGACTCTGGATAAAGATCCAACTGAAGAGCTGCGTCTTCAGGTCCAGGAGTTGACCAAAGGAACGGCTGCACTTACTAAAACTGTGCAGTCCCTGCAGGTGTCTTCCAAGGAAAAGATCCAGCTGGCTTTCAGTCCAGAGGATGTCCCGTGGCTCCGGAATAGGAGAACCCCGCCACTCCGAGGGAGGAACAACGATCGCTATGACCAGGACGGACGTCCCATCTGTCGTCGCTGTTATAAGGCAGGTCATCTGCAAGATTCTGTCCTTTAAACGAGCAACCCCTGGGGCAGAGGGCCAACCCCCAGGAATAGGATCCCCAGGCCCAAAGAACTGGAGAGCCAAGTATGTTGGAGGGACACCAATCCTCCCTGTGGTGATTGACAGCATCCCAATGAACGCTTTACTGGACACTGGTTCCCAGGTGACCACCATGCCGCACATTCTTTACAAGAGGTATTGGGCTGATTCTGAACTTACCTGTGGCCCAACTGATGAACTGACCGTAGTTGCCAGTAATGGTCAGTCTTTGCCGCAGATTGGATGTAAAGAGATTACTGTTAAAGTGGGTCGGGTAGAGCTAAAATCTCAACGTCTGATAGTTGTGGATATTGATCGACGTGAATGTAATCCCATGATGACTCTTGGTACAAATGTAATTGAAAACTGTCTTTCCGAGGTTATTGTCTTGTTGCAACAGGCGGCTGAGACTGCTGGTTCCAGTGAACAACGAGTCCTGCAGAAGGAGATCAAGGCCCTGATGCAAAGACAGCAGGTGGAATTCTCTGGCGGAGAAATTAGCAGCGTCAGAGTGAGTGATGCTTTCCCCATTGCAATACCCCCCAGATGTGAAATGTTGATTTAGTGTCGGGCAGCCATAGGTCTCAGAGGGAAAGACTACCAGGCATTGTTAGAACCAGTATACTCTGATAGCAGACCCACTGTCCTGACAGCCAGAGGGGTGGTTGATGTACGAAAAGGGAGAGTACCTGTTCGCCTCTTGAATTATGGGGAGGAAGAGGCCACAATACCTCGGTACGCCACAGTTGCTAAGCTTCTCACTGTTAATAACAACTCATTGCAGGCAGCAGAGCCCTTGGTCTCATCCGATCAGGTGGAGGACCATGGCTCTGTGAAGCAGCCAGAGGAGTGGTGCCAGCAACTGCAGGTGGGGACTGACTCTACACCTTCATACCAGAAAAATGGGGTTTTACAGAGTGACACAAGAATATGAGCGGGTATTCAGCAAACACTCACAAGATTTTGGGCAGGCAAAAGGGGTTTAACATCATATCCTCACTGGAGATCATCCACCCATTAAAGAAAGGTACCGGCCTATACCCCCAACACAATACCAATGTGCTAAGAGTATGTTGAGAGAGATGAAGGAAGCTGGGGTTATCAGAGACAATTGTAGCCCCTGGGCAGCTCCCATAGTTTATGTAAAGAAAAAAGATGGTACCATGAGAATGTGTGTTGATTACAGGAAAATTAACAGCATTACACATAAAGATGCCTACCCATTACCTAGAATTGAGGAATCATTAGCTGCACTTAAAACTGCTAACTACTTTTCCACCTTGGATCTCACTAGTGGGTATTGGCCTGAAGGTGAAGCCTTCCAAATGCCACCTCCTGAAGCCCAAGGTACAGTACCTCGGTCATCTGGTGAGTGCAGAAGGTGTGGCATCAGATCCTGACAAGGTCACAGTCATCCGGGACTGGCCAAAACCCAGCAACCTCCATGAAGTACGCCAATTCCTTGGACTGGTAGGCTACTAACCGAAGATTCATCAAAGGCTTTACTGAAATAGCCACCCCTATGCAAAATCTTCTGGTGGGGCAGTCCAAGAAGACCAAACAGAAAAATTCCACCTTAGAATGGACTGAGGAGTTGGAGAAATCCTTCACTCGACTGAAGATGGCTCTCACAGGTGATGAAGTTCTGGCCTACCCAGATTATGACAAACCATTTTTGTTGTACACTGATGCCAGCAACGTGGGACTTGGAGCAGTACTGTCACAGGTAGAGAATGGAAAAGAAAGAGTGATCTCCTACGCCAGCAGGAAGCTGCGTCCCACTGAAAGGAACCCTGACAACTACAGTTCAGTCTAGCTGGAGTTCCTTGCCATAGTCTGGGCTGTGACTGAGAGATTCAAGCATTACCTAGCTTCAGCCAAGTTTACCATCTTCACGGACAACAACCCGTTGACTCACTTGGAAAGCAAAAAACTGAGTGCACTGGAGCAGCGATGGGTGGCTCAGCAGTCTAACTATGAATTTACCATCAAGTACCGAGCAGGGCACAAGAATGCCAATGCTGATGCGCTGTCCAGAATGCCTAATCTGCCAGATCTGGTAGATCTTTACAATCACATTCCTGTGAACTCAGCCAACTGTACCCCAGCCTACCTAATGAGAGCAAGACCTGCTAAACTGCCTATTGCTTTGGACATGGGAGTCCTTACGCCTGAAGTGACATCACCAGATGCTGACTGGGATACAGAAAAACAACAACAGTACAGAAGAGTTCAAGAATGCATGGAAAAGAGTCTAGCTCAGGCAAGACAAAAGCAGGAGAAGCTTTACAATCAAAATGTGCCTGCAGTTCCCTAGTCACCAGGAGAACAAGTCCTCAAGAGGAAAAGAAGACTGCATAAATTGGATGACCAATGGGAAGCTGAACCTTATACCATTCTGCCCTCAAACTTTGACAATACCAAGGTGTGCCTTATTAGCAAAGATGGAGGAGAAACCTCAGCAGCCATATCAAGAGATCATCTGAAGCTATGTCCTTTTTAGGAGTCAGATTTCTGCCCTTACTATGCAGGAATCTAGACCCTCACATTCTGCAGTCTCCTGCTCTCTGTCCACTGCAGAAGAGATTGCAGAGGGGATTGCTTTGCAGCAACTCTCTCCGGAGGCTAAGTCCTTCATTCCATCCTCTGAGCATGCTCGTAGGACGATCTCCCATTGGAGTTCAGGAGTCAGGTGCTCAGGTCCTGCTCCTGATTCCATTGGTCCAGCTCAGAGTTCTGGAGACTTCTGTAAGGTCCCGTTTGCTATAAAAGGCGTGCATGGCTGTTCCGCCATGCGCTAGTATAGTCATACTTGCTGCTGTGTGTTTGTTGATGGATGCATTATCTGTTTAATGACTCATTTGAAACCCAATTCCTATGATATTATGAATGTGTGAGGGAATGAGTTACAGCCAGTGTTAGCGCCAGCGCCACCACGCCATAGCTTCACAGCAACACCTGCTAGCATCTAACATCGCGCCAGCATTACTGCAGTGTTATATTGCGGCTTCTTCTACGCCACGCTTCTGTAGCAGCCTTTTGTTGTGCGTTGGCAGTAGCAACGCTATTCACACTAACGGTAGGTCTAGGCAGGTGTAGTGCGTCTTCTAAGGCTACTCCGGTGACCTTTTACCAATTGTGTGTCGCTGAGTCCATGTGCTGCCAACCGGCTCAGCGTTGCTTTATTTATTATTTGTTATAGCAGCTCTGTGTCTTCAACAGAGATTGCTTGTGGCATCTGGGTGAAATCAAACCCTGTGCACACTACTGTCATAGTGTTCTGTCATCACCTAGCTGCGGTTTTTCCATCCACTGCACGGTGGACCCCGAGCGGCGAACACACTTTATTTATATTTTTATTTAGTGTGTTCCGCCGTTCCTAACAGTCCTGACCTGTTAAAAGAAAGAATGGAAGAACCAGATAACATCCAACCCAAAGAGGAAGAAGAGAAGGTCAGCACAATACTTGGAGAATTCTCTGCAAATTGGACTAAAGTAAATGATGCTATAGTGGTGCCAGTGTTGACATTTCCCCAATTGGTAGCACAGGAAGATGTGATTCCAGAAAATCCTGAAGATCAGGAAAATCAGGCAGCAGATGCTACACCAGCAGTGGAGACAGAGAACCCTCGCCCTGCCAGTAGTGAATCTGACATGCCCATAGTGACTCTAAGAACACGTAGACATGTACCACCCAGTTCACATACTACACCAGCAGTTAGAACCAGACAATCAGTAAGGGCCATTACAACACCAGTGTTACGCAGATCTACTCATATTACCCAAGGCATACTACCAGGTAGATTCCGCGTATAACTGTCCAATATAAAATAAAGTTAAGTAATATATGGTAACTGTTTACCTGTTTGTGGAAATGTAACTGTTTAAGCTTTTGCACCTACAGGTAATCTGTAAGACTTTCCTTTAAATTTTCCAGCTTTTCCCCTGTTTTATGGACACTGAACCACAGGACTGTGTGTGGTCAAAAACTTTCTTTGTAAATAGTTTACCATTTGTCCAGGAATGGACCATGAACATTGATGGTGGACTAATCATCATAGGACCATTTTTGAAGCACTTGGTTTTTGTAGTTTTTTCCTTTTTACAAATCTTGTACAATTATTATTGTTCACCTTGTTTAACTGTTTATATGTTTTCATGTTTTGTTCTGCCAAGGAGTGCTGACTTGCACTAGGGGGGAATGTGGCGCCCCCAGGAGTATGGCCGCCACAGTGGCTTTGCCTTCCTCCAGGGAGGGTAATGCCAGGCTTGGAGGCAATGACGGGTCTCTCTCGCAGTCAATCTATGCATGCAACACAGTTCCACTCCAGGCCAGCAGGGGGAGCTCTGAACCGGAATTCAGGGGAGGAGTGCTCTCTGAGGGCCAAGAGGAAGGAGTGGGTAGTTAGTCTGCGGAGGGTGACGTGTGCAGATGTGAGCAAGGCGCGCTGAGATAAAGCTGAAAGGAAGAGCTCGTCTCCCGCAAGAGCGCATGAACTGGAGCCTGGTCTCCATGGTTGTACGGACACTGATGGTCCTACAGCAGATACCAGAGGAGTAGAAGGCTGTAAATGCAATACGACCATCTAAGACTTGAGGGCACAACAGCAACACTGATAGTGAGCTGGGACTTAGGAGTGAGAAGTCCCTGGAACAGGCTACAGCTGTCTGCCGTACAAGTAGAGTTCTTGGGAACATCTGACAGGAGGAACTTCAGTGTAACTCGGTACTGGAGATCCCTCAAATAGGCTGTGCAGTCTCCTTCCTAGCGCTTATCTGCTGAGAGAGAATCCCTGCATTGCTTCCAGGCTAGCCTGCTCCGGTACCATCTGTACTCAGGACCCGGGACTGCATTCATCAAGTAAAGGTGCAGAAACTGCACCCCGCTGTGTCCTTGTCTGCTTCCTACCCTGCCGGCACCGCTACATCCCCGTGCCAGCCACATCTACACTGCCCTGGGACTATAGCTTCACCTGTGGGGAGCTTTTACATCTTTGCTGCACCATACCATCAGTCCCAGCGGATCTGCATGCAGCGTTGGCTTAACACCTCCCTTGCTGAACACCACAGGTGGCGTCAAGAACTATTCATTTAATTCATCACAATCCACCATTGCAATTCCCCTTTTTCTTGGGTGCCCAGGGCCATGGACCGGGTCACTGCTACTGTGACACATCCCACCGATACCGGCCCGGTACCGAGTACCCCACAGCCCTGGGACGGCGACCCAGAATCCCTAAAGGTCAGTTTCTAAGACTCCATTGAAACTGTAGCTCTCGTGAGGATTTCCACTCTCTAGCTACGGATCTTACCTCTCGGTTCACAAGTAGAAAGTATCCAAGGAAGGTAGTGTCTAGAGTCTTTCAGTTCGCCAACAATACAGATAGATCCAGCTTACTCCAGAAACGGACACGGGACAAGAGGAGGGATCTTGCTGTAATTACGACCTACAACAATCAGTGGACTGATGTCCATAAAATTCTTTCTAAGAATTGGAATATTCTTTTGAGTGAGCCCAAACTTTCTATTTACAGCTCTTTAACCCCCAAAATGGTGGCCAGGCGCGCACAAAACTTGAAAGATCAGTTGTGCCATTATCAGAGACCCAGGGTACACATGGGGAGGGGCACTAGAATCTATGGAACTTATGCATGCGGCGGATGTAACGTATGCTAGTATATGATCGCACAAGTTGGTTATTCCATCCCCACAGCACAGTCTCCAATAAGACCTAAATTCTTCTTTAATTGCAGGTCTAGAAATTTGGTTTATCTCCTGATCTGTGGGTGCCCGAAACCATATGTGGGTCAAACCACTCAAGAATTAAGAAGACGCACCCAACAGCATTTATCTAATATTTCTACAGCCAAGAAGGAAAGAGAAAAAAATAAAGCAATTTCATCGGTGGCGGCCCATTTTTTGGACACACATAGAAGCAGTACCAAAGGATTAAAGATTATGGGCTTGAAAGCAGTCAACACCAACATCAGGGGAGGAAACACCACCCTCAAATTATTGAAGTGTGAATCCAAATGGATATATGACTTATGCAGCCTTGCCCCGTTGGGCCTAAATGAGGAACTATTATTCTCGGGCTTCTATAAACAATTATAATGGACTGGTGAACTTCTGTCTATTGAAACTGTGCCTTTTGTTTTCTCTGCTCTGTCCACATTTGTGGCAATGTAATTTTGTCTACTTTGTAGAGATTGATACTTCATCTCTAAAAAACCCTCATATGGGCTTAATGGGTTCTTGGTATATTCTAGATTGACCAATATATATTTTGGATTGAGATTATGATAGGTGTTATCTTTTGTAGTTTCCATCTGTGATATGTGCCGGCCAAACAGGTTGGAGGTGCGGCTCACTCTATTTATTCCGCCTTCTTTCGGGTTGAATGGCACCAAATACAGTCCTTTCGCCATTTTTTTTTTCCCTGCACAGGAAGTTGCACTTTCTGGGGATAATTCTCCTTTTATTTATGGGATGGATACAGGGTCTCTTTCCGACCCCTTATACCATGTGGTTGGTTTGGATGGTATCAGCATCGAGATGCCAACTTGTCTTTGGCTCTATGTGTATGTCTATTTGAATGTCTCTGCAGACCCTTATGTATTACCAGCACGCTTGAAGATCTGCATCAAGTTCGTATTGATAACAGGGTGTTGGGGTGTGTATATATATTTTTCCATACAGTTTTTTTAACTGTATGATTTGCAAAAAAAACAAAAAAAAAGGGGGGGAGCTTGTACTCCGTTCTATCTGACCACATTTATGACAACTCAGTTTTCACGTTTTCATTTTCTTTTTCTTTGATCAGCAATATGGGAACATATATGCTGAATATTGTTTTAACATCTTTACATTGTGTGCATACTTTTCTCCATATGGAATTAGAGATATTAAGAATGCCTGCTGCCCATAATAGTCGTTGGTTAAGGTCTTTTTACACCATCTATACTACTTGCTGCATCCTCAAGATATTGATATACTTATTGACATCTGATTGTATTTGTCTTTTCGGTTATATAGTGAAATATGGGTATTCTATAAACATTATCATTGGGACCTCAGCTTTATGGTTCTAATATACTGGAATGTTCCCCTTGGAAACACATTGATTATATACGGATACCACATGAAATTGTATTGTTTTTTCATATTTATTCTATGTGGCGCCTATATTGTATATCTGCATGCGTCTACAAGTCTAAATTATATCTGCAACTATTGGTGTAGCTGGTAATTATACTTATTTGTATGGCACCGCGTAATATTGGTAAAAGGACCTTTTTGAAAAGGTCATGTGACTGTACTGAACGTAGGGACAGGACCTTCCATATTCTACTGCGCAGACGCGGAAGTAAATGTTCGGGGTATTCATGACATCGTTCTCTGACACGCGCTCTGATAATAACTATTTAGCATCTATGGTCTCTATGATACTGATCTTGCACATGCGCTCTTGTGACTTCCGATTCAGCGGTCACACGCCGGGGTTGTGCGTGTTCTCCATGCGGTGAGGGCTGTACTTACACCGTCACTTTTTTCCTACCCCTGATGAAGTCACAACAGTGACGATACGCGTCGGGTTATGGGAGCCGTACCTTCGCCCTCCACGTTGATCTTTGTTTAATGGCAATCTATAATCTGTGAAGCATGTGTTACTTCAGCCGGGCGTTTGGGGTGGTAAAGTATATGAGGAGAGGGTGCTTTATTCTTTGGTTATTTTTTTCAATCTTGTAATCCTCTGCACTTTATATATATTTTTTTCACCCTCATATATAGGATGTTGGCTGGTGCACTAGCCTCTATCCTTTTTTGACTGATATTTGGTGCCATAAATCCCCATAGTGCTTGGGTGTGAATCCTGTTTTGGTTTTTGTACACACCATTTTTTGTTGCAGCATACATGGATGCACTATTCAGTTATTATTAATGTCTTCCTAAATATCATATATTTTAGTACAATCTATAATTCGGAACCGACCCAACACCTTATCATAAGGCTGTTATGTATTATCTATATCTGCTTTGTAGACATGCTGCACATGGGATTTATGAACATCTAGTGGATTACCTATAGGGTATGTTGCTGCTCTCATTTATACAGATATTGGTTAAAAGCTCTGTATATTTTAAATGGTTTTATATTCTTCTGCTTTTTGGTGTTCTGTATTGCCTTTGAAATAAAAATTGTAATTTTTTATGGTGATTCCTGCTTTGTATGTATGTCTTCTTTGCCTCTGGTTTGTGATGTCTGTTGATTCTAAGACATACTGTGGTTGGATCCCATCTGATAAGTATTTCTATTTGATGGTGCCCTCCGTGTTTGTTTTTTAGTACAGCGGAGCAACTTGGATCACTTCCTGCCTGCTGCACATGAGGGCAATCTGGCCAGGGGCCCCCGGAGCCTCGGGCCCAGAGAAACTGGCCAGATTGCCCTCATCATTAGCCGCCCTGCAGGGCCCCTGGAGGTTCTGGGTTCTGGTTTGTGATCCAAGTAGCTCTGCTGCTTGCAAGAGAAAATAGCAGAGCTGCAAGGATTCATCCTGCTTCCTGCCCGCCGCCCGCGCTTCCTGTCTCTGACACAGACGTCATCATTTAGCGGCTGCTGCTGTGCCAGAGCGAGGAAGCGTGATCGATGCTGCGGACAGGTGAGAGGTGCTGCTGTGTGTGTGTCTCTGTGTGTGTATGTATGTGTGTATGTGTGTGTAGGTGGAGCATGGCCCTGGAGGAGAAGGCAATGATATGATGGGTACATGGGGAGAAGGCCGTGATGGGGAGTGAGGGCCATGATGGGGGTGATGGGGAGAAGGCAATGATGGGGTGATGGGTAGAGAAGGCCATGATAGGGTGATGGGAGAAGGCCGTGATGGGGTGATGGGGAGCAGGCCATGATGGGGGTGATGGGGAGAAGGCCATGATGGGGAGAAGGCCATGATGGGGGTGAAAGAGAAGGCCATGATGGGGGTGATAGAGAAGGCCATGATGGGGTGATGGAGAAGGCAATGATCGGGGTGATGTGGAGAAGGTAATAATAGGGGTAATGGGGAGAAGGCAATGATGGGAGTGATGGTGATAAGGCAATGATGGGAGTGATGGTAATAAGGCAATGATGGGAGTGATGGTGATAAGGCAATTATGGGAGTGATGGGGAGAAGGCAATGATGGGATGATGGATGAAGGCCATGATGGGGTGATTGTAAGAAAGTCATGATGGGGGTGATGGAGAAGGCCATGATGGGGTGATGGAGAAGGCAGTGATGGGGTAATGGAGAGGGAAATGATGGGGTAGTGGGGGAAAAAGAAATGATGATGGGGTGCTGGGGGAGAATGCAATGATGGTGGTGGTGGAAAGGACAATAATAGGGGTGGTGGAGGAGGAGGAAATGATGAAGGTGGTGGAATGGGCAATGATGGGAGTGGTGGTGGAGAAAGTAAAGATAGTGGTGGGGGAGAAGAAAATGATGGAGGTGGTGAAGAGGGAAATGATGGGGTGGGGAAGAGGACAATAATGGGATGCGAGGGGAGGAGGACAATGAGTGGTGTGGGGGATTGGGATGGGAGGAAGGGGGACTTATATTGGCCTTAGGAACAGGGGGAGGTGGAGGAAGACATTATCTCTTATTATGTCTAACACAGTCCCTTAGTATATAGTGTACTCACTTATTATGTTATTATTATAACTGTTTGACTGCGCTCCTACTTGTATATGTTTGAGGAAAAGGTGTGTGTAAATGGGTGTGGCTTTAAAAATGGGTATGGTTTTAAAAATGGGTGTGGCTTTCCTACACACAAACACAGAACCTGTTGTTAAAAATTTGAATCCCACCCCTGACCTTCTGTGATAGCCTCTTTCTCCATCTTCACTCTGTTCTGCGGATTCTATGCTTAGTCGACCTCTGCCATCATAGCGCATGTTGTGATGGCATGAGTCTCATGACGTGATAGTGTCATTTTTAACATATTCTTTTTATATGGATCTAATAAAGTTAATGGTTTTATGGACTTTCTGGATGCTGTATTTTTTTCTACCTGATTGCATTTTCCCTAAGGCAATACAGGTCTCCGGGCTTTGGATCTTCAAGTGGGTGAGTTGACTTCCTTTTCTATTTTTTATGGAAACATATAGGTCTGCAAGAAGGCTGTAAAATCAAGTCCAGAATAGGGAACCTTTAATTCTTAGATATTAGTAAGTGCCACAAAATCATGTCCATAATCTAATATATAAAGCTCAATGTGGGTGTGTATGTATGTGTGTATGTCGGGGATTGGCATCCGCACCGTCGCAGCTACAGCCACAAAATTTGGCAGAGTCACACGTCTGGACCCTGAGAGCGTCATAGGCTATGTTGTGAGGCAAAATTTTAACCCCGCGCATTCCAATTCACCAAACAATTTTGCCCCTATCTACATACTGGGGAAAAAGTGAAAAGAAAAGTGTTGGAGGCAAATTGACAGCTGCCCGATGTGAACAAGGGGGACTTATAGAATGAGAGCGATGGTGCCAAAAACTATATACCGTACAGTTGCTAAGGTGGGGCCCTGACATGGGATACTCACCACACACGGGGATATGAACACACACACAAAATGCGCCACACACTACCACGTGCTTCAAAACATATACCACCCTCAGCACACATTTCACCACACATACACCAACCTCGCCACGTAAAAGTCGAAACACAAAATCGCCACTCAAAACTTGCCACGCTGTCCCAGAGCTGTTTAAAAGATGAAAAATGAGCTGTGATTGGTTGCTATCAACAACAGTTGTCTTTGTAGACAGTTGTGGTAACTGAGGCCTAATATTCTTATCATTTCTATGGTGTTATCGTCCTTCTGCAAAGCTGGAAATAACACAATTTATTACCGTGTCAACACAGACCACCCTCTGACACAGACTGCAGGGGGAGCCCAGTATCACACAGGATAGGATTAGATACATGGCTCAGCAGTCAGTATCACACAGGATAGGATTATATACATGGCTCAGCAGTCAGTATCACACAGGATAGGATTAGATACACAGCTCAGCAGACAGTATCACACAGGATAGGATTAGATGCACAGCTCAGCAAACGGTATCACACAGGATAAGATTAGATACACGGCTCAGCAGTCAGTATCACACAGGAGAGGATTAGACGCAAGGCTCACCAGTCAGTATCACACAGGAGAGGATTAGACGCAAGGCTCAGCAGTCAGTATCACACAAGATAGGATTAGATACACGGCTCAGCAGTCAGTATCACACAGGATAGGATTAGATACGCAGCTCAGCACACAGTATCACACAGAATAGGATTAGATACACGGCTCAGCAGTCAGTATCACACAGGATAGGATTTGATGCACGGTTTTTATGTGCAATATAATCATTATAATTTGTTATAACTAACCCCAGTTGGTTACTATGCCCAGGCAACGCCGGTCTCTTCAGCTAGTGGATTCATAAAAATAAAGATAAAGTGGACAACCCCTTTAAGCTGCCATGTGATAATTTAGTAGAGTGGCTCTGCAGTTACCTAGTAAATTATATTCCTATTCCAACAACGAGACGACTTTCATAAATTAATTTGATAATATTTGTATAAGAATAATAATGAGATGAATGGTAAATGAGGTCAGGGGTCTTCTTGTCTGAAATGATCTTTTAGAAGTTCAGATATTTCCACTGCTAATTAATACAAAAAGTTTTCTTTTGTTAGTATAATCAGTGAAATAATGCAGTTGTAATACGACATAAGCTCAAGACGTTATAACCGCCAGAATGGTCCTTCTTATAATTATTTCTAATAGCCATTCCTGTCTCAGGGGCTGCTATTTTACTAAACACATTTTACCTAATACTTTTTTTCTCATTACAATTTAACATTTTAAATTAAAACTAGTTTTGAGAGGATTTTGCTTCTAGACTTTCTGTACAGAACGAAAAGGCCGGGATCACACATGCGAGGAATACGGCCGAATCTCGCATGTTAATACCCAGCGCTGCCGCCGGCACTCAGGAGCTAAGCCTGTGGCTCCATGTGTTGCTATGCGGCTCCGATCTGAGTGCTGGCAGCAGTGCCAGTTATTAAAGGGAAACTGTCACTTGAAGTTGGCGGCCTATGTAAATGGCCTGTGTCTGGTTCGATGGGCGGTGTTTCTTCTTCTTTCTCCACCCCATCCGTGGCCCCCCGTTCGCAATCTTTGCTGGTATTGAGAAGTTCAACTCCATAGTTCATGTGTGCGCAAAGCAATCTTTCACTGTGTTCCGGGACATAGTGTACCGGCGCATGCGCAGTAATGTTTTTAGGTTTTGCACGCAGTTGGGCAAAGCATACTGCGTGTGCGCGAAGCAAGATTCTCCACAGACATGATAAGTGACTACCCATATGTTATTTGGTTTATTCAAGTGCACATTCTCCCCTATTGGGATTGGCTGTGATCATGCTTTGGCAGCATATCTTGGGTCACATGTTTTCATGATGTGGGTATCATTTTTAACTGTTGTATTTTCTGGGTATCTGCACTAGCTCTAAGGCATTCTGATCCTTTCATCCCTGCACTATTTGAATATTATTTTCCTCTCTATTGTACCAGGGATCGATAGGGGAGCGAGGGATAGCCTTCGTTGAGTGGGGGTGCCAATATTGTACTTATAGGGTGCCAACCTCCACGGCTAGGAAGGTATCAGTTGAGGCCTTATCCTAGGGCTGTGCAGCACTCTAGATTAGGGTTTTTTTTTGTATATTATTGGCATTGGCTATCTTTTTCACTGGGAAGGTGTTTTTTAACATTTATCCAAATAAATTGTCTTTTAAAGGGGACTTAAATGTTCACATAACGTGACCTATTAGAGCCAATGTTTCACCCACTATCCAGAAACCACCATATTGGACTTTTCACATTAGAAATATAAGGGTGGACAATCGAACTGGTAAATTTGGAGAAAAAAAGTGTCAAAAGGACTTGACGTTGGTCGTGTCGAGTTGCCACCAGACAGGCGTGGGAACAAATCTCACCCTGTCACCAAACCTCCTCCCGCATCACCTCCAATAATCCCCACCACAGAACACGGAGACTCGAAATTTCTTTTGGAATGTTATGGCCACAGCAGCCTTTATTATAAACACCAAAAACACAAACAGTGAATCATAAATCACATTAACAATAACATGAACCTGAGAAGGAGTCCTTGAAGCCCCAAGATCTTGGTGAATAACCCCAAAAATTGCTGTGGACAAAAACCCCTCATGATTGCTCCCAGCCGATACCCCACTGACTCGGGAGCACCAACACCGATATATCTTGTCCACTAAGCTACTCGGGGATCCGCCACTTCGGCCGGAAACTCCCCCACCACCTTTCACCAGATCCCCCCCAAGATACCTGTTTAAACGAAGGAGACCCTAGACACTGAGTCTCCAAACCCAATTTTTACCGACTTCAAGGACTCCCCCCCCCTCTCAAAACCACCATGACCCAAAAGAAAATATAACCAACAGCACACCAAGAACACAAAGGGAGGGAGGGCGGGACTTCCTCTTGTGGGGGGCCAGATCCAAAGAGGAAGGGGACACCCACACCCCTCCTCTATATACTCCCCCAACTCCAGGGTACTCCCCCTGGTAGCCGACCACCCCCCCGTCATGCTGGCCTCCGCCTATGCCTCCTTGGGGGGGAAGGGGAGGCTCAGCTCCGGCCAATTCTGGAAGATCTGTCTATAGGAAACAATAAGCTTCAAGTGATCAGTTTTCAGGAAGTTACAGCCGTGACCTATTACAGCCAATGTTTGATCCACTATCCAGAAACCACCATATTGGACTTTTTACTTTAGAAATAGTTGTGCATTTTTCTTCTTCAAGTACAACTTGTACAGATAAAAAGTTTAACTGAGATCTTTACATCAATTTTCCTTCTTTTACCATACCGTAAATGTCAGTGATTCAATGGGAAAAATTGCTTTTCACTCATCAAAAAAGGTCAATGTGTTTTGTTTTTATGAAATAAATTGCAACTGAAAGTCATCTTCACTAACAAAAAAAGTTTCATATCTTTCTCCATGTTTATCTCCATGTTTAGTTTTCACTGGAGGTTGCGACAACAGGAGGAAATCACAAAATGTTGTTATTGCTTTTGCTCCTACTTTCGTTGTTGTAATATGTTATAGCTCGTGTATTATTTCTCGCCTTTTCTACGTGGAAATACTCAAACTGATTTTCTAGTGTTTGGCATTTTACTGCTTTAAGATTGAAGAAACATAGCAAGAAATGTTGTGTGACCTGCAATTTCTGCAAATTTTGGATAAAATGGAATATTTTAGAAGCCATTCGAGGACAAGCCGTGAAAACTGTATTAACGGCACAGCTGCTAAATGGTTTTCTCAATAGCTGAAAAATATTACAGTAAACTTTACAACTAGTGATGAGTGAACCTGAACTGTAAGGTACATGATTCGTGCAGGACTCTTAGCCACCCAAACACTGACTTTTTCATCTGAAGTCCGTCACAATGTTTGGGTTCACCAGGCAAATAAAGCTCTTTGAAAGGCTGCTGCACAGCCAGTCAACAAACTTTTAGGCTGTGGGCACTTTCGGAGCCATCACAGCCAAGCCAAGTACTGGTATAGCTGTGATTGGCAGGTGTACCATGTGTCCCTGAAGGTATAAAGGCCGGGTCATGGGTTGTGCAGCCATTCTGTTCCTCGTGCACTGTCAGTGGGGTTTTCTATGCCATATCAGCTCTGTGTTGTATGTCATATAAGCCTCAAGCTCTGTGCTTGAAAAGTCTGTTCCTGTATGCCATACCAGCTTTGTGGAGCCTGCCCTAAAAGCCTGTTGCTCTGAGGCAAAAAATACTATTGCTCTATGCCATATAAACCTTTTTCTCTGTGGCAAACAATCCCATTGCTATATTGCATAAAAATCTTGTTCTCTGGCAAAAAAAAAATCATATTGCTCTGTTGCATAAAAACCTTGTTTTCTGTGGCAAAAAAATCCTATTGCTCTGTGCCATATAAACCTTATACTCAGAGGCAAAAAATGAAAAATGTGCCGTATTTTTCAGATTATAAGATGCACTTTTTCCCCCAAAATTTTGGGGGAAAATGGGGGTGCATCTTATAATGCATATATACCTTACCGATATTGTTGCTGCAGACCACAGGCTTGGATGACGAGGTGTCTGGCAGTGCTGCTGGTGCCCAGCGGTGCTATGGGGGTGTCTGGAGCTGTGGGGTTGCCCGGTGCTGCTGCCCGGTGCTGCTGCGGGTGTCACTGAAATCTCATCTCTCGAGATCTCCATCTGCCCATGCGCCGCCCCTGGCGGCCATTTTCCTGGAGTCCACTGCACAGGAAACCATGGAACTGTCGGGGCTCTGGCCTTTCACAAAATGTCGGCAGAACTCCGGCAGCTCCAGAGACACCCACAGCAGCACCGGGCAGCAGCACCGGACACACCCGTAACAGCGCTGGGCACCGGCAGCATCGGAGACATCCGCAGCAGCACCGCCGGATATCCCCGTAACACCGCCGGGCACCTGAGACACCCGCAGCAGCACCGGGCAGCAGCACCGGACACAGCAGCACCAGACACCCGTAGCGGGTGCTATACATATTGTTTAAGCCTTTACATCCCTGCGTGGAGTATTCCCCTGTAAATAAACCTGGTAACCCTTGCTCTGCCTGCATACCATCAATGCATCCTGCGTTCCTGCTAGTATCTTACACAGGCAACAGGACGTTTGGCGTTATTTAGAAGGCCCCAGTACCAGAGAATGAGGATCTTAGTCAACGTTCTTCTACCTCACCCCCTTTCAAATCATCCAAGCCGTCTGAGCCACAAGTCATGCAGCAGTCTGTTTTGCTGTTTGATGAGTCCGCTGCCTAGGGTTCTGTGGCCCATCCACCTAGCCCTGCCCAAGAAATAGCAATGACTGAGTGCACTGATGCCCAACCACTCATTCTGTCACATAATGATTACATGGGAGGGGCAGTGCACATGGTCAGTGTACCACCGTAGCATATCTCTGGAGATATAAAAACACAGTTGCCATCTGCTGACACTTTTTGTAATGTTTCGACCATCAAGGAGGGCACATGGATTGAAGGGCGTCATAGTGACGTGTGCAGTTTGGAGGAAGAGGAAGTGGTCCCGTTTTGTGATCAGCACAACGGAAAAGCACAGCAGCCGTCCAAAAAACAGTATGTTGTCTGCTACTGACCAACATGCCACGGAAATGAGCTCAAAGTAGCTCCCTGGTGTGGGACTTCTTCATGTGAAGACAAGTGGCAGGTCAGTTGCATACTGTGCCATCAGAGCCTCAAGCGAGGTGTAAATATTCTTAACCTGAGCACCACCGGCATGATCAATCATCTCAAATCCAAGCTCCAGATGTACTGCTCTTTATTGAAAGGAAAAGTGCTACCATTACTCCATGTCCTTGCTAGGCGTGCACTTTTCCAACATGACAATGATACAATGATCGAAAATGCACAACTAAAGCCACTGTAGCATTTCTGGAGAAGAACAGGGTGAAAATGATTCAATTCATATGTATACAGTTGTGCTCAAAAGTTTACATACCCTTGCAGAATTTTTGCTTTCTTGGCCTTTTTTTCAGAGAATATATATGATAACAACAAAACTTTTTCTCCATTCATGGTTAGTGGTTGGGTGAGGCCATTTATTGTCAAACTACTCTGTTTTCTCTTTTTAAATCATAATTACAATACAAAACATCCAAATGACCCTGATCAAAGTTCACGTACCCCATTTCTTAATACCTTGTATTGCCCGCTCTAACATCAATGACAGCTTGAAGTCTTTTGTGGTAGTTGTGGATGAGGTTCTTTATTTTCTCAGATGGTAAAGCTGCCCACTCTTCTTGGCAAAAAGCCTCCAGTTCCTGTAAATTCCTGGGCTGTTTAGCATGAACTGCATGCTTGAGATCTCCTCGGAGTGGCTCAATAATATTGAGGTCAGGAGACTGAGATGGCCACTCCAGAACCTTCAATTTGTTCTGCTGTAGCCAATGAGAGGTCGTCCCATGTGCAGCTTCTGGGCTGATGATTGCAAATTTACCTCCAGTATTTGCTGATAATGTGCTGTATTAATCTTTCCTTCAACTTTTACCAAGTTTCCTGTGCCTTTGTAGCTCACACATCCCCAAAACATCAGCGATCCACCGCCGTACTTTATAGTGGGAACGGTGCTTCTTTCATCATAGGCTTTATTGACCACTCTCCAAGTGTAACATTTATGGTTGTGGCCAAAAACTTAAATTTTGGTCTCATTACTCCAAATTACCTTGTTCCAGAAGTTTTGAGGCTTGTCTCTGTGCTGTTTTGCATATTGTAGGTGAGATACTTTGTGGCATTTGCACAGTAATGGCTTTCTTCTAGTGACTAGACCATGCAGTCCATTTTTCTTCAAGTGCCTCCTTATTGTGCATCTTAAAACATCCACACCGCTAGTTTTCAGAGAGTCCAGTATTTTAGCTGATGTTATTTGTGGGTTTTCCTTTGCATCATGAAAAAATTTTTTGGCAGTTGTGGATGAAACATTTGTTGGTCTACCTGACCGTGGTTTTGTTTCTACAGAGCCCCTGATTTTCCATTTGTTAATCACAGTTTGAACACTGCTGACAGGCATTATCAATTTCTTAGATATCTTTTTGTATGCCTTTCCTGTTTTATACAGTTCAACTACCTTTTCCCGTAGATCTGTCGACAATTCTTATGCTTTCCCCATGACTCACAATCGAGAAACTTCAGTGGCTGAATGAAACATGCAAGAGTCTGTCTGGATCCGAGAAACTCACTCGGCTTTTATGCACACACAATCATTACAAGCAACAGGTCACAGGTGAGGATATTACCTTTAGTACCCAGTCAAACCCATTTGTGTCAACTTCTGTGCATGTTATCAGGACAAAATCATCAGGGTGTGTGAACTTTTGATCAGGGTCATTTGGATGTTTTGGGTTGTCATTATGATTTAAAAATAGAAAACACAGTAGTTTGACAACAAATGGCTTCACCCAACCACTAACCATGAGTGGAGGTAAAGTTTTGGTGTTACCATTCATATTTTCCCTATACATATACAGTGTCTTGAAAAGTTTCATGCCCATGAGCTTTGCCACATATTTTCATGTTACAGCCAGAAATGTATATGTGTTTTTTTTTAATTTGGATTTTTTTGTGATATTATAGTAACACAAAGTAGCAAGCATTTGTAAAGTGTAAAGCAAATTATACTTATTTTTCTAAGTATTTTAAAAATATAAATTGTGCTCAGCCCGCCTGAATAATTATACATGTTCCGATGCTCAGTTGCAATCATGTAATCATATAATTTCTTCCTTGCTTCCTTTCTACTTTTCCTTCCTTTATTTTATTACATCTTTACTTCCTTCTCCATTTTATTTCTAAATTTACTGTTTTTTTGTTCTTAAGTTATTTTATTTTACTTCTTTCTTAATTACCTTCTTTATTTTGCTTTTTACTATTCCTTGTATTTCATGCTTCCTTCTCTAATTCTATCTTTACTTTCTTCTTAACTACCTTATTTTTCTACGCTTTCCCTTCCTTTCTTTTGTCAATTCTTTAATTCGTTACTTGCCTCCTTGCTTTGCTTTTTGCATCCCATTATTTCTTCTTTCATTTTTTGCTTCCTTCCTTTACTTCTCTTTTTGTTTTTTGTCTCTCTCTTGTTTTCTTTTCTTCGGTATCTCTCACTCTCTTTTTCTCTCTCACTTTCTTTTCTTCTGTATCTCTCACTCTCTTTCTCTCTCTCTCGCTCTCTCTTTTTTCCCTTATTGCGCTCTATTTTTCTTTAAGCACTCGAACTGAGAGAAAGCAGAAGGTCAGTGATAACGGGCAATTTGCTCACTAATTTCCTTTTGTCCATACATTTGAGATATTTTTTAAGCCATTACTACTTATTATTATCCCTATTTCCCTTCATTATTTGATACCTATGACCAACTAGTCGCACTGTTTCCATGATGAACAAAGATGCTAATTATGATAGTTGCAAACAACGATCTGATTATAAATATTTGTGTCGGATTTTGACCTTTAGATGGAGAACAGTGTGAGACTATTGTGTCTTAGTGCTGCGTTAATAAACAACTGTATCTGTTCTACAAAGATATACATAGAAAAGACTTCACCTTGTATATGTGCATTTTTGGATAGATACAGGGCCATATATTAAAAATACCATGGTCTCCCTGATTAGTTCCATCCAGTGTTGTAGACATCTTATGACATTCAGACTTGGACTTTGTTGTCCCAATCCTTTTAAGACATGGCATGTCCTTTTCTTTTCATGGCACATGGATATCTTGAAATTCACCCCATCTTCTTGGCCCCGTATACTTCCATCAGATATCTTTTATGTGCAGCTGCCCGTGAGTGGTCATAGGAGCAAGTAATCTATACATAGAGTTGTTCTTGCCAAACCACATGTGTCAAGTCGTGATTGGTTCAATTAATGGTCAGAACTTGGTCCCAAAGTAGATACCTTGTCCTCTCGTAGGCCAACCTTCCTTACGTCCTAGAAAGTCATGTGCTACTGCGTTTGACTTCTTAAAAGGTTGTCAACCTATTTTTTTCATCTTACCTCTTAAACCCTAACTAGTCCTTAATTCCTGTTCTTGGAGAAGTTATCACATGAACGCTGCAGCCAATCAGTAGACTTAACAGTGTCACTTCATTGCCACCGGCACCACAGATTGCCTTCCCAAAAAGAAGAGGAAGCAAAAAAAAGTCTCCTTCAGCAGGAATGACACATTACCAGTGCAGCTAATCCATATCAGTACCCATTGTAGAAAAAAATGAGGAGACAGATGGGGGACACCGACAGTGGTCTGGAAAAAGTGGGGTTTGACTGTGCCTAATGTTGCTGAATTGCAATACTAGACACATCCTATTAACAAGTTTGGCAATTTTTCTAGAATAATGTGCCTTCTAAAAATCTTACAAAGGACCAAGGGACATTCATTACATGTGGAGGAAAGGTTCTTTACAGTAAGAGCAGTCAGACTGTGGAATGCCGACCACAAGAGGTAGTAATTAGTGTTGAGCATTCCGATACCGCAAGTATCGGGTATCGGCCGATACTTGCTGTATCGGAATTCCGATACCGACTTCCGATATTTTTTCAATATTGGAATTCGGCATCGGAATCGGAAGTTCAGTTGATTGACGGCCTGACGTCATCATGATGCGCGGTGTGTGCGCATCATGATGCGCCGTCATTTCGGGCCTTCCGGGGGTCTCTGCCGGCCTGCCGGGGGGCTGTGCCGGCCTGCCGGGGGGCTGTGTGGACTGCCCGGGGTCTGTACCGGCCTGCCGGGGGGCTGTGCCGGCCTGCCGGTGGTCTGTGCACCCTGTGGGGGTCTGTACCGGCCTGCCGGGGGGCTGTGCCGGCCTGCCGGGGGGCTGTGCTGATGTCCGGGGGTCTGTGCAAGCATCGTCCGATGGGACTACAAGTCCCATCGGGCGATGCCTGCTACCATGACAGTGATTGACACATTAGCCAATGATGGGACAGTAGTAGTCCCATCATCCGGCTAATGTGTTAAATGTTAAAAAAAAAAAAAAAAAAATACTACATACATACTACATGCATGCTACATACATACTACATGCTACATACATACTACATATATACTACATACATACTACATACATGCTACATACATACTACATGCATGCTACATACATACTACATGCTACATACATACTACATGCATGCTACATACATACTACATATATACTACATACATGCTACATACATACTGCATGCTACATACATACTACATACATACTACATACATACTACATGCATGCTACATGCATGCTACATACATACTACATGCTACATACATACCACATACATACTACATACTACATATATACTACATGCATGCTACATACATACTACATGCTACATACATACCACATACATACTACATACATACTACATACATACTACATGCTACATACATACTACATATATACTACATGCATGCTACATACATACTACATGCTACATACATACCACATACATACTACATACATACTACATACATACTACATGCTACATACATACTACATATATACTACATGCATGCTACATACATACTACATGCTACATACATACCACATACATACTACATACATGCTACATATATACTACATGCATGCTACATACATACTACATATATACTACATGCATGCTACATACATACTACATGCTACATGCATGCTACATACATACTACATACATACTACATGCTACATACATACCACATATATACTACATACATACAATACATTCATACAATACATACATAGACATACAGTACATATAACATAGAGTAACATACTTACCAATACTTGTCACATTGTTCCCCGAAGCCATTGTCTTTTCCGGAATAAATATTAACATAACAAACCACAAAAATACTCACCCACGATCCGAAGCAGTCCACGAGTGTGTCCCACGACGATCTTGGGTAGAGAACTGCAGCATCAGATGATGCTGCCGTTCTCTACGGGCTGCAGGAATCCAATGACGGAAGGTAGGTATCCTTCCGCACTGTATTCCTCCGCCACTTAAAAAAAAAAAAGTCCCTAGTCTCACTTTATGCCATTGCTGCGTGGGAATTTCCCACACAGCAATGGCATAAAGTGAGACTAGGGACTTTTTTTTTTTTAAGTGGCGGAGGAATCCAGTGCGGAAGGATACCTACCTTCCGTCATTGGATTCCTGCAGCCAGTAGAGAACGGCAGCATCATCTGATGCTGCAGTTCTCTACCCAAGATCGTCGTGGGACACACTCGTGGACTGCTTCGGATCGTGGGTGAGTATTTTTGTGGTTTGTTATGTTAATATTTATTCCGGAAAAGACAATGGCTTCGGGGAACAATGTGACAAGTATTGGTAAGTATGTTACTCTATGTTATATGTACTGTATGTCTATGTATGTATTGTATGAATGTATTGTATGTATGTAGTATATATGTGGTATGTATGTAGCATGTAGTATGTATGTAGTATGTATGTAGCATGCATGTAGCATGCAGTATGTATGTAGCATGCATGTAGTATATATGTAGTATGTATGTGGTATGTATGTAGCATGTAGTATGTATGTAGCATGCATGTAGTATGTATGTAGCATGCATGTAGTATATATGTAGTATGTATGTAGCATGTAGTATGTAGCATGCATGTAGTATATATGTAGTATGTATGTAGCATGTAGTATGTATGTAGCATGCATGTAGTATATATGTAGTATGTATGTAGCATGTAGTATGTATGTAGCATGCATGTAGTATGTATGTAGCATGCATGTAGTATGTATATGGTATGTATGTAGCATGTAGTATGTATGTAGCATGCATGTAGTATATATGTGTTATGTATGTGGTATGTATGTAGCATGCATGTAGCATGCATGTAGTATGTATGTAGTATGTATGTAGTATATATGTAGTATGTATGTAGCATGTAGTACGTATGTAGTATGTATGTAGCATGCATGTAGCATGCAGTATGTATGTAGCATGCATGTAGTATATATGTAGTATGTATGTAGCATGTAGTATGTAGCATGCATGTAGTATATATGTAGTATGTAGCATGTAGTATGTATGTAGCATGCATGTAGTATATATGTGTTATGTATGTAGCATGTAGCATGCATGTAGCATGCATGTAGTATGTATGTAGTATATATGTGGTATGTATGTAGCATGCAGTATGTATGTAGCATGCATGTAGTATATATGTAGTATGTATGTTGCATGTAGTATTTATGTAGTATGAATGTAGCATGTATGTAGTATGTAGTATGAATGTAGCATGTATGTAGTATGCATGTTGTATGTATGTAGCATGTAATTTTTTTTTTTTTTTTTTACATTTAACACATTAGCCGGATGATGGGACTACTACTGTCCCATCATTGGCTAATGTGTCAATCACTGTCATGGTAGCAGGCATCGCCCGATGGGACTTGTAGTCCCATCGGACGATGCCTGCACAGACCCCCGGAGCCTGCACAGACCACCGGCAGGCCGGCACAGCCCCCCGGCAGGCCGGCACAGCCCCCCGGCAGGCCGGCACAGCCCCCGGAGCCTGCACAGCCCCCCGGCAGGCCGGCACAGCCCCCCGGCAGGCCGGCACAGCCCCCCGGCAGGCCGGCACAGCCCCCCGGAGCCTGCACAGACCACCGGCAGGCCGGCACAGACCACCGGAGCCTGCACAGACCCCCTGGCAGGCCGGCACAGCCCCCCGAAAGGCCCGTACAGACCCCAGAGAGGCTGTACAAGGGCAGGAAAGGGTTTTTCTTATTCCGATACCGGAAGTCCCATAGACTTGAATGGGACTTCCGGTATCGGAATCGGCGATACCGATACTTTTTTTAAAGATCGGCCGATACCATCCGATACGATACTTTGAAGTATCGGACGGTATCGCTCAACTCTAGTAGTAATGGCTGACACTATAACATCATTTATAAAAGACCTGTATGTTTTTTTCTTACAACAAATGGTGTTGTGGGATATAGAAAATCTAGCGATAAAGAATATAGTACTGGTGGAGAAATGCTGGACTTGTTGGACCGATGTCTTATGTCACTATGTAACTATCAGTGAAGCTACACATCATCCATACAAAATAGCTCAACTATAAGCAATATACAAAAAAAAATATTTCGTCGTTATCAGCCTTTAACTGACTGAAAATTACAATTTCCGTACAATGGATTGCGTTAAGGAGCAATATGAAAGCCAAGAGAAGACTTAAACTTTGGGAAATTGTAAACTGCTTTTTTTCAAGTCTCTGGTAAAAAAAAAATCTATTTTCTAAAAAGGAAATTCCCACTGTGTGATCAAATGGACAATAATGACTAGCAAATAGACCGCCTGTCCTGAAATCCATTTTCGCCCATTTCTTAAATGCACCGCTGGTGAGACATGCCCCGCCGACAGCTCTCTGACACAAGCAAGTGCTCGACAAATGGTTTTACCTTTCATTCTGCAGTTTGCCATTTATATTGCTTGTGTACTTCTCAAAGACTTGTTTGCAAAGTGTAAGAGCTCACGGAGTGAGCATTGACCGCGCAGCCGAAAATAATCGCCCCATACATTGTTTTGTACATTCATTATATCACTCAAACACTTCATGGTCTACAAGGTAATTCATATATTCATACGATAAATCCTATCTACACACTTTCCAAAATAGAAAAGCGCTGCACAAAACATACATGTGTTCAAGCACACTTGTCCTTTCACATAAAATCTGGAGAAGACTTTGGTCTTGCTGCCATCATCCTCTACAAGTTAAAATTGTTGCACACGCTAAGCTAATATGTCAAAAAGTGATCCAATTCTTATGCTCTGTAATTTGCCATATACTCTTTTAACTGGACATGGAAGCTATTTTTCCTCACTTCCCAGCATGCACCGTGGCTATCAATGTCCAATGACTTGCCTCCCCAAAAATGTTATGATTGTGTGCAGATTGACTTAAGGAGGAGAAGCATCAAAGGAAAATACCCACCCCCACTTTATGCAGAGAGGCAAAGGCCCACCCCCACTTATTGAAATAATACACAAAACCGCCCGCACTTACTGTAGAAACAAAGACCTGCCCACAATTCTTGTACAAAGACAAAGGCCCATGCCCACTTCCTGTAGTGAGAAAAAACCAAACCCCCACTTCCTGTATAAAGACAAAGGCCCAGCCCCACTTATTGAAAAAATACAAATATCAAGATCCTGACAGCGCCGGCGTACAGCCTCCGCTGAGCAGGGGCTCACCCGCACTGTAGGGACCCCCGCGGATCAGAATAGCCAGAAAGTATAAGTGCACAGGACCTTAGTGATGAAGTTTAGCAAGCCGGCACGGGACCTACGGTCATGTGACTGCAAGGGGGCGGGGATTAGCATCCTGCTTTCAGAGAAGACAGCAAACTCAGAGTCAGGCAAAACGGAGGTCGCTCACAGTATGAACAGCGAGGTACAGGAGGGGTAACCAGATGGGAGGTCAGACAAAACCAAAGGTCATACACAAGAGGGCGACGTGGTACCAAGGGGACGAGCAGAGAGAAGTCGGGTCACAAACAGAGAGTCATACACGAGAGGTAGCGCAGTACAAGAGGGACAGGCAGAACTTGTAACAGGGACAGAACTGAATCAAAACCAAACAAACAAGCAATTTATCAGGCACAAGGCACACATACGCACAAGGTCAACTAACTCAGCCGAGGGCAGGAGTATAACTGACACCGGACATAGGTCCAGTGAGCATTAAATAGCCGCCCTCTGCCAGGGAGAGGCGGAACAATTAACCCCCAATTAGACCAGGATGAGCCAAAGCGAAACCCCGTCCTTGATCATGACAGTACCCTCCTCTCAATGGGGGGCCACTGGACCCCAGGTCTCTCAGGGTACTTGGCGTGAAAGGCCCGGACCAACCGATCCGCATGAACCGATCGATCAGGAACCCACGAGCGTTCTTCAGGACCGTAGCCTTTCCAATGTACCAGATATTGAAGGGCACGACGGACCAACCTGGAGTCGACAATTCATTCCACCTCGTACTCTGACTGCCCGTCTACCAAAACCGGTGTTGGGGAAGCTGATGATCCCTCCCCAGCGGACCTCACACGTTTCAAAATTGCCTTATGAAAAACATTTGGGATCCGCAGAGATGGCGGGAGACGCAACCTAAAAGCCACCGGGTTAACTGCCTCGGTAATTTCATAAGGACCGATAAACTTGGGTCCAAGCTTCGCAGAGGGGACCTTGAGTCTTATATTCTTGGTGGACAACCATACCTTATCCCCAACCTGCAACACCGGTCCCGCGGATCATTTTTTGTCCGCAAAAAATTTAAACTTGTCCTGGGCCTTCATAATATTACTCTGGACCTCTCGCCATACGTCCCCCAACCGCTGGATCGTCTTATCCGCCCCAGGACACCCAGAATGCAAACGGGAAAATTCTCCAAAATGAGGATGAAACCCATAATTGCAAAAAAAGGGAGATGTACCCGTAGACTGGTTAACACGGTTGGTAAATGCAAACTCAGCCACCGGTAACACAGACCGCCAATCATTTTGTCGGTCTGGAGTCAAGCAACGCAGAATTTGCTCCAGAGACTGATTGGTCCGCTCGGTCTGCCCATTAGTCTCTGGATGATAAGCGGATGAAGAGGACAGACCAATACCCAACCTTTTACAAAAAGCCCTCCAAAATCTGGAAACAAATTGCACTCCTCTATCAGATACCACATTCAAGGCTAACCCATGTAACCGCACCACATGCTCAACAAACAATCTGGACAATGTTTCCACATTAGGTAGAGCTGCCAAAGGTACAAAATGTGCCTGCTTACTAAACCTGTCCACCACAACCCAGACGACGGTAATACCCTTGGAGGGGGGAAGGTTGGTGATGAAATCCATGGACAAATGGGTCCATGGTCTCTCAGGAATTGGCAGTGGTACCAATTCCCCGGCCGGTTATGGGGGGTTTTTGCATGGGCACAAACATCACAAGCAGACACATATTCCCCAACATCAGAGGCTAAAGCAGACCACCAGAATACTCTAGCAGTGGCCTTCCGGGTAGCCAAGATCCCTGGATGTCCACCCAGAACTGAGTCATGGAACTCCCGGAGGACCTTAAGGCGAAGCTGAGCTGGCACAAAAAGTTTGTCCACTGGCTTAGCCGGCGGTGCAAGAGACTGGGCTTCCCAAATCTCTCTTTCCAACATATTCGAAATACCTGCCACCTCCACCCCAGGCTGAAGAATGGAGGATGGAGGCTCCGGGGGGGACACCGGATCTAGACTGCGTGACAAGGCATCTGCTCTGACATTTTTAGATCCTGGCCGAAAAGTGATCGAGAAGTTGAATCGGGAAAAAAAAAGTGACCATCTAGCCTGTCTAGGAGTCAACCTCTTAGCTGACTCAATATAAGCTAGGTTTTTGTGGTCCGTAATTATGGCTATAGGACGGACAGCCCCCTCCAAAAATTGCCTCCATTCTTCAAAGGCCAACTTAACGGCCAGAAGTTCTCAATTTCCCACATCATAGTTTCTCTCCACAGGAGAGAATTTCTTTGAGAAAAAGGCGCAAGGTCTTAAAATGGTCAAAGTGGCAGGTCCTTGGGACAACACAACCCCCACCCCCACCTCTGAGGCATCTACCTCAACAATAAATGGTTCAGACGGGTCCGGTTGAACAAGAACCGGGGCCGACATGAAACATGTTTTCAAAAGCTGAAATGCCGCTACCACTGCGGTTGACCAATTCTTGATATCGGCTCCCTTTTGAGTCATGTCTGTGAGGGGTTTAACCACCTTTGAGAACCCCTTTATAAATTTGCGATAGTAATTGGCAAATCCTAGGAAACGCTGCAGAGCCTTCAAATCACAAGGTTGAACCCACTCGACAATGGCCTGCACCTTATTAGGATCCATGCGATACCCTTCAGCAGACACGATGAACCCCAGAAACGACAGTTCCTGAACAAAAAACAAACATTTTTCCAGTTTAGCAAAGAGACAGTTCTCCCGGAGCCTTTGGAGAACTGCCCGAACATGACCAATGTGAGTCTGTTTATCAGGAGAATAGATCAATATATCATCCAAATATACCACCAAAAAATGTCCAATAAAATCAGAGAACACGTGATTTATGAAGTTTTGGAAGACCGCTGGAGCATTGGTCAAGCCAAAAGACATGACCAGATTTTCAAACAACCCTTCAGTAGTGAGAAAAGCGGTTTTCCATTCATCTCTGTCTCGGACTCTGATAAGGTTATTCGCTCCCCGTAGATCTAATTTTGAAAACCACTTAGCTCCGGACAATTGGTTGTATAAATCAGGAATAAGTGGAAGGGGATACGTATTCCTCACAGTTATCTTATTTAACTCACGAAAATCGAGGCATGGGCGTAAACCACCGTCTTTTTTCTTTACAAATAAGAACCCTACCGCCACAGGAGAAACAGAAGGATGAATGTGTCCCTTACGGAGGCTCTCGGAAATATACTCCTTCATCGCAGCCCGTTCTGGACCCGAAAGGTTATACAAGCGGGCCTTGGGCAATTTAGCACCTGGAACCAGGTCAATGGCACAATCAAATGGGCGGTGTGGTGGTAAAACCTCAGCCTCATTTTCGGAGAAAACATCCGTATAGTCTATCAGGCTCTCCGGAATACCCTCCAGACCCACGGACGACACAGACACAGTATCAAGACATTTCTCAGAACAATAGGGACCCCATTTAGCAATGTCCCAACATTCCCAATTAATTACAGGATTATGCAATTGTAACCAGGGGAACCCCAACACCAGTCCCGCTTGCAAGTTGTCCATCACAAAACATGAAATACGTTCCTGGTGCAAGGAACTCACTTTAAGGAGAAACTCTTCAGTACGAAACATAATGTCATTTTTTACCAGTGGTGTTTTGTCAATGGCCACAATGTGAATAGGAGTCTCCAACCTAACTGTCCCTAACTTACACCTGGATACCAAATCAGAGTCAATAAAGTTCAATGCTGATCCGCAATCCACGAAGGCAGAAGTGGATGTGGAGACACTCCCACAACAAAGTTCCACCTGCAACAAAGCAGAAAAAGGTACCTGAGAGCCTGGGTGACCTCCACGACAATCACCCGGGCTCAGTCGCTTGGTTAGTGGATGGGAGGGGCACACCTTTCTCCAATGTCCAGAATCACCACAGTGAAAACAGCCGTGGTCTCCTTTCATTTTACTTGAGGTCGATGGTTCCCATCTCCGCGATCTCCAAAATAGGACTGGGTCCCCTTCGTTGGGAGAATAACGGTCTTTCACTTTGCATCACTCCCCTCGCCCGTAGCCGGCGATCCATTCGGACGGCCAGTGTCATAGCCTCCTCCAGGGAATCAGGCGGAAGGTGGAGAGCCAAGGCATCTTTCAGATATTCAGACAGGCCTCTACGGAACAAACCCCGGAGGGCGGCATCATTCCAACAGACCTCAGCAGCCCAGCATCTGAATTCTGTACAAAACCACTTGGCTGAGTGCTTTCCCTGGCACACACTCATCACCATGTCCTCAGCCATACGCATACGATCAGGCTCATCATACGTAAATATGCCCCAGGGCCTTAAAAAATGCATCTACCATCATACGCTCAGGGGCCGTGGTCGGAAGGGAGAAAACCCAAGCTTGGAGGGCTCCCCTTAACAGAGACATAATGACCCCCACTCTCTGACTTTCATCCCCAGAAGAGTGTGGTCTTAAGGAGAAAAAAAGCTTACAGCCCTCCTTGAAAACTCTGAACTCTTTTTTATTTCCAGAAAAGGTATCTGGTAACTTCACTGGAGACTCAGGGGAAACTAATGTAATATCCCGAGCCCCCGATGAAAAAGCCCCCTGCACAGTGTCAGCGATCAGCTGCTGAGACTGAGCCAGGACTCGTTCTCAAAGGAGTTTCTGAGACATCTGGGTTAGGTGTTTAACCTGCTCAGAAAGAGCGTGCATAGGATCCATCACACACACACAGGTGAATGGAAGCAGAGAAAAAAAAATGGTATCGGTCAGCTATAATATCAAGATCCTGACAGCGCCGGCGTGCAGCCTCCGCTGAGCAGGGACTCACCCGCACTGTAGGGACCCCCGGGAACCAGAATAGCCAGAAAGTATAAGTGCACAGGACCTTAGTGATGACGTTTAGCAAACCGGCACGGGACCTACGGTCATGTGACTGCAAGGGGGCGGGGCCTAGCGTCCTGCTTTCAGAGAAGACAGCAAACTCAGAGTCAGGCAAAACGGAGGTCGTTCACAGTACGGACAGCGAGGTACAGGAGGGGTAACCAGACGGGAAGTCAGACAAAGCCAAAGGTCATACACGAGAGGGCGACGCGGTACCAAGGGGACGAGCAGAGAGAAGTCGGGTCACAAGCAGAGAGTCATACACGAGAGGTAGCACAGTACAAGAGGGACAGGCAAAACTCGTAACAGGGACAGAACCGAATCAAAACCAAACAAGCAAGCAAGATATCAGGCACAAGGCACACATATGCACAAGGTCAAAAAACTCAGCCGAGGGCAGTAGTATAACTGACACCGGACCTAGGTCCAGTGAGCATTAAATAGCCGCCCTCTGCCAGGGAGAGGCGGAACAATTAAACCCCAATCAGACCAGGACGGGCCAAAGCGAAACCCCGTCCTGGATCATGACAACAAAGACCTACCCACACTTACTATAGAAACAAAGACCTGCCAACACTTCCTGTAGAAAGACAAAGGTCCAGCCCTACTTATTGGAAAAATACAAAGACTTGCCTGTACTTACTGTAGAAACAAAGACCTGCCCACACTTCCTGTAGAAAAAAAAAGACCCATCCCCACTTCTTGTAGAAAGAAAAAGACCTGCCTCCACTTCCTGTAGAAAGACAAAGGTCCGGCCCCACTTATGGAAAAAATACAAAAACCCACCCCCACTTACTGTAGAAACAAAGACCTGCCAACACTTCCTGCAGAAAGACAAAGGTCCAGCCCTACTTATTGAAAAAATACAAAGACCTGCCTGTACTTACTGTAGAAACAAAGACCTGCCGACACTTCCTGTAGAAAGACAAAGGTCCAGCCCTACTTATTGAAAAATTACAAAGAACTATCCCCACTTACTGTAGAAGCAAAGTGTCATGATCAAGGATGGAGTTTCGCTTTGCCCCGTCCTGGTCAGACAGGGGGTTAATTGTTTCTGCCTCTCTCTGGCAGAGGGTGGCTATTTAATGCTCACTGGACCTGGGCCCGGTGTCAGTTATACTCCTGCCCTCGGCTGAGTTAAGTGACCTCTTGTATACGTGTGCCTTGTGCCTGATAACTTGCTTGCTTGTTTGGTTGTGATCCGATTCTGTCCCTGTTACGAGTTCTGCCTGATCCTCTTGTACTGCGCTACCTCTCGTGTATGACCCTCTGCTTGTGACTCGATTGCTCTCTGCTCGTCCCTTTGGTACCGCACCGCCCTCTTGTGTATGACCTTTGGCTTCGTCTGACCTCCCATCTGCTTGTCCCTCCTGTACCTCGATCACCCGTATTGTGTATGATCTCTGGTTTGCCTGACTCTGAGTGTTCTTCCATCTTAGCAAGCAGGACGCTAAGCCCCACCCCCTTGTGGTCACATGACCGTAGGTCCCGTGCCTGCTTGCTAATACTTCAGCGTGCAGGTCCTGTGCGTCTGTACTTTCCAGCTGTTACTGTCCCCGGGACCAATACATCACTGGTGAGTCCCTGCTCAGCAGAGGTTGCATGCCGGCGCTGTCAGGATCTTGACATTATAACTGACCATTACCATTTTTTTTTCTCTGCTCCCATTCACCTGTGTGTGTGATGGATCCTATGCACGCTCTTTCTGAGCAGGTTAAACACCTAACTCTGATGTCTCAGAAACTCCTTGGAGAACAGCGAGTCCTGGCTCAGCCTCAGCAGCTGATCGCTGACACTGTGCAGGGGGTGTTTTCATCGGGGACTCGGGATGTTACATTAATTTCCCCAGAGTCTCCTGTTAAGTTGCCAGATACCTTTTCTGGAGATAAAAGGGAATTCAGAGTTTTCAAGGAGGGATGTAAGCTTTTTTTTTCCTTAAGGCCACACTTGTCTGTGAGTGAAAGTCAGAGAGTGGGGGTCATTATATCTCTGTTAAGGGGGGCTCCACAGGCTTTGGATTTCTCCCTTCTGACCACGGTCCCTGAGCATATGACTGTGGATGCATTTTTTGAGTCCCTGGGGCTTATTTATGATGAGCCTGATCGGATACGTATGGCTGAGGACATGGTGATGAGTGTGTGCCAGGGGAAACACTCAGCCGAGTGGTTTTGTTCAGAGTTCAGACGCTGGGCTGCTGAGGTCTGCTGGAATGATGCCACCCTCCGTGGTTTGTTCCGTAGAGGCCTGTCTGAACATCTGAAAGACGCCTTGGCTCTCCACCCTCCGCCTGACTCCCTGGAGGAGGCTATGACACAGGCCGTCCGAATAGATCGCAAGCTACGGGCGAGGGGAGGGATGCAGATTGAGACACCGCTATTCTCCCAACGAAGGGGAGCCAGTCCTACATTGGAGACCATCGACCTCAAAGAGAAAGAAAGAAGAAAACGACTCGTGGGAAAATGCTGTTTTTTCTGTGGCGATTCTAGACATTGGAAAAAGGATTGCCCCTCCTGTCCTCTGACCAACAAGCGACTGAGCCCGGGTGATTGTCGTGGAGGTCACCCAGGCTCTCAGGTACCCTTTTCTGCATTTTCAAAAATTTTGTTGCAAGTGGAACTTTGTTGTGGGAGTGTCTCCACATTCACCTCTGCCTTTGTGGATTGCGGATCGTCATTAAACTTTATTGACTCTGACTTGGTATCCAGGTGTAAGTTAGGGACAGTTAGGTTGGAGACTCCTATTCACATTGTTGCCATTGACAAGACACCACTGGTTAAAAATGACGCTATGGTTCGTACAGAAGAGTTTCTCCTTAAAGTAAGTTCCTTGCACAAGGAACATATTTCATATTTTGTTATGGACAACCTGCCTGCGGGACTGGTGTTGGGGTTCCCCTGGTTACAAGTGCATAATCCAGTGATTAATTGGGAATCTCTGGACATTGTTAAATGGGGTCTCTATTGTTCTGAGAAATGTCTTGTTACTGTGTCTGTGTCGTCCGTGGGTCTGGAAGGTATTCCGGAGTGCCTGAAAGACTATATGGATGTTTTCTCCGAAAAAGAGGCCGAGGTTTTACCGCCACACTGCTCATTTGATTGTGCCATTGACCTGGTTCCAGGTGCTAAATTGCCCAAAGCCCGCTTGTATAACCTTTCAGGTCCAGAACGGGCTGCAATGAAGGAGTATATTTCCGAGAGTCTCCGTAAGGGACACATTCGTCCTTCTGTTTCTCCCGTGGCGGCGGGGTTCTTTTTTGTAAAGAAAAAAGACGGTGGTTTACGCCCATGCCTCAATTTTCGTGAGTTAAATAAGATAACTGTGAGGAATACATATCCCCTTCCACTTATTCCTGATTTATACAACCAATTGTCCAGAGCTAAGTGGTTTTCGAAACTAGATCTACGGGGAGCGTATAACCTTATCAGTAGAGTTGAGCGAAATGGGTCGAAAAAATTCAAAAGTCGCCGACTTTTGGCAAAGTCGGGTTTCATGAAACGAAACCCGACCCTAGGATGAGGTCGGCCACGAGGTCGGCGACTTACGCGCCAAAGTCGCGTTTCAAAAGTTTGTTTTGCGCTCTTTTTCTGCCAATCAGGATCCACGGAGACTGTGGGCAACGTGATGACATAGGCACGGGTCACCACCATCTTTCAGATGGGCATGCAAGTGATTGGCTTGCTTTGGTGGGCGTCACAGGGGGTATAAAAGGGCGTGCACGCCGACCGTCATCTTACTTCTGCCGATCTTAGTATAGGGAGAGGTTGCTGCTGATTCTGTAGGGAGAGCGTTAGGCAGGGAAGAAGACAAAAAAACTGCTTCTGCTGCTAGCGATTTGGCCTGCACAACACACAAGTCACTGTGTGTGCAGTGCAAGGGGAGACTATATTGTGGTGTATCAGTGGTGTTGGTTGTTGGGCTGCCTTTTAAGGCTTCCTGACACGCTGGCATTGCTGTTTACCCACTGCTCCGCAAACTGCTTTTTTAAAAGCAATCCAATCTCCCTTATCCTCTCGTCACTTTGGTCACAGGCAGCTGTGCCATCGAGCGTGTCACATAGCGCTCAGATATCAGTGGGCCACACACAATCCACAAGTGTCCAGTGTCCAAAAGTGTACGCAGAGATTCAAAATCTCCATTATCCTCTCGTCACTTTGGTCACAGGCAGCTGTGCCATCGAGCGTGTCACATAGCGCTCAGATATCAGTGGGCCGCACACAATCCACAAGTGTCCAGTGTCCACAAGTGTACGCAAAGATTCAAAATCTCCATTATCCTCTCGTCACTTTGGTCACAGGCAGCTGTGCCATCGAGCGTGTCACATAGCGCTCAGATATCAGTGGGCCGCACACAATCCACAAGTGTCCACTGTCCAAAAGTGTACGCAGAGATTCAAAATCTCCATTATCCTCTCGTCACTTTGGTCACAGGCAGCTGTGCCATCGAGCGTGTCACATAGCGCTCAGATATCAGTGGGCCGCACACAATCCACAAGTGTCCACTGTCCACAAGTGTACGCAGAGATTCAAAATCTCCATTATCCTCTCGTCACTTTGGTCACAGGCAGCTGTGCCATCGAGCGTGTCACATAGCGCTCAGATATCAGTGGGCCGCACACAATCCACAAGTGTCCAGTGTCCAAAAGTGTACGCAGAGATTCAAAATCTCCATTATCCTCTCGTCACTTTGGTCACAGGCAGCTGTGCCATCGAGCGTGTCACATAGCGCTCAGATATCAGTGGGCCGCACACAATCCACAAGTGTCCACTGTCCAAAAGTGTACGCAGAGATTCAAAATCTCCATTATCCTCTCGTCACTTTGGTCACAGGCAGCTGTGCCATCGAGCGTGTCACATAGCGCTCAGATATCAGTGGGCCGCACACAATCCACAAGTGTCCACTGTCCAAAAGTGTACGCAGAGATTCAAAATCTCCATTATCCTCTCGTCACTTTGGTCACAGGCAGCTGTGCCATCGAGCGTGTCACATAGCACTCAGATATCAGTGGGCCGCACACAATCCACAAGTGTCCACTGTCCACAAGTGTACGCAGAGATTCAAAATCTCCATTATCCTCTCGTCACTTTGGTCACAGGCAGCTGTGCCATCGAGCGTGTCACATAGTGCTCAGATATCAGTGGGCCGCACACAATCCACAAGTGTCCACTGTCCACCAGTGTACGCAGAGATTCAAAATCTCCATTATCCTCTCGTCACTTTGGTCACAGGCAGCTGTGCCATCGAGCGTGTCACATAGCGCTCAGATATCAGTGGGCCGCACACAATCCACAAGTGTCCACTGTCCACAAGTGTACGCAGAGATTCAAAATCTCCATTATCCTCTCGTCACTTTGGTCACAGGCAGCTGTGCCATCGAGCGTGTCACATAGCGCTCAGATATCAGTGGGCCGCACACAATCCACAAGTGTCCAGTGTCCAAAAGTGTACGCAGAGATTCAAAATCTCCATTATCCTCTCGTCACTTTGGTCACAGGCAGCTGTGCCATCGAGCGTGTCACATAGCGCTCAGATATCAGTGGGCCGCACACAATCCACAAGTGTCCACTGTCCAAAAGTGTACGCAGAGATTCAAAATCTCCATTATCCTCTCGTCACTTTGGTCACAGGCAGCTGTGCCATCGAGCGTGTCACATAGCGCTCAGATATCAGTGGGCCGCACACAATCCACAAGTGTCCAGTGTCCAAAAGTGTACGCAGAGATTCAAAATCTCCATTATCCTCTCGTCACTTTGGTCACAGGCAGCTGTGCCATCGAGCGTGTCACATAGCGCTCAGATATCAGTGGGCCGCACACAATCCACAAGTGTCCACTGTCCAAAAGTGTACGCAGAGATTCAAAATCTCCATTATCCTCTCGTCACTTTGGTCACAGGCAGCTGTGCCATCGAGCGTGTCACATAGCGCTCAGATATCAGTGGGCCGCACACAATCCACAAGTGTCCACTGTCCACAAGTGTACGCAGAGATTCAAAATCTCCATTATCCTCTCGTCACTTTGGTCACAGGCAGCTGTGCCATCGAGCGTGTCACATAGCACTCAGATATCAGTGGGCCGCACACAATCCACAAGTGTCCACTGTCCACAAGTGTACGCAGAGATTCAAAATCTCCATTATCCTCTCGTCACTTTGGTCACAGGCAGCTGTGCCATCGAGCGTGTCACATAGTGCTCAGATATCAGTGGGCCGCACACAATCCACAAGTGTCCACTGTCCACCAGTGTACGCAGAGATTCAAAATCTCCATTATCCTCTCGTCACTTTGGTCACAGGCAGCTGTGCCATCGAGCGTGTCACATAGCGCTCAGATATCAGTGGGCCGCACACAATCCACAAGTGTCCACTGTCCACAAGTGTACGCAGAGATTCAAAATCTCCATTATCCTCTCGTCACTTTGGTCACAGGCAGCTGTGCCATCGAGCGTGTCACATAGCGCTCAGATATCAGTGGGCCGCACACAATCCACAAGTGTCCACTGTCCACAAGTGTACGCAGAGATTCAAAATCTCCATTATCCTCTCGTCACTTTGGTCACAGGCAGCTGTGCCATCGAGCGTGTCACATAGCGCTCAGATATCAGTGGGCCGCACACAATCCACAAGTGTCCAGTGTCCAAAAGTGTACGCAGAGATTCAAAATCTCCATTATCCTCTCGTCACTTTGGTCACAGGCAGCTGTGCCATCGAGCGTGTCACATAGCGCTCAGATATCAGTGGGCCGCACACAATCCACAAGTGTCCACTGTCCAAAAGTGTACGCAGAGATTCAAAATCTCCATTATCCTCTCGTCACTTTGGTCACAGGCAGCTGTGCCATCGAGCGTGTCACATAGCGCTCAGATATCAGTGGGCCGCACACAATCCACAAGTGTCCACTGTCCAAAAGTGTACGCAGAGATTCAAAATCTCCATTATCCTCTCGTCACTTTGGTCACAGGCAGCTGTGCCATCGAGCGTGTCACATAGCGCTCAGATATCAGTGGGCCGCACACAATCCACAAGTGTCCAGTGTCCAAAAGTGTACGCAGAGATTCAAAATCTCCATTATCCTCTCGTCACTTTGGTCACAGGCAGCTGTGCCATCGAGCGTGTCACATAGCGCTCAGATATCAGTGGGCCGCACACAATCCACAAGTGTCCACTGTCCAAAAGTGTACGCAGAGATTCAAAATCTCCATTATCCTCTCGTCACTTTGGTCACAGGCAGCTGTGCCATCGAGCGTGTCACATAGCGCTCAGATATCAGTGGGCCGCACACAATCCACAAGTGTCCACTGTCCACAAGTGTACGCAGAGATTCAAAATCTCCATTATCCTCTCGTCACTTTGGTCACAGGCAGCTGTGCCATCGAGCGTGTCACATAGCGCTCAGATATCAGTGGGCCGCACACAATCCACAAGTGTCCACTGTCCACAAGTGTGTGCAGAAATTCTAAAACTCCCCTGTCCTATAGAAACCTTGTACCTTGTTTTACATTACTATATAGTTTGTTGGATTTTGTCTACATTTCTACCAAAAATGAGGAAGGCTGGTGGAAGAGGCCGTGGAATTGGGCGGGGGTTGGCAGCTGGTAATGATGGTGTTGGTGGTGGATCTGATGGTAGTGGCAAGAGCAAAATAGGACCGAATGCAGGAGGTGCTGACCCTGCGTCATCGTCTGGCTACATAAGGCCTCGAACGCTTAGTTTTCTAGGAGTTGGCAAACCGCTTTTAAAGGCAGAGCATCAGGAAAAAGTTTTGTCTTACATTGCTGACTCAGCCTCCAGCTCTATCGCCTCCTCTTCTTCAGTTGTAAAAAGTAAAAGCACTGAGTCGTCATTGGAGGCTCATGTTCATGAACCACACCTTTCCTTGTGTCCTTCACCCCAACCAAGATTGAAGGATGACGCAGGCCATACTACTGATTACTCCATGGAGCTGTTTTCACATACCATGCCTGGATTATCAAGTGAAATGGTGAATTACCCAGGCCAAGATGAATCTGACATGGAGTGCACTGATGCACAGCCGCTGATGGATGATTCTGCTGGTACATTCACTCAGAGCACTACATTGTCCTCGCAGTGTACAGAGCCAGATTTTGACCCTGATGAGACTCAGGTGCCCCTTCCCGCACACTATACCACCATACACGGTGACACAGAGAAAGGTGCACATGACATAGAAGAGGAGGTGATGGATGACCCAGTTGTTGACCCAGATTGGCATCCATTGGGGGAAGAGGGTGCTGCTTCCAATAGCTCAGATGAGGAGCATCCACAGCAGACATCGACATCGCAACAGCTGTTATCTGGCAGGCCCGGAGCACTCCAAAGACAGGTTCCAAACATCAAAAGAGTTGCTGGACAGCTTGTCCAGAGGGTCAAAAGATCACAGCGTGCTAGGCCGCAAAATGTCTGCCAAAGTAGGAAGAGTGCAGTGTGGCAGTTTTTTCAACAAAATCCTCATGATCAGGCCAAGGTTATCTGTAAGAAGTGCGCAAAGACCTTTAGCCGAGGGAAAAATCTGAAAAATTTGAATACCAGTTGCATGCTTAGACATTTAACCAGCATGCACTTGCAAGCGTGGACACAACACCAAACCTCAAGTGCCACATGTGCAACTGATCACAATGAAGGTAGTCAGCAACGCTACATTGTTTCCCCCACTGTAAGCCCACCGGTTAGCACAGCAGCAAATGTTGAGGTGTCGTTGCAAGGCCACAGCAGTCAGGGAATCCCACTGTTATATCAACGAAAGACTGATTCTAGGCCATCAGAAAGAACACCAACTCCATCACCATCATCAACCCTCTCTCAGTCCGCCCTGTCCACCGCTACTTCCACCATATGCAGCTCTCAAGTCCAGCTCACCCTCCCAGACACTATGAGTAGGTCAAGAAAGTACTCAGTCTCTCATCCGCGTACACTGGGTTTGAACGCCCACATTGCCAAACTAATCTCGTTTGAGATGATGCCCTTTCGGTTGGTGGAAAGCACAGCTTTCCGCGAACTCATGGCCTATGCAGTACCACGCTATGACCTACCCAGTCGCCACTTCTCTCGCAAAGCCATCCCAGCCCTCCACCATCATGTGAAAGACCGCATTGTCCATGCACTCAAGCAGTCAGTGAGCGGAAAGGTGCACCTCACAACTGATGCATGGTCCAGTCGGCATGGCCAGGGCCATTACGTGTCCATCACTGCGCACTGGGTTAATGTGGTGGATGCAGGGTCCACAGGGGACAGCGGTGGTGGGACAGTGCTGCCTAGCCCACGGTATAGGAAACAGTTGGCTGTAGGCGTTCGACCCTCCTCCTCCTCCTCCTCCTCCAGAAACGACAGCTCGTCCACAGAGCGCAGTCGTACGAGCACTCCATCTGCAGCTGCCACTGTTGCACACGATGTGTCCCCCTATCGAGCAGCTAGTGGAAAGCGTCAGCAGGCTGTGTTGCAGATGATGTGTTTGGGCGACAGACACACCGCCGAGGTGCTGGCCGAGTACTTGGAGCGACAAACTGAGTCATGGCTGGGCAGTGTACATCTTGAGGCAGGCAAGGTAGTTAGTGATAACGGCCGTAATTTTGTGGCAGCCATAGCCCTTTCAAAACTCAGCCACATACCTTGCTTGGCTCACACCTTGAACCTGGTGGTGCAGTGCTTCCTCAAAAATTATCCGGAGTTAACAGCCCTGCTCCAGAAGGTGCGAAGACTGTGCGCGCACATCCGCCGGTTGCCTGTACACTCCGTTCGTATGCAGAAGCTGCAGCGATTGCTCCACCTTCCCAACCACCGCCTCATTATCGACATTGCAACAAGGTGGAACTCCACCCTGCACATGGTGGAGCGGCTGTGCGAGCAGAGGCAGGCCATAATGCATTTGTGGGAGGATACACGGCCAGGCACTTTGAGAGCAGACATGGAGTTGACAGGCGTGCAGTGGTCGAAGCTGAAAGACCTTTGTAAAGTCCTTCAGTGTTTTGAGGAATGCACACGGCTGGTAAGCGCAGACGACGCCATCCTAAGCATGAGCATCCCACTTATGCGTCTGCTCATGCAAACTTTGACGCACCTTAAGGAGCAGGCGTCTGCAGCCAATGTTGATGAGGAGGAAGAGGAGGAGGGAATCCTTGATGACATTCAGCCATTGTCTGCTCAGGGACCTCTCCTGGACGAGGTGGAGGAAGAAGAGGAGGAGGAGGATGGGGAGGATTACTTAGGGGAGGAGGATGCATCTCGTGGGGCAAGTGAAAATGTTGGCGTGGCAAGGTCTGGTACAGGGTTTGTGCGTGACTGGAGGGATGTGGATTTGCCAGAAAGTGCTCCTCCACCCAGCACTCGCAGTGCATCATTGACACCGGGAACATTGGCCCACATGTCAGATTATGCCTTGCGGATCCTAAAAAGGGACCCCCGCATTGCCAAAATGATGAACGATGACGACTACTGGTTGGCCAGCATCCTGGATCCACGCTATAAAGGCAAATTACAAAACATCATGCCACAGGAGAACCTTGACCTAATATTGGCTAATAAACAAGCAACTCTGGTAAATCGGTTGCTTGAGGCATTCCCAGCACACAGCAGCGGTGATGGTTCTCACACGAGCCGTACGGGCCGGGGGCAGCTTGGCAGAGGTGTTCGTGGTGCACACAGCAGAAGTGGCGTTGGAGACAGGGGTTTCATGACAATGTTGTGGACTGATTTTTCAAATACCGCTCACACAACTGGTAATACTGCATCGATGGAAAGTGACAGGAGACAGCAGTTGTCAACTATGGTTACAAACTACTTTTCCTCCCATATTGATGTTCTCCCACACAGGTCATTCCCCTTTGACTATTGGGCCGCTAAACTGGACACCTGGCCTGAATTGGCCCAATATGCCTTACAGGAGCTCGCTTGCCCAGCTGCAAGTGTGCTATCGGAAAGAGTCTTCAGTGCAGCTGGATCAATCCTGACAGAAAAAAGGACCCGTCTGTCAACCCAAAATGTGGATGATCTAACCTTCATTAAAATGAACCACGCATGGGTTTCCAAGGATTTTGTCCCACCTTCCCCTGATGACACATAGGGTGACAGAAAAATGGATTGCTTTGGTCCACCTCTTCCTGGTACTTCAGCTATTTCGCCTTTTGCATCAGTTGAATGTCCAACATCAACATATGCCACTTTCTAAAACTCCCTAACTGTGCTGCCTCCCCCCCCATGGCCGGGGTCACCACCTAGCGCACGACACCGTGCGAGTGCCGTTGCCCTGGACAGGTGGATAGGCCGACTCTTGGGCGCGGGCACTGGCACAGGGTCCCTCATAGTGCAATCAAGTGTCTCTGACGGCGGTGGTGCACACCCGCCGTCAGACACACCGCTGTACTATGAGGGGCCCAGTGCCAGTACCGACGCCCACGAGTGGGCCCCCCTTGCTTGGCCAGGGCCCCAGCATTTGCAATCTTTACCTCTCCCTGCTCCTCCGCTGTGTAATCTGGGCCGTCAAATCCATACTGTGCCTGACACCGTCTGAGCCTGCCTCCTGAGACATATATTTTGAATGTGTACGCTATCCATACATGTTATCCGGGGATACGGTACCCCTTCTAACCTTTGTGCAATGACGTGCAATCCATACTGGGCCTAACACCGTCTGAGCCTGCCTCATGCTGTATAGACATATATTTTGAATGTGTACGCTATCCATACATGTTATCCGGGGATACGGTACCCCTTCTAACCTTTGTGCAATGACGTGCAATCCATACTGGGCCTAACACCGTCTGAGCCTGCCTCATGCTGTATAGACATATATTTTGAATGTGTACGCTATCCATACATGTTATCCAGGGATACGGTACCCTTTCTAACCTTTGTGCAATGACGTGCAATCCATACTGGGCCTAACACCGTCTGAGCCTGCCTCATGCTGTATAGACATATATTTTGAATGTGTACGCTATCCATACATGTTATCCGGGGATACAGTACCCCTTCTAACCTTTGTGCAATGACGTGCAATCCATACTGGGCCTAACACCGTCTGAGCCTGCCTCATGCTGTATAGACATATATTTTGAATGTGTACGCTATCCATACATGTTATCCGGGGATACGGTACCCCTTCTAACCTTTGTGCAATGACGTGCAATCCATACTGGGCCTAACACCGTCTGAGCCTGCCTCATGCTGTATAGACATATATTTTGAATGTGTACGCTATCCATACATGTTATCCAGGGATACGGTACCATTTCTAACCTTTGTGCAATGACGTGCAATCCATACTGGGCCTAACACCTTCTGAGCCTGCCTCATGCTGTATAGACATATATTTTGAATGTGTACACTATCCATACATGTTATCTGGGGATACAGTACCCCTTCTAACCTTTGTGCAATGACGTGCAATCCATACTGGGCCTAACACCGTCTGAGCCTGCCTCATGCTGTATAGACATATATTTTGAATGTGTACGCTATCCATACATGTTATCCGGGGATACGGTACCCCTTCTAACCTTTGTGCAATGACGTGCAATCCATACTGGGCCTAACACCGTCTGAGCCTGCCTCATGCTGTATAGACATATATTTTGAATGTGTACTCTATCCATACATGTTATCCGGGGATACGGTACCCCTTCTAACCTTTGTGCAATGACGTGCAATCCATACTGGGCCTAACACCGTCTGAGCCTGCCTCATGCTGTATAGACATATATTTTGAATGTGTACGCTATCCATACATGTTATCCGGGGATACGGTACCCCTTCTAACCTTTGTGCAATGACGTGCAATCCATACTGGGCCTAACACCGTCTGAGCCTGCCTCATGCTGTATAGACATATATTTTGAATGTGTACGCTATCCATACATGTTATCCAGGGATACGGTACCCTTTCTAACCTTTGTGCAATGACGTGCAATCCATACTGGGCCTAACACCGTCTGAGCCTGTCTCATGCTGTATAGACATTTATTTTGAATGTGTACGCTATCCATACATGTTATCCGGGGATACGGTACCCCTTCTAACCTTTGTGCAATGACGTGCAATCCATACTGGGCCTAACACCGTCTGAGCCTGCCTCATGCTGTATAGACATATATTTTGAATGTGTACGCTATCCATACATGTTATCCGGGGATACGGTGCCCCTTCTAACCTTTGTGCAATGACGTGCAATCCATACTGGGCCTAACACCGTCTGAGCCTGCCTCATGCTGTATAGACATATATTTTGAATGTGTACGCTATCCATACATGTTATCCAGGGATACGGTACCCTTTCTAACCTTTGTGCAATCACGTGCAATCCATACTGGGCGTGAGAACGGCTAGCGAGCTGTTAAGCAAGCTACAGCACCTGTCCAGACAAGTACAGGGATTCCCTAGCGAGGAGACTTATTTGATTGTTTTCTATGTTGGGACAGCAATTTTTGGGGAGCACTATACTCTGGAGAATGATAGATGGGGCCCACCATACACTGGAACATTCCAAAGGTGGACATCAGACACTGGAGCAGCATTTACAGGGCCCATTATACACTAGAGCAGTAGAAATGGGGCCCATTATGTTTGGAGCATTATTTGGGCCCATAAGACAGTGGAGCTTCATCCATGGGGACCAACATATACTGTAGCATTATGTGGAGCTCATCATATACTGTTTCAAACATTATATGGGACCAATGATTTTGTATGGAGAAATAGATGGGCCTGGTCATGAGATGTAAAAAGTGAGGTATTTTTCATTGTACTATACCGCTATTTCTCTGCCGTATCGGAGCATGATGAGTTGTGGTATGTGTTAAAGGGGCGCTCTTTCGCCCAGGGCACATGAAAACCTGCAGCCAGCACCCCCCCCCACAAATTTAGCCAAATAACCCCCATTTTTCAGTGCATAACTTGTATTATGAAGTTAATTAAGGTTGACAAGCTTAAGTACGAAGAATTGATGCTTTTGGCATTCAAATTGGCACTGTAGGTGTGTTTCCTGTCCTCCTCTCACTGCCGACTTTTATTCCCCATTGACTTACATTGGGTTTCGTGTTTCGGGACGACCCCGACTTTTCCCTATAATCGGACGATCTTGTTCGACCCGACTTTTGGGAAAGTCGGGTTTCACGAAACGAAACGTGACCCTAAAAAAGCAAAAGTCGCTCAACTCTACTTATCAGAGTCCGGGACGGAGATGAGTGGAAAACTGCTTTTCTCACTACTGAAGGTTTGCTTGAAAATTTGGTCATGCCTTTCGGTCTGACCAATGCTCCAGCAGCCTTCCAAAATTTCATAAACTACGTGTTCTCTGATTTTATTGGACGTTTTATGGTGGTATATTTGGATGACATACTGATCTACGCTCCTGATAAACAGGCTCACATTGGTCATGTTTGGGCAGTTCTCCAAAGGCTCTGGGAGAATTGTCTCTTTGCTAAACTTGAAAAATGTCTATTTTGTGTTCAAGAACTGTCGTTTCTGGGGTTCATTGTGTCTGCAGAAGGGTATCGCATGGATCCAAATAAGGTGCAGGCCATTGTCGAGTGGGTTCAACCTTGTGATTTGAAGGCTCTGCAGCGTTTCCTAGGGTTCGCCAATTATTATCGTAAATTTATAAGGGGGTTCTCACAGGTGGTTAAACCCCTCACAGACATGACTCAAAAGGGGACTGATATCAAGAAGTGGTCAGCCGCAGCGGTAGGGGCTTTTCAGTTTTTGAAAAAATGTTTCATGTCTGCCCCGGTTCTTATTCAACCGGACCCGTCTGAACCATTTATTGTCGAGGTAGACGCCTCAGAGGTGGGGGTGGGGGCAGTATTGTCCCAGGGACCCGCCACTTTGACCAATTTGAGACCTTGCGCCTTTTTCTCGAAGAAATTCTCTCCTGCGGAGAGAAACTATGATGTTGGGAATCGAGAACTTCTGGCGGTAAAGTTGGCCTCTGAAGAATGGAGGCATTTTTTGGAGGGGGCTGTCCATCCTATAACCATAATTACGGACCACAAAAACCTAGCTTACATTGAGTCAGCTAAAAGGTTGACTCCCAGTCACGCTAGATGGTCACTTTTTTTTTCCCGATTCAACTTCTCGATCACTTTTCGGCCAGGATCCAAAAATGTCAGAGCGGGTGCCTTGTCACGTATAGAGTTGAGCGATACCAGCCGATACTTGAAAATATCGGATCGGAATGGATCGGCCGATCTTAAAAAAAAGTATCGGTATCGCCGATTCCGATACCGGGAACCAATGCAAGTCAATGGGGCCAAAATATCGGAATTAAAAAAAACCCTTTCTTTCCTTGTAGGTTAATTCTACATGAAGAAAAACAACTAAGAATAATGTAGAATGTATTGTGGGAGGTGGAGGAGACATTAAAGCCATAGAGGTTTAGCCCAATCAAATGGAATAGCAGGAATTAAACTTTTTTTTTTAAAGATGTTAGGAGTTACAAAGATATTGACTATGTTAGCCTCATTTATATTTTGCCAGACATGTATGTCTTCTTCTTCTACTTCCTTTTTTTACATTCTTCTTCTTCTTCTTCTACTTCCTTTTTTTACATTCTTCTTCTTCTTCTACTACTTCCTTTTTTTACATTCTTCTTCTTATTCCTTTTTTTACATTCTTCTTCTTCTTCTTCTACTTCCTTTTTTTACATTCTTCTTCTTCTTCTTCTTCTTCTTCTTCTTCCTTTTCTTACATTCTTCATATTCTTCTTATTCAACAATTATTATTCTACATATTCAGCTTCTTCATCTTCTTCCTATTCTTCTTCATCATATTCTTGTTTGTGTCAGGCATTCCTGTAGTTGTTATCTAGAAAAGTTAGAAGTTTACACCTTCCGTTCTGCCTGTCACAAAAGATTTACAACAGGATTTGTCCGCGTTCAGTTTGGCCTGCAGAAGCAGGCCTTTTCCAGGGGCACCACGAGGAGGAACGGACTCACCCCCATACACTGCTTAGTCTTCTTCTGCTTATAAATAAGATAATATCATTTGCTCAGAGTATTAGTCTTATGCTTAATGTTCTTCTGCTTTGTTTTTTTTATGCTTCTTTGTCTTCTCTCTCTTGTTGTTCTGCATCTTGGTGGTTGTCTTCCTGTTCTTTGTCCTCTTGAACCAGCTGACGGTACTGGCACCCGGAGGGGCAGCAGAAGGAACAAGAGCCAATGGCACTACCGAGGACCAGCTGACGGTGCTGGAACCCGGTTACTAAGCAGGAGGTACCTGTGCTACAAAGCACTACCAAGGACCAGCAGACGTTGCCGGAACTCGGATACCGAGATGGAGGCACCTAGGCCAAAGGCTCTGACGAGAACCAGCTGACGGTGCTGGAACCCGGAGGGGTAGCATAAGCTGCAAGAGCAAATGGAAATAGCGAGGACCAGCTGACAGTGCTGGCACCCGGAGGGGCAGCAGAAGGAATAAGAGCCAATGGCACAACCGAGGACCAGCTGACGGTGCTGGAACCCGGTTACTAAGCAGGAGGTACCTGTGCTACAAAGCACTACCAAGGACCAGCAGACGTTGCCGGAACTCGGATACCGAGATGGAGGCACCTAGGCCAAAGGCTCTGACGAGAACCAGCTGACGGTGCTGGAACCCGGAGGGGTAGCATAAGCTGCAAGAGCAAATGGAAATAGCGAGGACCAGCTGACAGTGCTGGCACCCGGAGGGGCAGCAGAAGGAATAAGAGCCAATGGCACAACCGAGGACCAGCTGACGGTGCTGGAACCCGGTTACTAAGCAGGAGGTACCTCTGCTACAAAGCACTACCAAGGACCAGCAGACGTTGCTGGAACTCGGATACCGAGATGGAGGCACCTAGGCCAAAGGCTCTGATGAGAACCAGCTGACGGTGCTGGAACCCGGAGGGGTATCAGAAGTTACCCCTGAAAAGCAAAGTTGGCATGCCGCAAGCTGGCCGCAGTTACCGAATCACACAGTCCTACAGGGGGTGCTTGTCCTACTGGCACTATGGAACAAACCTTTCTTACCAGAACCCGCAGTCCACATAGGAAGCACCTAAACTGCTGGCACCCTAGCCTCGGCTAACCCAACCGCAACACGACATGGCAACTTGGGGTGGCAAACTGACATTGACACTTCCCGGAAACAGCAGGCAGGGCTGGAACCAAGCTGGGCAGGAGGGAGTACCCGTGCCAAAGTCAGTTATGAGCAGCAACTGGCGATGTTGGAGCCCAGGACAAGCACTTAGCAGGCTGAGGCCTGATGTGCTGTCAATTGGGAGGCAGCAGGACAGATTGCCATCAAAACAGCAGGGGAACAGCTGACGTTACTGAACCCCACAAACACAGGAGCTAGTGTTTTACTCTGTGAAGACGGCACTTCCGAGCAACAACTGGCTGTGTTGAAGCCCAGGGACAAGCACGGAGCAGGCTTAGGCTGCATTGAAGAAATTTTAAGATCGGTTGTAGACTACTAATTTGAACCAAGCTCCACTTAGGCCTGTGGATTCACTGATTTTCGTATTTCCCCTGTCCTCCAACCCCGCCAGTTACAGCTCCGAAGTGGCGTCTGCACAATCCACACTTGTTCCTGTGTTACAGGTGTTCAGTCCGGTCAGTTAATCCCCTGATGTGTGTCCGGCAATGTCGCCTGCTCTGTCCACATTCCGATAATGGGAATGTGGACAGAGCAGGCGACATTGCCGGACACACATCAGGGGATTAACTGATCGGACTGAACACCTGTAACACAGGAACAAGTGTGGATTGTGCAGACGCCACTTCGGAGCTGTAACTGGCAGGGTTGGAGGACAGGGGAAATACGAGAGACAGTGGAGCCACAGGCCTAATTGGAGCACGGTTAAAAATCAGTAGTGGTACGACTGTGTAGGCAGCAGGAGACTTTGCCATCCACACAGCAGGGGATCAGCTGACATTACTGAACCCCACTGAGACACGGGAGCAAGTATCTCTTTCCGTGTGGACGGCACTTCCGAACTACAACTGGCTGTGTTGAAGCCCAGGAAATAGGAGGGTGTAGGCAGAGGCCTACTGTATTTTGAATGAGTTTACAGCAGGAGAGACTGCCATCCACACAGCAGGGGATCAGCTGACGTTACTGAACCCCACTGAGACACGGGAGCAAGTGTCTCTTTCCGTGTGGACGGCACTTCCGAACTACAACTGGCTGTGTTGAAGCCCAGGAAATAGGAGGGTGTAGGCAGAGGCCTACTGTATTTTGAATGAGTTTACAGCAGGAGAGACTGCCATCCACACAGCAGGGGATCAGCTGACGTTACTGAACCCCACTGAGACACGGGAGCAAGTGTCTCTTTCCGTGTGGACGGCACTTCCGAACTACAACTGGCTGTGTTGAAGCCCAGGAAATAGGAGGGTGTAGGCAGAGGCCTACTGTATTTTGAATGAGTTTACAGCAGGAGAGACTGCCATCCACACAGCAGGGGATCAGCTGACGTTACTGAACCCCACTGAGACACGGGAGCAAGTATCTCTTTCCGTGTGGACGGCACTTCCGAACTACAACTGGCTGTGTTGAAGCCCAGGAAATAGGAGGGTGTAGGCAGAGGCCTACTGTCTTTGTAATGCGGAGACAGCAGGAGAGACTGCCATCTCCACAGCAGGGGAACAGCTGGCAGTGCTGAACCCCACTAACACTTGAACGAATGTGTTTGGCTCTGTGGAGACGACACTTCTGAACACCAACTGACGCTGTTGGAGCCCAGGATTAGGCGAGGAGCAGGCTGGGGCCTACTGGATTTTGGCAGGTGAAGGCAGCAGGAGACTTGCCATCTCCACAGCAGGGGAACAGCTGGCAGTGCTGAACCCCACTAACACTTGAACGAATGTGTTTGGCTCTGTGGAGACGACACTTCTGAACACCAACTGACGCTGTTGGAGCCCAGGATTAGGCGAGGAGCAGGCTGGGGCCTACTGGATTTTGGCAGGTGAAGGCAGCAGGAGACTTGCCATCTCCACAGCAGGGGAACAGCTGGCAGTGCTGAACCCCACTAACACTTGAACGAATGTGTTTGGCTCTGTGGAGACGACACTTCTGAACACCAACTGACGCTGTTGGAGCCCAGGATTAGGCGAGGAGCAGGCTGGGGCCTACTGGATTTTGGCAGGTGAAGGCAGCAGGAGACTTGCCATCTCCACAGCAGGGGAACAGCTGGCAGTGCTGAACCCCACTAACACTTGAACGAATGTGTTTGGCTCTGTGGAGACGACACTTCTGAACACCAACTGACGCTGTTGGAGCCCAGGATTAGGCGAGGAGCAGGCTGGGGCCTACTGGATTTTGGCAGGTGAAGGCAGCAGGAGACTTGCCATCTCCACAGCAGGGGAACAGCTGGCAGTGCTGAACCCCACTAACACTTGAACGAATGTGTTTGGCTCTGTGGAGACGACACTTCTGAACACCAACTGACGCTGTTGGAGCCCAGGATTAGGCGAGGAGCAGGCTGGGGCCTACTGGATTTTGGCAGGTGAAGGCAGCAGGAGACTTGCCATCTCCACAGCAGGGGAACAGCTGGCAGTGCTGAACCCCACTAACACTTGAACGAATGTGTTTGGTTCTGTGGAGACGACACTTCTGAACACCAACTGACGCTGTTGGAGCCCAGGATTAGGCGAGGAGCAGGCTGGGGCCTACTGGATTTTGGCAGGTGAATGCAGCAGGAGACTTGCCATCTCCACAGCAGGGGAACAGCTGGCAGTGCTGAACCCCACTAACACTTGAACGAATGTGTTTGGCTCTGTGGAGACGACACTTCTGAACACCAACTGACGCTGTTGGAGCCCAGGATTAGGCGAGGAGCAGGCTGGGGCCTACTGGATTTTGGCAGGTGAAGGCAGCAGGAGACTTGCCATCTCCACAGCAGGGGAACAGCTGGCAGTGCTGAACCCCACTAACACTTGAACGAATGTGTTTGGCTCTGTGGAGACGACACTTCTGAACACCAACTGACGCTGTTGGTGCCCAGGATTACGCATCCCGCATGCAGAGGCCAATGGGCAGCGGTTTTTATGGAGGTTGTGGACTACTACTGATTCTAACCATGCTCCACTTAGGCCTCTGGCTCCACTGTCTCTACTATTTACCCTGGCCTCCAACCCCGCCAGCTACATCTCTGAAGTGGCGTCAGCACAATCTACACTTGTTCCTGTGTTACTGGTGCTCAGTCCCATCAGTTGATCCCCTGATGTTTGTCCGGCAAGTTCGCCAGCTCTGTCCTCATTCCCACTACTGGTTATGGGAATGTGGACAGAGCAGGAGACCTTGCCGGACACACATCAGGGGATAAACTGATGGGACTGAGCCACAGGAACACAGGAACAAGTGTAGATTGTGCTGACGCCACTTCAGAGATGTAGATGGCGGGGTTGGAGGTCAGGGGAAATAGTAGAGACAGTGGAGCCAGAGACCTAAGTTGGGCACGGTTAAAAATCAGTAGTGGTTTGAATGTTGATGGAGCTGGTGACTCTGCCGTCCACACAGCAGGGGATCAGCTGGCATTACTGAACCCCAGTAACACAGGAGCTAGTGTGTTTCTCTGTGCAGACGACACATCTGAGCGACAACTGGCTGTGTTGAAGCACAGGGATTATAGTTCAGGTGGTAGAAAAATGAACACACCAGCAGACCTGGATACAGTTGCCAACCACTAATTTAGTCTGTAAGAGGAATGGCAAAGTCTTTGGAGATCCAGGCCTTGTTCATTTTCAGAAAAGTCAGCCGGTCAACATTATCGGAAGATAGTCGCGTGCGACGGTCTGTTAGTACACCACCTGCGGCACTAAAGACACGTTCCGATAATACACTGGCAGCAGGGCAAGCCAGCACCTCCAATGCATACTGGCTAAGCTCTGGCCATGTATCCAGCTTAGAGACCCAAAACTTGAAGGGGGAAGAGCCATCTGGGAGTACAGCGACAGGGCAAGACATGTAGTCTGACACCATCTGACGGAAGCGTTGCCTCCTGCTGACTCGAGGCGTCGCTGATGGTGTAGACAATTGTGGTGGACACACAAAACTTTGCCACATTTGGGCCATAGTGGTCTTGCCTTGTGCTGCGGCACTGCCTCTGCTCCCTCTTTGTGCAGAGTTTCCTCCACTGCCTCGACGCACAGAGCTGCTTTGTAAAGCACTTGCAACAATGCTGTCGGGTGGAATGGAAAACATTATGGACTGCACCAGTGACTCTTCGTACTCCCGCATTTTACGCTCCCGGTTCAACGTTGGTATGAGCCTTTGTACGCTGTCCCGGTAGCGAGGATCTAGGAGGGTGTACACCCAATAATCAGCCGAGACGAGAATGTGGGCGATGCGGCGGTCGTTTCTCAGGCACTGCAGCATGAAATCAACCATGTGCTGCAGACTCCCAACTGCCAAAGAACCGCTGTCCCCTGTTTGAGGCGTGACCTCGACCTGCTCTGCATCACCCCACCCTCGCTGTACATACTGAGTAGAGGTTTGTGTACCTCCCTCCTCTGGAGAGATGTCTTCCTCCTCCATCGACTCCTCCTCATCCTCCTCACAAAGTGTCCCCTGCCTAGGCCTTTGTGAGGAAACACGTAGCGCAGACTGTCCAGAAGCAGATGGCATTTGGGACTCCTCATCCTCCACCTCTTCTGAAACCTCATCCCTTAGTGCTTGCAGTGTTTGTTGAAGCAGGCAGATAAGGGGGACAGTCATGCTGACTAGTGCATCATCTGCACTCGCCATCCGCGTGGATTCATCGAAGGCACGCAAAACGAGGCAGATGTCCTTCATAGAGGCCCACTCAATGGTGCTGAAGTGTGAACGGCGCACAGTGCGACTTGTTTGCGCCTGATGCAGCTGGTACTCCATGACTGCTGCCTGCTGCTCACACAACCGCTCCAACATATGTAACGTTGAATTCCACCGGGTGGGTAGGTCACATATGATGCGATGTTCTGGAAGGCCAAATCGTCGCTGCAGAGCAGCGAGGCGCGATCTTGCCGTGCTGGAACGTCGCAAGTGAGCGCACTCTATGCGGACCTTGTGCAACAGTGCATCAAGATCCGGATAGTCCCTCAGAAAGCTCTGCACGACCAAGTTAAGAACATGTGCCAGACATGGGATGTGTGTGAGGTTGCCTAGGCCAAGAGCTGCCACCAGATTTCGGCCATTGTCACACACTACCAAGCCCGGCTGGAGATTCGCTGGCCCAAACCACACATCGCTCTCCAGCTTGATAGCATTCCAGAGCTCCTGCGCTGTGTGGCTTCGATTCCCCAAAGAAATTAATTTGAGTACAGCCTGTTGACGTTTGGCCACGGCTGTGCTCATATCGGTCGTAACAGGCTCCTGCTCTGCTGTTTCTGAGGAACTTGAGTAGGAGGAGGAGTCTATGTGTACAGACTGGAGTCCTGCAATCCGTGGCGTTGGAAGAACACGTACAGCGCCACTCTCCAGATCCGTACCCGGCTCCACAACATTGACCCAGTGGGCAGTGAGGGAAAGGTATCGTCCCTGTCCATGGTTACTGGTCCATGCATCGGTGGTCAGGTGGACCTTGCTACTAACGGCGTTTAGTAGCGCATGTTTTATTTTGCCCTCAACATGTTTCTGCAGGGCAGGGACGGCTCGCCTGCTGAAATAAAAGCGGCTGGGCACGTTGTATTGGGGGACTGCCAATGCCATTAAGTCCCGGAAGGTGTCAGTGTCCACCAGCCTGAATGACAGCATTTCAACTGCCAGAAGTTTGGCAATGCCAGCATTCAGAGACTGTGCTCGGGGATGGTTTGCCGAGTAAGGGCGCCTTTTATCCCATGCCTGTGCTACCGATGGCTGTGATGGATGGGAACGTGCTGTTATGGGTGGAATCTGACAGGGTCTCCGGACAACAGTGGCAGAGGTTCTTCCTTGGCGATCCTGTGAGGAAGCCGAACCAGCAGTGTGTGAGCTGGAGGAAGAGGGCCCAACACGAACTGAAGAGGTGGTAGGTGGTGCTGTACGTTGGCCTACGTCTTGAGGGTGTCTCTGCAACTCCAACTCGTGCTTGGTGCGCACATGTTTCCACATATTTGTGGTATTGAGGTTGCTGACATTTCTCCCTCTTTTGACTCTCTGATGACACAGCTTGCATTTGACAAAGCAAATGTCATCTGCAACTGTGTCAAAAAAGGACCACGCACTGCAACTCTTGTGAGCGCCCGGTTTGCCTTTGGAAGGAGGAATGCTCCTAACGGGTGCCGAAGTGGAGGGTACAGGCAACCAAGTCTTCCCCCTCCCTCTGCCTCCTGTTTTGGCCGGTAGGGGAATCTCTTCCTCCGAGCTGCTCCCACCACCTTCCTGTTGCTCACGCCATGATGGGTCAAGGACCTCATCATCTTCCCTCCCCTCTTCAAACAGCTGCTTCTCCGGGGTTGTCTCGCCAGCACCGTACGCACCAGAAAGTGGCAACTGAGTCTCGTCATCATCTGATGCGTACTGAGGTGTGCTGACCATAGGCACTGGCCCACTCGCCTCTTCAGATTCAGAGGGACAAAGAAGTTGCGCATCACTGCATACTCCCTCTTCTTCACATTCAGGAATGCTGCTTGGCTGGCCCCCTCTTTCCAAGCCAACAGATTCCGAGAACAGAAGTAGAGATTGTGATGGCTCCTGTCCATGTCTCTCTGACTGCCTGGGCACTTTGGCAGGTGGTGAAGAGACAGATGGTTGCTCTTCGGTGCTCTGACCCTGAGAGGATGCGGAAGTAATTGAAGTCGATGCGTTAGCTGCCATCCATCCGACAACGGCTTCAATTTGTTCCTCCCGCAGCAGTGGGGTACGTTGAGGTCCTACAAAGCTGCGCATAAAGGACTGTTGCCTGCTAAAACTGGGGGATGCTGATCCACTGGTGCCCGCAGCAGGCCCAGAATCCCCACGTCCTCTACCTGTAGAATCCCCACGTCCTCTCCCTGCAGAATCCCCACGTCCTCTCCCTGCTGAAACTCCACGCCCACGCCCACGCCCCCGCGCCTTACTCCCTGCCTTCTTCATCTTGCAAGACTGCTTAAGATAGGCAAAAAAGGACAAAGGGGGGCCTTAGTGTGCTTATTCCTGAACAGCTGGTTACAGGTACAAGAAACACTAATTTTATGAAGTGTGTGTGTGTGGACTAGACTTTAATAGGAGCTGATGTGGCCTACACAAGTTCAAAATGTAGTGTTTGGTGAACTTTTTATGTGGTTTCTTTGTTTGAAACAAACTCAAAGTATGAGAACAAAGAATTGAAACTGATAGTATCACCAACTTTTTGGAGCTATTACAATGCAGGCAGGTAACCTACAATGCAAAAGATGAGGCTCCAAAAAAATTGGGTAATACTAATCTGGCTGCGCCGGCAGGGCACAAGCCAGAAAAAAAGGCTCCTCTATCTACTCCTATATAGTGTTTGCAACCAACCAATGTTGATGGATACGGATGGATGCACACTAATAGGAGAAGAAAAAATGAGCTGCACTCAGAGACAAATATGTGTGAGGCAGTGACGCACGTTGAGCGTCCTACAACCAGACGTAGCTGCAGGACACTCTACTCAGCGTGAGCTGCACTCACACACAGTCAGAGACCTCTCAGACAGCCGTCAACAGTGCAGCTAAGTGGGCACTGGCACTGACAGGCTGCAGAAAGGCTCCGCTGTGTACTCCTATATAGTGTTTGCAACCACCGTAGATGGAGACGGATGGATGCACACTAATAGAAGAAAAAATGAGCTGCACTCAAATAAAAATATGTGTGAGGCAGTGACGCACGCTGAGCGTCCTACAGCCAGACGTAGCTGCAGGACACACTACTCAGCGTGAGCTGCACTCACACACAGTCAGAGACCTCTCAGACAGCCGTGAACAGTGCAGCAAAGTGGACACTAGCACTGAAAGGCTGCAGAAAGGCTCCGCTGTCTACTACTAGTGTTTGCAACCAACGTATATGGATACGGATGGAAGCACACTAGATTGAAATTATTTAAAAAATGCAGCTCAAAAAATAAAAGATGTATGAGGCAGCAGTGATCACACTGGGTGGCCTACAGCCTGACGTGGCTGCAGGACCCACTCCACAGCGTGAGCTGCACTCACACAGCCCTTGCAGACAGCTGTGAAAACAGCGCTGCTAGGGAAAAGCAAGCTACAGTGGTGGTTTATGTAGCCTGGATAAAGCACAATATTGTTTTTAGAATCGCTATTTCTAACTGTCCCTCACAGTCTTCTACAGCAGCCTGTCCCTAACTGAATTCACAGCAGAGTGACCAGAAATGGCGGCTGCGGTGGCTTTTATAGTACATCATGACATCATTTCGGCAGCCAATCACAGCCATGCCAATAGTTAACATGCCTACATGCCTAACAGGATGTGCCCACACTTCGGAGGATTCCCATTGGCTTAATCAAAGCAAGCAGGCTCATAGCATGATGGGAACTTCCTATTCCGATTCCGATCCCGGAATCCGATATGAAAAAAGTATCGGAATTAAGTATCGGAATTCCGATACCGCTAATATCGGCCGATACCCGATACTTGCGGTATCGGAATGCTCAACACTAGTCACGTAGTCTAGATCCGGTGTCCCCCCCGGAACCTCCATCCTCCATTTTTCTGCCTGGGGTGGTGGTGGCAGGTGTTTCTAACATGTTGGAATGGGAGATTCGGGAAGCCCAGTCTCTGGCACCTCTGGCTAAGCTGGTGGATAAACTTTTTGTGCCAGCTCAGTTTCGTCTCAAGGTCCTCCGAGAGTTCCATGACTCAGTTCTGGGTGGACATCCAGGGATCTCGGCTACCCGGAAGGCCATTGCTAGAGTATTCTGGTGGTCTTCTTTAGCCTCTGATATTGGGGAATATGTGTCTGCATGTGATGTTTGTGCCCGTGCAAAAAACCCCCATAACCGGCCGGCCGAGGAATTGGTACCACTGCCAATTCCTGAGAGACCATGGACCCGTTTGTCCATGGATTTCATCACCAACCTTCCCCCCTCCAAGGGTAATACCGTCTTCTGGGTTGTGGTGGACAGGTTTAGTAAGCAGGCACATTTTGTACCTTTGGCAGCTCTACCTAATGCGGAAACATTGTCCAGATTGTTTGTTGAGCATGTGGTGCGGTTGCATGGGGTACCCTTGAATGTGGTGTCTGATAGAGGAGTGCAATTTGTTTACAGATTTTGGAGGGCTTTTGTAAGAGGTTGGGTATTGGTCTGTCCTTTTCATCCACTTATCATCCAGTGTCTAATGGGCAGACTGAGCGGACCAATCAGTCTCTGGAGCAAATTCTGCGTTGCTTGACCTCAGCCCGACAGGATGATTGGTGTTCTGTGTTACCGTTGGCCGAGTTTGCATTTAACAACCGCATTAACCAGTCTACGGGTACATCTCCCTTTTTCGGCAACTATGGGTTTCATCCACATTTTGGAGAATTTTCTCGTTTGAATTCTGGGTGTCCTGGGGCGGATGAGACGATCCAGCGGTTGGAGGAGGTATGGCGGGAGGTCCAGAGTAACATTACTAAGGCTCAGGATAAATTTAAATTTTTTGCAGACAAAAAACGGTCCGTGGGACCAGTGTTTCAGGTTGGGGATAAGGTATGGTTATCCACCAAGAATATAAGGCTCAAGGTCCCCTCCGTGAAGCTTGAACCCAAGTTTATAGGTCCCTATGAAATTACCGAAGTAATTAACCCGTTGGCTTTTCGGTTGCGTCTCCCGCCATCTCTGCGGATCCCAAACGCTTTCCATAGGGCCCTTTTGAAACCTGTGAGGTCCGGTGGGGAGGGACCATCAGTTTCCCCGCCACCGGTTTTGGTAGACGAGCAGTCCGAGTACGAGGTGGAACGAATTGTCGACTCCAGGTTCGTCCGTCGTGCCCTTCAATATCTGGTACATTGGAAAGGCTACGGTCCGGAGGAAAGCTCGTGGGTTCCTGCTCGATTGGTTCATGCGGATCGGTTGGCCTGGGCCTTTCACGCCAAGTATCCTGAGAAACCTGCGGGTCCAGTGGCCCCCATTGAAAGGGCGGTACTGTCATGATCCAGGACGGGGTTTCGCTTTGGCCCATCCTGGTCAGGCAGGGGGTTAATTGTTTCTGCCTCTCTCTGGCAGAGGGCGGCTATTTAATGCTCACTGGACCTGGGCCCGGTGTCAGTTATACTCCTGCCCTCGGCTGAGTTAAGTGACCTCTTGTATACGTGTGCCTTGTGCCTGATAACTTGCTTGCTTGTTTGGTTGTGATCCGATTCTGTCCCTGTTACGAGTTCTGCCTGACCCTCTTGTACTGCACTACCTCTCGTGTATGACCCTCTGTTTGTGACTCGACTGCTCTCTGCTCGTCCCTTTGGTACTGCACCACCCTCTTGTGTATGACCTTTTGCTTCGTCTGACCTCCCATATGCTTGTCCCTCCTGTACCTCGTTCACCCGTATTGTGTATGATCTCTGGTTTGCCTGACTCTGAGTGTTCTTCCATCTTAGCAAGCAGGACACTAAGCCCCGCCCCCTTGTGGTCACATGACCGTAGGTCCCATGCCTGCTTGCTAATACTTCAGCGTGCAGGTCCTGTGCGTCTGTACTTTCCAGCTGTTACTGTCCCCGGGACCCATACATCACTGGTGAGTCCCTGCTCAGCAGAGGCTGCATGCCGGCACTGTCAGGATCTTGACACAAAGACATGCCCACACTTCCTGTAGAAAGAAAAGGCTCATCCCCACTTCCTGTAGAGAAACAAAGACCTGCAATACTTCCTGTAGACACAAAGACCCACACCCACTTTCAGCAGAAAGAAAAAGACTCCCTCTCACTGTTGGCAGCGGGACAAAAGGCGGCCAACACTTACTGTATAGAGAGACCATGCCTCTGCCCCACTTCCTGTTGTTATACAAAGCCCGCCCCACTTCCTATAATGCATCTCAATGTGTCAGCAGCTAGAGCTGGATTCCACTTGACAACAGGCAGTAGCCAGCAAGAGAAAAGGGGACACCTAGTGGCCTGCACTTTGGAGACATATTTTGAGACTAAGACAATAACATTTATAATTTAAAAAATATATATTTTCACATTGCATAGTTCTCATATATAAAACTACTGTATATTAAGTGATCGAAAATTATAGAGAGTATTTAGGTCTGTCACCTGAAGACAGAATGTTCATCGGTTTTATGGACTAATGAGGTGAGAGTGACACTTGATGGAGCAGATAGATGGGTCGTTGGTTGGATCAGTAATGGGCATTGACTTCAACTTACGCTCAGACAATGGTGAGGTGGAGGTGGGCACTGCTATTAAAGATGAGCTGATTGGACCTTTTTGGTTGAAGATTGACTCAAAATCAACTCCCAAACTTACTGCCAGTTTGTAGAAAACATTTTCTTCAAGAAGTGGTGCAAGAAAAAGTTTTCATCTTTCAAGAAAACTAAGATCTTTCTATAGGACAAGTCTCCATCGCAGCATCAAAGTCTCAACTGCTTGGCTGCCATTACTGAGAACTTGTGTTCTCTTCTTACACTGGAGATTTACAGTGAAAAAGAACAGTCACGTCTCTAATCAGCGTTTGGAGGCTTTGGTTGATGCTGCCCGAAAAGGTGATCATCAGCAGATTAAAAAACTGATGGGCTCCATGGTTGGAGCTTGTGGCTGTTGTTGAGAAGAAGGGAGGCTATATTGGCCACAGAATTTGTTTTTTTTTTTAAATGTCAGAAATGTATTTTGTATACCTTATGTTGTTAATTAATATTCTCACTTTAACAGACACAACAAACAATAGAGATGTAAACCTTACGGTTTTCATTTAGCACACTTACCGTATTTTCCGGCGTATAAGACGACCAGGAGTATAAGACGTCCCCCCAAATTTTCCAGTTAAATTAGTAAATCTTCTTAAAAGTCAGGGGATCTTCTTATACGATTGTGTCATCTTATATGTCGGGTGCGGAGCAATCTTCATATGGCGGGGGAGTGGTCCCAATGAAGAAGGGAGGGTGTAAGTGGAGTTATCATCCCCCATTTACCTCATTGGTGGCAGCGGTACTGTGGATCTCTGTGCTGTGGGGATCGGCGGCTCCTCCATCTGCAGTGTGGCGGCTCTGTGCTGGGTGTCGGCGGCGGCTCCTCTTTGTCCAGCGTGAGGGCGCTGTGCCTGGGGTGGGCTGCGGCTGCTCTCTGTCCAGCGTCGGGGCTCCTCCGGCATTTCCCCATAGTTCGGAGGCCCAGGCAGCTCCATTGCTGCGATGCGGTGGCCTCACCGAAAATGGCCACTGGAGCCCGCGTGAGCTCAGATTCAGATCTCGTCTCCCGAGATCTGAATCTGAGCTCGCGCGGGCTCCAGCGGCCATTTTCCCGGAGGCCACCCCATCGCAGCAATGGAGCTCCGACGCTGGACAGAGAGCCTCCGCAGCCACCCCCCAGCACAGCGCCCCCACGCTGAACAAACAGGAGCCGCCGCCGACCCCCAGCACAGAGTCGCCACATTGCTGAAGGAGGAGCTGCCGATCCCCACAGCACAGAGATCCACAGTACCGCTGCCACCAATGAGGTAAATGGGGGATGATAACTCCACTTACACCCTCACTTCTTCATTGGGACCACTCCCCCGCCATATGAAGATTGCTGCTGAAGGAGGAGCCGCTGCACGGCTGCCATCAATGAGGTAAAAGGGGATGATAACACAACCTACACCCTCCCTTCTTCATCGGGACCACTCCCTCGCCATATGCACTCGGCGTATAAGACGACACCCGGCGTATAAGACGACCCCCGACTTTTAAGCAGATTTTCAGGGGTTAAAAAGTCGTCTTTTACGCCGGAAAATACGGTATACATTCTCCTAAGGCTAGTTTCACACTAGCGTTTGGAGGCGCAGCGGACGCTCATCGTGAAGCTCTGCCCCCGGCCGTGCCTCCTCTGGTCAGCTCCGCCTATGGGCGCATGACACTGCATATGACCTGTGTACCCTATCTTTAGCATTGGGTACGCATGTCGTGCGCAGGTATGCTTTTGCTGGCGCGTGAGTCCTTTTGCCGGTGCGTCGGCTGCACCAAAATACAACACGATGCGTTTGGGGCAGGTCAGCGCACCTGCGTACCCTATGCTAAAGATAGGGTACGCAGGTCGCATGCAGCGTAATGCGCCCATAGGCAGAGCTGACTGGAGGAGGCGCGGCAGGGGGCGGAGCTTCACGGCGAGCATCCGCTGCACCTCCAAACGCTAGTGTGAAACTAGCCTAAGAAAGACAAATCCGCATTTTTACTTTTTTAAATAATCATGTTGGATTGAACGACAGCTCTGTAGTTGTTCAATTGTACAATTAGTCATTAAAAATACAAATTCCCAATAATTTTGCACACAGTGTATTTGGTTAGATCAGAAAGATAGTAAGTAATATGAACCTTAGAGTGAGTCTGTCACCCCTGAAATGCAAATTGAACTAATTAAACAGTTATGTAGGGACTTAGCCCCTATAAAAATCATATTAGCAGAATGCATTTCACTGTTGTAATTTCTTTGAATATGCTTTATATAGCATACGCAAATGAGGGAGCTTTGTGCTTCCTTGGCACAACCATGAGCACTGTGTACGTCGCTGCACGTGCACACTGACTATGCAGGAGTCAGCAGCGTGCACAAAGTACGGGGGCTGGCCCACTTTTCAATAATCCGTGTCATGGCACCACCGCTTATCCACCGCGAAGAATAGAGATTGGCTTCAGAAGGGAGAGATCATCTACATGCTGTCGTCAGTGTAGAACTACACTGTGACGCAGTAAAACGTTTCTTCCAAACAAATTCAGATCCTCATCTAATGGCCAAGGCATTCATACTACAGTCATGGCCAAAAGTTTAGAGAATGACACAAATATTAATTTTTACAAAGTCTACTGCTTCATTTTTTCTAATGGCAATTTGCATATACTCCAGAATGTTATAAAGAGTGATCAGCTTAACAGCAATTACTTGCAAAGTCAATATTTGCCTAGAAAATGAACTTTATCCCCCAAAACACATTTCAACATCATTGCAGCCCTGCCTTAAAAGGACCAGCTAACATCGTTTCAGTGATTGCTCCATTAACACAGGTGTGGGTGTTGATGAGGACAGGGCTGGAGATCAATCTGTCACGATTAAGTAAGAATGACACCACTGGACACTTTAAAAGGAGGCTGGTGCTTGGCATCATTGTTTCTCTTCTGTTAACCATGGTTTTCTCTAAAGAAACACGTGCAGTCATCATTGCACTGCACAAAAATGGCCTAACAGGGAAGAGTATCGCAGCTAGAATGATTGCACCTCAGTCAACAATCTATCGCATCATCAAGAACTTCAAGGAGAGAGGTTCCTTTGTTGCCAAAAAGGCTCCAGGGCGCCCAAGAAAGACCAGCAAGTGCCAGGACCATCTCTTAAAAGTGTTTCAGCTGCGGGATCGGGCTACCAGCAGTGCAGAGCTTGCTCAGGAATGGCAGCATGCAGGTGTGAGTGCATCTGCACGCACTGTGAGGTGGAGACTCTTGGAGCAAGGTCTGGTCTCAAGGAGGGCAGCAAAAAGCCACTTCTCTCCAGAAAAAACATCATGGACAGACTGATATTCTGCAAGAGGTACAGGGAGTGGACTGCTGAGGACTGGGGTAAAGTCATTTTCTCTGATGAATCCCCTTTTCGATTGTTTGGAACATCTGGAAAATGGCTTATTCGGAGAAGACCAGGTGAGCGCTACCACCAGTCTTGTCTCATGCCAACTGTCAAGCATCCTGAAACCATTCATGTGTGGGGTTGCTTCTCAGCCAAGGGAATGGGCTCTCTCTCAGTCTTGCCTAAAAACACAGCCATGAATAAAGAATGGTACCAGAATGTCCTCCAAGAGCAACTTCTCCCAACCGTCCAAGAGCAGTTTGGCGATCAACAATGCCTTTTTCAAAATGATGGAGCACCTTGCCATAAAGCAAAGGTGATAACTAAATGGCTCAGGGAACAAAACATAGAGATTTTGGGACCATGGCCTGGAAACTCCCCAGATCTTAATCCCATTGAGAACTTGTGGTCAATCATCAAGAGACGGGTGGACAAACAAAAACCTTCAAATTCAGACAAAATAAAAGCATTGATTTTGCAAGAATGGACTGCTATCAGTCAGGATTTGATCCAGAAGTTGATTGAGAGCATGCCAGGGAGAATTGCTGAGGTCCTGAAGAAGAAGGGTCAACACTGCAAATATTGACTTGCTGCATTAACTCATTCTAACTGTCAATATAACCTTTTGTTACTCATAATATGATTGCAATTATATTTCTGTATGTGATAAAAACATCTGGCAAACACACATAAAAACCAGAGGCCAGCAGATCATGTGAAAATATAATATTTGTGTCATTCTCTAAACGTTTGGCCATGACTGCAAAGGCCCACAAAAAGCTTTAAAAACAGAACTCTTTTGCTTACATTGCATCGTCTCTTTTGCATTTTGTTGAATGACAATAGCTCAAGGGCAGAGCAAACCAGTCGATATTATGGTAAGTCAGTATGTGGAACACCGGAGACCCCATTGAAGTTCTGTAGAACCTAGTTTGCTTTAGGTAGAATTTACACTTGGGTTCGATTTGCCAAAGTTTTTATGGAAAAAAGTGGCTTAAAAGCTTTGAAAACTTCCAACAATTTCACATAAATCAGAGTTTTAGCAAAATTTGAAATTTTCATACTAGTTTCTCAGGACAGTGGGAGCGAAAGGGGACTGATGCCACACAGCATCCACATGGGCCAGGATCTGGAACATTATTACTGGAAGGGACCAGGATTGGGGACATGATTACAGGAAGGGGCCAGGATGTAGAACATTAATACCTAGAGGGGCCAGGATGAGGTGACATCATGCCAGGATGGGAGCAAATATGGGAGCATTATTACTGGAAGGAGCCCATGATGGGGGACAGTATTACAGGATGGGGCCCAGTATGGGGGTCATTATACCATTAAGCAGACGATGATTAATACAGGAAAGGGCCTTAGATGGGGCTAGGAATGAGGAAATTATTACTGGAATAGTCAAGATAACGATCATTATAAAAGGACATGGCCCAGGATGGAGGATATTAATACTGGATGGGGCCAGGATGTGAAACATTATTACTGGAAGGGGCTAGGATGAGCACATTACAACAAGATGAGTCCAGGGATGGGGAACATTATACTAGGGAGGTGACTAGGATGAGGACATTGTAACAGGCAGCGGCCCAGAAGGGAGGACATTATTACTAGAAGGGTCCCATGATGGTATTCATTATTTACTAACAAGGTCCAGCATGTGTGACACTGTTACAGATTGGAACCAAGACAGGGGACATTATTACAGGTCAGGGACAGGATAGGGAACATTATTACAGAATGGGGCCCAGAATGGGAGACATTATTACAGGAATGGACCAGGATGGGGAACGGTCCAGGGTGGGGCCAAGAAGTGGTACATTATTGCAAAAAGAGGCCCATGAGAGGGGATATTATTAAAGAAAGGAGCCAGGATTGGTATATTATTTTACGATGGGGGACATTATTTCAGAAAGGCACCGAGGATTGGACACATTTATTACAGAAAGGGGCCTATGATGTGGAACATTATACCAGGATGAGCTCCAGGATTGGGGGCATTATTAGAAGGAATGGGACAAGGATATGGACATTATTACAGAAAGGGGCCCATGATGGGGGACATTATTACTGGAAGGGGCCTATGATGTGGAGATTATTACAGGAAGGAGACAATGATGATGGACTGTATTACAGGATGGCATCAGGATTTGGAATATTATTACATGGGGGATGAACGCTTATGTCTTTATAGGACACAGAACGCTACAAGGGCCCATACATCTGACCAACACGTTGGTGGTGGTCCAGGTCCAAAATTTGCACTGGGGCTCATCAGACTATAGATATTTTAGCGATCCTGCTGACAGATTACAATTAGGAGAAGCATAAGGCAAATTTGATTCAAGTCAAATAAAATTGATGAAAATCAAATTTTCCATCCCAATTAATTTTTTTTATGTAGGCAGATACACTGATCTCTAACAGCAAGTGCTGGTAATTTAACACAATAAAACAGTTTGCTCATTTTTCCAGATTTATTTTAGGTGTTGATTTGGAATAAATTTAGAGTGGAATCTCTATTAGGCCAGAAAAACTTGCCTTCATCATAGTGATTCAAAACTAGATGAAACCATTGATGAGGTCATTTCTGGTTGGATAGACCCTTCTGTTTTTCTTCCAGGAGCCTCCTCTTCAAAAGTTCAGTTTCTGTTTGTTTTATGGAGTCGCGACCCATGACTCACTTTGGATTATCCTTTGGCTTCTTGGTATGATTGTGTGGTCACTGGCATAAATTAAATATTAGTGTTTGTCTGATAACGTGATTTTATAAATTAATGTTGACGGGATTTCTGTTTATTTGAAGTCCAGGAGACCCCATAAGTATTTATTTCATCTTGGTTTGGTAATTTGTCTAAAGATTTATTTATCTACAGAACCATTAGCTTAATTATGTGGAAATCTAATCTCATGAAAAGGAAACCTGGACTAATTATTGATTCTACTTTGCTCTATTTTAATTTATTGTTCTCAAGTGACCAAACTCAACATTAAAAGGGAGGCAGAGTCATTCCTGTTTTCTGTGAAGGTTACATCGACATTTTTAGATATTTTCGCAAAATATTTTGGACCTACACATTTTTGTGTTTCAAAATGTTTGAAAGAAAATTTAAAAAAACTTCAAAATATAATTAGCACAATATTTAAAATTTTAAGTAGCTTATGGTAATTAATAGATTTTTTATGTAATTTTTCCTTTTTTTATTTTAGGATTTCACAATGTAAACCATTGTTTACAAAACTATATAAAAAACATACAAATACTGGGAAGCAATTTTTTTTTTTAAATAAATATTTTTTTTACATTATTTTCTATCTTCTTACTATTCTTTTTCTTCTTAATATACTTGTTATTTGCATAGAAAGTGCTAATAAAATTAATACTCCTGCTACTTTTTCTACTATTATGGGGAAGAGGACTCCCAGATAGTGACTGGGCCGGAACCCAGGGGACCGCCATCAGGGTTCCTGAAGGAACAACACCGGGGGGGCAACAAAGGGAGACACACGACTGAAGGTGGCAGGGCAACAGGGGGCGGGGCAAAGATGAAAGGAGCAGAGGGCGCGCTCAGGTGGCAGTTGGCAGAGAGTGTAACAGGAGGCAGCAAGCCGAGTGACATAGAGAGAAACGGGGTAACGGGAGGTGTGTTTTGGAGACACCGTCAGGAGTCTGTGAGGGGTAAGCGACTCACTCACTGACAAGTGAGACGTGAGAGACTTTCACCGGAGGCTGCTCCCCACACACAGTCGCACACAGCCACACCCGCTGTTCCCCGCCCTATTGAGACAGGTCCGCTACCTCAAGTCGCCGCTGCGACTCCACATCTAACAGCTACAGCAGTCTGGACACTGCCCCCGCCTTCTCCCACAGCTGCGGCCCTGTCATCACCGGCCTTAGTGGACACCACCTCACCATAGGCGACAATAGAGGCCCACGTCCCATCTACAGAGGGACCCTGAGCAGAGGCCAGCCAACCATCATTTGGCAAACTGCGTCATTACTGCGCTGTGAGACGGGAGCTGGAAAAGACATCCTGAAAGGCCTACCAGCACCGATTCTTCAGGGCCTGTTGTGCCCCCACCAGCACAGATTCTTCAGGGCCTGTTGTGCCCCACCAGCACATATTCTCCAGGGCCTGTTGTGCCCCCACCAGCACAGATTCTTCAGGGCCTGTTGTGCCCCACCAGCACATATTCTCCAGGGCCTGTTGTGCCCCCACCAGCACAGATTCTTCAGGGCCTGTTGTGCCCCACCAGCACATATTCTCCAGGGCCTGTTGTGCCCCCACCAGCACAGATTCTTCAGGGCCGGTTGTGCCCCACCAGCACAGATTCTTCAGGGCCTGTTGTGCCCCCACCAGCACAGATTCTTCAGGGCCTGTTGTGCCCCACCAGCACATATTCTCCAGGGCCTGTTGTGCCCCCACCAGCACAGATTCTTCAGGGCCGGTTGTGCCCCACCAGCACAGATTCTTCAGGGCCTGTTGTGCCCCACCAGCACATATTCTCCAGGGCCTGTTGTGCCCTACCAGCACAGATCCTTCAGGGTCTGTCGAGCCCAAATCATCCCAGAATATCGAGGCGTCATGGCAGCCACATCAGCTACCTCTAAGCGGCCGCGTCTGCGATCCTGGAAGGATAAGTCGACTATAGGAAATAAGGCCCCATAGTTTGGCCATACGTGGCCTTCAACACCCGGACTAACCAGATTAGTTGCATTTAATATAAGAAAAATTATTGTTTATGTTGTTGAGTCCCTGCGAGGACAGATTGTTGTTACCCCTTTTATTTGTTCAGCATAGCCCCAGCGGCATCAGGTTATAAACGTTGATTTCACAAATCATATCCTGTCTCGTGTCTCGTCACTGCATCCTGAGAACCTGCTCAACCCTACACTATTATTATGTAATAATTATTATTGTCATTTTTAGAATTCAAAGAAATGTTTATTTTTAACCCCTTCATGATCGAAGGTATTTTCGGTTTTGCGTTTTCGTTTTTTCGCTCCCCTTCTTTCCAGAGCCATAACTTTTTTATTTTTACGTCAATATGGCCATGTGAGGGCTTGTTTTTTGCAGGACGAGTTGTAATTTTGAAAGACACCATTGGTTTTACCATGTCATGTACTAGAAAATGGGAAAAAAATTCCAAGTGCGGTGAAATTGCCAAAAAAGTGCAATCCCACACTTGTTTGTTGTTTGGCTTTTTCATTAGGTTCACTAAATACTAAAACTGACCTGCCATTATGATTTTCCAGGTCATTACGAGTTCATAGACACCAAACATGTCTAGGTTCCTTTTTATCTAAATGGTGAAAACAAATTCCAAACTTTATTAAAAAAAAGGAAAAAATGCTCCATTTTCCGATACCCGTAGCATCTCCATTTTTCGTGATCTCGGGTTGAGTGAGGGCTTATTTTTTGCTCGCCGAGCTGACGTTTCTATTGATACCATTTTGGTGCAGATAAGATCTTGTGATTGCCCATTATTGCATTTTAATGCAGTGTCGTGGAGACCGTAAAACATAGTTCTGGTGTTTTGGCTGTTTTTCTCGCTACGCTGTTAAGCGATCAGGTTAAAACTTTTTTAATTGATAGATCGGGAAATTGTGAATGCAGCAATACCGAATATGTGTATGTTTGATTTTTAATTTATTGTTTTATTTTGAATGGGGCGAAAGGGGGTGATTTGAACTTTTATATTTTTTTAATTTTTATATATTTTTATAAACATTTTTTTTTACTTTTAGCATGCTTTAGTAGTCTCCATAGGAGACTATAAGCTGTCATAAAAAGATCAGCTCTGATACATATAAGCTATGATCAGATCGCCTCTATATAATAGAATTACTCACTTACTATGAGCGCTGACCACCGGGTGGCGCTCACTGTAAGCCAGCAGTGCCAACCATAGTCATGCCAACCTACCGGTGACCCACGATCAAGTGACGGGGGTCACTGGTGGGTGGATTTCCGGCCCAAAGGCCGGAAGCGCGAGTTAAATGCTGCTGTCAGTGTTTGACAGCGGCATTTAACGGGTTAATAGCCACGGGTGGATCGCGATTCCACCTGCGGCTATTCCGGGCACATGTCAGTTGTTCAAAACAGCTGACATGTCCCGGGAAAGATGTGGACTCACCGCAGGAGCCCACATCAAATGGATGGAATTCAACATCCGCGTAAATTTACGCCCAACGTCGGAAAGGGGTTAAATAGAACCTGTCAGCAGGATATTTCTATGGAAACTACAGGCATTGTCAGGTGTGTGCTGTTACACTGATTAAAATGATACCTGGGGTGAAGAAATTCGTCTTGTGGTCCTTCTGTAATTAGTTTTAGAATTTTGCATCTAATGAGATGCTTGTGCATTATTAAACTTGAGGTTATTCGGTTTGGAAAAATGAAGGCTTAGGGGCAATCTTATAACAAGGGAGTATCCTCAACATCTAGAGGAAAGAAGGTTTAATCATAATTACAGAGGCAGATTATTTACTGTAAGGGTACTGTCACACTTAGCGATGTACCAGCGATCCCGACCAGCAATATGACGCGGTCAGGATCGCTGGTACATCGCTAAGTGGTCGCTAGTGAGCTGCCATACAGGCAGATCTCACTAGCGACATCGCTGGGGATGGGGGTCGCTACTTACCTGTCACACCAGGCGATCCTGCGTCCTCCCACCCGCGTCCACTTGTCGCTCGTCGTCACAGCAGGAAGCACCGCAGGAAGCTGACGACGAGAAACAGTCCAGCCTGTTCTCGCGCAATCAGTGATAACCAGCGGGGGAGCGGGTTGTAGGTAAGTATCACACACAGCGATATCGCTAGCAATATCGCTATAACGTCACAAGTTATAGCGATATTGCTAGCGATATCGCTGTGTGTGACAGGCCCTTTAGAGTGATGAGACCTTGGATTCTTTACTGCAAGAGCAGTGAGATTATGGAACTGTCTAACAAATGATTTCGTAATGGTTGACTCACTAATAAAATAAAAAGAATATAATACATGTTGCAGGCACTAGATTCTATGATGAGGTGTTGATCCAGGGAACGAGTCTGTTTGCCCGGAATTAATTTTTCCTCTAATATGGAGCTATTAGTATCTACCTCATTGGGTTGTTGCCTTCCGTAGAAATAACATGCAAAGGGCCTGTCACACACAGCGATATCGCTAGCAATATCGCTATAATTTGTGACGTTATAGCGATATTGCTAGCGATATCGCTGTGTCTGATACTTACCTCAGACCGCTCCCCCGCTGGTTATCGCTGATCGCGCGAGAACGTCCTGGACCGCTTCTCGTCGTCAGCTTCCTGCGGCGCTTCCTGTGGAGAGACGAGCGACGAGCGTGGAGCCGGGCGGGAGGACGCAGGATCGCCTCGTCTGACAGGTAAGTAGCGATCCCCGTCCCCTGCGATGTCGCTGGTGAGATCTGCCTGTGTGGCAGCTCACTAGCGACCACTTAGCGATGCACCAGCGATCCTGACCGCGTCATATCGCTGGTCGGGATCGCTGGTACATCACTAAGTGTGACAGTACCTTAAGGCTATAGGTTGAAATTGATGGACTTAAGTCTTCAACCTTAAAAACTATGAAACTATAAGCCTGCCAAATCTCACAGCAACAGTAGGCTCACATGAGCGTATTAAAAATACCTAAGATTTTTATCCAGAAAACTTGGACAATTTTTTTCTCACTTGTCATACATGTGTAATCCATTTTTCTTTACCACAGCAGCAGATGCTAATCATTTATCGGAATATTTATAGTTTCCTATTTTACAGAATTTCAATTTTTACATAAAAAATGAGTGTTGCACTGTGGCTCTGTATGGCATCCGATTTTTTTTTTTTACACACCCATAGATGTAAAAAAAAAGAAGCTAGTCAATGCGGCAAATTTTTCACACGCTAATTCAGTCAGTGAAAAAAAGTTGCTCATCTCCACTTCTCCTTTGACAAAAACTGGTCCTTCTTTTTCACAGACAGCACTCCAACCAAAAATACGGTTATGTGAACCAACCGTCAGGTTGTGTGGTAGCAAAGAAGTGATTGAGTGGTGTGACTATGTTGAGTGGAATTCTCCTATCTGCTATCATGTATGAACTGCCTTATGTATGGAACGCCTATACTCATGAAGCCTAAATATACAAACACTCCTGGAAAGTTCTGGAGATTTTAAAAATCACATGTCTGTGTATTTCTTCTATTCTTGCAAGCTGAAATCTGAATCCCAGAAACTTCTAAGTTGGAGTGATTTCTACTCTAAGCCCAGGGTCACATGAGCGTAGATCCTCTCCTCCGAGAGAATTGGAATGATTAATAACCGGTACTAACACTCCTATTAAATTCTAATCAAAGCGTCATCTTAGTGTGATCCGATTCTCTCAGATGAGAGAATTGTAGCATGGGTGAGAAAAAGATGAAGAACAAGATTTTTCCATCTTCTCCATTGTATGAGTCCGCAGAAAATGGCTGTCAATGGATGTCAGCCAAGTACGGTCTGATGATTACCACCACACACCCATAGACTTGAATGGCTGCGCATCATTTGATTAGAGCAGAAAAATCGCAGAATTTCGCAATTGTTTTCCCATGCTGAATCGGCACTGTCCGAGTGCTATCCTATAAAATATCAGCTGGCTCTCATCTGATATACAGTATATGCTCATGTGGGCGTTTGATCCAGAAAACCTGTACATCCTATGCAATCCGTTTGATTTTTTTTTACAGATTTGGTCAGTGAAAAAAAAATTGGAGGGCATTGAACAACATTGATCCGTTTTTTTTTTCCCCAAGGACTGCACTTGGACCAAAAATACGCTCATGTGAACGAGCCCTATCATTGTTATCTGAAACATGTTTTTCCAATTCCTACCAACCATTGTTTCTATGAGCATCCTATAAATGTTAATATTCTACATGTAATTCTATCCATTCGTGTTCAATCCACACCGGATTATCTTTTCACCATGTGGATTTGATGCTCTGTTTATATATTAATATTATAAAAACCTAATAAACAGAGTGAAAAGAGAAATAATACTGTTAATAATAAAACCACGATTCACAGATGATGTCATTTTCTGATTATGTGTTAATATTTCTTGATAAAAAAAATGTACTGAGAAAATGAAAACACAACATAACATTTTAATGGTCGCAGAAAGTGTGATACAAAATTCACTGTTTTCCTACAGAACAATGTCCAAATTAAAACTCATACAAGTAAAATAATTACTGACACAAACGTAGGGAAAGTGCCAGATTCTCTGAACAAATGTCTCCTTTTCAGAAATCATAGCGACTAAAAAAACCTTGAAAGCAGCATGACACGTTTCTTAGAGTTACGGTGATTAAAAAATTAGGTTGTCGGCGCAGTGGTCCGTCAGTCGGGTCTCGCCGTGTGATCCGGATGGATAATGAGGACAATTACGGTTGTTTTTCTCATGACTTGGCTGACGGCATGGCAGTCTCCTCCGCCCGATTTCAATTTGCCTTACAAACGAAAAAAAAAAAATTGTCAAAAAAAAAAAACAACAACAACACAACAATAAAGGTTAAAAGCCGAAAGCTTTTGAGAAATTAAAAAAATGTTTAACTGCATTGAGGTGGTTGTCTCATTACAGACAGACTTTTATACACAAGCTGATTTTTATTTTGATCTAACTCATGAGACATCAAGGACCTAGACGAAAAGTTGATCTTAGGGGAAATCGAGGCCAGCCTCACAATGTAGTATTGCATTAAAGAGGTTGTCCACTACTTTTACATTGATGCCCCATCCTTAGGATCAATGTCTGATTGGCTGGGGTCCAGCATTCGGCACCCCAGCTGATCAGCTGGTATTGGTGCCAATGGCTGTGGACATCGGCCATAATTACTTACTTGCGGAGCTTGGCCATCTACTTGTAGTGGCTGCCTCGGAGTACTACACATCTGCTTCCTATTCAATTCAATAGGAGGCAGATGTGCAGTACCAAGCTCCGACCACTACAAGTAGACAGCCAAGCTCCACATGTAAGTTCTTCTGGCTGGTGGCCGCCATCGCTGGCACTGATAACAGCTGATCAGAGGGGGTACAGAGAACTAGACCCTGACAAATCAGACATTGATGTCCTATCCTAAGTATAGGGAATCAGTGTAAAAGTAGTGGACAACCTCTTGAAGAGCTGTCCATGTATAGGGCTCTGGTCTGCTAGAGGTTTCTTTTCTTGCTTATAGAGCACAGAGTCAAGTTGGGGTACTTCTTTTATAAAATTTGTATTGTCTACTAGGGTATATGGATGGAAGTTCCATCAGTGTCTCCTCAGAAAAACATCCAACCATGCGCTGCTCAAGTCCTGTGACAACTGCAGCCCATCCCAGGCTGCAGAGGTCCACTTGCTGGTGTAAAGGATTCAGGAAATGTTGAAAGCCAAAGGTGGATTTACATAATACTAATAAAGTAATAAAAATTTAAAATTACATTTTTAGGAGCAAAACAGTACCAATGCAGTGACATGACAAGAATGCTATGCTAAATAGTTGTAAGTAGAGTTGAGCGAAACGGGTCGGTCAAATTCATAAGTCGCCAACTTTCGCTAAAGTCGGGTTTCACCGATCGAAACCCGACCATAGCGTGAGGTCGGCCATGAGGTCGCCGACCCGAGTGCTAAAGTCGCGTTTCCCTTAATGCTTCCAGCGCCTTTTCTCAGCCAATGATCAAGGACGCACACTGTGGGCAATGTGATGACATGGGCAGTGGCCACCACCATCTCAGTGAAGCGCATTCAAGTGATTGGCTTGCTTTGTGTGCTGTCACAGTGGCTATAAAAGCCCTGACCGCTGACCGCCATGCTTCCAGCGCCCTTTTTCAGTCAATGATGGAGGACACACACTGTGGGCAACGCGATGACATGGGCAGCGGTCACCACCATCTTTGAGAAGGGCATGCAAGTGATTGGCTTGCTTTGTGTGGTGTCACAGGGGTTATAAAAGGGCGTGCACGCCGACCGCCATCTTACTTCTGCCGATCTTAGCATAGGGAGAGGTTGCTACCGCTGATTTTCTATAGGGAGAGCGTTAGGCAAGAAGGAAAAAAAAAAATCTGTGCTTCTGCTGATAGCGATTTTCACTGTACAGTTAGTGTGCAGTGACGGGGGAAGGATTTCTTTGTTTGCAGCAGCACTGGTTGTTATTAGGCTGCCTTATAAGGCTCCCTGATAGCTGCATTGCTGTGTGCACACTGATGTGCAGACTTCTTTTTTCAAAGCAAAAATACTTTTATTCTGCTTTTCTGCACAGTTACCGAGCGTTCATTTTTTCACACACCGTATAGAGGTGTACGCTCCTCACACACTACCGTGTACCAGCTGGTATCACGGACAAACACATGCTATATGTGTGTGACTCCGGAAAAAAATAGACAGAGATTTACATTTTTCCATACATACACCGTATAGAGCTGTCCGCTTCTCAAACAATATTGTATATATGCTGCTTGGGTTACGGTCAAATCTATACAGAGACAGCATGAGTGTGTGACTCCGGAAAAAAATAAACGGAGATTTAAAATTTTCCATACATACACCGTATAGGGCTGTCCGCTTCTCAAACAGTATCGTATATCTGCTGTTTGGGTTACGGTCAAATCTATACAGAGACAGCATGAGTGTGTGACTCCGTTAAAAAAATAGACGGAGATTTACATTTTTCCATGCATACACCGTATAGAGCTGTCCGCTTCTCAAATAGTATCGTCTATCTGCCGTTTGTCTTACGGTCAAATACTGTATATACAGAGACAGCGTGTGTGTGTGACTCAGTACAAAAATAGAGGGATATTTAAAATTTTCCATACATAAACCGTATAGAGCTGTACGCTCCTCACACACTACCGTATACCGGCTGGTATCACGGACAAATACACATGCTATCTGGGTGTGACTCCATAAAAAATAGACAGAGATTTAAAATTTTCCATACATACACCGTATAGAGCTGTCCACTTCACAAACAGTATCGTATATCTGCTGTTTGGATTACTGTCATATCTATACAGAGACAGCGTGTGTGAGACTCCGGAAAGACATATATGGACATTTCCATTTTTCCATACACCATATAGAGCTGTCCGCTTCTCAAACAGTATCGTATATATGCTGTTTGGATTATGGTCAAATCTATACAGAGACAGCGTGTGTGTGTGAGTCTGGAAAAAAATAGACAGAGATTTAAAATTTTCCATACATACACCGTATAGAGCTGTCCGCTTCTCAAACAGTATCGTATATCTGCTGTTCGGATTACTATCCCATCTATACAGAGACAGCGTGTGTGTGTGAGACTCCGGAAAGACATATACGGACATTTCCATTTTTCCATACACCGTATAGAGCTGTCCGCTTCTCAAACTGTATCATGTATCTGCTATTCGGATTACTGTCACATCTATACAGAGACAGCATGTGTGTGTGAGACTCTGGAAAGACATATACGGACATTTCCATTTTTCCATACATACACCGTATAAAGCTGTCCTCTTCTCATACAGTACCGTATATCTGCTGTTTAGATTACGATAAAATCCATACTGAGACAGCGTCTATGTGTGACCATGGAAAAAAATAGATGTAGATTTCCATTTTCCATACATACACCATATAGAGCTGTACACTCCTCACACACTACCGTGTACCAGCTGGTATCACGGACAAATACATGCTATCTGTGTGTGACTCCGTAAAAAAATAGATGGAAATATTCATTTTTCCATGCATAGACCATATAGAGCTGTCCGCTTCTGATACAGTATCTGCTGTTTGTATCACGGTCAAATACATACTGGCAGAGCGTCTGTGTGTGACTCCCTAAACAAATATACGGAGATTGACATTTTCCCCAAAAACGTATACAGCTGTAAACTTCTGATATAGTACCATATATCTGCTGGTTGGATTACGCTCAAATACATACTGGGAGAGCGTCTGTGACTAAGGAAATATAAGCGGAGATTTAAATTTTTCCATACACCTTATACAGCTGTACGCTCATCATACAGTACCATATCTATTGCAGAAATGGAGAAAGAATGGCACTCACCAGGTAAAGTAGTCAAGGCTTTATTGTAAAATCATGTTAACGGGAGAACGGGTGCTGAAAGGAAGTAACAACGATCGTTTCTTGCGGAAAAGGGGCTTCCACGGGTCACATGTGACCCGTGGAAGCGCCTTCTCTGCGCAAAACAGTAACGACGATCGTTTTGTGCGGAAAAAGCGCTTCCACGGGGCCCATTTTACACTGGAGCATTAGAAATGGGGCCCATTATATATGGAGCATTATTTGGGCCCATAAGACACAGGAGCATCATCCATGGGGCCCATCATATACTCGAGCATTCGAAATGGGGCAGATTATATATGGAGCATTATTTGGGCCCATCATACACTGGAGCATCATGCATGAGGCCCACCATATACTGGAGCATTCCAAATGGGGGACATCAGACACTGGAGCAGCTTTTACGGGGCCCATTATACACTGGAACATTAGAAATGGGGTCCATTATATATGGAGCATTATCAGGGCCCATAAGACAGTGGAGCATCATCCATGGAGACCAACATATACTGTAGCATTATGTGGAGCTCATCATATACTGTATGTAACATTATATGGGACCAATTATTCTGTATGGAGAAATATATGGGGCTCATTACTCTGTATGGCGCACTATGTGGTGGCCATAACACTGTATAAAGTAATATACTGTCCGTTTTTTGAGCTATTGTAGAATTTAAAATAGATATCAGTCATATCATGTAAGAAGTGAAGTATTTTTCATTGCACTGTACCACTATTTCTCTGCCGTAGCGGAGAATCATGAATTCTGCAACGTGTTAAAGGGGCCCACTGATACTCTTTGGCCCGGGGCACATGAAAACCGGGAGCCAGCCCTACCCCCCCACAACTTTAGCCAAATAACCCCATTTGGAATGCTCCAGTATATGGTGGGCCTCATGCATGATGCTCCAGTGTATGATGGGCCCAAATAATGCTCCATATATAATGGGCCCCATTTCTAATGCTCCAGTGTATAATGGGCCCTGTAAATGCTGCTGCAGTGTCTGATGTCCACCTTTGGAATGCTCCAGTGTATGGTGGGCCCCATATATCATTCTCCAAAGTATAGTGCTCCCCAAAAATTGCTCCCAACCTTTAAAACAATTAAATAAGTCTCCTCGCTAGGGAATCCCTGTACTCTGGACTCCTCGTTGTCCCCATCTTCCATCTCTCTGCACTTGGACTGTTTAGGCAGAGGGCATACAGACGTGATGTCATCGCGCTTTCTGACCAGAATGTTACTTTCAGGAAACGAGGAAGACATCACGGTGGTGGAGCAGGGGGAGGTAAGTATTTCAACTTTGCAAGTGCTGTGATCCTGAGCAAGCAGGGGGGGCCCACTCGTTGGTGACGGCACTGGCACAGGGCCCCTCATAGTATGGCGGTGTGTCTGACGGCGGGTGGGCCCTCCCGTGGGTGGGTCCTCCAACTGGCAGAGACACTTTTGCGTACTATGAGGGGCCCTGTGCCAGTGCCGTCGCCCATGAGTATGCCCCCCATCTGCTCAAGGAACCCGCACTTTCATCTGCACCTTACTCTTTGTCACCGTGTAAGGTGGTATAGTATGCGGGAAGGGGAACCTGAGTTTCATCAGGGTCAGATTCTGGCTCAGTACACTGCGAGGACAATGTAGCGCTCTGAGTGAATGTACCAGCAGAAAAATCTAGCAGTGGCTGTGCATCAATGCACTCCATGTCAGATTCATCTTGGACTGGGGAATTCACGATTTGACTTGATAACTCAGGCATGGTATGTGAAAAGAGCTCCATGGAGTAATCTGTAGTGTGGCCTGCCACAGCCTTCACTTTTGGTAGGGGTGAAGGACACATGGAAAGGTGTTGTTCCTGACCAGGAGCTTCCACTGACAACTCAGTGCTTTTATTTTTTGAAACTTCAGAATAGGAGGCGATAGAGCTGGAGGCTGTGTCAGCAATGTAAGCCAAAACTTGTTCCTGAAGCTCCGGCTTTAAAAGCGGTTTACCTACTCCCAGAAAAGGTAGCCTTCGAGGCCTAGTGGAGCCAGACAATGATGCAGGCTCAACACCTCCTGCCTTAGGTGCTATTGTGCATTTGCCACTACCAGCAGATGCACCACCACCACCACCACCATCATCAGTACCAGCTGGCAACTCCCGCCCACTTCCACGGCCTCTTCCACCATACTTCCTCATTTTTGGGAAAATGTACCCAAAATACCACCAGCTATATGGTAGTGTAAAACAAGGTACAAGGTGTATATAGTATTAGGGGAGAATCTGAATCTCGCTAGAGATTTTAAGAGGCTGAACAATTATCTCAGGCCCACTATAGATTACACCTCAATTTAACAAGCTGAAATAGGCTGGTGTATGAGAAGGTACAAGGTGTATATAGTATTGGGGAGAATTTGAATCTCCCTAGAGATTTTAGGAGGCTGAACTATTATCTCAGGCCCACTATAGATTACACCTCAATTTAACAGGCTGAAATTGGCTGGTGTATGACAAAGTACAAAGTGTATATAGTATTGGGGAGAATTTGAATCTCCCTAGAGATTTTAGGAGGCTGACAATGATGCTCTCAGTCCAAGTATGGCAGCAGGCAGCCTAATAAGCAGGACTGCTGCACACAAAAGTGTTATCACGCTTACCCTTATCTGCAGGAGTGTAGCGTGACCGGTCAGCGGTCCCGGCGTTGGGGAAGGAACTCAGACCACGGGGCTGTCAGAGGGACCAGTGCAGGAGCACAGTTTGGGAGGTCACAGGACCTGTGGAAGGGGCGGAGCACTTGCAGAAGCACTCAGAGGCTGCAGGACCTAGCACCACGTGATCTGTAACGTCAGAGGGGGCGGAGCTTATCACAGGGACGCTGAAGTGACAGGCAGAGGGCTCAGAGAGCCAGGGGTTTATACAGTAGCGATGGTCGGGAAATTCAGAAGTCATACACAGGAGAATCAATGCGGTACAGAGTCAGGCAGAGCAAGAATGGTCAGGGAAGCAGGAGGTCAGGCACGGGTTGGGCTGCACGGTACAAAATCAGAAAGACAGAGAGTAGTCTAGGAGAGCCAAAGGTCAGAACACGGGTCGAGCAGGACGGTACCAAAAAAGGAAGCCAAGAGACAAAAACCAAAATCCAGACCTGGTCATACACACCACAAACATGGAAACAGGCGAGAGGCACTTAGCAAAGGCAGGGTCGGACACACTCAAGTATGAAGTATAAACGACGGGGAAGGTTGCTCGCCTGTGGCCATAAATACCCTCCCTGAGACCAAAGAGAGGCTCCAACCATTAACCCTTCACTTGTCAGACCAAAATTCCAGATACCATGATATTAACCCTTCGCTTGTCAGACCAAAATTCCAGATACCACGACAAGTGTGGAAAAACGAACGCTTGGTAACTGTGCAGAAAAGAGGAAGAAAAATATTTTTACTTTTAAAAAAGTAGTTTGCACAGCAGTGTGCAAACAGCAGTGCAGCTATCAGGGAGCCTTATAAGGCAGCCTAATAACCAACAGAGCTGATGCACAAAAATAGAGCCTCCCCTGTCACTGCACACAAACTGTTGTGTTGTAAGTGGAAATCGCTAACAGCAGAAGCAGTTTTTTGGTTCTTCTTCCCTGCCTAACGCTCTCCCTTATTCAGAATCAGCAGCTGCAACCTCTCCATTTGCTAAGATCAGCAGAAGTAAGATGGCGGTCGGCGTGCACGCCCTTTTATAGCCCTGTGACACCACACAAAGCCAGCCAATCACTTGCATGCCCTTCTCAAAGATGGTGGTGACCGCTGCCCATGTCATCGCGTTGCCACAGTGTGCGTTCTCCATCATTGGCTGAAAAAGGGCGCTGGAAGCATCATAGAATCATAGAATCATAGAATCATAGAATCGTAGAGTTGGAAGGGACCTCCTGGGCCATCTGGTCCAACCCCCTGCTCAAAGCAGGATTCGCTAAATCATCCCAGTCAGATGTCTGTCCAGCCTCTGTTTGAAGACTTCCATTGAAGGAGAACTCACCACTTCTCGTGGCAGCCTGTTCCACTCATTGATCACTCTAACTGTCAAAAAGTTTTTTCTAATATCTAATCTGTGTCTCCTCCCATTCAGTTTCATCCCATTGCTTCTAGTCTTTCCTTGTGCAAATGAGAATAAAGTTGATCCTTCTACAATGTGACAGCCCTTTAGATATTTGTAGACAGCTATTAAGTCTCCTCTCAGTCTTCTCTTTTGCAAACTAAACATTCCCAAATCCTGCAACCTTTCCTCATAAGACAGGGTTTGCAGACCGGTCACCATTCTGGTCGCTCTTTTCTGAACTTGCTCCAGTTTGTTGATGTCTTTTTTAAAATGTGGTGCCCAAAACTGGACACAATATTCCAGATGAGGTCTGACCAAAGAGGAGTAGAGGGAAATAATGACTTCACGTGATCTAGACTGTATGCTTCTGTTAATACATCCTAGAATTGCATTTGCCTTTTTTGCTGCTGCATCACACTGTTGACTCATATTCAGTCTGTGATCTATTAGTATACCCAAGTCTTTTTCACATGTGCTGTCACTTAGCCCTATTCCTCCCATTCTATATATGCTTTTTCCATTTTTATTGCCCAGATGTAGTACTTTGCATTTCTCCCTGTTAAAAACCATTCTGTTAGTTGCTGCCCACTTCTCCAGTTTATTTAAATCTTTTTGAATCCTCTCTCTCTCTTCTCTAGTATTAGCTATCCCTCCTAGCTTTGTGTCATCAGCAAATTTAATCAGTTTACCCTCAATTCCTTCATCTAAATCGTTGATAAAGATGTTGAACAATACAGGGCCCAGGACAGAGCCCTGTGGTACCCCACTTGAGACATTCTTCCAACTGGATGTGCAGCCATTTACGACCACTCTTTGGGTCCGATCACTAAGCCAGTTATGAATCCACCTAACAGTTGCCTTGTCCATTCCATACTTAATCATTTTTTCAATAAGGATTGTATGAGAGACTTTGTCAAATGCTTTGCTGAAGTCAAGATATACTATATCTACAGCATTTCCTTGATCCACCCAATCAGTGATACCGTCATAGAAGGAAATTAAGTTAGTCTGACATGACTTATTAGTTACAAACCCATGCTGACTCTGTTTAATCACTTCATTCTTATCCAGGTATTGACATACATGTTGTTTAATAATTTGTTCAAAGATCTTTCCTGGTATAGAAGTCAGACTCACCGGCCTATAGTTACCTGGGTCCACCTTCTTCCCCTTTTTGAAGATAGGAACAACATTTGCTCTTCTCCAGTCTTCTGGCACTTCTCCTGTTCTCCAAGAATTTTCAAAGATTATAGAGAGGGGTTCAAAAATTTCTTCTGCTATCTCCTTCAGTACTCTGGGGTGTAATTCATCTGGACCTGGAGACTTGAATTCATTTAGGCTAGCTAAGTGTTTCCTCACTATCTTTCTGTTTATAGATATCCTGGATTCTTCTATTCCCTTAATAGGACAGTGAATAACAGTTGATGTTACATTTCCTTTCTGAGAGAAAAGAGATGCAAAATAGGAATTTAAAAGTTCAGCCTTCTCAACATCCTGTCTTACCATTTCATCATTTTCATCCTGTAAAAATCCTATAGCATCTTTGACTTTTCTTTTACTTTTGACATATCCCCAAAATCCTTTATTATTGCTTTTGACATCTCTTGCAAGCCTCAATTCATTTTCAGCTTTAGCTAATCTGATTTGTGCCCTGCAGGTTCTGCAGACAGCATTATATTCTTCTTTAGATATGCCTCCCTCTTTCCATTTTATAAACATTTTTTTCTTCCTTTTTAGCATGTGCTTAAGTTCTGTGTTCATCCATCCTGGTTTCCTTAACTGCTTCCTATTCTTCCCTCTTTTCGGAATTGTTAACAACTGTGCTTTGAGAATTTCATTTTTCAAGATTTCCCATCCTTCCTGGACATTTTTGTCTTTAAGGATATCCAGCCATTGGATCCCTCCAATTCTCTTTCTGAATCCCTTAAAATCTGCCTTTCTGAAATCTAACCTTGACGTATGAGTCTTCACAGGTCTTCCGCCTCTAGTTATCCAAAATTCTAAAATAGCATGGTCGCTACCTCCTAGGGTCCCAGCCACTTTTACCTCCTCAACCATTTCCTCCCTGTTTATAAGGATTAGATCCAAGGTAGCAGTTCCCCTTGTTTTCTCCCTTACCTTTTGGAAGATAAAGTTGTCAGCAAGAGAGGATAAGAATTTCCTTGACCTGTTAGTTTTGCCTGAGAGAGATTCCCAACAAATGTCTGGATAGTTGAAATCTCCCATGACAACTATGTCATATTTTTTGGAGAACTTGGCCATTTGATGCATAAAGAGTTCATCCATAGCTTCAGCTTGCACAGGCGGCCTGTAGTAAATGCCTACAATGGTGTCCTTTCCATTGTTCTGTCCTTGTATTCTTACCCAAACAGTTTCCACAGAACTCCCAGTCTCTGAAGCTTCAATCTCTGTGCAGATATACGCGTTTCTAACATACAATGCGACACCCCCTCCTCGTTTATCAAGTCTGTTTCTTGCAAATAAGTTGTATCCTTCTAGTCTTGTATTCCAATCATGTGTATTGTCCCACCAAGTTTCAGTGATTCCAATGACATCATATTTCTTTTCCTGTGTTAGTAGTTCCAATTCTCCTTGTTTGTTGCCCATGCTTTGTGCATTAGTATAGAAACATTTTAGTTTGTGATTGGTTTCTCTTTCTCCAATATTTTTATTAATTATATTCTTTCGTCTTTTTTCTTCCTTTCCACTTATAATAGCAGAGTTCTCAATAGCATTTGTCAGGTGTATGGCTTTTTCTGGTCTTTTGCTTCCCTTCCCATGTTGTTCTAGTTTAAAGCTCTCCTTACAAGTGTAGCAAGGCGACTTCCAAATACATGCTTACCAGTCTTCGTAAGGTGCACCCCATCTCTAGCAAGTAGTCCATCGTATAAGTAGTTCACTCCGTGATCCAGAAATCCAAATCGTTGCTGACGGCACCATCGACGTAGCCAGTTGTTCACCTGCAGAATCTTATTCCACCTCCTTGTTCCATGGCCATCCACTGGGAGGATGGAAGAGAAGACCACCTGCGCTCCCAGTTCTTTCACTTTCTTGCCTAAGTCTTCAAAGTCTCTGCAGATGGTTTCCAGGTCGTTTCTTGCAGTGTCATTTGTCCCCACATGTAGTAGCAGGAATGGGTAGTCATCTGTAGGTCTGAAGAGTCCTGATATCCTGTCAGACACATCTTTAATTTTTGCACCTGGAAGACAACACATTTCTCTTGAAGTTATATCCGGTCTGCAGATAGCGGCCTCAGTTCCTCTCAACAGGGAATCCCCCATGACCACCACTCTCCGTTTCTTCTTCACAACATTTTTCTTTCTCCATCCAGGAGGACTCTGAAGGCGTACAAGGTTGCTGCTTGTTGGCAAAGTCTTATCCTGATGTATTTCTTCATTGTTTTCCTGCGTGAGAGCCTGGTACTGGTTTCTGAGCAGTATGGGTGCTGACTGCCTCCTGATCCTCCTGCTTCTCTGGGTCACATGTCTCCATTCCTCTGTTTCTTCAGGTGCACTTCGAATTTCTTCTCTTTCTGTAACATGAAGAGATAATTCTGCTCTGTCCAAGAACTCTTCACCTTCCTTAATGATCTTCAACGTAGCTAACCTCTCTTCGAGATTTTGCAACTTTTCCTCCAACAGGGACACAAGCTTGCATTTGTGGCATGTGAAGTTTGGCTTTTCCACTGGTAAGTCTGTGAACATGTAGCAAGAAATGCAGCTCACCAAATGGCTCCTGGCCTCTTCCATCTTGAGATTTCTTAAAAACGATGAAAGATGAGCCCAAATTCCCCTGGTTTTCCGATTTCCTCTTTTCAGCTGCAACGGCCAAAACCCAGTGATCGTTGAGCTCGCGGAGACTCTTCACTTATCCCAGAAGGCACTGGGAATATGCAAATGATCTCCTCAAGACTCTTCCCCTGGTTTTCCGATTTCCTCTTTTCAGCTGCAACGGCCAAAACCCAGTGATCGTTGAGCTCGCGGAGACTCTTCACTTATCCCAGAAGGCACTGGGAATATGCAAATGATCTCCTCAAGACTCTTCCCCTGGTTTTCCGATTTCCTCTTTTCAGCTGCAACGGCCAAAACCCAGTGATCGTTGAGCTCGCGGAGACTCTTCACTTATCCCAGAAGGCACTGGGAATATGCAAATGATCTCCTCAAGACTCTTCCCCTGGCATCATTTGAAATGCGACTTTGGCGCTCTGGTCGCCGACCTCATGGCCGACCTCACGCTCTGGTCAGATTTCGTTTCATGAAACCTGACTTTAGCGAAAGTCGGCGACTTATGAATTTGACCGACCCTTTTCGCTCAACTCTAGTAACTGTTATTATAAAGTAAATTAAGGTTGACAAGCTTAAGTAATAAGAATTAAAGTTGTTGGCATTGAAATGGGCACTGTAGGTGTGTTTCCTGTCCTCCACTCACTGCCGACTTTGCTTCCCCATTGACTTGCATTGGGTTTCGTGTTTCAGTCGGACCCTGACTTTTCCCTATAGTCAGCTAATTTCTTTTGAGAAAGTCGGGTTTCATGAAACTCGACTCAACCCTAAAAAAGGCAAAGTCGCTCATCTCTAGTTGTAAGTCAAATTTATATGTGAGATAGCCAAGATGATTGCCTATAAAATGATGGTAGTCTCACGATCAAAGCAGGAGTGGATGGTGAGATATGGAGCCGCAAAGTCAAAACTTCAAAGTCTTGTTATCCATTTTCTCGTCAATGTACTTTGATTGCCAATATCTCAGCAATGGAAAGTAAAAAAAAAATGTTTTCCACTTTGTAAAATTGGCTGGAAGGTCCTCTTTAATTTTAACTATTTTTTGTCTCATCACTATCAACAGGAGGTGGTGTTAGTCTTTAGTCTGTCGCATTGTTTTTTTGATCTTGCTGCAATAAAACAAATAGCAACATCAAGGAACCCTGGGGAGAAGACAGGAGCTCGAGGCTTTCAGGATACATAGCATTCAATAAAAGCTTCAGAAATGCCGAGTATTCTATTGGACCCAACAAAAACACAGTTGCTATGTGTCTTCCTGGCAGAGCAGAATTGCTGGGTCTTATCAAATCTAGATCATCTCTGTTAGTGACTTGTAGCACAGTGTGAGAATGTCCTACCTTGTAATTCGAAGTCCTATCGATGCCCCAGTTATACTGACAAGCTGTGCAATTAAAAAATAGAATAACATCTCATTTTTCTGACCTATTATATCACAAAGACATGTAAATATAAAACATGATAAAATAATTGCAAACAAAACTACGAAATATATGTCCCCTCACTCCCACCCTAAAAAAACATTAGAATAAAACATGTTTTATTGCACATAGATTACAAAAATAATCAACTCATACATATATTATACATACTAGATGGTGGCCCGATTCTAAGGCATCGGGTATTCTAGAATCTCTCTCTCTCCGTGCCTCAGATCTCCCGACAGAGGCGTACGTCATTCGAATATGCTGATTGGATCTCCCGATGGAGGCGTGCATCGTTCGAATGCGCTGATTGGTTGCGGCCAGCCGGGCGCGACCAATCAGCGCCGTGGGATTTCCGTTACAGACAGACAGAATAAGACGATTATATAGTAGATTTTATCTATGTATCATATTTAGTTTAAAATGTGAACAGCATCCAAAATAATAAATACAATACTAAAAATTGGGTCTTTCCCGATTGGGTACACCTGGTCCTGGTAGGAAGGCTTTTATGCTTTTTTGATCAAAACAGTGTCAGCTAGGTGTTAGCTATGTTATTTACATGTACTATTATCATTTACTACTACAGGGTATTTGCTCAATTTGTTTAAATCAGTTTTTTTAGTATCTAAAATAATAATTACAATCATAAAAAATCACTTTTTTTCTGTATTATTTGCAAACATAAAAAGAACGAGATGTTGTAGACTTCATTCTTCAGGTGCACACTCGTGTGCCTCCTATCTTCCTGCTTGCCAGGGGACAGTGCACTTCTGAAGATCGACAGCTGGGACCAGTTGCATAGTTGAGCCGCTGATCCAAACTATGCAGTCTCCCATGCTACTATGAGATTTATTTTTGCTTCTGCAGTATAAGAGGAGCGAAAAGACACAGAAACTGTCCAGATTCATTGATCAGGCTAGATTTAGAGAGGTCCATGCAATAGCAACAACATCAGAAGTCAACCGGAGAATAGCTATGGGCAAACCAACAATGAACTCATCAGACAAGGTCTTCAAATTGAGGAACATTTCACAGGCAACAAAGACACGGCTCATTCATAGTTTGGTCTTTTTTGCAGTAACTTATGGATGCAAAGCTTGGACAATAAAGAAATACAACAGAAGAAGAATCAACACCTATAAACTGTGGGGCTGGAGAAGGATGCTACCAATACCATAGGTGGCAAGAAGAACAAACAAATCAATTTTGGAACAAATCCAGCCAGATATGTCACGCGAAGCAATGATCACTAAGCTGCGAGTTGTCTACTTTGGACACATCATATGAAGAGAGCAATCACCGGAGAAGGAACTCATGGTCTGAAGAATGGAAGAAACACGGCCAAGAGGAAAACCAGCAACCCGATGGCTTGAAGACCCTGGTGGTCCTATCTCGGCTTGAACAAAATCGATCTTCCAACAGATTGTTCATCCATCAGGTCAGCATAGCTTGAGATCGAGACGAAGGCTATTAAATAATGAAAAAATATGCAATAGGAAATAGCTTGTAGGTGCTCTCTCCTTGCCTAGGTAGCCCTGACAGATTATCGGGTGGTCGATAACCTATGCAACATGCAATAAACTCTAGAATTAAGAAACCCTCCATTCATGATTTCTGAAAAAGTTTATAATTACACGCAAATTGCAAATTTACATGTTGCTGCATATTGCAGTTTTAACCAAATATGATTGATGTTAAAATAATCCCTTTGCCAAAAATTACAAGATCGTTTATATAAATGTCCCATCCCATCCTGCACAAACAACTACAGACCAGTCTCCAATCTCCCCTTCATCTCTAAACTATTGGAACGCCTAGTTTACTCCCGCCTTACCCGTTACCTCTCCATTCACTCCCTTCTAGACCCTTCACAGTCCGGCTTCCGCCCCCTACATTCGACTGAAACTGCACTCATCAAAGTGACCAATGACCTTCTGACAGCAAAACGTAACGGTGACCACTCTCTGCTCATTCTTCTTGACCTATCTGCAGCTTTCGATACTGTTGACCACCATCTCCTACTCTCTAGGCTCCAGTCACTAGGCATTAAGGACACTGCGCTCTCCTGGTTCTCTTCCTATCTCTCTGACCGCTCCTTCAGTGTTTTGTTCTCTGGCTCCACGTCATCTCCTCTTCCTCTTGCTGTCGGGGTACCTCAGGGCTCAGTCCTTGGCCCCCTTCTTTTCTCTCTCTACACGGCCCCAATTGGACAGACCATCAGCAGATTTGGCTTTCAGTACCATCTTTATGCTGATGACACACAACTATACACGTCTTCCCCCGACCTTACCCCCGCTGTACTACAGAACGCCAGTGACTGTCTGTCCGCAGTCTCCAATATTATGTCCGCTCTCTATCTGAAACTCAACCTCTCCAAAACTGAACTTCTTCTGCTCCCGCCGTCTACTAACCTCCCTAAATCTGACATTTCCCTCTCCGTGGGTGGTACCACAATAACACCCCGGCAGCAGGTGCGCTGTCTGGGTGTTATGTTTGACACCAATCTCTCCTTCACATCCCATATACAATCCCTTGCCCGCTTTTGCCGCCTACACCTAAAGAACATCTCTAGAATCCGCCCTTTTCTCACTATGGAAACAACAAAAACCCTCACTGTTGCATTGATCCACTCTCGCCTGGATTACTGCAACGCTCTATTAATTGGCCTCCCCGTCACTCGACTATCCCCTCTCCAGTCCATACTTAATGCAGCGGCCAGGATCGTCCATCTGGGTAATCGGTACTCGGACGCGTCCGCTCTTCGCCAGTCCTTACATTGGCTGCCCATTCATTATAGGATCCAATTCAAAGTACTTGTTCTCACTCACAAAGCTCTCCACAGTGCGGCACCCCCTTACATCTCTTCTCTCATTTCTGTCTATCGGCCTAGCCGATCGCTGCGCTCTGCAAACGACTTTCGACTAACCTCTGCACTAATCCGTACCTCCCACTCCCGACTCCAAGACTTCTCCCGTGCTGCTCCTGTCCTCTGGAATGCTCTACCCCAAGAAATCAGGACTATCCACAATTTGCATAGTTTTAGGCGCTCCCTCAAAACACACCTGTTCAGAGCGGCCTATCACATTCACTAATCAAAGTCATTCTCTGTGTAAGTGTGCGTGTGTAGCCCATTCACTATCTCCATCCATCCTTCACTCCCGCAAGATGGCTGGACCCTCATTGTAAATATACCATTGTAAATACACACCTGTACTCTGTATCTCCCTCACCTCATTGTAGATTGTAAGCTCTCATGAGCAGGGTCGTCTTATTTCATCTTATTTTGCTTTAATTATTGTATTGTTAGCGTTGTTACTTATGACTTGTGTTTTGAAACTGTTAAACTGTAAAGCGCTGCGGAATATGTTGGCGCTATATAAATAAAGATTATTATTATTATTATTATTATTATTATTAAATGTCTAAAAGCACCAAAAAAACTAATCCATTCTCTTGTGCAAAAAGTTACGCCTGCTGCTATGCGGAAAGGCAAAAAGAAAATACTAATTTTCTTATTTTTCTTTTCTTGTGCTTTTGTATATGTGAGGGAGTATTACCAGGTTCGTAGCTGATAATACCTGCTCTTGCGTGCCCTGGTCTCTCATCACATGTAAAGAATGTCCCATTGTCAGTGTACTTGCCTCTTTACTCTCCACACTTTCAGGGCCTCTTCTATATTACTTAAGACCCCCTCCGATCATTTGTGCACAAACAGAGACACAGTCCAGTTGCAGCTAAAAATGTAGAACTTTACTTCTTTCTTTTTGCAGCACATCCTTAATAGATACAATGTCAGCATAGGGTTCCATAAAGTCCATATTCTTCACTTTCCCTGTACTCTTTCCTACGGCATTCAGTACGTGCATGGGTTGTACCATTCATCTGGTACTGCAGCATCCTCCCTGTTCACACTCACTATGCCCAGGAGTTCCCTCGTCCGTTTCACCCCGGACATGAGGGCATCTGTCCATGCAGTGAGCTTCCTCATTTTAGAGTGACCTATGTTCCTGTACTGTTGTGGCCTTTGCTGTAGCTTCTGTACCACCACTGTAGTCACCGCTGTTGCCTCGACTGCACTTCTCGCCCACTGGAACCTGGATGGCTGGGTTCTTTGCTTGAACATTATAGAGCTGTCCTCCTTATACGGGCTCTAAGGCTCTACTGACTAGGAACAGGAAAACCCTCTCTCTTACACTTGGTTAGCTCCTCCTATGAGAACTATCTACAGGGCTCTTGCTGCTGAACTATAGTGTGCCCCATCTAGTGGCCTAATAAGATTACCACACTATCTCTAAAATACTTACATTCTAGCAGCATTGTAAGACAACAATATACATACAGATAAATAGTATCTTTATATACAAGGCAATATATGAGGGAAGAGAGTGGAGCATCACACGGTCCCGGTACACTCCCTACATATATGTATGGGAATCGGATGCTTCGTGGTTTGTATATACCTGTTTCTGTCAGGCAGAACAAATATTCAGAATATTCAGTATAACTGTTAATGAGCAAACAAGGACTAGATTGGATTTAAATGCTTCTGTCTAATTAAAATGATCATCTCGCTATTTTTAATGGGGCTTTAGCCGGTACATTTAGCTTTACGTTTTATCTCACAAGGATGGAATTAATGCAATTACATTTGGAAATCATATTATCAAAACAAAGCCTCATAAGACATAATTCAATTATAAAGATATGCAAATTTTACAGGCTACAAAACAGCCACAATGAGGACTAACTGCTAATAAGATCCAGAGTGCCCTTTACACAGAGGAGCTAACATGTCGCTAAAGAGAAGTAAGAAACATTTTTTTGAATTATTTGCAATGTGACTTTGAAATCTGGAGATGCTACAAAGATTTCGGTGCTTTGGAGAGTTGGAAAATTGGCTTTGAAACCTGAAATCTTCCCTGTTTCTCTTGTGTTTCTTTATGCGAGATTCATTTAACTATTTCTTGCACTTTGACGGCTGAAAATAAACAGCTCCAGCTCAGCTACAAATGTCGGGGATGAGAAAAAAAAACTCAACACCTTGCATTTAACCTGCGTAGAGCTTACACATGAGCAAAACTATTGAAATTTGCATCTGCCAGATTTCCAGACTTTCACCAAAACATTCAATTTGCAGCAAATAATTTTTTTGCCAAATTTCAAGTACAACAAAACCTCCAATTACCCTGAAAACACTTGTGTAATAATTTGAGCTCTTGTAAAATTGCACTGAACACTTTTCAGGCTCAATAATGCAAACAAAACTTTAGTAATGTCAAAGCGACCTCAACATACTGTATATGGCTATCGGCAAAAAAACAATGGCTGTTTTTCACCGCTATCCAGTCACACACTATTTGTAATGTTTATTCAGTGTTTTTAAAGCCCTCTCTAAATCATTTAGCTATGAGCTGTATTATCCTGATTCACCATTAAATGACTGCTGCATTCACTACCTCGGATTTTATATGAGCTATTTGTCAGAATTCAAACCCAGCAGCTCTTGTGTACCAGGTGGCAGCTCTTCCTTCTTTGCTATTCAGCTCGCTGGACAGTTTCTTGCTAACCCAGATACTACTACCTGGGCTGTTTCTGATTGTCTCCACCCTGAGTTTCTGATTGGCTCCACCCTGAGTTCCTGATTGGCTCTACCCTGTAATTTACTGATTAAATACCTTATTTAAACCTGGCCTTGCACTTCCTTCCTTGCGAGATTTTTGAGCTCTCAGCCTTTAGTCAAGCTTTCTTTCCACCTGCTGCTCGGTCCAAACTATACTGTTACTCCCATGTACACGCATCTGGCTAACTTCTGACTATGCAACCTGCTAATTCTTCAAAATATACTGCTGCTCCTGTGTACCAACCTCTGGTTAACTCCTGACCATGCTACCTGCCGGTGCTGCCCCTGGTGGTTGCATTACCACTATTCCAACTCATATCAGTTCATAACACTATTATAGTACCTCCTGATTGGCTGTGCTACATCATGTGATAGCTGAAAGACATAATGAATTAGCCTGAAGTCATGTGATCCTCCACTGGCTTTTGCAATCTTCTGCAATGTGTAAAATGGCAGAGTGATATTTTTTAAATGATTCATGTGAAGCGAATCTCAAATTGTTTGAATTTGCTGTCAAACCACAGGCCTGAAGCTTTTAGCAGTGGCCTGAAGGGTTTGATACAAAATTAACTGATATTCGGAACTGTTCATAATTCTCTCCACCTTGACTAAAGCCCAAGTTACAGCTGCTGAAAATCAGCCCCAAAGCATAACGCTGCATTCAGCATGCATCAGTGTAGGTATGTTTTTCTTTTAGTGATGCACAGTATTGGATTTTACCAAACCTTTAGAAATTATGGCCAAAAAACACAATTTCTATTCTCATCAGATCATAATATGTTTTGGCTGACAATGTATAGAAAAGTGTCAAGGCACGATGCATATGCTAGTATTGTCTCTGTGACATGTATAGTATAATTTTTTTGCTTTATACACATCATAGGAGGTTCAGTGCTGTATACACATCATAGGAGGCTGAGTGCTGTATACACATCATAGGAGGCTGAGTGTGGTATATACAACATAGGAAGCTGAGTGCTGTATACACATCATAGGAGGCTGAGTGCTGTATATACATCATAGGAGGCTGAGTGCTGTATATAAATCATAGGAAACGCTGTATATACAGTATATCATAGGAAGCTGAGTGTGGTATATACAACATAGGAAGCTGAGTGCTGTATACACATCATAGAAGAGTGAGTACTGTATATACATCATGGGAGGTTGAGTGCTGTATACTCATCATAGGAGGCTGAGTGCTGTATACACATCATATGAGACTGAGTGCTGTATATACATCATAAGAGGCTGAGTGCAGTATATACATCATAGGAGACTGAGTGCTGTATATACATCATAGGAGGCTGAGTGCAGTATGCACATCATAAGAGGCTGAGTGCTGTATATACATCAAAGGAGGCTGAGTGTTGTATACATATCATAGGATGCTGAGTGCTTTATACACATTATAAGAGGCTGAGTGCAGTATATACATCATAGGAGACTGAGTGCTGTATATACATCATAGGAGGCTGAGTGCTGTATATACATCATAGGAGGCTGAATGCGGTATATACAGAATAGGAGGCTGTCACTGCTCCATACAGTAATAAATGCTCCATGTCAGGACTAACCCAGATCCTGATGAAGGGAAGATGAAAGGCGGCAGCGTGGAGCAGATTCCATGGGGATGCTGGGGACAGAGCATAAAATCCGCCCACAGAAAAACTTCCTGACGCTGGGACTGGCCTGCGTCAAATATGGTAAAGTCTCTCTGTGCATCACGGCAACATCATGAGCAGGCATGTGCATACTGCCTGCACTATAAGGTCCATTGGCTGATAACCAGAGATTGCGGTCCACTTAGCACCTCAGTGCTGCAGCCCAACAGGCATTTGACGCTTGACCAGATGTTCTGTCCAGTCCTGCAGCTATCTTAATTATTACATAAAACAGAAGCGTAAAAATAAAGTAAAATTACATAAAGAAAAATATGTAGAAATACCATAACACCAAGAGCACATATAGCTACATTGATATATACAGTAAGATAGATAGACAGACAGACAGAGATAGATAGATAGATAGATAGATAGATAGATAGATAGATAGATAGATAGATAGATAGATACTTGTTCCAGAATACTGAAAAGAAATGTAAAAATGTAAAGGGTAAAGGAACACTAAACCTACAAGCAAATGGAAAAGTAAACACAAAATAAACTTGTCAATTGCTGAATTTTCTGCAGTTCTGTACAGAAGCACAGGGTCGCCAATAATTCATACATTTCCAGAGCCTGTAAAAATGTGGAAGTTTTTCTCTAGTTTCCATGGCAAGCAATGATTCGTATACAGTTTTTTGAGGCTATTGGGATTAAGCAAATCATCCTGTTCGCAGTTATCATTTTTTTATAACTGAAAGTAACTGTTGTAATTACTTCAATATATTGAACTGTAGATCTGTACACTCCTCAACACTAAATTTGCTACACCAAGAAGGAAAACTAGTGGAATTCTGGAAATCACAGGATAAATAGACATTAATGATCTGCAAGTGATGAAAAACTGGACACAAAAGGCCCCGATTCATAATTGCCTTTGCACCTGTTTTTTGTCTAGTTTTGCGTGTTTTGCGTCTTTTTTTTTAGCACCCAATTCATTATTCTAGTTTTGCCTTTTTAAACATGTATTCTTCTGTATTTTTTAGTTTTCTACTTTGTGGGCAGAGTGTAATAATTCAATATATTTTCAGCTGATTTATCAATTATGACTTTTTTAAAAAATGACGCTACTCCACCTCAGTCTCCTCCCCTTTCCTACTACCTGGGAATTTTGGGGCAATTTTACAACTTTTGGCAAAAGACAGGAAAAAAGCATAATTTTGACTTAGCACTAAATTCATGTATCACGAGCACCAATTTGATGAATTTGGTGCCAAAAATGGCAACTAATACCCCAAGACCAAAAAGAAAAGTAACTTCAAACCACTCCACCACCCTCAAATGATGGATCAAGGCCAAAATTTTCAAAATGTTGCAACTTATTCTGTTTCTAATATGAGTGCCACATGCAGAAATCCCCGTCCTTACAGTCTTGGCTGCTGTCAGTGAGGTTATTAATGGTTGTCTAAGGAGTGTACTGTCGTGCTGAATACACTTGAGCAAATCATCAAGATTCGCTGCTGACAGCTCCTTTTGCAATTGCTGACCAATGACATCCCAGATGTGCTCGGTGAGAAGCAAGCAGAGATTCAGGCAAAATTCGAATTCTAGTGTTTTTTCTTAGCAAATTCTATTTACAGAGAAGTTATTCTCCGTGAATTTAATGTCCCATGTTATGATCTGGAGCCTCTCCAGCATATTAACTATGATATGTAAAACAAATAAATAAGGAAACCTTATTTTCACCTCTTCGGCCCCTCCGTTACTCACTGTTAAACTATCCTTATTGTATCTTCAGATCAGTGTCAGCGAAGTTGAAATTTCCAGGACCTCGTTCTCTAGGCTGAGGATTCCAGGTTTGCTAGGCCCAAGAGGGTTCGGAGTATTCATATTTTTTCATCATATTTTTATGGCCTTTTATGGCTCAGAAAGTGGCAATCAGGGGTCATAATTTTCCTCAATCTGCGCTGAAGCGAATTACATAATATCTGCTTTTTGACGAATGCAGATTTTTGTAAAATTTTATTAGAATTCAGTTCTACTCAAATGTATTTTATCATCTCTAGAAACAAGTCTTGGGACTCTGCAAACCATGGCAATATGTTTAGGCCACGCTGACTGTTCGCATTAGCATGAGCAACATGTGGCTTGGCGTTGAGTTAAAGTTGGCTTCTGGGACACTTTTACCTTTTCTTGTGAAGGCCACTTCATGGTTTTGCCCAAGTAGACTATAGACCAATCTCCAACTATCATTGTGTCTAAGGCAAAAGCGGACTCATCGTTGGAGAAGAGAGACTTCCATACCAACCTCCAATGCTGTCTTGCTTTAGACCATAATTGCCTTGAGATCGGTGACGTGAAATCAGTGGACACATGTAGCCGGAAATCTGTCTTGTAGCCCAGTGTCAAGCAAACGGCTTCTGATTGTGTGGACACTAATGCCTTTAGGTTTGATATGTGATGTTTATCCACTTCACAACATATTATGTATATTTACGTCATAAGTCATATCCCTGATACTGAGCCCACATCTTCCCCTGCACAGGACAGGTGATTTTAAAAGCCACCATGTGCTTTTAACAGTTGAGGGTGGATCAGAGCTTCACCCATGGCTGGTAACCAGTTAAATTCCGCTGTCAATCTGTGACAATGGGATTTAACACGTGCCGACCGAAAGTGGCGTTCACAGGAGATTCACGGCACTTGGAATTTTTTTTCCCGTTTTCCAGTACACTATATGGTAAAATCAATGGTGTCATTCCAAAGTACAATGCGTCCTGCAAAAAAAAAAAAAAGCCTCATATGGCTATATTGAGTGAAAAATTTAAAAAAAGTTATGGCTCTTTGAAGAAGGGAGGAAAAAACGAAAATGAAAAAATGGAAACTGGCAATAGCGTGAAAGGGCTAATTTAATTCACAGTACAGGATGAATTACTGCATGCCATTCTTGGAATCTGATGAGATCCTGTGGGCAACACCATGAAGAGAGTCTCACGTGGAATCATCACAACAGTGCTTTTCTCAGGATTAAGCCGGGGTCAGACTTGCGAGAAACTCGGACGAGTCTCGCATTTCAATACCCGGCACTGCCACTGGCATTTGGGACAGGAGTGTGCAGCTGCAGAGAAATACATGCAGCTGAACGTTCCGATCCGAGTGCCGGCGGCAGTGCCGGGTATTGACGTGTGGTACTCCTCCAAGTTTCTTGCAAGTCTGACCCCAGCATTATGGAGAGAATGGTCATAATGTATGGTAGCCGGATCCTTTTAGCCTTCATTTCAGGCACACGAACATCTCAATGTTGCACTGATTTGGTTGTGATACCATTGGTACAGCCATTTTTCCTGTGTTCCAGGAACTTTTTTTCAACATGACAATGCCAGCCCATATGCTGCTTGTGCCACTCTGAACTGCCTTTTAATTTGTCCGTAAAATATGTTGGCGGTCTATAATTTTTAGATAAATTGTCCAGAAAACTTCAGAAAAAATTCAGGAGCCAATTGATAAAGACTGGCGCAGTGCTCAATCGTACAACACCAGATTTGGTACTTTAGAAAGAGCTGAATTCTTTAAGATGTGTATACCATTTAGCAGAAAAGCTACCCCAGTCAGGGGCGGTGTTAACTCACTCCTGCCCCGGCTCTGCTGGAGATCCACTGAAAAGTCTACAAAATTTAGCCCCAATTCCCATTGCACAAAAATTTTGAAACTTTTCAAAGCTTTTACCCGTTTTCTGATGTAAAAACTTTGATGAATCAGCCTCTCATTCTTGTAGTCAATGTCATCGGTCAAGAATAATCATTAATTTCATTTCTTACCCACTGCTTGTATCAGACAGATTAGTGGGAAAGGACTTTTGCAGCATCTAGTATTCTTATTGCCACACACAAATTTGGGAGAGAGGGAGGAAACATGGCATATGTTGTGGAGCACAAGGAGAGTATTTTAGTTAGGCTGGGAACACACATGTGAGAAACTCGGATGAGTCTTAATAACCGGGCACTGCCGCAGGCACTCGGGAGCAGAGCATGCGGCTGCATAGAAATACATGCAGCCGCACGTTCTGATCACGAGTGCTGGCGGCAGTGCTGGGTATTGACGTGCGAGACTCGTCTGCCTTTCTCGCAAGTCTGACCCCGGCCTTAGGCAGAGAATTAATGTTGTTTGTGGATTTTTGTTATTCTATATTCTTTCCATAAATTAATTATTAATTGATCTGTAAAGGTACATGTCCAGAGTTGGAGATGCTCAATCCTGTACACTGTGCAGTGGGCATTATCAAGTAATAAGAATAATAATCTTTATTTTTATGTAGCGCCAACATATTCCGCAGCGCTTTACAGTTCGCACACAATATCATTGCTGTCCCTGATGGGGCTCACAATCTAAATTCCCTATCAGTATGTCTTTGGAATGTGGGAGGAAACTGGAGAACCAGGAGGAAATCCACGCAAGCACGGGGAGAACATACAAACTCCTTGCAGATGTTGTCCTTGGTGGGATTTGAACCCAGGACTCCAGCGCTGCAGTGCTAACCACTGAGCCACCGTGCTGCCCAAGTACTGCAGTTTAGCTCCATTTGAGGTGAATAAATCTGTAAAATCACACATTATATATGGCTCCTCAACCAAAAATGAGATTTCTAAGAATCAAATAAAATTCAGAGCATGCAGAGCAGAAATCATGTGTGTAACATGTAAAACAGCTAAAATTCATTTTGATCAAGACAGGATGGACTGCCAGCTCACTGAGGTACCAGTTTACAGAAGGCCTGCACATCATACAATGGGCCCTCCAAAGGGTTTTGCTGCAGCCCGCAGGAGCTGGGGGACATCAGCTCCCATTCTTCCTATATTCAAATGCGGCTTTCAGAGGTGCTGCATTCATGTACTGATGGTGGTTCTAGTGCTGCACTTATGTGCTGACAGTGATTTTGATCTTGTACCCATGTAGCAATTCATAATGTGCTTCTTGGCTAGGTTAAAACTTAAAAATTCTCAAAATGTAGAGATTTGAGATTTTGAGGAGGATTTGGTGAATTTTTGCATTAAAAAAAACATGTAGAACTTAGACTCTGTGTACACTGATTTTTTTGAAGCAGAAACTTAGCGGGAAAGCTCCAAATCATTCTCAAATGCTCAAAACTTGGTTCTAGTATTGTATTAATGTATTGATTGTGCTTCTGGTAATGTATTCATAAAAGCATCCCTTTACATTTTTTGTGATGCTTGAAATTGGTTCTGTATGGCAATGTTGATCTTGTGCCAAAATATGCTGTGCACCCCTGGTGTACAGGTAAGAGAAGCAAAGTAAAAGAAAACGGCAAAGACACAGAGACCTGTGCTAATGGGTCGCCCTCCCAGGGCTGCGGGGTACTCGGTACCGGGCCGGTGTCAGCGGGATGTGTCACAGCAGCGTGACCCAGACCGTGGCCCTGGGCGCCCAAGTCAGTGGCGGAATGTATGTGTAGTTAATAGTTTGTGACGCCACCTGTGGTGTTCGGCAAGGGAGGTGTTAAGCCGACGCCGCAGACAGATCCTCTGGGACAGATGGTGTGGTGCAGCAGTGATGGTATAGCCCTCCACAGGCAGGGCTGATGTCCCAGGGCACTGTAGTTGTGACGGTTGTGGAAAGGCGCAGGCAGTGTAAAGGATGATACCCAGATGTAGTGGTGCTGAGCGGGTTGGCGCTGGAATGAGTGGAGGACACCGGAGCTTGCAGTTCCAAAGCTTTACTCACAGTCTGCGGTACACAAGGGTGCCTGCCTCCGGGCCGTGTCCTCCGGGTCAGAGACTCAGCCAACCTCCAGGCCAGATGGAAAGCTCCTCTCCAACACTCCGCCAACATGTACCTTTCCTGAACGACTCCTCTATTGCGCCTTAAGGTGTGAAGCTCTCCAGTACTGTGGTACTCTGGAGTTCCTCCTGTCAGATGTTCCTAAGAATTCTACTTGTATGACAGACAGCTGTAGCCTCTCTCGGGGACTCCTCTCACCGGAGTCCTGGCACTCTATTCAATTGCTGTTGTGCCCCAAGTCTTAGTTGGGAGTAGTGCATTTACAGCCAACTACTCCACCGGTGTCTGCTGCAGAACTATAAGTGTCATTACAACCTCGGGGACCGGGCCCCGGCCTTGCGCTGAGAACCTATAGGCAGGGTTCCTCTTCCAACCCAACCCCACATCTCCTCTCTGTTCTCCTACTGCTTCGTTCCGCACTGATCCTTCTCTCTCGTATGGAAGCTTAGGTTGCAGTTCTATGTCTTTCTCCTTCTGTTCCTTTCCCATGCCAGCTGGCTCAGATCACTGAGGCAGATGCAGCACTCCTTCCTCCATCCCTTCTTTCAGGGATCCCCACTCCTCCCGAGAGGCTTCCTTCCTTACTGACCTTCTATCAGACTGAACTACTGACTGACCTGTAATCCTACACTTTCCCCTCTTTTATATATCTCAACTCCACCCACCTCCCAGCACATTCAGTGTTCCATGCAGGGAACCACCAGAGGTGCTCTGCTACTCTCTAAGCACTGAGCCGCAATGTGGTTGTGCAGAACTACCCTGTTGTGTGGGGTGCGAGTGTTGGAGCGTGGAAAGGAGTTCCCACCTTACCTTGATGGTGGGGCACTACACCTTAGGAGAAGGTGCAGTACCTCTGTGGCGACTGAGCCTCAGGGGCGCCACACTAATATCTCACATTGGAGTTTGATTCACAGCTACACCGCTCAGTACTGATGTAATAATGTTCTCCATGCTTCTGCTTCTGAAAATATGATACATAGAGACAGAGGAGCAGGAATCTCTCATGTCTGTGTAGGCTGTGAATGGGAGATAAGATAACAGCTAATCTCCACCCACTTGCTTAGAAATAACTGAAAATTACAGAGAAAACTGATAATGTATACAAGTCATTTAACAAAAATAGTGTTATTTCTCATGTTCGCACAAAACAGCTTATTCTGAAAAGTCATCTGAAACAACACGTTTGCTTTCAAGTTCTGTTATTACATCTACAAGACGTTGGTTGTCATGAAAAAAAAAAACCACTTCCCTGAGAAAAGTTGCCTGGTTTAGAGGTCTTGGCGACCTTGAATTTCTGTACTTGAATTGGAAAATGTTCCATTTAAAACAGTTCAGTCCTGTTCTTGCTTTGACTAATTTTCTGCCTAAATGTTTTCCTCTAGACCTGGTTCCATTATCTTCTAAATCAGCATTCTGCATGGCACCATCCCAAAAGGCTTCGGAAAATTGAACCTAGCTTCATCTATTGCTCTGCTGCCTCACTTGTGTATAAATGTTCGCAAAGCTTAAAGTGCAAAATCCGTAATTATCACATACACAACGTATAGATTTATACAGATAAAATGTATCAATTAGCATAAAATATCAAAACAAAGGGTATATAAGAAGGCATATGTTGTGCACTATATACTCAATATAATTGTGATGCAATAATTATGGGTGAATGATCCAGGGTCTGACTGTTGGATCTCCCAGAGTTCACTAGAACAGAGGGTGCAAAATCAAAAAAATGAAGTAGTAGTGGGCATGTGCGAACACGCTCCATCTACCTCCTATAGGAGTAGTGTTCACACATGCTCATTAATGCTTCATCCACATAGTTTGGAAGCCCCTGCTTTCAGAATCAGAGGGGATCTCAGCACTGGGACCCTCAGTGATCATTTATTTATCATTTATCCCATAAAGAGGCGTTATATGTTGTATATGGGACATCCCCTTCAAGTTTATGGCATACCTATTACTCATCTAATATCTGATTTTTCCTGGCAATTTTTCCAAACTCGGCTAGGAATATGTAATTGAAAATAATGCTGCATGTGATGTTAATGTTGCCCCTCATGCGGTTCAATTATGTTACCCATGATTTACATTAAAATAAAACGCCAAACAATAAAGTGTTGTTCTCCAAACTTGTGCTCTCCAGCTGCTGCAAAACTTATATATGTATAACGATCATGCGGGTATAATTCTTCCTATCTTGCTACCCTTATGATTGTTCTTTAAGGAAAGCTACTTTTTTACATATTCTTTGAAATGACCTATTTAAATAAGGTTTGTGTGCTAAAGATTTTTTTTAATTTATTTTCCATATCATATTCTGCATTAAAAATAACAATGATTAGTCTTGCAATTTTCACACTGCCCACTGGGGCTTTTTTAAACTCTAACTTTCTGTTGTTTCAGGAAATTCACATGGACATTAGCCACAATGGTTAGATCCCGCCCCTATCTTTTGTGTTGAAGCATCTAGTGAGCATGTGCAAAGTTCATTATGAAAGGAGGAGGAGTGTCAGCTGTGACATCACCTATTGTGAATGGTGGATCCTGTGTTATCTACTGTATATAGAGGTGTTATCAGTCATTGTACAGGGGGAGGAGGTGAGCTGTGACATCACCTATTGTGAATGGTGGATCCTGTGTTATCTACTGTATATAGAGGTGTTATCAGTCATTGTACAGGAGGAGGAGGTGAGCTGTGACATCACCTATTGTGAATCGTGGATCCTGTGTTATATACATTATATAGAGGTTTTATCAGTCATTGTAAAAGAAGAGGTGAGCTGTGACATCGGTTGTTGTGAATGGTGGATCCTGTGTTACCTACTGTATTTAGAAGTGTTGTCAGTCATTGCACAATTGTGTAGGAAAACAAATAGAAAAAATTTTAAATCTCAGCGCTTCCATTCAGATATAAAAACTAATGTGTATAATAACATCAATGAGTCACTGGGAACTTACATTTTGTGATTGGCTCGCAAGCCACTCATGTATAGATTCAAGCTTTTACAGTTTTGGGTCAGCCTGCAACTTCTACACCATTCACCTTTGACATAGACACAGTAATCAAAGGCCAGGTAGAAAAAAGAAAAAAGGAGCATCTGCCAACACCACTCGAGCAAAAATGTAAGGAAATATCAATGGCTTATTTAAACCTTCAGGGGAGAAAGAGGATTCCGACTATGCCATCCTGATCCCATCCTCCATATAGGGGCCCTTTTTTGAAGAGTGGTCAGAAAAAAAGGCTTTACTTACACACAAAAATTGTAAGTTTTGAGCTTGCCAAAAGACTTGTGGGAGACTCCCAAAATATATGGAGGAAGGTGCTGTGGTCAGATGAGAACAAAATTGAACTTTTTGGCCACCAAAGTAAACGGTATGTCTGCCGCCAAAGCAACACAGCTCATCACCCTAAGAACACCATGCCTACAGTGAAACATCGTGGCGGCAGAATCATTCTGTGGAGATGATTTTCTGCAGCATGGATAGGAAAAGTGGTACAAGGAGAGGGGAAGATGGATGGTGCAAAATACAGGGATATTCTTGCACAAAACCTGTTTGTCTATCAGTGATTTGAGACTGGGACGGAGCTTCACCTTCCAACAAGACAATGACCCAAAGCATACTGCTAAAGCAACACTCGAGTGGTTTAAGGGGAAATGTTTAAATGTTTTGCAGTGGCTGAGTCAAAGCCCAGACCTCAATCCAATGGAGAATCTGTAGCCAGTCTTGAAGATTGCTGTTCACCAATGGAAACCATCTAATGTAAAGGAGCTGGGGTAGTTTTGCCTTGATGAATGTGCAAAAATCCAAATACAACCAAATTACTATAACTGGCAACTCTCCCCCCTACTCTAGAACTCTGTACCCCAACATATCAGATTCTCGCCTACCGTGGAAACCTTCAAAAGGAACCTGAAAACCTACCTCTTCCAACAAGCCTACAATCTGCAGTAACCCTCGCTCCACCAAACTGCTGCACGAACAGCTCTGCCCTCACTTACTGTATCCTCACCCATCCCTTGTAGATTGTGAGCCCTCGCGGGCAGGGTCCTCTCTCCTCCTGTACCAGTCATGACTTCTATTGTTTGATTACTGTACTCATTTTTATTATGTACACCCCTTTTAACATGTAAAGCACCATGGAAGAAATGGCGCTACAATAATAATAACTCTCAGCAGAGAGCTGAGAGTCAAAGTAAGGTGTGTTACTGCCCCATAAGCCACAGCCAGGATCTGATTATTCCTACTGAGAAGTTGGCCAGCACCCACCCATTCTCCCTGGCTTGGTGGTGCCACAAGTCCAATCAACATAAGTATTCCTAGCAATGCAACCTACTACATGACCAGAATAAATACGGCAGTGACTGGTGACAGTGGCAGACATCACTGGAGCAGATCCGGGTAAGGATCTAACACTTAGGATATTTATAACCTTAAAAATAACCTTATTAGATGACTATGAAGCAATATTCCATCTATGCTCCATATACAGCACTTTACTACACATAATAAGATTACTTCAAAATGGAGGAACATCTCTAATGGAAGTTTCTTACGGAAAGTTTACCTCCATTGTGCCAAGTAACGGCACTTTCATTTGTCTTAGAGAAGATGTAGTGAGCATGCACAAGATTTAGTCAAGGGCTACGAGTTCTTGGAAACATTTAAAATCAATTTTTGCTTTTGTGACGCTTCGGTGGAAACGTTTAATTAAATTACTTTTTTTTCAAAAAATAAGTCTGATATATCATTTCTCTAGTGGCTGGGTGTCTGCCAGGAAATTGAAATTAATCCTCCTTTGCCCGTCTTGTACGTGGCAAAAGATAAATGAATAACATGGATGATAAGTTTGAAAGAAACACCAGTGTCATTGGCAGCTGAAGTCAACCCAGGGCTGACATCACAGATGGTGGCCAAAACGTCCTTCCCTGAAACCTATTGGTCAATGATTTACAGTTTTAGACTTTTTTATGCCAATTTTACTCTTTAAAAAACTAACAAAAGTGAAAATATTATCAATAATTGTTTCAGCATATGAAACTGATATAAAATAGAATTTCAAAAATTGTGGAAAGTAGAGGTGAGGGATCTGACAAAATTTGATTTACCAGGTCTGATTTTATTTTGCAGGAAAATTTATGTAAAATTTATTTGAAGTAAATGGAACTGCTGGTAACAACTCTCTATTATGGTCTTGTGAAGTACAGTATTCAGATGTACGGGATATCTTGCTCTCCAGACCTCCATTTTTGTGCTTGCGACACCATTTTGTTGTTGACGAGTTAAATTTTGTAAAAAGGTGAAGGTTTGCAGCTGTAATGAAACCAGACTGTTCCAGTGCGAACAAGATATAAGAGTTGAAACCCTGGAAAATGTGCTATTGTTCTATTCACTACGTCACGTAACTAGGGACATGAATGTAATTTCCGATTTTCTTGCAATACTATTGGCTTATAAAGTGAATGTATTACGATGATGTTATTGGTAGCTGAGTACTTTGCATAATTAAGCAAAATACTATAAAAGAGGTGACATAATAAACGGGATTAGTGATCTACCTTGATCCTCCCATACAGAGACCCATGTCTCCGTCTGGTCATTCCCAGTTGCTAGCAATGCCCTGTGGATTAATTTGGAAATCACTTGGTCAACCGTGAAGGGTTAACTTAGCCCTCCCTCAATAGCTACCCTGACAGCCTGAGGTCTCTCCAGACCCCAGAAAATGGTAAACAGAGGGGGTGAAAAATATTATTCTCACTTCAGCCCCTCACCTGTCCTGGATCCGCAGCTCCCTGCCAGGTCCTCCATGGATCACGAAAGCTCTCAAGCTCCAGTCTTAATTTTTCTTCACATTTTGTCATCTCGAGTGCTCATGACTTCATGACAAGGGTTGATGCATCATTATGATGTTACTTGTGGCATTAAATTAAAAAGTTAAGAGCAATAAAGATCCGGAGCGAAGACATGAGCCAGCAGAGGACTGGGTGGGATGTTGTGGCGTCAAGACTGATAAGGGGACGAGGTGAGTATAGTATTATTTTTATATTTTAACATTTTTTTCAGTCATAAAGAGAATCAAACAAAATGGCGACAAATGAGCCACTATTTTGCTTGATTCAACGAACAGAATAAAAAAAAAGGGGACGGTTTTTGGTGAATCTGAATTTTTTTTTTAAATTTGAAGCAAATTCAATTCACTCACTTATAGTGGAAAGCTTTTCTAGATGTAATATGATGTAAGAGCTCTGAAATATTAAAGTGTATACCCTTCTTCAATAGGATTGAACTATCATTTAGTGGTAATATGACAAAAGCAATAAGCTTTGACCCAGTGGCGTGACTAGAGTCTAGGGTACAAATCTTGCATCAGGGTCCCCTCCATTCTGAATATATACTGTATATATATGTACAGTTGTGCTTAAAAGTTTACATACCCCAGCAGAATTTTTGCTTTCTTGGCCTTTTTTTCAGAGAATATGAATGATGACACTAAACCTTTTTCTCCACTCATGCTTAGTGGTTGGATGAAGCCATTTATTGTCAGACTACTGTGTTTTCTCTTTTTAAATCATAATGACAACCCAAAATATCCAAATTACCCTGATCAAAAGTTCACATACCCCATTTCTTCATACTGTGTATTGCCCCCTCTAACATCAATGACAACTTAAAGTCTTCTGTGGTAGTTGTGGATGAGGTTCTTTCTTTTCTCAGATGGTAAAGCTGCCCACTCTTCTTGGCATAAAGCCTCCAGTTCCTGTAAATTCCTGGGCTCTCAGGCATGAACTGCGCGCTTGAGATCTCCCAGGAGTGACTCAATGATATTGAGGTCAGGAGACTGAGATGGCCACTCCAGAACCTTCACTTTCTTCTGCTGTAGCCAATGACAGGTCGACTTGGCCTTGTGCTTTACTCCATATAGTAAAATGCACAGCCCATAAAATACACCTCCATATTTACATAGTAACATACATAGTAACATAGTTATGTATAGTAGTTATTAGTATAAAATACAGCTCATATCCTTCATATAGTATAATGCACCCCCATAGTCCTCCTTAAAGTATATTGTATAGCCCATAGTCCTCCATAAAGTATAATTCACCTCATAGCCATCCATTAAGTATAATGCACAGCCCATAGACCTCCATAAAGTATAATGCACAGCCCATAGCCCTCCATAAAAGTATAATGCATGTCATCTTCATCCATAAAGTATAATACACAGCTCTTAGCCATCCATAAAGTAATATGCACCTCATAGTCATTCATAAAGTTAATCCTGAATGCTGTCTATGTGTTTTCAACTATGCAAGCTTATATCTGGTAACCAGCTTTTCCAATCTCTGCTCTGAATCCACTCCTGTCTCCATTCAATGTCAGCAAGCAGTTAATCCTGAATGCTATCTATGTGTTTTCAACTATGCAAGCTTATATCTGGTATATAGTTTTTTCAACTTACTCTGCTTTTCCCCTTATGTTGTGAGGTCAAGAAACTTTTCAAAGTGCTTTATGATCCATGTAGTGCTGGACATGTGTTTATTTGACCACAACATTTTATTGGGTCCTGGTGTCTCAATTTAGTGTGATTGATTAATGAGAAGAGAGAGAGCAAAAAAAAAAAAAAAATCTTAGCCTTAACCTCCTATATATTCAGACATAGCTAGGGGGAGCATTTATGCAGGGGGCATTTATGCACATGTAATCGAAGTACATGTATCAAAGTACTACTGGCAGTTATAACATGGCAGTTAGACAGGGCAGGAGACAGGTAAGACATTTATATACATCTACTCCCTGTACATTTGGAGCACATCAAATATATACCATATGCATTTGTGTAATTTTTATCCTGGCCGCTGCATTCACACACATCCACCGCCCTGGCATTAACTCTCTACTCTCCATCCATATCGGCCCCTCGCTCCTTTCATCTCCTATGTATAGCACTCATGCTCTTTTCACATTGTTAAATTGCACAGACCCAGTCAGTCCCACCATTCAACATCAGAGACGCTCTCACAAATCACTTAACCATCTGCTCACTCTTTCTATCCTCCTTCTCCTAGTCACAGGAGACATTGCTCCCAACCCTGGTCCCCCATGTTATAGAAAGTCAAACCCCCCGACTGCTACACTCAGAAACCCCTCTAATCTTATTAATATTCCCTGCATGCCATCTGTCTCTCTTAATTGTGCGCTTTGGAATTCTCGCTCAGTGTGTAACAAACTCTCCTTCATCCATGACTTCTTCCTTTCTAATTCTCTAAACCTCCTGGCTCTTACTGAAACCTGGATCCAGCAGTCAGACACTACCGCTGCTGCTGCTCTTTCATACGGGGGACTACACTTCTCTCATGCCCCAAGATCAGACAATAGAGCAGGTGGAGGCGTTGGTCTGCTCCTATCACCAAAATGTACATTTCAGGTTATCCCTCAACTACCCTCACTAGTCTTCCCTTCTTTTGAGGTCCATGCCGTCAGACTCTACACCCCCTTCTCCATGCGAGTGGCGGTGATATATCGTCCTCCCGGCCCCTCCCATCAGTTCCTGGATCATTTTGCCACTTGGCTTCCACATTTTCTCTCCTGTGATATCCCTACCCTCATCATGGGAGATTTCAACATCCCCATTGCGCTTCCCCTCTCCCCATCTGCTACTCACCTTTTATCTCTAACCTCCTCGTTTGGCCTTTCGCAGCTTACTAATTCTCCAATGCATGAAGACGGAAACTCCCTCGACTTGGTCTTCTCTCGGCTTTGTGCAGTGGATGATTTTGCAAACTCCCCTCTCCCACTCTCTGACCACAATCTTCTTTCATTCTCTATCAATAGCTGCCAGGCTGCTCAGGTCACCCCCACTGTCCAGACTTATAGAAACATACAGGCTATTAACACCCAGAAACTTATGAAGAATTTGCAGTCTTCATTGGCTCCTATCTCCTCCCTCTCCTGGCCTGATTCTGCATTGAAGCATTACAATGAAATACTTCAAAGTGCCTTGGATGAATTTGCACCCCCTATAAATAGAACACCACAACGCAGACGGCGACAACCCTGGTACTCGGTGCAAACACGTTTCCTGCAGCGGTGCTCCAGGTGCGCCGAACGTCTGTGGAGAAAATCCAATCTACACGACGATTTCATCCATTTTAAGTTTATGCTTAGAACATACAACACTGCCCTTCACCTCTCCAAACAAGCCTATTTCAACACCCTCATCACCTCACTGTCCAATAACCCGAAACGTCGCTTTGACACTTTTCATTCTCTACTCAATCCAAGAGCACAGGCCCCAACCACGGAGCTCCGAGCTGACGATCTGGCCAATTACTTCAAAGAAAAAATTGACCAGATTCGACAGGAAATTATCTCCCAATCACCTCATACCATGCACTGTCCTCCCTCCCCCACTGCATCTAGCTCACTCTCTGATTTTGAACCAGTCACAGAAGAAGAAGAAAGCAGGCTCCTTGCATCTTCTCGCCCAACCACTTGCACCAGTGACCCATTTCCGTCACATCTCCTCCAGTCCCTTTCCCCTGCTGTTTCCCCTCACCTAACTAAAATATTTAACCTCTCTCTCTTCTGGTATTTTTCCCTCCTCATTTAAGCATGCCATCATACATCCACTACTTAAAAAACCATCCCTCGACCAAAACTGTGCTGCTAACTATAGACCTGTCTCTAATCTTCCCTTCATCTCTAAACTCCTGGAACGCCTGGTCCACTCCCGTCTTATCCGCTATCTCTCAGAAAACTCTGTTCTCGAGCCTCTCCAATCTGGTTTCCGCTCTTTACACTCGACTGAAACTGTCCTCACTAAAGTCTCTAATGATCTGCTAACAGCTAAATCAAATGGTCATTACTCCATGCTAATTCTCTTGGATCTCTCTGCAGCATTCGACACTGTGGATCATCAGCTCCTCCTCACTATGCTCCGTTCCATTGGCCTCAAGGACACCGTTCTCTCATGGTTCTCCTCCTATCTCTTCGACCGCTCCTTTACTGTATCTTTTGCCGGTTCCTCCTCCTCTCACCTTCCCCTTACTGTTGGGGTCCCTCAAGGATCGGTTCTAGGCCCCCTCCTCTTCTCCTTGTACACTGCCCCATTGGTCAAACAACCAGTAGATTTGGTTTCCAGTACCATCTCTATGCTGATGACACCCAATTATACGCTTCTTCTCCTGACATCACGCCAGCCTTTCTAGAAAACACTGGCGATTGTCTAAATGCTGTGTCTAATATCATGTCTTCACTATATCTGAAACTGAACCTGTCAAAGACTGAACTACTGGTGTTTCCTCCCTCTACTAATGTACCTATACCCGACATTGCCATTTCTGTGTGTGGCTCCACGATTACTCCCCAGCAACGTGCCCGCTGTCTTGGGGTCATACTTGATTCCGAGCTTTCCTTTGCCCCCCACATTCGATCACTGGCTCGCTCTTGTCATCTGCACCTCAAAAACATTTCCAGAATTCGACCTTTTCTTACTTTTGACTCTGCAAAAACTCTTACTGTTTCTCTTATTCATTCTCGTCTCGACTATTGTAACTCTCTTCTAATTGGTCTCCCTCTTACCAAACTCTCCCCTCTCCAATCTGTCTTAAATGCTGCAGCCAGGATCATATTCCTTACCAATCGTTACACCGATGCCTCTACCTTGTGCCAGTCATTACACTGGCTACCCATCCACTCCAGAATTCAGTATAAACTTATTACCCTCACCCACAAAGTCCTCCATAGCTCAGCACCACCTTACATCTCCTCCCTTGTTTCAGTATACCACCCTACCCGCGCCCTCCGTTCTGCTGATGACCTGAGGTTAGCATCCTCAATAGTCAGAACCTCCCACTCCCGTCTCCAAGACTTTACACGTGCCGCGCCAATTCTTTGGAATGCACTTCCCAAGTCAATGCGATTAGTCCCCAATCCCCACAATTTTAAGTGTGCCCTGAAAACGTATTTATTCAGACTGGCCTATCGCCTCAACACATTAACGTAATCTATCCCTGTGTGGCACAGCCAAAAGTTTTACCATAACCAGATTTCCTGCATCATGTTCCCACATGCTTTATGCATCCATTAGCCCTCTGTGTCTGTACTGTTACACACTTAACATTATGGCTGGTCCATAAAATCAGGGCAATTGTTACCACCCACCTTTCATGTCTACCTCTTTCCTCATAGACTGTAAGCTTGCGAGCAGGGTCCTCTTTCCTCTTGGTATTTGTTATAATCTACTGTATGTGATTATTGTTATGCTGTAATGTCTATTGTGTGTACAAATCCCCTCTGAAATGTAAAGTGCTGCGGAATATGTCGGCGCTATAAAAATAAAATTTATTATTATTATTATAAAGTATAAAGCACAGCCCATAGCCCTCCATAAAGTATAATGCACAGCCCATAGTCATCCATAATGTATAATGCATAGCCCATAGTCAGCCATGTAGTAGTATTGCCACCGTGTACTCACTGATTTAACCAATGATTTTGTCCAATGACGGACAAAAATACCCCTGGTCGTTAAGGGTTAAAAAATAATCACCTTCCCCTGCTGCCTCACTGAGGAGCTGTGCCCTTTTCTGAAGTTGGCAGCAGACTTCAGCTTGCTAGCGACGGGAGCACATGACATCACTGCACATCGACATTAGCTGCTGGCCTCTGATTGGCCGGCATCAAGTATTGACTTTCCCTGACCCAATGAGTCTGTGTACAACAATAAACTTCAATTGGATGAAAATCTTCAGATGCACATCAATATGAAGCTTCTGCTGGCGTCGGCTAGCCACTCACTCGCTGGGCCTGGTCAAAGTGGAGACCGCAATTGTTACGCCACTGCTCAAACCATCTGTTATAACAGTGCTGGAGCCCCTGCTTGAGTCTCCTTCCCCTTCTAAAAAGAGATGTTGGCGATTTCACTCACCTCTCTATTATGATCTGGTCCCTGCCATCTCAGGCCAGGGGCGTGGTTTGTGTGGCGCGATTCCCGGCTTTCTCATTTAAACCACATCGGTGGGGATACAGGTAAGGCAGCTATTTATTTCTACATACACCCCTGATGAGTCCAATAAGGACGAATCATGTTGGGAGATGCCATGTATGATTGAGACCAAGGAATGCCACCCGTGCTTTGAGGGCTCTCTGCAATACAGCACTGATGCATGAGTCTCCTCTTCATATGGGTGAGATCTGACAATGCTGCTTTGAACTGGCAATTAAATTTGCATATGGGTCACCCTCCCAGGGCTGAGGGGTACTCGGTACCGGGCCGGTCCTTCAGAGGGGAATGTCACAGCAGCGGTGACCCGGTCAGTGGCCCTGGGCACCCATGTAAAAAGGGGTTTGAGTGGTGGAATAAAGTTTATGAGTGATTCGTGACGTCACCTGTGGTGTTTGGCAATGAAGATGTAAGCTGACGCTGCAGACAGATCCTCTGGGACAGATGGTGTGGTGCAGCAATGATGATATAGCCCTCCACAGGCAGGGCTGTAGTCCCAGGGCAGAGTAGGTGAAGTGACACTTAGATGGTGTAGTGTCGGGCGCAATGGATGTAGCACTGCTGGGCGTGTTGGCGCAGGAATAAGTGGAGGACACCAGGGCATGTAGTTCCAAAGCTTTACTCACAGTCTGTCGCAGGTACAGGTGCCCGCATCCGTGCCGTGTCCTCCGGGTCAGGAACTCAGCCAACTTCCAGGCAAGATGAAGTACTCCTTTCCAACACTCCACCAACATATGTACCTTTTCTGAACGTCTCCTCTTATAGCGCCTTTGAATGAAGTACTCCTAGTACTGAGTTACACTGGAGTTCCTCCTGTCAGATGTTCCTATGAACTCTACTTGTACGGCAGACAGCTGTAGCCTGCTTCGGGGACTCCTTCTACCTAGTCCCGACTCACTATCTTTGCTGTTGAGCCCCCAAGTCTGATGTGGGAATAAAGTGGTCACTACTTCTATTCCTCCGGTGTCTGCTGCAGTACCATTAGTATCCATACAACCTTGGGGACCGGACCCCGACCTTGCGCTTAGAACTTGGGAAGGGTTCTCTCTTCCAACCCTGATCCTTAGTCCTCCTATTCTCCTTACATTCCGTACTAATCCTTCTTCCCAATGGAGAATCAAGCTTCCTTTCTCTGTCTCTTTCCTGTGCCAGCAGATCCAGATCACTGTGGCCTGCTGCAGCACTTCCTTCTTCCATCCCTCTCCCGGGGATCTTCTCTGTCTCACTCTCTGTCCTTCTACATCCTCACTCACTGACTGAATGAATGACTGAATGACTGACTCAACTCTTCCCGCTCTTTTATGTAAACTCAGCTCCACCCACCTCCCAGCACGTTTCGTGTTCCAAGCAGGGAGCCACCAAGGGGGTGCTATGCTACACTCCAAGCAGGGAGCCGCCGAAGGTGCTTTGCTACTCTACTTTGTGGTGTGGGGTGCAGGTGTTGGAGTGTGGTCAGGTGTCTCCACCTTACCTGAATAGTGGGGCACCACACCTCAGGAGGAGGTGCAGTACCTCTGTGGCGACTGAACCCTCAGGGGCACCACCTATACGTTGAATGTGTAAACAGTTACACCTTGTTATCATAAAAACCGCTGTGTACTGACAACTATGGTTATGGTGCAGATCAATACAGTTTATTACAGTGTGTAAAACATTACATCTTTGTATTTACCAGTCATATTGTGATTATTTATCATCCCTTTAAGTCGCCGTTGACTCAATACAGCAAACCTATTGATCTGAGAGTATATTGTTTTATTCATTTTTGTCCTTCACTCTTGTATGTTGGTTTAGGGTTTTTTTCACCCCGGTTGTTTTTATACATATGTTTTTTTCACATGAATATGTCTTTTTACCCATTAAAGGTTAAGTTTTAGAATATCCATACGCTAGTTTCCTACTCTCAGTTTTTTGGATATCTTCTCCCTGCTTCTTCCTTGCCATCTCTGTCTCCTCCTAGGGCCGGCACATGGCTTGCAATTTTCTTGGAAGAATGCGTAGGGCGCGTGTGCTCCCGGCATCTTAAAGGGGCCGTGTGCACTACTGAAAATGCCCCCAGCCAATGGCTGGGAGTAATAGGTATTTAAGGCACCTTCCCCAAATTGAAGGGGCCTTAGCACACGTTAATACCAGTGAGCTTCCTGTTATCACTTGTAAGGTCCCAGTACCGGTTGTCATTTCCAGGCTCTCCCTGTAATATGGCACAGTGGTTCCACAACCACGTGGGTAACGCCAACATTGTGCTAATTACTTTTTTTTTTTAGATTTTAGAGCTGTCTAGAGGCCAGAATTGACACCCAGACTCAGGTAAGTGACATCACAGCTGTGCCTGTCCATTCTGAAGCGGTAAGGCGAACCATAAGCAATTTTGATTCCGGTCAATTCTTCATCATCAGTGCTTTAATGGGTCATCCCCATTGAAAGGCATTAATGGTCTATCCTTAGAATAGGCCATAGATATCTAATAGATTCTAATGGGCTGGGTGATTAAACCACTGTGCTGAAGCCCATGGAAAACTTGGAGGGGCATGACAGTGGAACCAGCTGCCATTGAGATGAGTACTGGTGGGTGCAACTGGACCATCTGCCATTGAGAAGAGCACTGGCAGGTGCAACTGGATATATAGCACAAAATGGTATCAATAAAAATATCAGCTCAGCATACACAAAAACAAGCCCTAATACGGCCCTGTCAAAATAAAAGTCTAAACGTTACACAGGTCTTAAAAATTACACCACAAATTTTTGCATTTTTTTAAACACTTTCATTTAAAAAAAACTATACGTGTTTAGTATTCTCACAATGGTACTGATCTAAGAAATCATTTATACAGAACAATGGGCGTCATGAAATCAAACCCCCAAAAAGAATTACGGAATGTAGTTTGTTTGCAACCTCACTGCATTAGGAATCTTTCTCCGATTTTTCAATACATTGAATGGTAAAACAACTGGTGTCATTCATAACTACAACTCGTACTGCAAAGAACATACAGCTATGTTGATGCAAAATTAAAAAAGTGATGTCTCTTGGAAGAAACAGGAAAAAAAATAAAGAGAAAAGAGGGAAAATTTCCCAAACGGGAAGGGAGTGAATCAGGTTCTGCACACAATATCTTTGCTCTTTGCTGTACAGTAATTTATTTTTAATTTCTACTTTCCATTGTCCCCTGATGAACTCTGACAGAGGAAAATGAGTTGGGTCAGTGCTGCTGATTGTCCTGCCATTGTCCTTTGTATCCTTATGTTATCAGAATTGCTTATCCTTAATTATCGGCAAATTGATTGTTTTTATTGCCGCTGGCTCTTTATTGGCATCCTGTGTTGGTTTTGCTCATGACATTCATTAAGGTTCATAATTTTAGTGACTTGTTCTTCATTTGAATTTAAAGTAAAGTTGATTTATTGCTTTTCAGTTTCTTTTCCACATCTAATTGTATTTGTCATCAGAATTTACCCGGGTGAACAGACGTACAGTACAGGGTGTGGGTTTGGGCCATGCTTCAGGGAACGGAGACAGCCAGTGTGACGAGCACACTGTATACTCAGTGACTCGCATATCTGGGACTTGCAGCTTAGCGTGAAATATCGTTCATCCCAGCTAGGACCAATGTAAAGATCAGAGAAGCTTACAGAGACTATGCTGGGGACAGGCTTAGTACTGAGATATAAAGGCATTAATAGTCATTTAACTGCTAGATAATGAGAACATTAAGAATAGTGTATGTAATAGAATGTTGCATATATATTGCATTTAGTCGCTGCTCTTTGTTCTGATTTTTGTTTTGCCCATTCTGCAAATTCAGCACGTTGATCTGGCATCAGTCGAACATCCCTTCGGTGGATATTAGCTACTCACAAATGGCACCCTTACAAAATCCACATGCTGCAGCATCTCAACAAGGATGACCCAGATCGGCGCACTGAATTTGCAGAATGGGCAAAACAAAAATTGGAACAGGAACCTCAGTTTACACAGAACATTAAGTTCAGTGATGAGGTAAACTTTTTTGGGTGGGCCATTTATATGGATGTTTTCTTGCGTAGGGTGTCTTGCATTGCAATCTGCTGCAATGACCCGGGTACTGCGTTCACCAGACATCAACACAATTTCTATCCGCTCCTCACGTGTAAACCTCTGCGACATGCCAATGGCTGTAAACAAATAGAAATTTGTAAATAACTCAAGAAAGAATAAAGTTACATTAAAACCAAGCACACCATTGTTTTTCTTGTAAAATTTTCAGTAAGTTTGATGTTACATGATCCTCTTCCCATTGAAAAAAATAAAGTTGGATCCAAAATCGCTGTCTTCGAAATGGCTGCCAAGGTTACTACCCATATTTAAAAGTTTTCCCCCTCCCATATACTAATGTGCCACAAACAGGAAGTTGATATCACCAACCATTCCCATTTTATTTAGGTGTATCCATATACATGGCTCACCCTGTATTTATTTTTTTTAACATTTTGATGACTTTTTTTTCCAGTTTGTAAAATGTCAACCAGTAGCTGCCATTTTGCTGAATCTGTGTCAAAGTGATTTACAGAAAACTGGCATTTTGGTGAATCTGGATTTTTGTAAATTTTAACTAGAACTCAATTCCACTGGAATTTATTTGCTCGATGGGCACGATACATCAAGAACGGCGTTGCTCACGTCAGTCCTGATGAGAAGACGTGCTGGAGTCAGATGCTCCTTATTCATCAAGAGCTACACCAGAAGTCTCACTCCAGCCACTGAATGTAGTGAGATATCTGGTGTACGGAACTCCACAGCTCATCATGAGTTACACAAGCTGTGGTGTCACACCCCAGTCATGCCCATGTCCTGCCCCAGCTCTGCCCATTTTGGCAGAGCTGGAAGATACTGTCATGAAACCGCCAAAAGTCTCAAAATTTTTGCACAATTCCAAGTCAAATTTTACAATTTTCAAAAGTTTTTACGCCAGAATTCTGGCTTGAAAATGTTGATGAAATGTGGCCATTATTTTTTATCACTGATAAATCCTATGTTATCTGCCTCCAGCTTTAAAATAGAGGCATTACCTTTCATTGTGATCCAGCCAGTGATGATAATGGGATGACCACTAGGAAGTGATCTCAACCTAACAGGAATAGTGATAAGCGAGCGTGCTTGTCACTGCTCGATACTCGATTGAGCATCAGGGTTCTTGGGTATTGTAATTGAGTATTACGGGTACTCAAGCGCAATGCTCGAGTCCCTGCCCCACATATTTTGCAGCTGTTAGATAGCAAATAAACATATTGGCTACTGGCAATACTGTGATTGGCCTGCCGGCTGCACCCCATCATTGATTCTTCTTTGCATTAGATGCTGAAAATCCAGTTAAAAAAGCACATGCTTTATAAGTGAGTTTACATAGGTGCTTTTTAGCCTACTTTTAATACATAAATTGAAAAAATGATGTGGTGCCCCTATTTTTAATGATCAGCCAAGGTAAAGAAGACAGCTGCTGCCTTATATTATCAGGATGGGAAGCTCCCTGGCTATTTGGCACTTTCCAGTCTAAAAATACAAGCCCAGAGCCACTCCATAATATTAGATACTCCAATTCTGGTGCTTTGCCCGACTCTTCCCAATTGCCCTGGAGTGGTGAAAATTGGACCAGTGGTAGTTGGGGTTAATGAAAGCTGTGATTTGTCAAAAATCACAGCTGCCACCAACCGCTGGGGATAGTAATGGAGGGTGTCTATCAGATATCTCATTACAAACTCGAAAATAAAATATAAAAACACATACTGAAAGAAAAAAAACACTAAAATTGAAAAAAGACTTTCCCCACCATCTTTCATTCACCAATTTATTGAAAAAACAAACCCATGAAAGTTTGCCGTAATCCAACGAATCCAAAGTAGTCCAGAAATCTAGACCTGCAAAACATAAAAAGACAGAAACAAAGGCAAGAGACAGTCCCTTGATCACCAATTTATTACCCAAAATGATGCCACAAAGCTTCTATGTGCAGCACGGTGACTCCCACCAAGGACAACATCTGTAAGAAGTTTGTATGTTGTCCCGGTGTTTGCGTGGGTTTCCTCCGGGTACCCCGGTTTCCTCCCACATTCCAAACACATACTTATAGGGAATTTAGATTGTGAGCCCCATCAGGGACAGCGATGATAATTAGAGTTGAGCAACTTTGGTCGGATCGGGTTTCATGAAACAAAATTTGTTTCAGATGAAACTGGTCCGACTAGGGCAAAAAAAGTCGGAGTTTCGTCCGAAACCCGACCCCAATGCAAGTCAATGGGAAATAAAAGTCGGCATTGAGGGGATGACATTCATCCACTCAATGCCGACTTTTATTCCCCATTGACTTGCATTAGGGTCGGGTTTCGGATGAAATTCCGACTTTTTTTGCACTAGTCGGACCAGTTTCATCTGAAACAAATTTTGTTTCATGAAACCCGATCCGACCAAAGTCGCTCAACTCTAGTGAAAATGTCTATAAAGTGCTGATGAATATGTTGGCGCTATATAAATAAAAGGATTAATATTATTCTATGTAGTCCACATTCTTCAATTCTGGGAGTGAAGGGTTAATGCTTGTTTTAACCCCTCACTGACCACTAATACGTCTTTTTACTGACCCGAGATATAAGAGACTAGCATCCCCCGACGGGCGACAATCCTGTTGCTGTCAGCTTTACACTTTAGCTGACATCTTGCTGCATCAGCAACAATCTGTGTTGGCGCAGACTATTGCCGTTTAACCCCTTAAATGCTGCGGTCAGTAGCAACTATGGCATCTAGATGGTTGATAGAGTGTGCAGGTTCCCTCTTTAACTCTATTGGCACCCTGAGATTTTGACCGTGTGGTCCTGATGTTTGCCATGGCAATTCATGGACAAATAATGGCCTTAGAGTCTGGCAGCAACATTTAGGTGGTTAAACTTAACTTTTTCATTGCCATTTGCATTATTTCCTGAAAAGTTTCTGAAGAGTTAATAAGCTGAAAGCAATTTTGAATACATTGAGGGGCGCTGTTTTTAAGATAGTATCACTTTTGGGGGTTTTCAATGTATAGGATCCCCAAAGTCCCTTCAAAACTGAATAGGTCCCTACAAAGTAAAGTTTTGTAAGTTTCCTTGAAAAATTACTGCTAAATTGAACCTTCTAAAATGCTAGCAAAATAAGACAACATTTTACACATTGTGCTGATTTAAACCAGACAAGAGGGAAATGTCATTTATTACTGTTTTGGGGGTGATAAGACTATCTGAGTTAATGGGATAATCATTCATTGTTTGAAAATTGCAAAAAGAAAAAATTAAATTCTTGTCAAATTTTGGATATTTTTATAAATAAACGCAAAATATATCAACCTAAATTAACCATTATCGTAATGTACAATGTGTCACGAAAAAACAATTGCAGAATCACTGGGATATGTTGAAGCATCCCAGAGTTATTACTACATAAAGTGACACGTCAGATTTTAAAAAATTGGTCCAGTCACTAACGCCTGTTTCACACTTCAGTTTTTTGACGTCAGTCAAAATCTGCCAATTTTAGAAAAAAATGGATTCGCCCCTTTTTTTGGCAGATCCGTTTTTTCCCCATAGACTTACATTAGTGGCGGATTTTGACTGACGGGCGTCCGTTGCATCCATTTTTTGACGGCTCCGCTAAAATTTTAGTGGTTCCCGGGCGAAGCAGACAGACTCTGAAACTTTTTTTGTAGCTGCGGACCGCTTTTTCTTACTGCGCCTGCCTGGGAGAATTTATCGGCAATGCATTTTAACCCTAAAAGCAGTTCTGGAAGCGACGAAAAATCTCTCTCTCTCTCTCTACAACGGAAACGGATCCGTTTTTTCCATCTTTGGCAGATTACAACTGAACAACAAAAACTGAAGTGTGAAACAGGCCTAAGAGATTAAATTATTTTAGATTTTGATACACAGGACTTTTACGGATATGGCTACTTTCACACATCAGGTTTTCGGCGTCAGGCGCGATCCGGCGTCGTGCCGGAACGCCGGATCCGGCAAATGTTTAGTAAAACCGGATGTGACGGATCCAGTTTTCTGCCGGATCCGTCTTTTTCTTGACAGACAAAACCGGATCCGTCTCATCCGGTTCATCCGTTTTTCCATCCGTTTTTCGACGGATTACGCCGGATCCGTTTTTTAAAATTGACCCTTGTGGCCTTCCGAACGGGATTGGCTACTGGAAAACTATATATAGCATGTTCCTACAGCCCTTCTTTGACAGGTTGTAGAGGAGAAAGTGCAGGTTGGAGAGAAGAGCAAGTTTACTGGCGAAGATGGATGTTGTCATTGGAAATATTTTGAAGAATTTGGCGGATTTTACAGCGGAGGCAAATCGTTTGAGGGTGATTGTTCTGGAGAAGGAGAGAGCGAGACAGCAGCGCATCAGGCATCGTAGACGACGTTTGTGGATCCACCCCATCACAGCCAAGAGAATGACACGTGGGGTCTATTCTACACTATGCATGGACCTTCGACGAAACCCGGATAAATTTTTTGGATATGTTAGGATGAAAATGGAGAATTTTGATTACTTGGTGGAGCGCATTGCACACCTCATAAGAAAAGCGGACACCTATTGCCGCTTCTCCGTTTCACCCGCAGAGCGTCTGATGGTGACTTTAAGGTAAGCCACATTTATTGGATATGATCGCATCAGAGCACACTTTCACTGCAATCTTGTTGGTGGTAATTTGTATCTCCAAGTGTTAGGTCAGTTTTGGTATGTAATGCTGTGATTTAAAACTAATTTATTGTTTGTTAATTCCCCACAGATTTCTTGCAACTGGAGAATCACTTTCGTCACTGCATTTCCAGTACAGACTCGGGATTTCCACCATATCTGGAATTGTGAAGTACACATGCCGTGCACTGTGGGACTCCTTAGCTGAAGAGTTTTTACCAGAGCCCACAACAGAGAGGTGGATTGAAATTGCTGACAAGTTTCAACAGATATGTCAGTTTCCAAACTGCTTGGGCGCTGTGGACGGGAAACATATCCGCATTGTAAAGCCAGCCGGATCGGGATAGGGATATTTCAATTACAAGAAATATTTTTCAATTGTCCTCATGGCCATCGCTGACGCGGAATACAAATTTATTGCGGTTGATATTGGGGCCTATGGCCGCTCCAATGACTCTCAAGTTTTCAAACTGTCTGCCATGGGGCGTAAACTATATGGAAACACCTTCCAGTTCCCACCACCTAGACCGCTGCCGCAAACATCTGGTCCACCTATGCCATTTGTCTGTGTAGGGGATGAAGCCTTCCAGCTGTCAGAACACCTTTTGAAACCATACTCTAGCAGAGGATTGACAAGACCAAAACGCATTTTTAATTACCGCCTCACAAGAGCAAGAAGAATGGTTGAATGTACCTTTGGTATTCTGACAGCCAAATGGCGGGTCCTATTGACTGCGATCAACCTCAAGACAGAAACTGTGGACGAGGTGATCAAAGCGTGCGTGGTACTCCACAATTTTGTTATATGCAAGGAACCCATTTCCATTGAGGACACCTCTGAAGAAACCACCTTGCAAGATTACCATGACATTACCACTAGAAGTTCTGTGACGGTTTCAGTAATGAGGGACAATTTTGCACTATACTTTATGTCACCTCAAGGCAGAGTACACTGGCAGGATGACAGAGTGTGAAAGATTTGTGCCCCAAACTTGTGTACCTTCTGTACCAACAGTATATACACTCACTGGCCACTTTATTAGGTACACCTGTCCAACTGTGTGTTAAGACTTAATTTCTAATCAGCCAATCACATGGCGGCAACTCAGTGCATTTAGGCATGTAGACATGGTCAAGACAATCTCCTGCAGTTCAAACCGAGCATCAGTATGGGGAAGAAAGGTGATTTGAGTGCCTTTGAACGTGGCATGATTGTTGGTGCCAGAAGGGCTGGTCTGAGTATTTCAGAAACTGCTGATCTACTGGGATTTTCACGCACAACCATCTCTAGGGTTTACAGAGAATGGTCCGAAAAAGAAAAAAAATCCAGTGAGCGGCAGTTCTGTGGCCGGAAATGCCTTGTTGATGCCAGAGGTCAGAGGAGAATGGGCAGACTGGTTCGAGCTGATAGAAAGGCAACAGTGACTCAAATTGCCACCCGTTACAACCAAGGTAGGCAGAAGAGCATCTCTGAACGCACAGTGCGTCGAACTTTGAGGCAGATGGGCTACAGCAGCAGAAGACCACACTGGGTACCACTCCTCTCAGCTAAGAACAGGAAACTGAGGCTACAATTTGCACAAGCTCATCGAAATTGGACAGTAGAAGATTGGAAAAACGTTGCCTGGTCTGATGAGTCTCGATTTCTGCTGCGACATTCGGATGGTAGGGTCAGAATTTGGCGTAAACAACATGAAAGCATGGATCCATCCTGCCTTGTATCAACGGTTCAGGCTGGTGGTGGTGGTGTCATGGTGTGGGGAATTTTTTCTTGGCACTCTTTGGGCCCCTTGGTACCAATTGAGCATCGTTGCAACGCCACAGCCTACCTGAGTATTGTTGCTGACCATGTCCATCCCTTTATGACCACAATGTACCCAACATCTGATGGCTACTTTCAGCAGGATAATGCGCCATGTCATAAAGCTCGAATCATCTCAGATTGGTTTCTTGAACATGACAATGAGTTTACTGTACTCAAATGGCCTCCTCAGTCACCAGATCTCAATCCAATAGAGCATCTTTGGGATGTGGTGGAACGGGAGATTCGCATCAGGGATGTGCAGCCGACAAATCTGCGCCAACTGTGTGATGCCATCATGTCAATATGGTCCAAAATCTCTGAGGAATGCTTCCAGCACCTTGTTGAATCTCTGCCACGAAGAATTGAGGCAGTTCTGAAGGCAAAAGGGGGTCCAACCCCTTACTAGCATGGTGTACCTAATAAAGTGGCCAGTGAGTGTACCTTTGCCAACCAAAGTTGGCTATCTTGTCATGGTCTCTATTTTTAGCTTTAGGCCACAGGTGTGTACCTGGTTGTGTTTTATGCAAAGTATTTCACCTTTTAACAAAAGTTGTGTACATTGTTAGGAAATCACCAACAATAAACACAACTTTTTAGGTGAAATACTTTGCTTCAAACACAACCAGGAACACAACTGTGGCAAAAAGCTAAAATTTACCCACAGTTATATACCTAGTTTTGAATACCATTTCACCTTTTAAATACCCTGTATTTAACCTTTTTCGCCGCAGAAAGAAATGACAGACAACCAGTGTAAAATAATTTAACTTTTATTGAAAAATGTTTTTTTTAGTAAACTTTTTTAAAATTTTAATAAACATGTTTAATAAAAATTTGAAACTATAAAACTGAAACCATAAAACTGGTCATTTTTATTTAAAAACACACATTATAATTCTGTGTAGTGTGTGGTGGAAATACTGCTGTAGGGGCTGCGGGACACTTCGACACTGGGAGTGTGGAGAGAGGACTGGGATCGTTGTGGGGAAGGAACAGTTAGAGGTGAAGGTGTTGAAAAAACTACAGAATGGGTGGACATGTGGGAAGCAGAAGAGGTGGTGGGTGGTGGAGTGGAGGGTTGGGCAGGGACTGTAGGAGCAGATGATGTTGATGGCAAGTTGTATGGGGAAGGAGTTTGGTACGGGGCAGGTTGCTGGAAGTGGGGAGATGTCTGGTACGGGGCAGGTTGCTGGAAGTGGGGAGATGTCTGGTACGAGGCAGGTTGCTGGAAGTGGGGAGATGTCTGGTACGGGGCAGGTTGCTGGAAGTGGGGAGATGTCTGGTACGGGGCAGGTTGCTGGAAGTGGGGAGATGTCTGGTACTGGGGAGGTTGCTGGTACTGGGGAGTTTGCAGGTACTGTGGAGGTTGCTGGTACTGGTGAGGTTGCTGGTGCTGGGGAGGTGGCTGGTGCTGGGGAGGTGGCTGGTGCTGGGAAGGTGGCTGGTGCTGGGGAGGTGGCTGGTGCTGGGGAGGTGGCTGGTGCTGGGGAGGTGGATGGTGCTGGGGAGGTGGATGGTGCTGGGGAGGTGGATGGTATGTAATAGGAGGGGGAGGATGGAAAGTGGCTGGAGGTGGATGGTATGTAATAGGAGGGGGAGGATGGAAAGTGGCTGGAGGGGGTGTAGATGTAATAGGAGGGGGAGGATGGAAAGTGGCTGGAGGGGGTGTAGATGTAATAGGAGGGGGAGGATGGAAAGTGGCTGGAGGGGGTGCAGGTGGAGGAACTACTGTGGTGGGAGGAGGAGGAGGAGGTTGGGAGGTAACTTGCTGGAGAGCAGCGTGGCATGAATGCATTACATGCATCTGCTGGGCAGGAGAGAGCGTTTCCATGCGCTCCACATCAGACCTGAAAAAGGTGTGGTTTGGCGAAGATCTTGCTTCTGAATGCATGGTTTGCAGAAGTGTCTTCACCTCCAGAATGCTGGAGTTGATCTGCTGATAGCCTGCGGAGATTTGCTCTGACAAGACTTTTAGACAGTTCTGGAAAGATGCATTCAGATGCAAGAACTCTGGCGCATAAGTCTTTTCCTGACCCCTCTGCCGCTGCCGCCCAGTACCCGCAGGTGTACTAGAGGTGGCAGGGGCAGAAGGGTGGGGTAAAGGGAAAGCGATCTCCTCACCAGCAGCTTCATGTAATGTAGGCGGCCACGATGCTCCTGTGCTGGTGGATGGGACAGATGGGTCGAATGTGTGGGAAGGCTGGGAAGGTGCAGATGTACCGGGGCGGTCGAAGTGTCCCTCGGTGCCGGTCTCCTCAGGGATCGCCTCAGAAGGGTCCAATCGTGCAGGCTCCCGAGTGCTGCTCACCGTGCTGTGGAATAAAGAGAAAAAAAAACAATTAAAATACTGACATGGTATGGCCCTGGCTGAAAAAAAAATTTACATCTAACATTTTTTTTCACATGTGGTGTGTAATATTTACCTTCTGGTGACCATTGTTTCCCGGAGGAACGACAGGGCTTCTGCGTACTTGTACTTGCTCCTGCGTCCTCCAGATCCACTCGGGGCCCGCATCTCTTTATTGAACTCCTTCTTGAAACGATCCCTCACAGACCGCCACCGATTCACAATTCTGTTCCCTGAAACGAGAAAGGAGTGGTTAGTATACAACATCAGTGTTTCCCAAACTCCAGTCCTCATGGTCCCCAGGGGTCATGTTTTCAGGATTTCCATAGTAAATAGAAATCCTGAACACATGATCCGTGGGGACCACGAGGACTGGAGTTCGGGAAACACTGGTTTACATCAAGCAACCGGTACTGTATATACTTACGCTCTGTAATCTGGGCCCGAACATCGAGGTCCTCCCAGCGGCCCACAAGGAGCGAACAGATTTCCTCCCAGAGTCGTCGGGTAACGATCAGGTCAGTGTGGCGGCGGTCAGCCATATTCCAGAGCGGCTCCCTTTCTCTGACAAGATCGATGAGGCGGTCCATATCAATCCCTCCATCCTCAACGTCAGAGTCGGGAGCACGCTGTGAAGGCTGTTAAAGAAAAAGACAAAAATAACATAATTAGCCTCCACAAAAGAAATGAAATAAAAAGTGCAAAAAAACAAAGCAAAAATATTTATACTTACACGCTGGTGATCGCCGCATTGCTGTCGCCGACGACCCTGGGAGGCACTGCGAGCACCTCTTGGCCAAGCACCAGATTGGGAAGACTAGAGAAGAAAACAAAAAAAGTTATGTCTTTGGATGTAGGCATTTGTTTGCTGTGTGTGGTCTGCAGAACATTGTTTTCTATGTGTTGTGTGTAGTGTGATGTTGTGTTTCTGCGTTTGATGCAAAAAACTTACCAATTGTGAGCCCACTCCAGGTGTCTGTCCACCCCTTCCTTCTTCTTCTGGGAGCTCCTCTTCATCTTGTGATTCCTGTTTTGAAATAAAAGGCCATGAATAGACATATATTACAGAGAAGATGGATTTTGGAAATAAAAACTTACCGTCAAACGCTGACGATGCGAGGGAGGGCTCCCAGAAGATGATGTGCTGTCTTCCTGGTGGCCATACTCCATGCCTGTGGGTGGTGTTGCAGCTGCTGCCATTGCTGCTGCTGCTGCTGCTGCATCTATTGGGCGGCTGTTGAATAAAGAGAAACAAAGGGCCAATGAATATCTTGATATTCAATAGCCCTAGTTTGGAGGAATGGGTTATTTGATAATTACCGTCTCTCATCTGCTGCTGGCCTCCCCTCCTCAGCATGTTCTATTTGCTGCTCCATTTGGGGTGGTGGTGGTGCGGATGGTGCTGCAGTGGTCTCCTGCCTTCTCCTGCGCCTGGTTGCTGTCTTGGGTGGCATGTTGGGTGTGGCTGTGAGTCCCACTGTTTTGCTTTTATATATGTCTTGTGGGCAGAGCTACTGAGCATGCTCAGACCAAAAAACCGGATCCGGCCGCCGGATCAGGCTTTCGCCGGATCCGGCGCATTGCGGCGCTCATAGGCTTTCATTGTGTGAAAAAGCCGGACGCGCCGGATCCGGCGTGTCCGGCTTTTTCGCCGGAGACAAAAAACGTTACAGTAGACGTTTTTTCCAGACGCCGGATCGCGACACATTGCGACACATTGCCGGATCCGGCGATAACCGGATGAAACGCATGGCCATCCGGCGCGATCCGGCGCAAATGCAAGTCAATGGGGGGGAAACCGGATCCGGCATTGCATTTCGCCGGATCCGGTTTCTGTCAAAAGCGCCGGATCGCGCCTGACGGCGAAAACCTGATGTGTGAAAGAGGCCTATGACAATACAAAATCGAGTTTTTTTTTATTTTAAATTTCTTTAACCCCTTTCTGACATAGCATACTTGTTTCATGACTTTGATGGGGGCGCGCATGCCGAGCCAGTATCTTTCTCCACAATTGGAGCTTGATTTAATCAGCCACCATGAGCCTCTTCCGCAGCTATTAGCATGTTAGATCTCGCTGTCAACCTCTGATAGCGGCATTTAACATGCACTTCCAAGGGGTGCGTCGTTTCATGTACCTATTGGAATTTTTTTTTTCACACTTTTCAGTGCATCACATGATAAAATGACTGGTGTCATTCAAAGGTACAACTTGTCCCACAAAAAAACAAGCCCTCAAAAAGCCATATTGATCAAAAAATAAAAAAAGTTATGGCTCTTGGGAGAAGGGGAGGAAAAAACTAAAATGAAAAAACAGGAAATGGCCACGACTCGAAGGGGTTAAAAAGGTTGGTATCATACATATTGTACATACAAACATATATATACATATATATATATATATATATATAATGATAATGTCTTGGGGGTCTGATGGGAACCGCACACCTGTGATCACACCATTGAAATGCTGCTGTTAGTTATTGATAGTAGCATCTAAGTGATTAAACAGCAGGGATCAAAGATTGCTTCAAGCTGCTGTTACAGGCAGATGTCAGCTGTGTAAACAGCCAGCATCTATACAATATGGTGCAGGCTCTTTCCACACTCAAGGGCCCGTTACACTAAGCGATATCGCTAGCAATATCACTATAACATCACTGGTTTTGTGACGCAGAAGCGATATCGCTAGCGATATCGCTATGTGTGATACTTACCTCCAACTGGCTCCCCCACTGATTATCGCTGATCGCGCGAGAACGTCCTGGGCCGTTTCTCATCGGCCACTTCCTGCTGGGCTTCCTGTGGCGCTGACAAGCGATGAGTGGACACGGGCGGGAGGAAGTCTTCATCGCCTCGTCTGACAGGTAAGTAGCGACCCCCGACCGCTGCTATGTCGCAGGTGAGATCTGCCTGTTTGGCAGCTCACTAGCGACCACTTAGCGATGCACCAGCGATCCTGACCGGGTCATATCGTGGTCAGGATTGCTGGTGCATCGCTAAGTGTAACGGTACCCTCAGCTTGTGATGGAAATCTTTATCACAGTTCATTAAGGGGTTTATAGAGGTGAGCGAATCGCTTGAACTTTATTTTGGGCAGATATACTCAAGTTTGCCCCGAAAAAAACTTTATTATGCTTTGAGGTCTCTCCAAACCCCAAAGCATAAAAAATGGAATGACGACAATGGGTTAAAATAATAAAGATTATACTCACCTGTCCAGTCAACACAGCCCTCCGCCTGGTTCTCCTCTTCAGGTGGGTTCTCAGACTGATCTTCTGGCTCTGAGGCGTGACGTCCAACTTTGATGTCAACGGCATGCATTCCACAGGATGTAACAGTGTAGGCCTAGAAGACCAATCCGAGTCAAAGTATAAAAAACCTTCTTAGCCTTCAAAATAATCGAGACAAAAGGCGGCCAACTCACCATAATTTTGCTTAATTTCTGAAAATCAATTCCTCCAAAAATGTTTAAGCATCTTGATTCTTTATGAATCATTTCACTCATATCAATTGTTTAATTCAAAAAATTGAAAAAAAAGAGTAAATTTTTTAACATTCTGTGTAAAAAAAGGCTTATCTAGAAAAATAATAATACTACTAATAATATACCAAGATGTCATCAAACTTCCTAAAAAATGCATTTCCGTTGAGCCATAAACTAAGACTGAGTCAGCCATAGCCGACTAGCTGAGATATTTTACTTTTCTCTTGTTGAGTGACTTCCACTCTCTGTAATTGAGTCAGAACATAACATTTACCAAAGTAATAAAACGACAGAAAGAAGAAAGCCGAAGTGCAAAACAATGACTCCTTTAAGCTCATACAAAGTAAGGCGTCCTGCACTTCCAAGATAGAATTCTCCGGACTCGTATTATGAAGCCGTAATAGCGTCTACCATGATGGAATTGTTTTGTGTCGTTCCTCTGTTCTGCGTTCTTTCTAAGCTTCTGTTTTAATTCGACTCTTCGTTCTGAATAACACAAACACTTTACAAAGAAATGCGTTAATCTACTACACCTAATTAAGCATTATATATTCAAGCTCTGCTTCACTAGCTGGAATTATTTCAATGGACCGTTTCATTTATTGAGTCTGACAGTCCAAGTTCCTAATCGCAATGATAAATGACTTCCCTCGGACATAATGATGCTTCATCTTGCCGATGTTTTCTTCTCTTGTTTAATGCTTGAAGCTTGGAGGATTCATAAACAAACATGGTAATCGAGAACTTGGGACATCTACCTGGTCTTGGCCAAAGGTGGGGTGGCAATTTATCATGGTGGGCAAAAGATATTGGTGGTTTAGGAAGCCTATATCATGCAGCGTTGGGTTTCCAATAGAATGATAAAAGAAAGTAGGCATTTTTCTTAAAAGACTTTTCCCCATCAAAGACCTTTACAGAGTAACCAAAAATATGAATAGGGAGGGTGGGACACCCAAACATTGGGACCCTTCAATAAAGGAGGAACTTTGCTACCCATTTTTTTTCATATCATGATCTATATTAAAAATAGAAACACAAAACATAGGTTAATTACTGGTAACGTACATGTGGATTTCCTGAAACAACAGGAAGTTAGACGCTATAATCACCCCAGTGTCAGTGTGAAAATTGCAAGATTTGTCATTTTAATCCCTTCACCACTTTGAGATTTTCTGTTTTTGCATTTTCGTTTTTTGCTCTCCTTTTCAGAGCCATAACTTTTTTGTTTTAATGTCAATATGGCTGTGTGAGCATCTCAATTTTTCAGGATCTGGGGCTGGTTGAGGGCTTAATTTTTGTGCACCAAGATGAAGTTTCATCAATACGGTTTTTGGGTAGCTACGATTGTTTGATCGCCCATAATGTAATTGTTGCAATGTTGCGGTGGCCAAAAAAAATGTATTCTAGAGTTTTAGAGTTTTAATTTTTTTTTCTTGTTCCCTCATTTACCAATTAGATTAATTATTTTTATATTTTGATAGATCGGGCATTTCTGAAATCAGCGATATCAAATATGTTTTTCTTATTATGGTTTTATTTTGAATGGGGAAAAAGTGGGGGTGAACTTTTACGTTTTTTAATTTTCATTTGCTTCAATAGTCTCCTTAAGAGTCTTGAAGCTGTGATCTACTGATCGCTTGTGCTACACATAGCAAGGCTTTAGTGATCATCTCATATGATCATCAGCTATGAACGCTGGTCACGGCGCGGCGCTCATAGCAGATCGGCAATGACAAACACGGGGGTCACCTGCAGACCTCCAGTTGTCATGCATGCCAACTCATTGGTGCCCTGTGATCTGTGACAGGGGCACCGATGGGTGGGGTTTGTGACGCACATCCAGCACTTGCATGTTAAATGCCGCTGTCAGAGATTCAAAGTGGCATTTAGCATATCAACAGCCACGGGTGGAACGCGATTCCACCAGCAGCTGTTAGGGGCACATGACAGATGATTAAATCAGCTGTAATGTTCCTGAAAAGATGCGGGCTCAGAACCACAGCCCGCATCAAAGAAGGAGAGGCAACCTATGACATACCTATAAGTCACAGATCGTAAAGGAGTTCATTTTTTATTCAGATTGTGATATGGAAAAAAAGTAAAGCTATGAAAAATGCTTAATAAAAACTATAATAATTTTGAATCACCTCATTGTTACCACTTTAAAAATAAAGACATTAAAGGGGTTGTCTGGTCAAAACAGATAAGTTTGCACTCACTCTGTGTGACCGCACACTTCTGAATCCCCCTTAGTGCATGCACTGTGTGCTGCGGGGTTTCAATGATTTAAGACCCAGGAGCGTAGGGTATAGAAGTGTAAAACACAGGTGCTTGGATGCAGCGACACAAATGCACAGAGCTGGGGTTAACTATTGATGGTTCGACAGCAATGAACTCCTCGCAGGGAGATAACAGGGAAAAAGGGATGCAAAACTAAATTGTGTAACGGTTGTTTAACTGGACAGTCTTTTGTTAACAGATTCACTTATCGTGGCCTCACCGCCCGTCACTATCTGGAGGTCTAGTGGGTAATAGGTTGCCGGCGGAGGTCAGTGTAGCATCTTCAGGCGTCCCAGTCCAACACACGGTCCTGTTTCTGGCGGCAGTGGGTGATCACCAGTTCTGCCTGCTGAGCCCCTAGGCCATTTAACTGCGGAGGAGAAAGGTAGAGCCCTCTGCAAAATTCCACGTGGTAGCATCTCACGCAGCCACCCTGTCTCTGCATGCTGCGGCCTATCACTCTCCTCACTGCAGCCACGGTCTGCACCTGCTCAGCATTCTGGTGGGAAGCCCCGTTTAGTTCCTGCGCAACCCCTTTTAACTTATTTCCCCTGACTACACCCCTGTCACCCAGGTTAACGGCTCGCTCCGTCTGCAATTTCATTTCCTCCAACAACAGGAGGTTCGGATCCAGCAGTTCTGGACCTGGCGCTTCAGCAGCCCTTGCAGCCCGGTGCTCTCTTCTACACCCCACCTTTCTTTAGCTCGCCATTCCATGGGCGAGAGCTCTTTCACCAAACGTTCACAATTCTCAACTTCTTGGATAATTCTTTGCCAAACAAACTGATCTTGCTCATAGCGGGCGGGAGGCACTCCAGCTGTGATCGGCATAATTCATGCTGACTTGTGGGTGACAAAGGGATGCTCTGACTCGGTGGGTCTGCCAGTTTAGCGACATTCTAGCATTGATGGCTCTGTGTTCATCTCCTCAGGAGTGGTAGGTGGCACATCATTGGGGTCTGAGTGTGGAGCTAACACCCCTTCTTCTCCATCGAATTCAGGAACCAGAGCTGGGTTCACCTCCCCGGTTGTTGGCTGTTGGCAACTCCTCCACTTTTGGGTTCCTTGGACAAGCATGGCTGCACCATGCTGTGATAGACTACTGTAGTAGGTGCTCCTTTTTCCTGTTAAGGCTGAACTTCATACACCAGCCCATCAGGGCCAACCCGTCATGTCAAACGATGTGGAATCCGCTCCCACTGGCGTTCCAATTTTCCCCAGGGCCGCTTATTCCAGACCAAAACTCGGTCTCTGGGTTTCAGAGCTGTCCCACGAATAGGTGGTGCCTCATGGTGCTTGAGTTCCCGGAACTTTGTCTGCACCAGTCTATGGAAAGTCTGCGATCGGTGCCGGTATTTCTTAATCCAAGAGGATACCCCCGTCTGTGGGTAGTCTTCTTCCGGGTCTAGCTCCGTAATCTCTCCTCCTCTTTGCCAGAACAACAGGGTGTACAGCGTGAACTTTGTCTTGCTGTGCACTCGGTTATTATACACCCACACCAGCTCTGCCACAAACTCAGGCCACTGTACCTTCCGGTCATCTTCCAAAGTGTGTAACAACTGGATCAATGTTTGATTGAAGCATTCACAGGTCCCATTCCCTTCAGGGTGAAAAGGAGTAGTTCTGAACTTCCCAATCTGGTACAAATGGTGTAGTTCTTCCATAATTCGCCCCTGGAAGCAGGAGCTTTGATTGGAATGAATCCTTTTCGGGCCACCATACACACGGATGAAATCTCGACAGATGGCCAGTGCAGCTGATTCGGCGATGGAGTTACCACAGCAAACTTGGCGAAATGGTCGGTCATCACCAGACAATGTTCATAGCCAAGATACGCTGGTCCTATGGTCATATAGTTGATCATAAAGACTTCCAAAGGGGCAGAGGTCACAATGTTCTGTCTTGGGGCCCACTGTTCTGGGGGCTTAGCCAGCTCACAACTTCTGCATTGTTGGCAAGCATCTTCCACCGCATTCCTCAGACGTGGGTGATAAACCAGTCTCCGTAGCCAACAGAACGTTTTCTCTGCACCAAAGTGAGCTTCTCACTCATGAGCCTCAATGACCACAATCTTGATCGACTTCTACGGAAGCTACTTGCCAAGTTACCCCCTCTTCTCGCAAGAGCTGCACTTTCCGATTTATCAACCAGTCTCTCAAGCAAAGCCTTTCCCATTGTCCCAGAATCCGCAGGGCGCCTGAGGACAGCACATTCCTCTCCCTCCAAATAGGAAGTTGCTTTGACGCCACCCACTGTCGCAGCTGAGCAGTCTCCTTGTCCATCTCGGGATCACTCTAGTTCCTGATTTTCAGACCCTTCTTTGATCTGTCCCTTCTTTGCCACCAACGAAGTAAACAAGTTGCAGAATCCAGGGATCTCCTCTGCCTCAATCTCTTCATCTCGGTCATTGCCAGGACATTCATTTGTCACTCTGGAGAGGGCGTCAGCATGTGTATTCTCGTCCTTGGCCAGGTAAACAATCTTGTATTGATACTTCGCCATGCGGGCTACGTAAACAATCTTGTATCGATACTTCGCCATGCGGGCTACCCACCATTGTTCCAGGGCCCCTAGTTTTGCATTCTCGATAGGCTAAGGGATTGTTATCCGTCCTCACCAGAACCTCCGATCCAGATACATATTCCGTGAACTTCTCACTCATGGCCCATACCAGGGCCAGCAGCTCCAACTTGATAGAGCTATAATTGTCTGGGTTTCACTCTTAGTCATGCAGAGACCGGCTCGCATAGGCTATCATCCGTTCTTTCTCTCCTTGTACCTGTGACAGGACTGCTCCCAGGCTGAGTAGACTTCTGTCTGTGTTAAGGATGAATGGCTGTGAAAAACCAGGAATAGGCAAGTATGGGGGCCTCAGTCAGGGCCATTTTCAAGGCTCGAAAGGCCAACTCTTGACGGTTTCCCCACTGGATGGTTTGGTTTTTTGAGCTGGCTGGCACTCCCTTTAACAGTTCCAGCAAAGGGTTTGCTATGTGGGTGAAGCTTTTTACAAATCTTCGATAGTAGCCAGTAAGTCCTAGGAAAGCTTGTAAATCGTTCACCGTCATAGGAGTGGGCGATTCTTTCATTGCCGCCACTTTCTCTCATGCAGGTCTTACTCCTTCACTAGAAACAATATGCCACAAATACTCAATTTGTTTACAGAAGAGATGGCATTTCTGTGGCCTCCCTCTGGGATTCTGGGAGGCTTCTTATAGCCTCATTGTGTAATCATTCCCTGTCACTAAAGGCCTAGTCAAACATAGCGATCTCGCTAGCGAGATCGCTGCCGAGTCACAAGTTTTGTGACACAACAGCAATCTCACCAGCGAGATCGCTGTATGTGACAGCGATCAGCGACCGGCCCCCCTGCCGGTATCGCTGATCTCTGCAAGAAACCTCTGGACATTTTTTTCATCGCTGATCTCCCGCTGGCCACCACGCATCGCTGCGTGTGACAGGCGGGAGACAAGCGATCAGCTGTAAAATAATTAAAAATAAAAAAAAAATATTGCTATTCTCACCTTCCGGTGTCCCACGCAGCATTCCCGCCTCTCTCCACGCTCCGGTCCCAGTAATCCTTTGCAAGAATGACCGCGAGACTTCGCGATCCCGCGAGAACGGACGTCATCGCGGTAATTCTCGCAAAGGATTACTGGGACCGGAGCGTGGAGAGAGGCGGGAATGCTGCGCAGGACGTCAGAAGGTGAGAATAACAATATTTTTTATTTTAATTCTATTTATTACATGGATCCATGGCATCAGCGCTAATGAACACAGCGAAGCCGCGCACGTGGCGTCGCTGTGCTAATCGCTGGTGAAGCTGTCTGTTTGACAGCTCACCAGCGATCATATAGCACCTTACCAGCGATCCTGACACTTTGATATCGTTGTTGGGATCGCTGGTAAGTCGCTATGTGTGACTCCAGCTTTATACTCTGACCCTTGGCCGAGTGTGTGTGACCCTGCTGTGCTTTGTGCCTGTGTTTCTTTGTGTCTTTCTGGTTCTGATTTGGCTGTGTCCCTGTTATGAGTTTTGCCTGCCCCTTTTGTACTGTGCTGCTCTCTCTATGTATGACCCCTTGGCTACGTCCTGACTACCCTCTGCCTGCTTCTCTTGTACTGCGCTGACCTCTCTGTGTATGACCCCTTGGCTACGTCCTGACTGTCCGTTCTGTCTAATCCTTTGGCACTGTCGTGCTATCTCATGCTTTGACCCCGGCCTGAACTGGTTTACATCCCTGTCTATGCCCCTTGGTAACTTTGTCCCGTAGTTACCCTTCTAGGAGTTTTCCCTCAGCTCCTAGCTCTCCTGAGCTAAGGCCATGCCAACAGTCAGGTGATTCAGGTCCTGTTTGTCTGAAGCATGCATCTTCACCGCTGCTACCCCGCTCCACAGGTATCTTTAGGCACAATTTGTTTCACTCAGGACACATGAACTGGCTCAGTGAGCAAGAGCAGTGTGGTGTTTCTGACACCCCCAGGTTGACACACAGTACTACAACATGGCCGTCTTCAGCTGTGGCTAGTGACCGAGCGACGAGCAACCCAGGGGATATTTGATCCATTGCTGTTGGCTCGATTTGTACTTCCATTCCCTCCTGGGGAGTACAAGCTCGCACTGGCAATGTGAGCACTGTTTTGCTGGATGGTAAGGTAATCTTTGCAGCCGCCGGTACCATCACTCTCCACAAGACTCTTCCGTCTCCCACGGTCTCCTAGTCTTGAGGTGTTCAGATTAATTTCTGCAACACTTTCCTTTGAGGGGTTTGTGAGCTCCATTGGTTCAAGAAAGGTTCTTGCGGCTCACTAATCAAAAGTTCTCCCATTTCCTCCAGCACATTCATTCCAAGAGTCATTATGGGAACATGATTGGCAAATACTATGACCAACACGACCCCCTTGCAGCCTACATTCTTCCTGCACACTTTAATCTCCATCCAGACCACCCCTGCGACCAGATTGGGCCACTGTTGATCTTATTACTGGTCCACAATCTGGCCGCGAGACCTCTGAAACGTGTCGTCTGAAGTAGGCTTCCGGCAGAGTGGTCACTTGTGACCCGGGGTCGATCAAGCAGTGAACAGCTTGCACATTTACCTCAGCCCAGACTGTAGGGCTCGCAGAAACTATGTTTTCAGGACTTCCTTCCCCCTTTTGTCGTCTTCCCAGCTCTGAGTTGCGTCCCTCAGCCACGGAGCCAACTAGTTTAATGGCTGCCTTAGTGGGGGCCGTCTCCGTCTTGCACAGCCTCAAGCATAATGTCCTGTCTTCCCACAGTAAAAACACATCAGTCCCCCTTCGGCATCAAGGGGTCTCACTGTATGACAGGGTCTGACAGAAAGGCAAGATCCTGCTTCACTCCTGTCTCTGGTTAAGGGGGCTCCTCTCAGTGGCTATTGAGATGGAACAGGGTCTCTCCTGAGACTGGACCATTCGCTTTGCATCTCTTGTATCTCTTTCTGGATTTCTTGGCTCTGCTGCAAGCAGGGTAGGTACTTCACTGCTACGGACCATCCCTGCTAGGGCCATCACCCGCTGTTCCTGCTCTCTTATGCGCGCCTCCACCAATAGAAGGTGATATGTGAGCTTGTGGGTCGCCCTCCCAGGGCTGTGGGGTACTCGGTACCGGGCCGGTCTCTCAGAGGGAGGTGTCACAGCAGCGGTGACCCGGTCCGTTGGCCCTGGGCGCCCATGTAAAAGGGGTTGAGTGATGGAATAAAGTTTATGAGTGATTCGTGACGCCACCTGTGGTGTTCGGCAAGGGAGGTGTTAAGCCAACGCTGCAGACAGATCCTCTGGGACAGATGGTGGGGTGCAGCAGTGATGTTATAGCCCTCCACAGGTAGGGCTGTAGTCCCAGGGCAGAGTAGATGAAGAGAATAGGTGTTGAGGAAGAGGGTGCAGTGTCTGGCACAGGGGTGTAGCAGTGCTGAAGAAGTTGCAGAAAGAAGGCAAGGACACAGCAGAATGTAGTTTATTTACCTTTACTTTGTAAGTGCAGTCCAGGGTCCAGATTACAGATGGCACATGAGCTGATTAGCCTGTAAGCAACTTAGGAATCTCTCTGTCAGATGGGTTGTGTGGTCTCCTCTCTAGCGCTTATTTTTCGGTACTTGCAGTACGGTGTTACACTGAAGTTCCACTTGCTTATTCTCTTTAGAACTCCCTCGTATGGCAGACAGCTGTAGCCTTCTATCTCCTTTGGCTCACACGTCGCTGTGGTGCCTCCGAGTCTTAGATGGGAATAGAGCATTTACAGCTTCCTATTCCTCTGGTTTCTGTTGCAGGACCGTCAGTATCCATACAACCTTGGAGACCAGACTCCAGTTCATGCGCTCTAGCTGGGAATGAGCCTCCACTCTCTGCTCAATCTCCCCGCTCTTCTCCTCACATCCACACACTTCGCCCTCCTCACATAACTAATTAATTTTCCTCCCTGGCCCTTAGAGAGCACTCCTCCCCCAATTCTGGTTCAGAGCTCCCTCTGCTGGCCTGGAGTGGGAACTGTGTTGCATGACATGGTTAACTGCTAGAGAGACCGTTCATTGCTTCCAAGCCTGACATCACCCTCCCTGGAGGAAGACAATGCCAGTGTGGCGACCATACTCCTGGGGGCGCCACATTCCCCCCTAGTGCAATTCAGCACTCCTGGGCTGATGAAAAACATTCACAACATATAAACAAATAAACAAATATAAATGTGCAAGATTTAGAAAAATGAAAAATTACAAAAACCAAAAAGCTCCAAAAATAGTCCTGTGATTATTCGTCCATGGTCCATAAAACAAAATGAAACTGTTCAAAAAGGTGGGTTCTTACAGAGTCTCTGTAGGCACAAAACTGGGTAGTAGCTGTCTGTGAACTCTTAGACTCACCATGGGCATGACAGATTCACCATTGACAGCGCAAGGATTCTCTGGCTCCACTGTTGGTGTGGCATCTGCTGCCTGAATTTCCTGATTTTCAGAATTTTCTTGAGTCACTTCTTCTTGCACTACCAGTTGGGTACAGGTCAAAACTGGCACCACTATGGCTTGATTCACTCTAGTCCAATTTGCAGGGAATTCTCTGAGTACAGTGCTAACCTTTTCTTCCTTCTCTATGGGTTGGATGTTGTTTTGCTCTTCAATTCTGTCCTTTAGTTGGTCAGGGCACAATTTCAGATGATCCTTCGACACTGCTGATGAGGTTTCTCCTCCATCCTTACGGATAAGGCATACTTTGGTGCTGTCAAAGTTTGATGGTAAGACGGTGTAGGGTTCAGCTTCTCATTGGTCATCCAATTTATGCATCCTTCTTTTCCTCTTAAGGACTTGTTCTCCTAGTAACAAGGGAACTGCAGGTGCATGTTGATTGTAGTTCTCCTGTTTTTGTCTTCCTTGAGCTAGACTCTTTTCTACACACTCTTGTACTCTACGGTACTGTTGCTGCCGTTCTGTATCCCAGTCAGCATCTGGGGATGTCACCTCAGGTGTAAGGACTCCCATATCCAAATCAATAGGCAACTTGCCAGGCCTTGCTCTCATTAGGTAGGCTGGAGTGCAGTTGGTGGAATTCACAGGAATGTGATTGTTGAGGTCAACCAGATCTGGCAACTTTTCTGGCCACAGATTCCTCTCTTCCAAAGGCAAGGTCTTCAGTAGGTCGATCACGACCTGGTTGATCTTTTCACACATGCCATTGGTCTGTGGATGGTACGGTGTTGTCCTGATCTTCTTGGAACCATACAAGATACAGAATTCCTGGAACACTTCTGCCTCAAAGGCTGGACTTTGATCTGTAAGTGCTCGCTCGGGGTATCCGTGTGGATGACAAAAGTGCTGTTGGAAGGCTCTGGCTGCTGTCCTGGCTGTTTGATCCTTGCAAGGCACAACTACCAATCTTGAGTAGTGGTCAACAATGGTAAGAGCATAAATGTAACCTGAACGGCTTGGGACCAGCTTCACATGGTCCAGGGCGACCAACTCAAGTGGCTGTTTGGTTATTATTGGCTGCAAAGGAGCGCGCTGGCTGTTACGCGCCTTTCTGTGCAGGTTGCATTGTCCATACTCCCGGCACCAATTTTCAATGGCCTTCCTCATTCCAGCCCAGTAGAATCTCTCCCAGAGCAAGGCTTCCAACTTCTTCCATCCGAAGTGTCCAGCTCCATTGTGATAGGCTTCTAAGACCATTGATGCCTCACTCTTTGGGACTACCACTTGCCAGACCAACTCATGAGTGCGGGCATTGCTACTCCTCCGACACAGCTTTCCTTCATAAATGAACAGCCTGCCTCTTTCCTTCCACAACTGCTGGGTTTCTTCAGGAGCATCCGACTCTGGGTGTGAGTCAGCTTGTGACAGTAGCTCCTTCACCAGGCGGGCTGCGGGGTCGCTATCCTGCATTTCTGCCCAGTCATGATGAGGCAATGGATTTAGGGTGGGCTGCTTCATGATAGACAGTCTGTTTCTCCCACGTTGGGCCGCAATTGGCCGGTGGCAGGCAGGTAACTCTATTTCTTCGAGTGCATCAGGGTCTTCTCCTGCATCTGGCAGATTAGGAATTCTGGACAGCACATCAGCATTGGCATTCTTATGCCCCGCCCGGTACTTGATGGTGAATTCATAGTTAGACAGCCGAGCCATCCATCGCTGCTCCAGTGCACCTAGTTTTGCAGTTTCCAAGTGAGTCAACGGGTTGTTGTCCGTGAAGGTGGTAAACTTGGCTGAATCTAGGTAATGCTTGAATCGTTCAGTCACACCCCAGTCTATGGCGAGGAACTCCAGTTTGAAGGAACTGTAGTTGTAAGGGTTCCTTTCAGTGGGACGAAGCTTCCTGCTGGCATAGGAGATCACTCTTTCTTTGCCATTCTGTACCTGTGACAATACTGCTCCCAGTCCTACGTTGCTGGCATCAGTGTACAGAACAAATGGTTGGTCATAATCTGGGTAGGCCAGAACTTCATCCCCTGTGAGAGCCATCTTCAGTTGAGTGAAAGACCTCTCCAGTTCCTCATTCCATTCAAATGTAGGACTCTTCTTCCTGGCTTTCTTGGGCTGGCCCACCAGAAGATTTTGCATAGGTGTGTCTATCACAGTGAAGCCTTTGATGAACCTTCGGTAGTAGCCTACCAACCTGAGGAATTGACGTACCTCATGGAGGTTGCTGGGCTTCTGCCAGTCCCGGATGATGGTGACTTTGTCAGAATCCGGTGCCACACCTTCTGCACTCACTACATGACCGAGGTACTGAACCTTGGACTTCAGGAGGTGGCATTTGGAAGGTTTCACCTACAGGCCAAAGTTGGACAAGGCTTCAAACACCTCAGCCAGGTGCTTCAAATTGTCTTCATAGGTCTAAACAATGACATTATCAAGGTACAACAGGACCGTCTCAAAGTTCTTGTGTCCCAGGCAGCACTCCATCAGTCATTGAAATGTTCCTGGGGCGGTGCAGAGCCCGAATGGCATATAGTTGAACTCACAGAGACCCATTGTAGTGGTGAATGGTGTTTTCTCCTTGTCTGCCTCTGCCATGGGAACCTGCCAATACCCACTAGTGAGATCTAAGGTGGAAAAGTAGTTAGCAGTTTTAAGTGCAGCTAAGGACTCCTCAATTCTAGGTAATGGGTAGGCATCTTTATGTGTAATGCTGTTAATTTTTCTGTAATCAACACACATTCTCATGGTACCATCCTTTTTCTTTACAAAACTATGGGAGCTGCCCAGGGGCTACAACTGTCTCTGATCACCCCAGCTTCCTTCATTTCCCGCAGCATACTTTTGGCACATTGGTATTGTGTTGGGGGTATAGGCCGGTACCTTTCTGTTATTGGTGGATGATCTCCAGTGGGGATATGGTGTTGAATCCCTTTTTCCTTCCCAAAGTCTAGAGGGTGTTTACTGAATACCCGCTCATACTCCTGGGTCACCCGGTAAACCCCATTCTTTTGGTATGAAGGGATGGAGTCAGTCCCCACCTGCAGTTGCTGACACCACTCCTCCAGCTGCTTGACAGAGCCATTGTCCTCCACCTGGTCGGATGAGACCAAGAGCTCTGCTGCCCGTATTGCATTGTTACTGACAGTAAGCAGCTTAGCAACTGTGGCATACCGAGGTATTGTGGCCTCCTCCTCCCCACAATTCAAGAGGCGTACAGGTACTCTCCCTTTACGGACATCAACTACCCCTCTGGCTGTCAGGACAGTGGGCCTGCTATCAGAGTACACTGGTTCTACCATTGCCTGGTAATCTTTTCCTCTGAGGCCTATGGCTGCCCGACACCAAATCAACATTTCACATCTGGGGGGTATTGCAATGGGGAAAGAATCACTCACTCTGATGCTGACAATTTCTCTGCCAGAGAGTTCTACCTGCTGTCTTTGCATCAGGGCCTTGATCTCCTTCTGCAGGACTCGTTGTTCACTGGAACCAGCAGTCTCAGCCACCTGTTGCAAAAAGACAATAACCTCGGAAAGACAATTTTCAAATACATTTGTACCAAGAGTCATCATGGGATTACATTATCGTCGATCAATATCCACAACTATCAGACCTTGAGATCTTAACTCCACCCTCCCCACTTTAACAGTAATTTCTTTACATCCTACTTGTGGTAAAGACTGACCATTACTGGCAACTACTGTGACTTCATCACTTGGGCCACGGGTAAGTTCAGAGTCAGCCCAATACCGCTTGTAGAGGATATAGGGCATAGTGGTCACCTGGGAGCCAGTGTCCAGCAAAGCGTTCATGGAGATGCCGTCAATCAGCACTGGAAGGATCGGTCTCCCTCCAACATACTTGGCTTGCCAGTTCTTTGAGCCTTGTGGTCCTACTCCTGGGGGATGGCCCTCTGCCCCAGGGGTTGCTCGTTTAAATAACAGAATCTTGCAAGGTGGCCTGCCTTGTGGCAGTGACGACAGATGGGACGTTCGTCCTGGTCATAGCGATCGTTGTTTCTCCCTCGGAGTGGCGGGGTCCTCTTCTTCCGTAGCCATGGGACATCCTCTGGACTGGAAGCAAGCTGGATCTTCTCCTTGAGGACACCTGCAGGGACTGCACGGTTTTAGTAAGTGCAGCCATACCTTTGGTCAACTCCTGGACCTGAAGACGCAGCTCTTCAGTTGGATCTTTATCCAGAGTCTGTGCATCAGCCTCCACAGGGATGGAAGGGAAAGATGTTGCTTCCTGGTTGTAGGTGATCGCTTGGCGCCTAGGGGGTGCTGGACGGTTGACAGTTGGTTCCTGCAGCACCCAGATAGCCCTGTCCTTGAAATCAGCAAAGTCCAGATCAGGGTTTTGCAGGGTTATGATACGCAACTGTCCTCTATGGGTACTGGATAGGAGTCGTTCAATGAACTGCTCCTTTAGCAGTCCGTCTCCATCTTTCACACTGTCAGGGTCAATCTGCTTGCTGGCTCGCAGCGCCTCCTGCAGGTTAAGAGCATAGTCCCGTATACTGTCCTGCACTTTCTGTTTACATCCAAAGAACCTCATATTGATTTCAGCTGCAGTGCAGGTGTCAAAGGTGCTTCTTAGCTTGGCCAAAATTCTTTTAACAGTCTCTTTGTCAGTGTCCTGCCAGGCTTTTACTTCCCTCTGTGCTGCACCTGTTAGCTGCCCAATAAGGATATTCACCTTCTGGCTTTCAGACAGAGGATACACCTCAAACAAACTGCACAGTCTCTCCTTAAATTCACTCAGGGTATGTGACTCCCCTGAATACTGCGGTAGCCATGCTGCTCCCGGTATGTAAGGCATAGACAGCGGCATTATGGGGACTGCTGCGGTGGGTGCTGTTGGAGCCGCAGCCACGTTGGGCCCTGCATCTTGCGGCACTGAGGGGTTTGCGGGGGTGTCCGCCGCTGCATCGGCGCTTGCCTCAGACATTCTCCTTCCCCCTAGTTAACGATTGCCAGGCCCCGGGGTTGAACATGCTTACCAGCTGCAGGCCTCAGCTCCTCACTTCTCGCGAGCTGTCCTCTCTTCCCGTGCGGCACTTCACTTCCTCGCGCTCTTTGGCAGGCTCCGCCCACGAAGGCCTGCCTCTTTGGTTTCCGGCGCGCGCCAAGCAGCAGGATAATGGCGGCAATGGTACAAACAGACTAATGCACACAACACAGTCTCTGGCACACAGGACCCGGGGACACCGGGCTCCGTAATCCTGTTTGTGATGCAAAAATGGGTCACCCTCCCAGGGCTGTGGGGTACTCAGTACCGGGCCGGTCTCTCAGAGGGAGGTTTCACAGCAGCGGTGACCCGGTCCGTGGCCCTGGGCACCCATGTAAAAGGGGTTGAGTGATGGAATAAAGATTATGAGTGATTCATGACGCCACCTGTGGTGTTCGGCAAGCGAGGTGTTAAGCTGATGCTGCAGACAGATCCTCTGGGACAGATGGTGGGGTGCAGCAGTGATGTTATAGCCCTCCACAGGTAGCAGAAAAAAAGGCAGCCACACTTACCTGCCCAGGTCTAAGAACAAATTCACTGCAGGGTGCAGCCAGCCCATAAAGCAAGATGTTAGCAACACAGGTGCAAAATACTAGATTAACAGCCACTCTCCACATACCCATTCCTGGAGGGGGTGACTGCCCAGTATAAAATTGCACAATAAAGGATCGCATAGGGCGGTGTTCACACAAGGGAACTACACAGTGTCTGGCTCACAGCCTATTAGTCATGCCCCTACTATTCGTCTAGGCGGACTAGCCAGTACACCCTCAATGTATCCCAATGTGAACACTTTTATTTTGGCCAAAATATCAGCTAATACCTCACTAATTGTGTACTTTTTGCACTATATTAATTTTCAGGGTGCAGCCGAGCCCAAACACATTTGGTTTCGTATGAGGGGTGTTCACACTAGGATACATTGAGGGTGTACTGACCAGCCCGCCTAGTCGAATAGTAGGGGCGTGACTAATAGGCTGTGAGCCAGACACTGTGTAGTTCCCTTGTGTGAACAGCGCCCTATGCGATCCTTTATTGTGCAATTTTATACTGGGCAGTCACCCCCTCCAGGAATGGGTATGTGGAGAGTGGCTGTTAATCTAGTATTTTGCACCTGTGTTGCTAACATCTTGCTTTATGGGCTGGCTGCACCCTGCAGTGCATTTGTTCTTAGACTTGGGCAGGTAAGTGTTGCTGCCTTTTTTTCTGCTGGTTTAAAATTAATTTTTGGAGACCTTGAGTCTTCCTAGTGCCCTCCACAGGTAGGGCTGTAGTCCCAGGGCAGAGTAGATGAAGAGAATAGGTGTTGAGGAAGAGGGTGCAGTGTCTGGCACAGGGGGGGGTAGCAGTGCTGAAGAAGTTGCAGAAAGAAGGCAAGGACACAGCAGGATGTAGTTTCTTTACCTTTACTTTGTAAGTGCAGTCCAGGGTCCAGATTACAGATGGCACAGGAGCTGATTAGCCTGGAAGCAACTTAGGAATCTCTCTGTCAGATGGGTTGTGTGTAGAGTTGAGCGACTTTTGCTTTTTTAGGGTCGAGTTTCGTTTCATGAAACCCGACTTTTCCAAAAGTCTGGTCGAGCAAAATCGGCCGACTATAGGGAAAAGTCGGGGTTTCGACCGAAACACGAAACCCAATGTAAGTCAATGGGGAATTAAAGTCGGCAGTGAGAGGAGGACAGGAAACACACCTACAGTGCCCATTTGAATGCCAAAAGCATCAATTCTTCTTACTTAAGCTTGTCAACCTTAATTAACTTCATAATACTAGTTACGCACTGAAAAATGGGGGTTATTTGGCTAAAGTTGTGGGGGGGTAGGGCTGGCTCCAGGTTTTCATGTGCCCTGGGCAAAAGAGCGCCCCTTTAACACATACCACAACTCATGATGCTCCGATACGGCAGAGAAATAGCGGTATAGTACAATGAAAAATACTTCACTTTTTACATCTCATGACGAGGCCCATCTATTTCTCCATACAGAATCATTGGTCCCATATAATGTTTGAAACAGTATATGATGAGCTCCACATAATGCTACAGTATATGTTGGTCTCAATGGATGAAGCTCCACTGTCTTATGGGCCCAAATAATGCTCCAAACATAATGGGCCCCATTTCTAATGCTCTAGTGTATAATGGGCCCTGTAAATGCTGCTCCAGTGTCTGATGTCCACCTTTCGAATGTTCCAGTGTATGGTGGGCCCCAACTATCATTCTCCAGAGTATAGTGCTCCCCAAAAATTGCTGTCCCAATATTGAAAACAATGAAATAAGTCTCCTCGCTAGGGAATCCCTGTACTAGTCTGGACTCCTCGTCGTCCCCATCTTCCATCTCACTGCACAGTATTTCAACCTTGCAAGTGCTGTGATCCTGAGCAAGCAGGGGGGCCCACTCGTTGGCGACGGCACTGGCACAGGGCCCCTGATAGTACGGTGGTGTGTCTGACGGCGGGTGTGCCGAACCTGCACTTTCATCTGCAGCTTCCTCTTTGTCACTGTGTAAGATGGAACTGTATATGGGAAGGGTAACCTGAGTTTCATCAGGGTCAGATTCAGGCCGTGTAGCGTGCGAGGGGAATGTAGTGGTCTGGGTCAATGTACCAGCAGATTCATCGAGCAGTGGCTGGGCATCAGTGCACTTGTGTCGCCCAAAGGAGTACGGTCGCCACAGTGGCATTACCTTCTTCCTAGGGAGTGTGATGTCATGCTTGGGAGCAACGAAGGATCTCTCTAGCAGGTGAACTTATTGGGTGGCGTTATTCCCACGAGTCACGACCCTCCAAACAGCATTCATGAAGGCAAAGTGTTTGTTTTACATGGGCAGTATGGTTGCAAAGCTGAACCTTAAAGGAATGTCCAGAAGGGCACCACCAGGAGTGGAGCCTACGGCGTAATTTGACTCAACATGGGCAACCTCAACCATCCAGCCACAAAAAAGATGCACACATTGCAAGCTTAATTCCGTTAACGAATGAGACTCCGTCATGCCCCGCGGTCCGAGTCCGGCTTACTAGAGGGACACGCGAGGCTCTGGCACGTGAGATTGGCCAATAACTGGTGTGTCATGCCCTTACATGTCCGTGGCTGCATGTGCGCTACACTGAAAAGGCCAGCGTTTGTCGCTTACAGGTGCAGATAACCCGCTGAACAACGTTAATGATGGGGATCTGGGATTACAATTATTACCCGCGAACGATGATCTCCCAGTAAGTGCAGGTCAACCGCAGTTCCGGAATTAGGCCTAACCGTCATTCCTGAAAAAATGAAAAACTTACGTGTGCAAACCACAGGTGCTGTAGCTTGCTTAACAGCTCGCCAGCCGTTCTCAGGCCCAGTATGGATTACACGTGATTGCACAAAGGTGAGAAAGGGTACTGTATCCCCGGATAAAATGTATGGATAGCATAGTGTACACATTCAAAATATATGTCTGTAGATCAGGAGGCAGGCTCAGACGGTGTCAGGCCCAGTATGGATTACACGTGATTGCACAAAGGTGAGAAAGGGTACCGTATCACCGGATAACATGTAGGGATAGCATAGTGTACACATTCAAAATATATGTCTATAGATCAGGAGGCAGGCTCAGACGGTGTCAGGCCCAGTATGGATTACACGTGATTGCACAAAGGTGAAAAAGGGTACCGTATCACCGGATAACATGTATGGATAGCAAAGTGTACACATTCAAAATATATGTCTATAGATCAGGAGGCAGGCTCAGACGGTGTCAGGCCCAGTATGGATTACACGTGATTGCACAAAGGTGAGAAAGGGTACCGTATCCCCGGATAACATGTATGGATAGCATAGTGTACACATTCAAAATATATGTCTATAGATCAGGAGGCAGGCTCAGACGGTGTCAGGCCCAGTATGGATTACACGTGATTGCACAAAGGTGAGAAAGGGTACCGTATCCCCGGATAACATGTATGGATAGCATAGTGTACACATTCAAAATATATGTGTATAGATCAGGAGGCAGGCTCAAACGGTGTCAGGCCCAGTATGGATTACACGTGATTGCACAAAGGTGAGAAAGGGTACCGTATCCCCGGATAACATGTATGGATAGCATAGTGTACATATTCAAAATATATGTCTATAGATCAGGAGGCAGGCTCAGGCGGTGTCAGGCCAAGTATGGATTTGACGGCCCACACTACACAGCGGAGGAGCAGGGAGAGGTAAAGATTGCAAATGCTGGGGCCCTGCCCAAGCAAGGGGGGCCCACTCGTGGGCGTCGGTACTGGCACTGGGCCCCTTATAGTACGGCGTTGTGTCTGACGGCGGGTGTGCACCACCACCGTCAGAGACACTTGATTGCACTATGAGGGACCCTGTGCCAGTGCCCGCACCCAAGAGTCGGCCTATCCACCTGTCCAGGGCAACGGCACTAGCACGGTTTCGTGCGCTAGGTGGTGACCCCGGCGATGGGGGGGGGAGGCAGCACAGTTAGGGAGATTTAGAAAGTGGCATATGTTGATGTTGGACATTCAGCTGATGCAAAAGGCGAAATTGTTCAAGTCCCAGGAAGAGGAGGACCAAAGCAAGCCATTTTTCAGTTTAATGAAGGTTAGATCATCCACATTTTGGGTTGACAGACGGGTCCTTTTTTCTGTCAGGATTGATCCAGCTGCACTGAAGACTCTTTCTGATAGCACACTTGCAGCTGGGCAAGCGAGCTCCTGTAAGGCATATTGTGTCAACTCAGGCCAGGTGTCCAGTTTAGCGGCCCAATAGTCAAAGGGGAATGACCTGTGCGGGAGAACATCGATATGGGAGGAAAAGTAGTTTGTAACCATAGTTGACAACTGCTGTCTCCTGTCACTTTCCATCGATGCAGTATTACCAGTTGTATGAGAGGTACTTGAAAAATCAGTCCACAACATTGTCATGAAACCCCGGTCTCCAATGCCACTTCTGCTGTGTGCACCACGAACACCTCTGCCAAGCTGCCCCCGGCCCGTACGGCTTGTGTGAGAACCATCACCGCTGCTGTGTGCTGGGAATGCCTCAACCAACCGGTTTACCAGAGTCGCTTGTTTATTAGCCAATATTAGGTCAAGGTTCTCGTGTGGCATGATGTTTTGTAATTTGCCTTTATAGTGTGGATCCAGGATGCTGGCCAACCAGTAGTCGTCATCGTTCATCATTTTGGCAATGCGGGGGTCCCTTTTTAGGATCTGCAAGGCATAATCTGACATGTGGGCCAATGTTCCCGGTGTCAATGATGCACTGCGAGTGCTCGTTGGAGGAGCACTTTCTGGCAAATCCACATCCCTCCAGTCACGCACAAACCCTGTACCAGACCTTGCCACACCAACATTTTCACTTGCCCCACGAGATGCATCCTCCTCCCCTAAGTAATCATCCCCATCATCATCCTCCTCATCCTCTTCTTCCTCCACCTCGTCCAGGAGAGGTCCCTGAGCAGACAATGGCTGAATGTCATCAAGGATTCCCTCCTCCTCTTCCTCCTCGTCAACATTGGCTGCAGATGCCTGCTCCTTAAGGTGCGTCAAAGTTTGCATGAGCAGACGCATAAGTGGGATGCTCATGCTTAGCATGGCGTTGTCTGCGCTTACCAGCCGTGTGCATTCCTCAAAACACTGAAGGACTTTACAGAGGTCTTTCAGCTTCGACCACTGCACACCTGTCAACTCCATGTCTGCTCTCAAAGTGCCTTGCCGTGTATCCTCCCACAAATGTATTATGGCCTGCCTCTGTTCGCACAGCCACTCAACCATGTGCAGGGTGGAGTTCCACCTTGTTGCAATGTCGATAATGAGGCGGTGGTTGGGAAGGTGGAGCAATCTCTGCAGCTTCTGCATACGAACGGAGTGTACAGGCGACCGGCGGATGTGCGCGCACAGTCTTCGCACCTTCTGGAGCAGGGCTGTTAACTCCGGATAATTTTTGAGGAAGCACTGCACCACCAGGTTCAAGGTGTGGGCCAAGCAAGGTATGTGGCTGAGTTTTGAAAGGGCTATGGCTGCCACAAAATTACGGCCGTTATCACTAACTACCTTGCCTGCCTCAAGATGTATACTGCCCAGCCATGACTCAGTTTGTCGCTGAAAGTACTCGGCCAGCACCTCCGCGGTGTGTCTGTCGCCCAAACACATCATCTGCAACACAGCCTGCTGACGCTTTCCACTAGCTGCTCGATTGGGGGACACCTCATGTGCAACAGTGGCAGCTGCAGATGGAGTGCTCGTACGACTGTGCTCTGTGGATGAGCTTTCGCTTCTGGAGGAGGAGGAGGGGGAGGGTCGAACGCCTACAGCCAACTGTTTCCTATACCGTGGGCTAGGCAGCACTGTCCCACCACCGCTGTCCCCTGTGGACCCTGCATCCACCACATTAACCCAGTGCACAGTGATGGACACGTAACGGCCCTGGCCATGCCGACTGGACCATGCATCTGTTGTGAGGTGCACCTTTCCATTCACTGACTGCTTGAGTGCATGGACAATGCGGTCTTTCACATGATGGTGGAGGGCTGGGATGGCTTTGCGAGAGAAGAAGTGGTGACTGGGTAGGTCATAGCGTGGTACTGCATAGGCCATGAGTTCGCGGAAAGCTGCGCTTTCCACCAACCGATAGGGCATCATCTCTAACGAGATTAGTTTGGCAATGTGGGAGTTCAAACCCAGTGTACGCGGATGAGAGACTGAGTACTTTCTTGACCTACTCATAGTCTCTGGGAGGGTGAGCTGGACTTGAGAGCTGCATATGGTAAAACTAGTGGTGGACAGGTCGGACTGAGAGAGGGTTGGTGATGGAGTTGGTGTTCTTTCTGAAGGCCTAGATTCAGTCTTTCGTTGATATAACAGTGGGATTCCCTGACTGCTTTGGCCTTGCAACGACACCTCAACATTTGCTGCTGTGCTAACCGGTGGGCATACAGTGAGGGAAACAATGTAGCGTTGCTGACTACCTTCTTTGTGATCAGTTGCACATGTGGTACTTGAGGTTTGGTGTTGTGTCCACGCTTGCAAGTGCATGCTGGTTAAATGTGTAAGCATGCAACTGGTATTCAAATTTTTCAGATTTTTCCCTCGGCTAAAGGTCTTTGCGCACTTCTTACAGATAACCTTGGCCTTATCATGAGGATTTTGTTCAAAAAAGTGCCACACTGCACTCTTCCTACTTTGGAAGACATTTTGCGGCCTAGCACGCTGTGCTATTTTGACCGTCTGGACAAGCTGTCCAGCAACTCTTTTGATTTTTGGAACCTGTCTTTGGAGTGCTCCGGGCCTGCCAGATAACAGTGTTGCGATGTCGATGTCTGCTGTGGATGCTCCTCCTCCTCATCTGAGCTAATGGAAGCAGCATCCTCTTCCCCCAATGGATGCCAATCTGGGTCAACAACTGGGTCATCCATCACCTCCTCTTCAATGTCATGTGCACCTTCCTCTGTGTCACCGTGTATGGTGGTATAGTATGTGGGAAGGGGCACCTGAGTCTCATCAGGGTCAGATTCTGGCTCAGTACACAGTGAGGACAATGTAGTGCTCTGACTGAATGTACCAGCAGAATCATCTATCAGTGGCTGTGCATCAGTGCACTCCATGTCAGATTCATCTTGGCCTGGGTAATTCACCATTTCACTTGATAACCCCGGCATGGTATGTGAAAACAGCTCCATGGAGTAATCAGTTGTATGGCCTGCATCATCCTTCAATCTTGGTTGGGGTGAAGGACACAAGGAAAGGTGTGGTTCCTGAACATGACCCTCCATTGACGACTCAGTGCTTTTATTTTTTACAACTTCAGAAGAGGAGGCGATAGAGCTGGAGGCTGAGTCAGCAATGTAAGCTAAAACTTTTTCCTGATGCTCTGGCTTTAAAAGCAGTTTGCCAACTCCTAGAAAACTAAGCCTTCGAGGCCTTGTGGAGCCAGACGATGACGCAGGCTCAACACCTCCTGCGTTCGGTCCTATTTTGCTTTTGCCACTACCATCAGATCCACCACCAACATCATCATTACCAGCTGGCAACCCCCGCCCAATTCCACGGCCTCTTCCACCAGCCTTCCTCATTTTTGGTAAAAATGTACACAAAATCCCACAAACTATATAGTAATGTAAAACAAGGTACAAGGTATATATAGGACAGGGGAGACGTCGAATTTCTGAACACACTTGTGGACACTGTTGGATTGTGTGAGGCCCAGTTAATATCACACCGCTATGTCACAGGCTCAATGTCGCAGGTGTGAAAAATGTCACTATAGGACAGGGGAGATGTAGAATTTCTGAACACACTTGTGGACACTGTTGTGTGAGGCCCAGTTAATATCACACCGCTATGTCACAGGCTCTATGTCGCAGGTGTGAAAAATGTCACTATAGGACAGGGGAGATGTAGAATTTCTGAACACACTTGTGGACACTGTTGTGTGAGGCCCAGTTAATATCACACCGCTATGTCACAGGCTCAATGTCGCAGGTGTGAAAAATGTCACTATAGGACAGGGGAGATGTAGAATTTCTGAACACACTTGTGGACACTTGTTGGATTGTGTGAGGCCCAGTGAATATCACACCGCTATGTCACAGGCAGAAATTGGCTAGTGTATGACAAACTACAAGGTGTATATAGAATTGGGCAGAATAGGAATCTCCCTAGAGCGTAGGTCTGTAAGAACGGAACATGTCCTCGACTTATTCTTACAGAGTGACACACAGATAGCTTCGCTGTGGCCGTGATAACAGCCGTTACACGGTGCTGAGAGAGTGCACGTACACCGGTGTCCGTAAAATTGTCAAGCTCCGTGTTTTTTAAGTATACGGACTGACACACGCTGTCTCTCTATAGTTTTGAATGTGATCAAACAGCAAATATACTTAACTGTTTGAAAAGCAGACAAAACTAGAAGGTGTAGGTCTGTAAGAACGGAACATGTCCTCGACTTATTCTTACAGAGTGTCACACAGATAGCTTCGTTGTGGCCGTGATAACAGCCGTTACACGGTACTGAGAGAGGAGCGTGCACGTACACCACTGTCCTGTGTCCGTAAAATTGTCAAGCTCCATGTTTTTTAAGTATACGGACTGACACATGCTGTCTCTCTATAGTTTTGAATGTGATCAAAGAGCAAATATACTTAACTGTTTGAAAAGCAGACAAAACTAGAAGGTGTAGGTCTGTAAGAACGGAACATGTGCTCGACTTATTCTGAGAGTGACACACAGATAGCTTCACTGTGGCCGTGATAACAGCCGTTACACGGTACTGTGTGAGGAGCGTACACCGCTGTATGGTGTGAAAAAATGCACGCTCAGTACCTCACCAGGACAAAAAAAAAATTTGGATTGCTTTTTAAAAAGCAGTTTGCAGAGCAGTGGGAAAACAGCAATGCAGCTATCAGGAAGCCTTATAAGGCAGCCTAACAACCAACACAGCTGATACAGCACAATATAGCCTTCACTTGCACTGCACACACAGTGACTGGTGTGTTGTACAGGCAAAATCGCTAGCAGCAGAAGCAGTTTTTGGTGTCTTCTTCCCTGCCTAACGCTCTCCCTACAGAATCAGCAGCAGCAGCAGCTCTCCCTATTCTGAGATCAGCATGAGTAACATGGCGGTCGGCGTGCACGCCCTTTTATACCCCCTGTGACGCCCCCCAAAGCAAGCCAATCACTTGCATGCCCTTCTCAAAGATGGTGGTGACCCCTGACTATGTCATCACGTTGCCCACAGTGTCCGTGGATCCTGATTGGCTGAAAAGGGTGGAAAACAAACTTTTGAAACGCGACTTTGGAGCTAAAGTCGCCGAGCTCGTGGCCGACCTCACCCTAGGATCGGGTTTCGTTTCATGAAACCCGACTTTACCAAAAGTCGGCGACTTTTGAAGTTTTTCGACCCGTTTCGCTCAACTCTAGTTGTGTGGTCTCCTCTCTAGCGCTTATTTTTCGGTACGTGCAGTATGGTGTTACACTGAAGTTCCACTTGCTTATTCTCTTTAGAACTCCCTCTTATGGCAGACAGCTGTAGCCTTCTATCTCCTTTGGCTCACAAGTCGCTGTGGTGCCTCCGAGTCTTAGATGGGAATAGAGCATTTACAGCTTCCTATTCCTCTGGTTTCTGTTGCAGGACCGTCAGTATCCATACAACCTTGGAGACCAGGCTCCAGTTCATGCGCTCTAGCTGGGAATGAGCCTCCGCTCTCTGCTCAATCTCCCCGCTCTTCTCCTCATGTCCACACACTTCGCCCTCCTCACAGAACTTACTAATTTTCCTTCCTGGCCCTCAGAGAGCACTCCTCCCCCAATTCTGGTTCAGAGCTCCCTCTGCTGGCCTGGAGTGGGAACTGTGTTGCATGACATGGTTAACTGCTAGAGAGACCCTTCATTGCTTCCAAGCCTGACATCACCCTCTCTGGAGGAAGGCAATGCCAGTGTGGCGACCATACTCCTGGGGGCGCCACACTTGTACAGAAGCTTTCTTGCAATGCCTGTTTAAGTGGTGCGTCCCTAAGACCCAACACAAATTGAGTCCTCAAAATTCTATCAGGAGGCTCCACTCCCATGGGCCCTATATTTTCCCTTTTTGTAATGTGTGCATGCAGCTCCCACAAAGCGTTGATATATTGCATCATCATCTCCCCTTCTCATTGAATGCAACCAAATAAGCACATGGGCAACTCTCCAACATCATTGAGGTCCCCATGCATCTCTTACAAAAGCTGTACCACCTTCTCCAACATATCACACTCATGTAGAGAGCAGAACATTAGAGAATACTGGGCCTCACCATCTAGTGTCATTAAAACTATCTCTGCCTGCAACGCAGGGCCCATGGGGTGCATCTGCAGCATACTCTTGACCCTTTCAGTCCAATCCCACAACATCATGTTGTTTCCCGTGAACTTTGGGAAATTACTAAGCATTGCCCCAAATGACAAACTGGACCTGGGGGTACCCATAGTGGACTGGTCTGCATGTTATGTGTCCACAGTCTGCATCCTGCCGACTACGCCAAATGTAACACACAGGGTAACTATTATTTAATGATTCAACAGCAATGAACTCCTCGCAGGGAAATAACAGGGAAAAAGGGATGCAAAACTGTATAATGGTTGTTTAACTGGACAGTCTTTTGTTAACAGATTCACTTATCGTGGCCCTGCTACCCATCACTCTCTGGAGGTCCAGTGGGTAATAGGATGCTGACGGAAGTCGGTGTAGCATTTTCAGGTGTCCCCGCCCAACACATGGTCCCGTGTCAGGTGGCAGCGAGCGGTCACTAGTTCTGCCCCCTGAGCCCCTAGTCCATTTAACTGCGGAGCAGAAGGGAAGAGCTCACCGCAAGATTCCACGTGGCACGTGTCTCTCTGAGCAGCCGCCGTCACCTGAATGGCTGCCCTGCAAGGCTCTGTATGGCGTGCACTTCCCTGTGTGCCAGCCGATACCCGAACATCTGTGCTGCAATGCTCTGCCTGGCGCATGCTCCCCTGCATGCCCGCCGATATGGGTGAGTCTCTCACGTGGTCCCCTTGTCTCTGCATGCTGCGGCATATTGCTCTCCTCACTGCAGCCGCGGTCTGCACCTGCTCAGCGTTCTGGCAGGAAGCCCCGTTCAGTTTCCGCGCAACCCATTTTAACTTACTTCCCCTGACTATGTAAGATGCTAGTAGGAACGCGGGATGCAGTGATGAGCAGGAGGCAGAGCAAGAGTTAATGGGTATTTTATAAGGAATAGGAATAACAGTGAATACTCCATGCAGGGAGAGATAATAAAGATTTACAAGGAATATACCACTATTGAGTAATAGCAGACATTAACTTATCAGTCTGGGTTTCCCAGATCGCGGAAGCTGAAAGATCCCACTGTGGCATTGTAGGTGAAGCGCGAAGCTCCCGAACTGGTCCCGAAGGAAAGAGAAGCACTGTCTCTTAATGGTAGAAAAGTATTCATGCTTCCTCACGCATAGTCTTGTGGTCCTGGAACAAGGTGCTGCCTGAGTGGCAATCTGTGGCCCCGCGGTTGGTGAGCTTAGTTGCAAAGTGGAGGCCGCGGTCACGCTTATGCCTTCAGCGTGCACTGTCTTGTTGAGTCCCATGTCGCGGGTCTGAAACGGTCAGCGGTGAGGAATGGTTTGGACTAGTCAAGTCAGGGATGACAGGAGTACTGGTCTCTGGAACTACACAGTCTGTATGTGCGGGGGGAATGCAAAACGAAGAGCAGGCTTGAATGCTGGCGTAGGTCTGCTAAGAAGGAGTCAACCTTCTCCTGTCACACATCTGTCTTCCTTCCAAAAGCCCCATACCCCCTCCCCCCATCCCTTTTATATCAGACCCGCCCCCTGCAGTCAGGTCAAAAGGTCTCTTCCAATCAGAAAGTCCTTCCCCCAGCAACAATGGTGACAATCCCGACAGTTCTGGCCCTGGTAAAAGAGGAACACCTCCAGCCTGGTATATCTCCCTACAATTACACTCCCTTCACCCAAGTTACTGGCTCATTCTGTCTGCAATTTAATTCCACAGCAACAAGAGGTTCGGCTGCAGCAGTTCCGGACCGGGCGCGTCAGCAGCCCTTACAGCCTGGTCCTCTCTTCTACATATGCGCTATACATACCCGCGGCCTGTGGGTGCAGCCTCGTTCTCCATGAAATTTTATTGAGTCAAGGTCGTGACATGGACGGACAGTGAACATGTCCGACTAGAAAGCAGGTGTATGGAGAGCGAGGCTCCACCCACTGGCCGGGGGTATGTATAACTCACACATACCCTCCGTTCCGGGGTCTGAAATCAGCTAATCCCCGCCGCACACAGTGCGTATTCTGGGGTAATCCATAAGTCGTAGTCATACACTCAGAGTGACTGCAGATTTATCGGTTTTGATAGAACAACACTTTTAGGGTGAGTGCACACAGTGCGGAATCATCTGCGGATTTTTCCGCGCAGATTTGCAGGTAAAACCGCGGGTAAAGTGACCTGCGGTTTTACCTGTGGATTTGACTGCGGTTTAACACCTGGACAATGGAACAGGTGTCAAACTGCTGTGGAATCCGCAGAAAGAATTGACATGCTGCGGATTTAAAACCGCAGCAAATCTGCACGGAAAAATCCGCAGCATGTGCACTCTCGGTTTTTAAATCCCATTGATTTGCAGCAAAATATAAAATTATATCTTTTATATGAAAAAAAATGCAAAAAAAATAAAATGTAATGAATTTCTGTTAGTTGCTCACCGCTCTTCCTAAAAAAAAAACTGGTATAAAAAGTGATCAAAACATCGCATTTATCCCAACAATAATGTCTGAGAAAAACTAAATCTTCATGCGGGTTTAACAATGAGAAAACAAAGTTACAGAAAATGATGACACTAGGGATGGGCGAATCCTAAATTACTCGGAATCGCTCGACTCTAACGAGTCCGAGTGCAGGACTCGCTACTCGTTGCGAGTCTAGCGAGTCCAATGTTAATTAATGGGGAAGTGAGTTTGCAGCGATTCCTCTGCTGCTGGACCCGGATTGACTGTCAAAAATGATCCTACAGTGATAGCGAGTTAGCAAAACTCTGAATGCTCTCGGATTTAAACTCTGAAAGCAAAACTCGGATTTAAACTCTGAAAGCAGAAAGCATTGATCTGAGAATCTGAGTAGAATACAAAACGGACCAAAACTAGGATTGCCATTGATTTACTTTGGACTCGTTACTGTGCGAGTAATCATCATAGAATCATAGAATCATATAATCGCTTGGAAACTCGCAGAGTACCGAGTCCTGTGAGTCCCCTACTACTCGCAGAGTAACGAGTCCTAACGAGTAGATTCGCCCATCCCTAGATGACACAAATTAAATTTTATTTATTTTTTTTTTTACAATTTTTTGATTTTTTTTCTCTTGCATTACTAAAATTAAAAAAACCTGTACCAGTCTACTCTTGCTATAATCATACTGACCTGAAAAATTATGTGGTCAGGGCAATTTCGCCACACCATGCATATTATGCAAATTAAATCTTAAAATGGTGGCGTCATATTTTTTTCCACCATTTCACCATAATTGGAAAGCAAATCCTCATTTGACTCTTGGAAAACAAAAGTTGGCCACAGTAGGAAGGGATTAAAGTTTATCTGTCAGGTGACTCTTGAAAACAGTTTGAGTGTGTACATGAAGCATAACACTATTTCTTTATATGAATTGTATCCTGTATTTCTATAGTGAGTGTAGTCTCACTTGTCTCTGAGCTTGTGTGTTACAGACTAGCTACACTCAGTCATGAGGGATACCTCCTTTTCTGTTTCAATGTAGCACATGTTCAAAAGCAGTAGCAGCATGGATGGCGTTATACAGCAGTACTGAGCAGTGTAGATGTGAATCCTGCACTGGGGTGAGATAAACACTTACTAGAAAAGCAGCACTGTAAAATTGCTTAGCAAAGTTAAAGTGAATTATAACAAGGTGCTGCCTGAGTGGCAATCTGTGGCCCCGCGGTTGGTGAGCTTAGTTGCAAAGTGGAGGCCGCGGTCACGCTTATGCCTTCAGCGTGCACTGTCTTGTTGAGTCCCATGTCGCGGGTCTGAAACGGTCAGCGGTGAGGAATGGTTTGGACTAGTCAAGTCAGGGATGACAGGAGTACTGGTCTCTGGAACTACACAGTCTGTATGTGCGGGGGGAATGCAAAACGAAGAGCAGGCTTGAATGCTGGCGTAGGTCTGCTAAGAAGGAGTCAACCTTCTCCTGTCACACATCTGTCTTCCTTCCAAAAGCCCCATACCCCCTCCCCCCATCCCTTTTATATCAGACCCGCCCCCTGCAGTCAGGTCAAAAGGTCTCTTCCAATCAGAAAGTCCTTCCCCCAGCAACAATGGTGACAATCCCGACAGTTCTGGCCCTGGTAAAAGAGGAACACCTCCAGCCTGGTATATCTCCCTACAATTACACTCCCTTCACCCAAGTTACTGGCTCACTCTGTCTGCAATTTAATTCCACAGCAACAAGAGGTTCGGCTGCAGCAGTTCCGGACCGGGCGCGTCAGCAGCCCTTACAGCCTGGTCCTCTCTTCTACATATGCGCTATACATACCCGCGGCCTGTGGGTGCAGCCTCGTTCTCCATGAAATTTTATTGAGTCAAGGTCGTGACATGGACGGACAGTGAACATGTCCGACTAGAAAGCAGGTGTATGGAGAGCGAGGCTCCACCCACTGGCCGGGGGTATGTATAACTCACACATACCCTCCGTTCCGGGGTCTGAAATCAGCTAATCCCCGCCACACACAGTGCGTATTCTGGGGTAATCCATAAGTCGTAGTCATACACTCAGAGTGACTGCAGATTTATCGGTTTTGATAGAACAACACTTTTAGGGTGAGTGCACACAGTGCGGAATCATCTGCGGATTTTTCCGCGCAGATTTGCAGGTAAAACCGCGGGTAAAGTGACCTGCGGTTTTACCTGTGGATTTGACTGCGGTTTAACACCTGGACAATGGAACAGGTGTCAAACTGCTGTGGAATCCGCAGAAAGAATTGACATGCTGCGGATTTAAAACCGCAGCAAATCTGCACGGAAAAATCCGCAGCATGTGCACTCTCGGTTTTTAAATCCCATTGATTTGCAGCAAAATATAAAATTATATCTTTTATATGAAAAAAAATGCAAAAAAAATAAAATGTAATGAATTTCTGTTAGTTGCTCACCGCTCTTCCTAAAAAAAAAACTGGTATAAAAAGTGATCAAAACATCGCATTTATCCCAACAATAATGTCTGAGAAAAACTAAATCTTCATGCGGGTTTAACAATGAGAAAACAAAGTTACAGAAAATGATGACACTAGGGATGGGCGAATCCTAAATTACTCGGAATCGCTCGACTCTAACGAGTCCGAGTGCAGGACTCGCTACTCGTTGCGAGTCTAGCGAGTCCAATGTTAATTAATGGGGAAGCGAGTTTGCAGCGATTCCTCTGCTGCTGGACCCGGATTGACTGTCAAAAATGATCCTACAGTGATAGCGAGTTAGCAAAACTCTGAATGCTCTCGGATTTAAACTCTGAAAGCAAAGCTCGGATTTAAACTCTGAAAGCAAAACTCGGATTTAAACTCTGAAAGCAGAAAGCATTGATCTGAGAATCTGAGTAGAATACAAAACGGACCAAAACTAGGATTGCCATTGATTTACTTTGGACTCGTTACTGTGCGAGTAATCGCTTGGAAACTCGCAGAGTACCGAGTCCTGCGAGTCCCCTACTACTCGCAGAGTAACGAGTCCTAACGAGTAGATTCGCCCATCCCTAGATGACACAAATTAAATTTTATTTATTTATTTTTTTACAATTTTTTGATTTTTTTTCTCTTGCATTACTAAAATTAAAAAAACCTGTACCAGTCTACTCTTGCTATAATCATACTGACCTGAAAAATTATGTGGTCAGGGCAATTTCGCCACACCATGCATATTATGCAAATTAAATCTTAAAATGGTGGCGTCATATTTTTTTCCACCATTTCACCATAATTGGAAAGCAAATCCTCATTTGACTCTTGGAAAACAAAAGTTGGCCGCAGTAGGAAGGGATTAAAGTTTATCTGTCAGGTGACTCTTGAAAACAGTTTGAGTGTGTACATGAAGCATAACACTATTTCTTTATATGAATTGTATCCTGTATTTCTATAGTGAGTGTAGTCTCACTTGTCTCTGAGCTTGTGTGTTACAGACTAGCTACACTCAGTCATGAGGGATACCTCCTTTTCTGTTTCAATGTAGCACATGTTCAAAAGCAGTAGCAGCATGGATAGCGTTATACAGCAGTACTGAGCAGTGTAGATGTGAATCCTGCACTGGGGTGAGATAAACACTTACTAGAAAAGCAGCACTGTAAAATTGCTTAGCAAAGTTAAAGTGAATTATAACTTAGCGAAGTGAACAGGATTTTTTGTGGACTAAAAAAATATGTTATAAGATAACTACTTTTTATTACGTTTATGTTTTTGTAAAAAAATTTTTTAAAGAATGTTGAAATAAATTATTGCTATTCTATCACTATTGTCAAAACACTCCTTGATCTTGATGCTGCATAATTGCTGCAGGATCTATATGTTTCTCTATATACTGTAAGAGATGTGATAACACATTAACACACCATTTTTCTCAGTTAGGCCTCTTTCACACAGCCGGTTTGTGCCGTCAGGCACAATCCGGCATGTGTGTAAAAAAATGGATCCGATTTATTTTAACGCCGGATGTGTTTTTTTGTCACTGAGAAGCACATGCGCCGGATTGTGCTGCATGTGCTTCCTTTTGTTCCGGTTTTTACCGGATCTGGCAGAATTCTCCCGTCCGGCGGCCGGACAGGACGCATGCTGCAGCGTTTTTTGTCCTGCGCAAAAAGCCGGACATGGCCGGATGTGGCCCTCCCGGCTCTGCGGGACAATGTTACTCTATGGCACATTCCGGCCGCCGGATCAGACTTACACCTGATCCGGCCGCCGCATGCACCATTTGACCCTGTGCGCATGCCCGGAGCGCTCTCTCTCTCCTCACCGGCCTCGCTTTTTTTCCCCGCTCTCCTCACCGGCCTCGCTTTTCTTCCCCGCTCTCCTCACCGGCCTCGCTTTTCTTCCCCGACTTCTTTACAGCTAATCCGGCGCCGTAAGTTGCGCCGCATACCTTGCGTTCCCAGCCGCATCCGGCTCTCCATCTTTTCGCCGCACCACGCCAGATTTCCAACGCCAGATGTGTGAAAGAGGCCTTAGTTGGAATAACATAAAAAAAATATTGCTTACCTGCAATCCTATTATTATATATGTATTAGTTGCTTTTTGCCTAATTAAGAAATATCCTTCCATAGTTTCCAAGTGAGCGAAAAATCCATTAGTTGCCTTCCGAGAAGCTTGTTTGTTCTCCAATAATGCTGCTTTCCATTAGACAGCTCCTCTGTCACAAGAACAAGCTGCCAAAAAATGTGAAAAAGGGCATTTATTAAAATTAAGCAAGCCCACTGGAAAGGAATTAGAGGGTTTGTAAACCACTCACTTATAATCAGGTTTCCTAGTCTAGCGAAAGAAAAATGGTCACCTTATCTAGCTAGTTATATACTCCTCAAAAATTTAAATTGAAACACCAGAAAGGGAAAGCAAAAATATAGACATTACAGGAATAAGGCATGATACTGATCTGCAAGTGATGAAAAAAATGAAAACAAAACTTTCAAAACATCTTGATTTTTGACCCCCCCATGAAATAAGTACTTTGTAGAGCCTCCTTTTGCAGCAAATACAGTCTCTATTAACTTTCCACATCTGGCCACAGGGATTTTTGCCCATTTCACAAGGGAAAATTGCTCTATCTCTTTCAAATTAGATGTTTTCCTCTGGTGAACGGCAATCTTCAAGTATGACCATAGATTCTCAAATGGACTTTGACTAGGCCACTGCAAAACATTTACACGTCTCCCCTAACACCACTCGAGTGTTGCGTTAGCAGTATGCTTTGGGTCATTGTCTTGTTGGAAAGTGAACCTTCATCCCAGTCTCAAATCCGAAAAAGGTTTTGCTTATGAATTACCCTGTATTTTGCACCATCTATCCTCCCCACATCTTCAACCATTTTTCCTGTCCCTGCTGCCAAAAAACATCTCCACAGCATGGTACTGCCACCACCATGTTACACTGTGAGGATAGTGTTCTTGGGATGATGAACTGAGTTGGTTTGGTGACAGACATAGCATTTACCTTGGTGGCTGAAAAGTTCAATTTTGGCCTCATGTGACCACAGCACCTTCCTCCATACATTTGAGGAATCTCTCATATGTCTATTTTCAAACTCAAAACAAGCCTTACAGTTATTGTGTGTAAATAAAGGCTTTTCTTCTGACCTTTCTTCCATAAAAGCCACTTCTATGGAGTGTATGGCTTATTGTGGTCATATGTACAGATACTCCAGTCTCTGCTTGGGAACTCTGGACTACTTTTGATCTCTGGGCTGCCTTGGTGACTAAAGTCCTCCTTTCCTGGGCTGAGCGCTTTGGTGGGTGCCCTCTCTTGGCAGGTTTGTTGTTTGTCCTTTCTATTTGATGAAAATGGATGATGCTCCAGGGAATCATCAGAGATTGGGATATTTTTTTATAACCCAACCCTGACATGTTTGGAGATCTCCTTGGCCTTCATGGTGTTGTTTGGAGATCTCCTTGGCCTTCATGGTGTTGTTTGGAGATCTCCTTGGCCTTCATGGTGTTGTTTGGAGGTCCCCTTGGTATTCATGGTGTTGTTTGGAGATCTCCTTGGTATTCACGGTGTTGTTTGGAGATCTCCTTGGTATTCATGGTGTTGTTTGGAGATCTCCTTGGCCTTCATGGTGTTGTTTGGAGATCTCCTTGGTATTCATGGTGTTGTTTGGAGATCTCCTTGGTATTCATGGTGTTGTTTGGAGATCTCCTTGGTATTCATGGTGTTGTTTGGAGATCCCCTTGATATTCATGGTGTTGTTTGGAGATCTCTTTGGTCTTCATGCTGTTTGGTTAGCGGTACCTCTGTGACCTTTAGGTAAAGGTAAAGTGTATATACTGACTGGCATGTGACCCTTGGACAAAGATGGATTTCCTTTCAGTAAGCATGTGACTTATGAAGGTAATTGCTTGCACCAGAAATCTTTAAGGTCTTCATTGCAAAAATTGGTGATTACATATGCACATTCTAATTTCTAGTTATTTGATCCCGTAAATTAAATTTTTACCTATGTTTCACTCACTTCACCAACTTAGACTATTTAGTGCTGATGCATCACACACAAATCGGACCACAAAAATATTTTAGCACAGATTGTACTGTAACAAAACAACAAAATAGGTAAAAAGCCAAATGGGAAGGTGAATACTTTTACAAGCCACTGTATCTATCTATATCTTTATGTAAGATTGCTTTTTTAATGTTGCCAACGCTAGCTTTACCTTGCACAGAGTATTATAGTATATAACAGATGATGTAAAAAATGGATTGCATACGCCTGTCACATGGATGCTAGGTGAGAAAGAAATCGCACACTCGCACAGCACTCACATGACATACGGAACGCCACTCATCCAACTTTTCGGGATGAACATCAAAGCGATTTTTTTTTTAGAAGATGATGTGAGCGAGTCCTAATTCTCAGTGCATGTTCTTATTCTGAATATATACTGTATATAATGCACAGTGCCGCTCCTCCTGTCCTGTATACTGGAAGTAAGGCTGGGGTCAAATTAGCATATAGCATCCGATGCAAGAGCCATGGATGAGATATGCTAATGACGCTCTGCTCAAACTTTGCTGTGAACATGAGCCAAGTGTCAGTGCTCTGATTCTCTGGCGTGAGACAATTGCAACACAAGAGCGGAGGAGATGGAGAAAGTAATTTCTCCATCTCCTTCATTGCCGGCATCCACATTAATCAAACTACTTTCGGATCACATCCGAGTGCGGTGCGATGTTTCACATGCACCCATAGACTTCTCGGATGCAATCACAGCACGCTGCGATTGTTCTCTCATGCCAAATCGGCATGAGAAAATATTCACAGATCTGAGCTGCCTCATAGTGTAACACTGGTCCGAGTGCTATTCGATGAAGAATCATAGAATCATAGAATCATAGAATCGTAGAGTTGGAAGGGACCTCCTGGGCCATCTGGTCCAACCCCCTGCTCAAAGCAGGATTTGCTAAATCATCCCAGACTTGATGGGTCTGGAAGATTTTCATAAACTTACTCGTAATTGATGAAAAGTTCAAAGAGTTTGAGTAGATATCATTTCATAGCATCTCTAAATAGGAAGATTTCCCTGGAAATCCACTCTTTAATAATAACAATCTTTATATAGCGCTAACAGATTCTGCAGTGCTTTGGAGTTTGCACACATTATCATCACTGTCCCTGATGGGGCTCACAATCTAAATTCCCTATCAGTATGTCTTTGGAATGTGGGAGGAAACCGGAGTACCCGGAGGAAACCCACGCAAACACGGGGAGAACATACAAACTCCTTGCAGATGTTGTCCTTGGTGGGATTCGAACCCAGGACCCCAGCGCTGCAAGGCTGCAGTGCTATCCACTGAGCCTTTCACCAGATTTCGCTCATTCACCAGATTTGTCCGAAGAAGGGTGTGTTGACGCCTGAAACGTTGTGATTGCTATTTTAATGAATCTGTGCAAATTACAAAAAAAAATAAAAAATTGGCATTTTGACAAAGCTGAGTATTGGTAATTGACTACAATTCATTTCTACACTAATATATTCGCTCATCTCTAATGGTAACTATTAGACTGGGGTGGATCTCACTTCTAAAACATCAGTTGATTGCCAAAAAAATACTGCATTTTGTGTCCTCTGTTTTTTTTCCCTGATCCTCCTCCGCCACAAGACTATGGCCAGGAGGAGATGAATAGTCAGGTCACATTGTCATCCAATAAACTGAATATGATAGCCAAGCGCAGCAATAAGCTGTGTCTATCAAGGTCACAGGCTTTGATTGAATATCTCCATTCAATTCCTAAAGGCGGCAGTTTTAGGGTCAGGGCCGAGTGGAGGACAAAAGTAATAATTTGCTTAAACTGAAATATTTGATTAGAGCTTGTGAACCACAATTGACCTAAGATTATTATGGAACCAATATGAGACCAGAGACACCATGAATAAAGCGTTAAGGAGCAAATTTAATTAAAGCGTCAACAAAAACAGCCTAACATTGCTCAAAGAAATACGTGGTCCCGGCATCTCCTCTACTATTTCATTATACAGACAAGATCTTTCCCTCAAACAATAGATTTAATGAATTCTGTGTATTTGACTACAAACGGCAAATAGTTCTCATTTCTGTGATTATGAAACGTATTTTGTGTCTTTCAATAACAATACGGTGCTTCAAGGATGACGCGTCCCGGGTATTTATAGTGAGGAGCATGATGCCATGGAAGATATCAAACTTAAATCAAAAGAAACTTGACATCCTGTAATAAGAAATTCAATAGATGCAGAAGACATAAGAAACTCCTTACAGCATGGAAGATGGACTAGAGATCAGGACAGGAGGCGAAACAGGAAAAGTATGTGAGCGGAATGGGAAAGAACACAAAGCTTTGGCTGTTTACGCAGACTGTCTGCATAACGCTGAGAAAACAGGATCAAGATGACACATTGTACATTTATGACGGCAATCATTTGAAGAATAATCCAGGTATAATATTTAAGAAAATGTAGTGTAGTCATTCTATTCTTCTACATAGGGGGCAGTATTATAGTAGTTATATTCTTGTACATAGGGGGCAGTATTATAGTAGTTATATTCTTGTACATAGGGGCAGTATTAAAGTAGTTATATTCTTGTACATAGGGGGCAGTATTATAGTAGTTATATTCTTGTACATAGGGGCAGTATTATAGTAGTTATATTCTTGTACATAGGGGGCAGTATTATAGTAGTTATATTCTTGTACGTAGGGGGCAGTATTATAGTAGTTATATTCTTGTACATAGGGGCAGTATTAAAGTAGTTATATTCTTGTACATAGGGGCAGTATTATAGTAGTTATATTCTTATACATAGGGGCAGTATTATAATAGTTATATTCTTATACATAGGGGCAGTATTATAGTAGTTATATTCTTGTACATAGGGGCAGTATTAAAGTAGTTATATTCTTGTATATAGGGGCAGTATTATAGCAGTTATATTCTTGTACATAGGAGCAGTATTATAGTAGTTATATTCTTGTATATAGGGGCAGTATTATAGTAGTTATATTCTTATACATAGGAGCAGTATTATAGTAGTTATATTCTTGTACATAGGAGCAGTATTATAGTAGTTATATTCTTGTATATAGGGGCAGTATTATAGCAGTTATATTCTTGTACATAGGAGCAGTATTATAGTAGTTATATTCTTGTATATAGGGGCAGTATTATAGTAGTTATATTCTTGTACATAGGAGCAGTATTATAGTAGTTATATTCTTGTACATAGGAGCAGTATTATAGTAGTTATATTCTTGTACATAGGGGGCAGTATTATAGTAGTTATATTCTTATACATAGGGGCAGTATTATAGTAGTTATATTCTTGTACATAGGGGCAGTATTATAGTAGTTATATTCTTGTACATAAGGGCAGAATTATAGTAGTTATATTCTTGTACATAAGGGCAGTATTATAGCAGTTATATTCTTGTACATAGGAGCAGTAATATAGTAGTTATATTCTTGTACATAGGGGCAGTATTATAGTAGTTATATTCTTGTACATGGGGCAGAATTATAATAGCTATATTCTTGCACATAGGAGCAGTATTATAGTAGCTATATTCTTGTACATAGGGGGCAGTATTATAGTAGTTATATTCTTGTACATAGGAGCAGTATTATAGTAGCTATATTCTTGCACATAGGGAGCAGTATTATAGTAGTTATATTCTTGTACATAGGGGCAGTATTATAATAGTTATATTCTTGTACATAGGGACAGTATTATAGTAGTTATATTCTTGTACACAGGGGGCAGTTTTATACAGTTGTGGCCAAAAGTATTGACACCCCTGCAATTCTGTCAGATAATACTCAGTTTCTTCCTGAAAATGATTGCAAACACAAATTCTTTGGTATTATTATCTTCATTTAATTTGTCTTAAATGAAAAAACACAAAAGAGAATGAAGCAAAAAGCAAAACATTGATCATTTCACACAAAACTCCAAAAATGGGCCAGACAAAAGTATTTTCACCCTCAGCCTAATACTTGGTTGCACAACCTTTAGCCAAAATAACTGCGACCAACCGCTTCCAGAAACCATCAATGAGTTTCTTACAATGCTCTGCTGGAATTTTAGACCATTCTTCTTTGGCAAACTGCTCCAGGTCCCTGATATTTGAAGGGTGCTTTCTCCAAACTGCCATTTTTAGATCTCTCCACAGGTGTTCTATGGGATTCAGATCTGGACTCATTGCTGGCCACCTTAGAAGTCTCCAGTGCTTTCTCTGAAACCATTTTCTAGTGCTTTTTGAAGTGTGTTTGGGTCATTGTCCTGCTGGAAGACCCATGACCTCTGAGGGAGACCCAGCTTTCTCACACTGGGCCCTACATTATGCTGCAAAATTTGTTGGTAGTCTTCAGACTTCATAATGCCATGCACACAGTCAAGCAGTCCAGTGCCAGAGGCAGCAAAGCAACCCCAAAACATCAGGGAACCTCCTCCATGTTTTTCTTTAAATCCCTCTTTTTTTCTCCTGTAAACTCTATGTTGATGCCTTTGCCCAAAAAGCTCTACTTTTGTCTAATCTGAACAGAGAACATTCTTCCAAAACGTTTTAGGCTTTTTCAGGTAAGTTTTGGCAAACTCCAGCCTGGCTTTTTTATGTCTCGGGGTAAGAAGTGGGGTCTTCCTGGGTCTCCTACCATACAGTCCCTTTTCATTCAGACGCCGACGGATAGTACGGGTTGACACTGTTGTACCCTCGGACTGCAGGGTAGCTTGAACTTGTTTGGATGTTAGTCGAGGTTCTTTATCCAACATCCGCACAATCTTGCGTTGAAATCTCTTGTCAATTTTTCTTTTCCGTCCACATCTAGGGAGGTTAGCCACAGTGCCATGGGCTTTAAACTTCTTGATGACACTGCGCACGGTAGACACAGGAACATTCAGGTCTTTGGAGATGGACTTGTAGCCTTGAGATTGCTCATGCTTCCTCACAATTTGGTTTCTCAAGTCCTCAGACAGTTCTTTGGTCTTCTTTCTTTTCTCCATGCTCAATGTGGTACACACAAGGACACAGGACAGAGGTTGAGTCAACTTTAATCCATGTCAACTGGCTGCAAGTGTGATTTAGTTATTGCCAACACCTGTTAGGTGCCACAGGTAAGTTACAGGTGCTGTTAATTACACAAATTAGAGAAGCATCACATGATTTTTTGAACAGTGCCAATACTTTTGTCCACCCTCTTTTTTATGTTTGGTGTGGAATTACATCCAATTTGGCTTTAGGACAATTCTTTTTGTGTTTTTTCATTTAAGACAAATTAAATGAAGAAAATAATACCAAAGAATTTGTGTTTGCAATCATTTTCAGGAAGAAACTGAGTATTATCTGACAGAATTGCAGGGGTGTCAACACTTTTGGCCACAACTGTAGTAGTTATCTTATTGTACATAGGAACAGTATTATAGTAGTTATATTCTTGTACATAGGGGGCAGTATTATAGTAGATATATTCTTGTACATAGGGGCAGTATTATAGTAGTTATATTCTTGTACATAGGAGCAGTATTATAGTAGTTATATTCTTGTACATAGGGACAGTATTATAATAGCTATATCCTTGTACATAGGAGCAGTATTATAGTAGTTATATTCTTGTACATAGGAGCAGTATTATAGTAGTTATATTCTTGTATATAGGGGCAGTATTATAGTAGTTATTTTCTTGTACATAAGGGCAGTATTATAGTAGTTATATCCTGGTACATAGGGGCAGTATTATCTGACAGAATTGCAGGGGTGTCAACACTTTTGGCCACAACTGTAGTAGTTATCTTCTTGTACATAGGAGCAGTATTATAGTAGTTATATTCTTGTACATAGGGGCAGTATTATAGTAGTTATATTCTTGTACATAGGAGCAGTAATATAGTAGCTATATTCTTGTACATAGGGGGCAGTATTATAGCAGTTATATTCTTGTACATATGGGCAGTATTATAGTAGTTATACTCTTGTACATAGGAGCAGTATTATAGTAGTTATACTCTTGTACATAGGAGCAGTATTATAGTAGTTATATTCTTGTACATAGGAGCAGTAATATAGTAGCTATATTCTTGTACATAGGGGGCAGTATTATAGCAGTTATATTCTTGTACATAGGGGCAGTATTATAGTAGTTATACTCTTGTACATAGGAGCTGTATTATAGTAGTTATATTCTTGTACATAGGGGCAGTATTATAGTAGTTATATTCTTGAACATAGGAGCAGTATTATGATGAACTAGCTGAAGAGCCCGGCGCTGCCCGGGCATAGTAACTAACTGTGGCTAGTTATAGCAAATTATAATTATCCTCCATCCCATAGTCCCGTGCCCATATACCCATCATACATATCCACGATCCCATAGGCCGGTGCCCATATACCCATCATACATATCCTCCATCCCATAGTCGAGTGCCCATATACCCATCACACATCCTCCATCCCATAGTCCCATGCCCATATACCCATCACACATCCTCCATCCCATAGTCCCATGCCCATATACCCATCATACATATTCGCCATCCCATATTCGAGAGCCCATATACCCATCACTAGTGTTGAGCATTCCGATACTGCAAATATCGGGTATCGGCCGATATTCGCTGTATCGGAATTCCGATACCGAGTACCGATATTTTTACAATATCGGATACTGGAACTGGAAGTTCCCATAATGCAATGAGCCAGTGTTGTGGCTGTGATTGGCTGCTGAAATGATGTCATCATGATGTGCGGTCTGTGCGGGCCTGCCGGGGGTCTGTGCGGGCCTGCCGGGGGTCTGTGCGGGCTGCCGGGGATCTGTGCAGGCAGCCGCACAGACCCCCGGCAGCCCCGCACAGACCCCGACCGCACACACAGACACGCACAGTGTCCGCCCACGCACCGCTCACACACTCCCCCCCCTCCCGAACTGGATGTGCAAGTAAAGAAAGGGGTTTTTTTAATTCCAATATTTCTGTCCCATTGACTTGAATGGGGTTTCCGGTATCGGAATCGGCGATACCCGATACTTTTTGGGTATCGGTCCGATCCGATCTGATATTTCTCAATATCGGAAAGTATCGCTCAACACTACCCATCACACATCCTTCATCTCATAGTCCCATGCTCATATACCCATCATACATATCCGCCATCCCATAGTCCCATGCCCATATACCCGTCATACATATCCGCCATCCCATAGTCCCGTGCCCATATACCCATCATACATATCCTACATCCCATAGTCCAGTGCCCATATACCCATCACACATCCTCCATCCCATAGTCAACCATTATGACATCATAATGAGGGGCGGGGCTTGATACACACACACTTTTTCCCCATTATGTAGATAGGGGCAAAATTGTTTGGTGAATTGGAACGCATGGGGTTAAAATTTCGCCTCACAATATAGCTTAGGACACTCTCGGGGTCCAGACGTGTGACTGTGCCAAATTTTGTGGCTGTAGCTGCGACGGTGCAGATGCCAATCCCGGACATACACACATACATACATACATACACACACTTGAGCTTTATATATTAGATTATCTAAAAAAATAGAACCAATTCAGCAATAGTAGTAGGATTTTTGAATCGAGCACTTTCAACATACCCTAAATCCATTTAAAAACTTTGGCACCTGTAATTTTATTTTTGTAGACCTGTGTAATCTTTTTCATAGGGCTGTATTGTAGCAGTTATATTTGTGCATATAAAGGCTGGTATCGTAGTTTTGTACAATTAGCAGAATCATAGTAGTTTTATTCTTGTACATAAGGGCTTTATTATAATAGGCATAAACTTGAACACTTGTACAAGTTGAGGGCAGCATTTTGCTTGTTATATATTTGTACACTGATGGCCGTATTATAGCATTTATACACTTGCACACGCTACTCTCTTTTTTGGTCTCTTCCAACCACAATACATTGTTCCAATAATCTTCAGGCTTGTCCAGGTGATCTGTAGTAAACTGCAAACAGGCAGGTTCTCTCATTGCAATCCTTTGTGAAGCGGACATACCATCAGTGCAACCTATGTAGTTGCAGAGGGGCACAAGAGGTAAAGCGGCCTATTTCTATCTGAAAAGCAAGTGGAATTATACATTATGAGACACTAGATAGCAAAGGGGACATATATTATTCTTGCAAAGGTGCCTTTTCTGCCTGTGTCCAGCAGTGAAGAGAGGCCTTTAGTTGTTTACAAATTACCTTGGGTTCCTTTATGACTATTATGCACTGTGCAAAGAACTAAGCTTTATGATGTCCATATGTCATAAACTAGTTGTTATCTAAAAGGGTTATCGCATCATCATTCTAGGAATTTTTTTTACATATGAAGGTGCATGATGGCACGGAAAAAGAATATTTCTGATTACCTTAGTTCCTAGGAAGGAACTCATTTGCATGTGCCTCAGCAACAACTCAGTTTGTAATAGGAGCTTCTGTTTTACCCATGGCATCTATGCATTACATGAGCAACCATTTGATCACTGCAGATTAGAGAAAACGGATTAGCAATAATCACCCTGCTTCATAAAAATAAAAATCCTTTAAATATTTTTCCAATGACCTGTACTTTTAGGGTTACGACCTTACAACCTTACTAAGAACAATGAAGAATTACATTATTATAAAATTAGGTAATAGATTCTGATGCCAGCGTATTTCCACATGGTTATTCGAAACTAATTCAACCTATAAAATTTTGGGATAAAAAAAAAGCAGAAAATGTTCTAATAAGATAATGGATAAGAAAAAAACTTGCTGAAAGTTTAGAAAAGTTAATGGATTTCTGGCATGGGGTGCAAGTAATACATATGATGAGGTGTGAGCACAATTTTGCATGGCATTCAGACAAGAAATGTTGGGACATCGATGCCTATTTGGTCCCTATGAGAACAATAAGAGAAAGCTGTGAGACAGAACAGCAACGCATTAGGGAAGAAAAAGTCCCCCGAGGATTACTAAGGCAAATTACATCAGGATACGTCTGCATGGAGCATATGTTTTTTCAAGCATGGCTTCCAATTTATCCTCAAGCCCTGATTGGCAGGAACTAAAAGAAGGAGAGCTAAGCCGACCGTTGAGCTTTACGGTGTCATAAGAGCTTCAATGAAGGGTTGCAAAGGATTTGACAAATAGCAAAGTAATGAAGAGTCTTGTTAATGTGACCCGAGAAGATAAAAGGATTAATCACACTATATATGCCGAGTCTCATTCATAAAGAATAAACAAGCCGTTCATCATGTACACCTACCAGGAATTAAGAAGGCAGAGCTTTAACTCTCTATTCGATAGACCATTATTATTATTATTATTATGCATTTATATAGCGCCATTTATTCCATGGCGCTTTACATGTGAAAAGGGGAAAGATAGACAAGTATAATAAACATGTGTAAGACAAGGGACACACAAGTACATAAGGAGAGGGGACCCTGCCCGCGAGGGCTCACAGTCTACAGGGATGGGTGAGGATACAGTAGGAGAGGGGAGAGCAGGTTGTGCGGTGGTTCAGTAGTCCGAGGATCATTGCAGGCTGTAGGCTTGTCGGAACAGGTGGGTCATTGGGTTTTGGCCTTAAAGTGAAAAAAAAATAATGAAAAAACAGAATTAGGAGTGTTAACTATTTCACTCTCATGTATGTTTGACAGCATCTGTGTACTCGTGGTTCTTAATACCACAGAGGGGTCTAAGAAAATTTGATGAAATAACTCCTCCTTCTATGACATCACTTCCTGCTTCACATCTATTGGTTCACAGTTCAAATTACAGACTTCCTGTTCCGCCTATGCTTGAATATAAAAATAGCACTACCCTAGCTGCTTTCTTTTTTTTTTATTCCTTTCTTTAGGTATTTCCTATTCCGCAGAGTTAAAGAATACATTTTAATCTGAAGTTAGGCCAGATTATTTTTTTTTTCTATTTTAACTCCATCTATTCCATCGGCAATCAATAATGTTTTTATTTTAAATACTTTACTACTTCTTAGAAAAGCCAGAAATAACTTTATTATAAACACCAATACACCAGACAACCCGATGTATGTTTTGGAGAAAACCCCTTTTCCGGGAACACCTGAAGAAGGCTGTTCGCCAAAACGTGCGTCGGGTTGTCTGGTGTGCGTCCTGTTTACAGGTAGATACTGCTTTTCTTATCCAGAGTGTATTGGTGTTTATATTTGGTATGGGTTGGGTTTTTTTTTAAACTTTCACAGTGAGTTGCTATTTTTTTAGTTCCCTTACATTTATGGGTGATACCTCCATTTATTATGTTTATTACATACCCTTAGCTCATATTAGAATACCATTCTGGATATATATACAGTTGCTGAAAATGAATGTTTAGCTTATGGGACGAAGTAAAAGAAGTAGGACAACGGTGTAGTGGTGCATACGTAGGTTCCCAGGCCAGTATATAAAGAAAATAAAACTTGGCACTCAACTTATCAGTGAAATCCAGAAGTAATTTTAATGGAGTCAAATCAAAATTGAGACATTTCGGTCCCACACGGACCTTCGTCCGTCCGACTGTTTAAAGAGGAGGAAAGGAAGTGAATAGATCACTTATTTGTAGCATGTCTGTGAAGCGACAGGTAGATGTGGGTGAATGGTAACCAACATTAGATCTGAATCATAGAATCGTAGAGTTGGAAGGGACCTCCTGGGCCATCTGGTCCAACCCCCTGCTCAAAGCAGGATTCGCTAAATCATCCCAGTCAGATGTCTGTCCAGCCTCTGTTTGAAGACTTCCATTGAAGGAGAACTCACCACTTCTCGTGGCAGCCTGTTCCACTCATTGATCACTCTAACTGTCAAAAAGTTTTTTCTAATATCTAATCTGTGTCTCCTCCCATTCAGTTTCATCCCATTGCTTCTAGTCTTTCCTTGTGCAAATGAGAATAAAGTTGATCCTTCTACAATGTGACAGCCCTTTAGATATTTGTAGACAGCTATTAAGTCTCCTCTCAGTCTTCTCTTTTGCAAACTAAACATTCCCAAATCCTGCAACCTTTCCTCATAAGACAGGGTTTGCAGACCGGCCACCATTCTGGTCGCTCTTTTCTGAACTTGCTCCAGTTTGTTGATGTCTTTTTTAAAATGTGGTGCCCAAAACTGGACACAATATTCCAGATGAGGTCTGACCAAAGAGGAGTAGAGGGAAATAATGACTTCACGTGATCTAGACTGTATGCTTCTGTTAATACATCCTAGAATTGCATTTGCCTTTTTTGCTGCTGCATCACACTGTTGACTCATATTCAGTCTGTGATCTATTAGTATATCCAAGTCTTTTTCACATGTGCTGTCACTTAGCCCTATTCCTCCCATTCTATATATGCTTTTTTCATTTTTATTGCCCAGATGTAGTACTTTGCATTTCTCCCTGTTAAAAACCATTCTGTTAGTTGCTGCCCACTTCTCCAGTTTATTTAAATCTTTTTGAATCCTCTCTCTCTCTTCTCTAGTATTAGCTATCCCTCATAGCTTTGTGTCATCAGCAAATTTAATCAGTTTACCCTCAATTCCTTCATCTAAATCGTTGATAAAGATGTTGAACAATACAGGGTCCAGGACAGAGCCCTGTGGTACCCCACTTGAGACATTCTTCCAACTGGATGTGCAGCCATTTACGACCACTCTTTGGGTCCGATCACTAAGCCAGTTATGAATCCACCTAACAGTTGCCTTGTCCATTCCATACTTAGTCATTTTTTCAATAAGGATTGTATGAGAGACTTTGTCAAATGCTTTGCTGAAGTCAAGATATACCATATCTACAGCATTTCCTTGATCCACCCAATCAGTAATACCGTCATAGAAGGAAATTAAATTAGTCTGACATGACTTATTAGTTACAAACCCATGCTGACTCTGTTTAATCACTTCATTCTTATCCAGGTATTGACATACATGTTGTTTAATAATTTGTTCAAAGATCTTTCCTGGTATAGAAGTCAGACTCACTGGCCTATAGTTGCCTGGGTCCACCTTCTTCCCCTTTTTGAAGATAGGAACAACATTTACTCTTCTCCAGTCTTCTGGCACTTCTCCTGTTCTCCAAGAATTTTCAAAGATTATGGAGAGGGGTTCAAAAATTTCTTCTGCTATCTCCTTCAGTACTCTGGGGTGTAATTCATCTGGATATGGAGACTTGAATTCATTTAGGTTAGCTAAGTGTTTCCTCACTATCTTTCTGTTTATAGATATCCTGGATTCTTCTATTCCCTTAATAGGACAGTGAATAACAGTGTTACATGTTCATTTGAAACGTTACATTTCCTTTCTGAGAGAAAACAGATGCAAAATAGGAATTTAAAAGTTCAGCCTTCTCAACATCCTGTCTTACCATTTCATCATTTTCATCCTGTAAAAATCCTATAGCATCTTTGACTTTTCTTTTACTTTTGACATATCCCCAAAATCCTTTATTATTGCTTTTGACATCTCTTGCAAGCCTCAGTTCATTTTCAGCTTTAGATAATCTGATTTGTGCCCTGCAGGTTCTGCAGACAGCATTATATTCTTCTTTAGATATGCCTCCCTCTTTCCATTTTATAAACATTTTTTTCTTCCTTTTTAGCATGTGCTTAAGTTCTGTGTTCATCCATCCTGGTTTCCTTAAATGCTTCCTATTCTTCCCTCTTTTCGGAATTGTTAACAACTGTGCTTTGAGAATTTCATTTTTCAAGATTTCCCATCCTTCCTGGAGATTTTTGTCTTTAAGGGTATCCAGCCATTGGATCCCTCCAATTCTCTTTCTGAATCCCTTAAAATCTGCCTTTCTGAAATCTAACCTTGACGTCTGAGTCTTCACAGGTCTTCCGCCTCTAGTTATCCAAAATTCTAAAATAGCATGGTCGCTACCTCCTAGGGTCCCAGCCACTTTTACCTCCTCAACCATTTCCTCCCTGTTTATAAGGAGTAGATCCAAGGTAGCAGTTCCCCTTGTTTTTTCCCTTACCTTTTGGAAGATAAAGTTGTCAGCAAGAGAGGATAAGAATTTCCTTGACCTGTTAGTTTTGCCTAGTACAATGTTTCCACCTTTGTATGTACTGAACCAGTTATGACATTCATGCAGAAATTTATTCTGACAAATTTGGGGGTATACTATATATGATGTTGTGCCTGTGGACATTTTTATTTCAAATAACTGCAATGTATTATCGAAGTTGGCAGAAGATTGTATGTTCAAATGAAAAAAAGAAATTCAAAAAAGTTTTGAAAACATGAAAAAAAAACAACTTAAAAATATCTTTTTTTTCTACAAACTCTTGAACCATGGCAAAAAAAAAGTATTTTCTTGTTATAATATTCACGACTACTACTTCATGCGAAAATAGTTGTGATGGAAAGCCCATTGTACAATAGTATTCAGGCCAAATCTGCAATGATATCTAGAGGTGTACAGTAGATTTTTATTAGTATACTGCAGCCATAATTTTGATCTGTCATCTCAATGCTTTTAAAAGCTTCAGTGATTCATTGCAGCGAAAGCCCAAAGTTACGGCTTAGCTCTACCGCGACAATGAAATCCGTAAAGGTAAAGGATTTGGGCACGGATATGGACAATAGAAAGGAAAGGTGCCATCTTATGCCATTTGGCATTCTATGCTTTTAAGATATAACACTTAAATACAAAAAACCTGGGCGCATCTGGAGGAAGCCTAACAGCATAAAAGCACTAATGGAATAGAAGGCTCAGCTGACACTGTACAGAGGGAATATTGCTTGCCAAAATCACCTATCCAGAGGCAAAGCTTGAACCTACAAAAAGCAACTTAATGAATCTCTTGAAAAGTTGTAGCCTCTCTGACAAACACCAGCTGCCTCAGTAATAAACCGGTGGTGCACTAACCTTGTGAACACCTTTAATTTAGAGCTCCAGCATGCATGCAAAATGTGTCTGTGGGATATTTACCGTGTGCAACACACAGGGCGTTTTAACTCACTCTTGGCCAGAAAGTCTCTTCAACCAAGAAAAATAAAAAAAATATACAACTATTATGAATTTGTATTAGCAAGTATCTGGATTATAATGTAGATTAAAATATGTTTTTAAAGATGCACTACAGCAATTTTATAGTACAGCAAAAAATATTTTCCAAGATGCCCTTGGCTCTGCAAACACAGTGCAGAGAAATTTCTTTAAATTGCATTTCCTCTGTCTTATCTAAGAGCAGCAGTGATAGATCAGAGGTAATTAATTTCTGTCTCTTCTATCTGCAAGATTTCAGTGTATGATTTATGACACAGCTTCAGCCTGTCTCCCCTGCCTCCTGCTTGTTATAGTATTGTCCCTGTTCGATCAGCAGGAGGCAGGGGAGACAGACTGAAGCTAAATTCTATAAGAGTAACTGGCAGATTCTGCAGATATACAGTGCTCACAGAAGTATAACTACATTTTTATTTGGACATAAATTGTGTTTGGGGGACTACCACATTATTAATTTCTGGCTAGAAAGCAGCCTGAATGGGGTATTGGGGGAAAGGGTATAACACAAAATGTTAAAAGTTATTTTTTTCAAGCAGCATATACTGTCAATATATATATATTATGCTATTAAAAATTGTGGCATGGTGACTGGTCATGTGATTGATGGACGGTAGGTATCACAGAGGTGGGTGGCCCTGTGATGGAAGCCTGTGTGTGTTTTGCTCAGCAGATCTACTGCTGAGGGTTTTTGCTATACATTGGGAGGCTTCCAGGTGACTTGGAGAGATGGGTAGGTCCAGTCACCTACATACCGACCCAAGGGGGTGTGTGTCTGAATACCCAAGATGAAGCCTGTATGTGGTTGTGTATGTTTAAGGACCTGTGGTGATGTCATGATCACCTGACCAGTGCATGTCATGTTACCTCACCTGTGGGAGTGGTTAAGGCTACCTAATGGAGCCTGTGTGTTTGGCATATGTGGCAGTGCTGGCTAGTCTGAGCCAGAGGAAGGAGGCCTGTGAGACACCACCAAAGTGGACAGTCTGAAACCATGAGTGATACTGACCGGGGTCAGTAAGAGACATTGTGGAATACCTCTGAGGATAAGCTGTATCCGGGAACCTGTGTGGCCGACACCAACAGATAACGGACAGGGATCCGTTTTGTGCTGACCAGGGTCAGAAAGAGAATGGGTTTATTGGAAACCTCTGAGGACAAGAGGCATCCGGGAACCTGTGTGGCCGACGCTAACAGGTAACGGAGAGGAATCCATGTTATGCTGACCGGGGTCAGTGAAAGACTGTGCTTAGGCTATAGAGCCAACGTGCTGGACATGGCACTGCCTGTATGCCCACAGGTCTGAGGGAACAAAGCCCTGTTTATGGACATTGTTATTTTGTTTTGCCGGATCTAATGGCTGACTTACTCTGTGTTTGTGCTGCTGGGGATATGGAGCAATAAACCCAGTTGAACTTTTAAGAAAAATTTAGTCCTCCTATATGTTATATCGCTGCCAAGCAAGTGCACCCCAACCCGCTAGTGACCGCTACGTCACAATATATAGACAGACACCAGTTGAGACTGCCCTGCAAATGTTGTCAGGGTTCAGCTTATTTTTATTCCTCCAGCCTTAGTAATCTTGTGTCCAAAGTAGGATATAATTGTCAGTCTTGAGCAGTGTAGCTTGGAACCCAGCACAGGAGTGAGATAAACACTTACTTGAAAGCAGCACAATCCGTCCCTCCGATTCTTCTTTTCACTCTGCTCCTCTCTCCTTCTTCATTGGCTTCAGTAAGAGACTATAATCTGATGCCTCAGTTGGTTGGTTGTCAGGTTTGATTTGATGATTATGAATTTTTGCTGGTTTTTTTTGAGTCATCAGTTCAGAAAGCAAGGGGGAAAAGAAAAGTGGCTATTACATCTTCCTTGTATTAATTTGTGCTATTGATTTATGTAAAGTTTTCAGAAAGGACAGTGTCACGGGGTTACCGCAACAGAACAGAGCCAGAGAACCGCAGCGTCTTGTGGCTCCTGCATTGCCGCTGAGAAGAAGCACTTCCCCGGCGTATTAAGGGTGTCTGTTTCTTTCAGCAGGATAGGGGTAAATTGGTCATGTGGAAATCCCTGCTTTCAGCTGTGCTTGGTTAACCACTCCTCTCTCCTATAAAAACTAGGTCCACAGGCCAGATCTTTGTCTGAGATAGCATTTGCTTCAAGGATCTGGAGAGAGAGGAGCTGGGGTTAGGAGTGCTGGAGGAGTTTATTGTGCGACGACTGTGTGGTTTGTACGCTTGGAGATTCCTCATCCATTCCTGCTTTGTTTTCTTCCCCATCCTTCACACCCTGGTGTATACCTCTGTTGCTTGTGACAGTATTATTTGTGAGTGGAAGTTTCTTTTACCCTTGTCTCGTTCCCTTGTCTGTCGGGTTGGTGTACTTCTGTACACGGTAGCGCCTCTCTTCCCCGGGAGGGGGGAGGGGGACAGACGCAGGGCTAAGCTAGGAGACAGGACTAGGGCCGAGACCCCGGCATCCTCGCCATCTGAGGTATCCCGGGGAACAGGGCGAGATAGGGTGCCCCCTAGTGTCAGGGCCAGGAAAGGTGCCCCTGGTCTCAGTTTACTCGCCAGTCCAATCGTGACATCATCTCAGACCAAAAACCTTTTTCTGATCCATGATGCATCCCATCACAGCACTGACAGGGATGTTGCAGCAGCTCAGTTTGGAGGTGGAGGATTTACGCACGGTGGTTTCACAGCCCCCTGTGACATCTGGTGTGGGGATTGCATCATCCAGACAAATCATTGTTGAACCCAAGGTCGCGCTGCCAGACAGGTTCTCTGGTGGGCGGGACAAGTTTGTTGTGTTCCGTGAGGCCTGCAAACTTTCTTTCTGGACTCGCCCGGTATCCTCTGGTACGGAGGAGCAACAGGTGGAGATTGTTATCTCACTCCTGCAGGGGGACCTACAAGCATGGGCATTCTCTCTCCCATCTGACTCACACTCACTCCAGACAGTAGAGGGTTTCTTTCAGGCTTTGGACTTGGTGTATGACGACCCTGATCGCGTCTCCTTGGCTGAGTCATCTCTCTGCCAACTTCAGCAAGGAGACCGTCTAGCTGAGGAATATTGCTCCGAGTTCCGGCGGTGGGCCACCGACACTAGGTGGAATGACCCAGCCCTCCGTAGTCAGTTCTGTGAGGGTCTCTCTGAGAAGGTAAAAGATGCCTTAGCTCTCTATGAGACTCCTGACTCCCTAGAGGCGGCCATGTCTCTGGCGATCCGTGTTGATCGCCATCTTCGCCAGAGAAAAAAGGAGTCACCTCTGGGGATGGGAGGACCAAGTTTGAGCGTGGTCTGCACAGATCCCACTGTGGAATCCATGCAGGTGGGTGCGGCTTCCCAACCTAGCAAACATACAGTAGCTCGGCGTAAGGGGGGAGTGTGTTTCTGTTGTGGCAAAAGAGGTCATTTTGTTAACACATGTCCTACACTTCATTTGTTTAAACGACCGCCGGAAAACTAGAGGGCCCGGGTTGCGGGGAGGTTGGCAACTCAGATGTACTCGTAACCTCGGTGGGAAAGACGCAGTTTTTTCTTCCAGCTATTTTGTACATGGGGGAAAATAAGGTAGACGTATCTGCCTTCTTGGACAGTGGGGCGGAGTTTAATTTGATAGACGCAAGTTCGTCCGGGACCAAGGTCTTGTCCCATATACCTTGTCCAGACCGATACCCATTATAGCCATCGATTCTGGCCCTCTAAGGCAGGGGCATTTCACGCAGGTGGTCCATGACTTGCGACTACACGTGGGAGCCATACATTCTGAGGTGTTAAGCTGTTATGTGACAGACAGTTTACATTGAAAGTTTACAAAATTACAATTCCTCTCTGGGCAGCTGTAGATGTAGGTTATTTTCTAGTGTAGACAGAAATGTGTTGGAGTAACAATGTCATATTTTTTGTCTCTACATTTGTTAAATTAGTGAACGCTTCATAAAATGATGATAGGCCTCTGTTTTGAGCCAATCGGCTGTCACTTTCCCGTTTCTCCTCCTCCCCTCTCACAGGTTTCAGTTTTACAGTCAGATAAACTGCAGCTTCATACCCCTCCTCCCTGTCTTCTACTTATTTGAAAACTATATTACATCACATAAGAACTGATGAGTTTTCTGGACATTTTTAAAAAGCATACAGACAGAGAGAAAGACAAGCTATATGTTATTTTAAGGATACCATATCCCCAGTAAAATATATTACAATACAAATATTTCAAGAAAACAAGAAGTTCCAGCTCACCCATGATTGCATTGCAATGTCTTCAAGAGCACGGACCCGCTGTGTCCAGGCGTAAACCATCCAGAAAAAAAGAGAAATGTCGAGCTCGACTGATTCCGTGAAGATCAAGTTTTATTCACATGAATTATTACATAGAGGATAAAATCTTCAGTACAATGAGTGACAGAAGTTGACATCAACGCATTTCTGGAGACAAAGCTCACTTAATCATGATATCCCATAATATCATGATATCATGATTAAGGGAGCTTATTCTCCAGAAACGCGTTGATATCAATTTCTGTCACTCATTGTACTGAAGATTTTATCCTCTATGTAATAATTTGTGTGAATAAAACTTGATTTTCACAGAAGCAGTGGAGCTGGACATTTCTTTTTTGTCTATATTACAAATATACAGTGGGGGAATTAAGTATTTGATCCCTTGCTGATTTTGTAAGTATTCCCACTGACAAAGACATGAACAGTCTATAATTTTAAGGGTAGGTTAATTTTAACATTGAGGGAAAGGATATCAAAAATAAAATCCAGAAAATCACATTGTATAAAATATATAAATTTATTTGCATTTTGCAGTGAGAAATAAGCATTTGATCCCCTACCAACCATTAAGAGTTCTGGCTTCTACAGACAAGTTACACGCTCCTAATCAACTTGTTACCTGCATTAAAGACAGCTGTCTTACATAGTCATCTTTATAAAAGACTCCTGTCCACCGACTCAATTAATCAGTCAGACTCTAACCTCTACAACCTGGGCAAGACCAAAGAGCTTTATAGGGATGTCAGGGACAAGATCATACACCTGCATGAAGCTGGAATGGGCTACAAAATCATAAGTAAGATGCTTGGTGAGAAGGAGACAACTGTTAGTGCAATAGTAAGAAAATGGAAGAAATACAAAATAACTGTCAATCGATATTGATCTGGGGCACTATACAAAATCTCACCTTGTGGGCTATCCTTGATCATGAGGAAGGTGAGAGATCAGCCTAAAACTATATGGGGGAACTTGTTAATGATCTCAAGGGAGCTTGGACCACAGTGACCAAGAAAACCACTGCTAATAAATTACGCCGTAAAGGTTTAAAATCCTGCAGTGAGTGCAAGGTCCCCCTGCTCAAGAAGGCACATGTGCAGGCCCGTATGAAGTTTACCAATGAACACCTGGATGATTCTGTTAGTGATTGGGAGAAGGTGCTGTGATCAGATGAGACAAAAATTGAGGTCTTTGGTATTAACTCAACTCGCCGTGTTTGGAGGAGGAGAAATGCTGCCTATGACCCAAAGAACATGATCCCCACTGTCAAGCATGGAAGTGGTAACATTATGTTTTGGGGGTGTTTCTCTGCTAAGGGCACAGGACTACTTCACGGCATTAATGGGAGAATGGATGGAGCCATGTACCATAAAATGCTGAGTGACAACCTCCTTTCCTCCATCAGGAAATTAAAAATGGGTCCTGGCTGGGTCTTCCAGCAAGATAATGACCCAAAACATACAGCTAAGGCAACAAAGGAATGGCTCAACAACAGGCACATTAAGGTCATGGAGTGGCCTAGCCAGTCTCCAGACCTTAATCTCATAGAAAACTTATGGAGGGAGTTGAAGCTCCGAGTTGCCAAGCGACAGCCTCAAAATCTTAATGATTTAGAGTTGATCTGCAAAGAGGAGTGGACCAAAATTCCTCCTGACATGTGCGCAAACCTCACCATCAACTACAAAAAATGTCTGACTGCTGTGCTTTCCAACAAGTGTTTTGCCACCAAGTATTAAATCTTGTTTGCCAGAGGGAACAAATACTTATTTCTCACTGCAAAATGCAAATAAATTTATATAATTTATACAATGTGATTTTCTGGATTTTATTTTTGATATTCTATCTCTCAATGGTATAATTAGCCTACCCTTATTGGCACCCCAGGAGTTCGGTTGCCACAGTGGCCTTACCTCCCTCCAGGGGGAGGTGATGTCATGCCTGGAAGCAAGGAAGGGATCTCTTTATCGGGTAGGTAGTTCCAGAACACAACACAGTTCCTGCTCCAGGCCAGCAGAGGGAGCTCTAAACCCAACTTCAGGGGGGCTGCTCTCTCTGGTCAGGAGGAGGAAGTTAGAATTAGTTGATGCCTGAACAAAGAGATGAGAGGACGTGTGGGAGAGAAGCTGGGGACAGGAGCATAGCAGAGCTCGTCTCCAAGCTTTAGCGGCAGAGACCGGACGCTGGAGTCTGAGGCTGTGTGGTTGCTAAAGGTCCCACAGCAGATTCTGGAGGACAGAAGGCTGTAGATCCTCTGTCCCCAACTGAGACTCAACGAGAAAGCAGCATGCGTGAGCTGGAGACGCCATAAATGACAGATTCCTGAAGGAGGCTACAGCTGCCTGTCATGTGAGTGTAGTTCTACCAAGGTAGCAGACAGAGAGAGGAACTTGAATAGTGTCCACAGCATCAAGTACCTCAGAGAATAGCGCTAGAGAGGAGACCTCACAACTAGTTATGAGCCAGTATACTCTTTGCTCGGGTTTTCCCGAGCGTGCTCAGGTGTGCTCTGAGTATTTTGGCGTGCTTGGAGATTTAGTTTTCGCCGCCTTATCTGCATGATTTATGACTGCTAGACAGCTTGAATACATGTGTGGAATGCCTGTTTGTTAGGGAATTCCCACATGTATTCGGCCTGTCTACAAGTCGCAAATCATGCAGCTTAGACGACAAAAACTAAATCTCCGAGCACGCCACAATACTCGGAGGACACCCGAGCAACGAGTATACTCGCTCTTCACAACACACAACCCATCTGAATAAGGAGATTCCCATATTGCTTTCAGGCTGACCAACTCCATAATCATCTGTAACTTGAGCCCTGGACTGTACCTACAAAGCTCAGTAAAAGGTAACGGAAACTTCACTCTCTTGTATCCTCTAATTATTCCTGCATCACCTATCCAACTCTGCTACATCTCTTGCTTAATTCTACATCACCTTCACCTTCTACATCTGCCCTGGGACTAAGCTCTGCCTGTGGAGAGCTATTCCAACTCTACTGCATCACACCATCAGTCCCAGAGGATCTGCACTGCATCGCTGGTCCCCTCTGATCAGATACCACAGGTGGTGTCACGAACACTTTTACAAACTCTTTATTTTTCCCCTGTAAATATCCCCTTTTATTGGACGCCCAGGACCACGGACTGGGTCACCGCTGCTGTACCCCATGGCCCTGGCGGGCGCTCCACATGTCTTTGTCAGTGGGCAAACTTACAAAATCAGCAAGGGATCAAATACTTATTTCCCTCACTGTGTATATATATATATATATATATATAGAGAGAGAGAGAGAGAGCTATATAGATATATATATATATATACATATATTTTTTTCATGTTTTTATTTTTACAGCTTATTGTATCTGTTACTAATCTAGGTATTGTTTGACATCAGCAATGTTAAATGCATGAAATTAGTGTATTAAATAACAGTGTATTGATTTGATTTTTTTCTACACGATATACAAGCATAGGCAGAAATATTGCGATCATCACCCATAAGCGTATTTGTGCGCTGAGGTTGACCTCTGGATCAAATGATGTTACTTATTGTATTGCCTGTAGCTTTATCAATAATATACATTTCAAAGTCTCATGCTTGCAGCACGTCAAATGCAAATGTGTCAGCGGACGCCTCGTCTCCAGGTATATCCTCTGTCAAAACAACATGATGTCGAGGCAACTGAGGGTGGTTGCCTCCAGCACTACAGATCACAGGCCAAGAGCAGACTGAAGATTAAAGTCTTGGAGCATTACTATTCAGTGCTTACAAAGATCTGAGGCTACAATGTGATGCTGTTTGAGTCCGACGCCTGCAATGGAACTATGGGGACCAGAGAAAATGTGGGTATACAAGTCATGAAACAAGAGCTGAGCCTTTATAATGATCTTCCCTTGACTCGATATCACTGTTCAGCTTTTTTAAGCTCTAGAATGAATATTTCCAAACTTGTGGTAGAACTTGAGGAACTTCGAAACCCAATAAAGAGAGAACCTTGGGTACCTGTTACTATGAGTGACATGTTTTCATCTACAGCAACTTCCAAACCCCGACCACATCTTCTGCCCCCCAAAATAAAACCAGAAACCTTCATCTTCCCAGAATTTGTATTTATAGAATTTATATATTTACCAATACAAAAATTCCAATAATTAAATGTTGTACTCATAGCTGGTGACCTGGTTCCATGTATCATCGGTGGCCAACTTCACTGATTTCTTCATCACGACCACTAGCTTTGATTTAACCTCTTCATGACCTTGTCACTTTGTTTTTTTCTTCCACTTCTCCCCAGAGCCATCAAGTGTCGGGAAAGATGTAGGCTCAGTGTCTGAGACCGCATCAACAGGCAGGGAGACGACCTTTGACGTATCATATGTCAAAGACCGTCAAGAGGTTAAAGAGGTTGTCCAGAGAATGACTATTTATAACATAGCTTGGGCTAGTAAAACGAGTAAAAAAGTGAGTAAAATAATAAAATAAAATGAAAAAAAGAAAAGAAATAATACTCACCCTCACATATCGCCATTCTGGTATTTAGTCAATTCCGATCGGCCTCCAAGAAGATGTCTGGAAGTCTTTTTTTAATTTTACAGAAGAAATACATTTCGGAACAATCAAATAATTCCATAGAATAAAACAACTCCAATACATCACAAAAGATAAGCATACATTAATATAACAGAACAAGACCTAAATACAATACTTTCAATCATAAGCATACATAAAGAAGGTAACATCTATAAATTATACACAAATCAAAGAAATAGAATGCAAAATAAATTCAAACAAATAAGCAACTAAATGAAAATAAAACGAAACATAACAGACGAAAAATGATTGACCCAACTCATAAAGAAAAAAAGAATAATTTGAATAAAATTCAAAGAACAATAGAATTCAAACAAACGGAATAATGAAGAAAACAAAAAGCGTCGGCGTCAATGTCTCTGCCTTTAGACAAATCAAGTCTGGGCTGCAGATGATCCCTGGCTTCCTCTTCATGTTCATTTTGTTTGTCCAAAGGCGGAGACAGTGACGCCAGTGCCGATTGAGTGCTAGCTTTATGTTTCACAACACCGTATGAAAGCCCTGGAGATAACGAGTGTCGACACAGTGGGAGGAGCGCCAGCCGGGGGGGTGAGTATAAGCTTTAGGCCGGGGTCACACTTGCGAGTGTGATGCGAGAAACTTGTGCGAGTCTCTCGCATCAATACCCGGCATTGCCGCCAACACTTGGACATAGAAATACATGCAGCCGCACACTCCGGTCTCGAGTGTCGGTTAGTGATGCGAGAGACTCACGCGAGTTTCTCTCATCACACTCGCAAGTGTGACCCCAGCTTTTTTATGTTATCAGGGCCAAGTGAAGGATATGAGAAGTTGTACAAGTAGTTGACAACTTCTTTAACCCCTTCCTGACATCAGACGTACTATCCCGTCCATGGGACCCAGGCCCCTATGCCCATGGACGGGATAGTACGTCTACCGCGATCAGCGGCGCCCACGTGGTGAGCGCCGCTGATCGCGGCCGAGTGTCAGCTGATTATCACAGCTGACACCCGGCACAATGTGTCAGGGGCGGTCACGGACCGCCCCCGACACGTTAACCCCTTGCACACCGCGATCAAACATGATCGCGGTGTACCGGGAGTTAAAGGGAAGCATCGGCAGGGAGGGGGCTCCCTCCGTGCTTCCCTGAGCCCCCCACGGCAGCGCAATGTGCAGCGCTACTGCCGGGGGCTCCCTTCCTGCAGGCCCCCGAATCCAAGATGGCGACGGGGGCCTTCGGGGGCCTGCAGGAAGCTGGCTTCCTCAGTGCCTGCAAAGCGCAGGCATGAGGAAGCCTTGTGCACTGCCTGTGACAGATCGCTGATCTGTCACAGTGATCTGTGATGTGACAGATCAGCGCTCTGTCACAGAACAGTGATGTCCCACCTGGGACTATTTAATAAAGTAAAAAAAAAATTAAAAAAAAGTGTTAAAATAATTAAAAAAAAAATCGCCAAATAAACTACAAAAAAAAATAAATATTCCCCCAAATAAATCCATTTTTTGAAAATAATAAAAAAAAACAATAAAAGTACACATATTAGGTATCGCCGCGTCAGTAACGACCCGCCCTATAAAACTGTCCCATTAGTTAACCCCTTTAGCGAACCCCTTAAAAAATAAAAATAAAAAACGAAGCAAAAAATAATGATTTATTATCATACCGCCAAACAAAAAGTGTAATAACGCGCGATCAAAAAGACGCAAATAAATATCCATGGTACCGCTGAAAATGTCATCTTGTCCCGCAAAAAACGAGCCACCAAACAGCATCATCAGCGAAAAAATAAAAAAGTTATAGCTCGCAGAATAAAGCGATGCAAAAATAATTATTTTTATAAAAAATAGTTTTCATTGCATAAAACCGACAAAACATAAAAAAACGACCTAAATGAGGTATCGCTGTAACCGTACTGACCCGAAGAATAAAACCGCTTTATCAATTTTACCGCACGCGGAACGGTGTAAACGCACCCCCCCCCAAAAGAAATTCATGAAACGCTGGTTTTTGTTCATTCTGCGTCCCAAAAATCGGAATAAAAAGCGATCAAAAAAGTCACGTGCCCGAAAATGTTACCAATAAAATCGTCAACTCGTCTCGCAAAAAATAAGACCTCACATGACTCAGTGGGTCAAAATACGGAAAAATTATAGCTCTCAATATGTGGTGATGCAAGAACTATTTTTACAATAAAAAGCATCTTTTAGCGTGCGACAGCCGTCAAACATAAAAACCACCATAAATAGTAAATCAAACCCCCCGTTATCACCCCCTTAGTTAGGGAAAAATAATAAAATAAAAAAAATGTATTTATTTCCATTTTTCCATTAGGGTTAGGGTTAGGGTAGGGTTAGGGCTAGGGTTAGGGCTAGGGTTAGGGTTAGGGCTAGGGTTAGGGTTAGGGCTGAGATTAGGGTTAGGGGTGTGTTGGGGTTCGGGTTGGAGTTAGAATTGGGGGTTTCCACTGTTTGGGCACATCAGGGGCTCTCCAAATGCAACACGGCGTCAGATTTCAATTCTAGCTAATTCTGAGTTGAAAAAGTCAAATGGTGCTCCTTCCCTTCCAAGCTCTGACATGCGCCCAAACAGTGTTTTACCCCCACATGTAGGGTATCAGCCTACTCAGGACAAATTGCAAAACAATTTTTGGGGTCCAATTTCTCCTGTTACCCTTAGGAAAATAAAAAATTGGGGGCAAAAATATCATTTTTGTGGAAAAAAATGATTTTTTTATTTTCACGTCCGAGCGTTATAAACTTCTGTGAAGCAATTGGGGGTTCAAAGTGCTCACCACACATCTAGATAAGTTCCGTGGGGGGTCTAGTGTCCAAATTGGGGTCACTTGTGGGAAGTTTCAATAGTTTAGGTACATCAGGGGCTTTTCAAACGCACATGACACCCGCAGACCATTCCATCAAAGTCTGCATTCCAAAACGTCACTGCTTCCCTTCCGAGCCCCGACGTGTGTCCATACAGTAGTTTTCTCCCACATATGGGGTGTCAGCGTACTCATGACAAATTGGACAACAACTTTTGGGGTCCAATTTCTCCTGTTACCCTTGGGAAAATGAAAAAATTGGGGACTAATTGATCATGTTTGTGGAAAAAATACGATTTTTTTATTTTCATGCCCGGGCATTATAAACTTCTGTGAAGCCCTTGGGGGTTTAAAGTGCTCACCACACATCTAGATAAGTTCCTTAGGGGTCTCGTTTCCAAAATGGGGTCATTTGTGGGGGGTTTCCACTGTTTAGGTACATTAGGGGCTCTCCAAAGGCAACATGACACCCGCAGAACATTCCCTCAAAGTCTGCATTCCAAAACGTCACTACTTCCCTTCCGAGCCCCGACGTGTGTCCATACAGTAGTTTTCTCCCACATATGGGGCGTCAGTGTACTCAGGACAAATTGGACAACAACTTTTGGGGTTCAATTTCTCCTGTTACCCTTGGGAAAATAAAAAAATTGGGGACTAATTGATCATGTTTGTGGAAAAAATACGATTTTTTTATTTTCATGTCCGGGCATTATAAACTTCTGTGAAGCCCTTGGGGGTTCAAAGTGCTCACCTCACATCTAGATAAGTTCCTTAGGGGGTCTAGTTTTAAAAATGGGGTCATTTGTGGGGGGTTTCCACTGTTTAGGTACATTAGGGGCTCTCCAAAGGCAACATAACACCCGCAGACCATTCCATCAAAGTCTGCATTCCAAAACGTTACTACTTCCCTTCTGAGCCCCAACGTGTGCCCATACAGTAGTTTTCTCCCACATATGGGGTATCAGCATACTCAGGACAAATTGGACAACAACTTTTGGGGTCCAATTTCTCCTGGTACCCTTGGGAAAATAAAAAAAATGGTGACTAAAAGATCATGTTTGTGGAAAAAATACGAATTTTTTATTTTCACGCCCGGGCGTTGTAAACTTCTGTGAAGCACTGGGGGGTTCAAAGTGCTCACCACACATCTAGATAAGTTCCTTGGGGGGTCTAGTTTACAAAATGGTGTCATTTGTGGGGGATTTCCACTGTTTTGGTACATCAGGGGTTTTCCAATCATGACATGGTGTCCGATCTCAATTCCAGCCAAAAACGTCAAATGGCGCTGCTTCCCTTCCGAGCTCTGCCATGCACCCAAATAGTGGTTTACCCCCACATGCGGGGTATCAGCGTACTCAGGACAAATTGCACAATAACTTTTACAGTCCTGTTACCCTTGGAAAAATAAGAATTGAGGGTGAAACGATCATTTTTGTGGAAAAAATATGATTTTTTAATTGTACGGCTTTATGTTATAAACTTCTGTGAAGCCCTTGGGGGTTCAAAGTTCTCACCACACATCTAGATAAGTTCCTTAGGGGGTCTAGTTTCCAAAATGGTGTCATTTGTGGGGGGTTTCCACTGTTTTGGTACATCAGGGGTTTTCCAATCGTGACATGGTGTCCGATCTCAATTCCAGCCAAAAACGTCAAATGGCGCTGCTTCCCTTCCGAGCTCTGCCATGCGCCCAAATAGTGGTTTACCCCCACATTTGGGGTATCAGCGTACTCAGGACAAATTGCACAATAACTTTTAGGGTCCTGTTACCCTTGGAAAAATAAGAATTGAGGGTGAAACGATCATTTTTGTGGGAAAAAATATGATTTTTTAATTGTACGGCTTTATGTTATAAACTTCTGTGAAGCCCTTGGGGGTTCAAAGTTCTCACCACACATCTAGATAAGTTCCTTAGGGGGTCTAGTTTCCAAAATGGTGTCATTTGTGGGGGATTTCCACTGTTTTGATACATCAGGGGTTTTCCAATCGCGACATGATGTCCGATCTCAATTCCAGCCAAAAACGTCAAATGGCGCTGCTTCCCTTCCGAGCTCTGCCATGCGCCCAAATAGTGGTTTACCCCCACATGTGGGGTATCAGCGTACTCAGGACAAATTGCACAATAACTTTTAGGGTCCTGTTACCCTTGGGAAAATAAAAATTGGGGTGAAAAGATCATTTTTGTGGAAAAAAATGATTTTTTAATTGTACCACTGTACGTTATAAACTTCTGTAAAGCCCTTGTGGGTTCAAAGTTCTCACCACATATCTAGATAAGTTCCTTGGGGGGTCTAGTTTCCAAAATGGGGTCACTTGTAGGGGGTTCCACTGTTTAGGTACATCAGGGACTCTCCAAACGTGACATGGCGTCCGATCTGAATTCCAGACAATTTTGCATTGAAAAAGTCAAACGGCGCTCCTTCCATTCTGAGCTCTGCTATGTGCCGAAACAGTCGTTCCCCCCCACATATCAGGTATCAGCGTACTCAGGAAAAATTGCACAATAACTTTTGCAGTCCAATTTCTCCTGTTACCCTTGGTAAAATAAAAAAAATTGAACCTGAAGTATTTTTTTTGTGAAAAAAAGTTAGATGTTCATTTTTTTTAAATATTCAAAAAAATTTCTGTGACGCACCTAAAGGGTTAATAAACTTCTTGAATGTGGTTTTGAGCACCTTAAGGGGTGCAGTTTTTAGAATGGTGTCACTTTTGGGTATTTTCTATCATATAGACCCCTCAAAGTGGCTTCAAATGTGATGTGGTCCGTAAAAATAAAATGGTGTTGTAAAAATGAGAAATCGCTGGTCAACTTTTAACCCTTATAACTTCCTAAGAAAAAAAAATTTTGGTTCCAATATTGTGCTGATGTAAAGTAAACATGTGGGAAATGTTAGTTATCAAGTTTTTTGTGTGCCATATCTCTGTGATTTAAGGGCATAAAAATTCAAAGTTGGAAAATTGTGAAATTTTCAAAATTTTCGCCAAATTTCCGATTTTCTCACAAATAAATGCAAGTTATTTGAATGAAATTTGACCACTAACATGAAGTACGATATGTCACGAGAAAACAAAGTCAGAATCACCGGGATCCATGGAAGCGTTCCAGAGTTATGACCTCATAAAGGTACAGTGGTCAGAATTGTAAAAATTGGCCCGGTCATGAACGTGCAAACCACCCTTGGGGGTGAAGAGGTTAAGTACTATTATATACTATGTTATACATTTTAAACTTATAAACTATGTACAACCTGAAACAGGACAAGACCACACCATCACACAAAAACAAATACCCACTGGCCCCACTGCCAGATATTACCTATATATACAGTATATCGTAGCTATGCTAATAGTATGTGAGCTTTCATTTCTTTCTGGATTTGCAACTTCACACCGATCTCTGCTGTGAGAGAAAACTTCATCTTCAGTTCATGAGCCCTTTAAAGGAAATCTGTTAGCATCTTTTTGCTATGTAATCCAAGAGCAGCATAATATAAGCAAAATACCCCAATTTCACTAAGCCTTGAAACTTACACTGTATGGACAACAGTAATATATTCCCTCCTCAATATGGAAATATAACAGCTCCTGGTCTTCTGGGAAGGACTTTTACAAGATGTTGGAGGTGTCTGTGAGATTTTTTGCTCCTTCATCCAGAAGCGCATTTGTGAGCTCAGACACTGATGTTGGAGAGAGGCCGGGATCACCATGTGCATCATCAGAAAAAGGTGCTGTATTGGGTTGGGATCAAGATTCTGTGCAGGCGGTTATATTTTTCCTACCAAACTCACCCAACCTTGTCTGTACGGAGCTTGCACAGTGGGTATCGGAAGAGAATGTTCCTCAAACTATTCCCCCAAAGCTGTAAGCTGCAATTGTTCAAAATGTCTTGTGCTGAAGCATTAAGATTTAGCTTCACTGAAACTAAGAGCCACCAGTCCGATGTACAGTACGTTTCGCACACAGTGCTTTCTCAAGAGCTTTCTCGCTCCTTGAGAAAGCTCAGTGCGAAACACATAACTGAGTGGGGGCTCTACTTATTAGGCATGTCTTATTGTGTTTCATTATGATTGTGAATTATTTCTTGATCCATTACTTTTGGTAATCATTGGTGTTCTTATTCATGAGGTATTAACATACACTTTTTATGTATAAATAAGCACCTTGATTACATTTTACTATTTTTACTATTATTTATATCATTTTTGTACCCCCTACAATTTCACTGTGCATATATAGATTTCTTTGACATATTGTCATAGTGCTTTTGCTCCTTGCCTGATATTAATTTCATAGCATGTACCTTGTAACTCCCCAATTTATATTGTTTTTATCATATTCATGTACATGCAATATATCTTTATGGCATGTTGTTCAATCTATTCTACTATTTCTAAACACTGTTTTTCGGTGATTCCTTTGTATCTCCGTTCATACTGCACCCACCCACACACGATACACCATTTGAAAGGTAAACTTGCCCCCTTCAGCAAGAAAACAGCCAAACAAACCACACAGCCACGATTTTATCACTAAATACAGTTTAAACATTAATTTTCATAAACCTGCACTAAGGAAAAATGACCTGCAGGTGGCACCACAGTGCCCTAAAGCACACTACCAACACATTTGTAAACATGCACTGCTTTTTCGCCCCACACACAAACGATACACCATTTGAAAGGTAAACTTGCTCCCTTCAGCAAGAAAACAGCCAAACAATCCACACATCCACGATTTTATCACTAAATACAGTTTAAACATTCATTTTCATAAACCTGCAGAAAGACACAATGACCTGCAGGTGGCAACTCAACCGGAAAACATTTTTAGGCATCTACTTATCAAACCATTTTATTGTATTACCAATCTACATATATAAATACCTGTCTGTTTTCATCAACTCATGGAATACATTTACATTTGACCAGCTTGCTTTTTCTGAAATTGCCTGTGCCCCGGATGACCAATGTGCGAAAATTTTGCATGGGCCAAGCTAGTAAAACTAATTTAACTACTTGTGTGGCACCCAAGGAGTCAGGTTGCCACAGTGACATTGCCTCCCTCAGAGGGGGTAATGTCATGCCTGGAAGCAATGAGAGGTCCCCTGACCAGGTAGAAGCAGGATCCAACACTTGTTCTAACTCCAGACCAAAAGGGGTGGTGCTTAAGGTAGTGACAGTTGGTAGGAGGAACTATTGTTGAGGTAAGGAGATTGTTCTGGAAAGAGTCAGTCAGTCAGTCAGAGGGTAGTGAGAGAAGGAGTGAGGGCTGACAGAGTCTGAGGAGAGTTGGGGAGGAAAGAGAAGTTTGGGGAATCTGGGGAGTGGAACTGAGAGTAAGATCACCCCAGAGCTGAGCGCTTGAAAGCGGACGCCGGAGTCCGTGGCTGGGAGGGTAAATGGAGCCCGACAGCTAAATCCGGAGGGCAGGGGACTGCAGGCCTCCTGGCCCCATAAAACACTCAGCGGCACAGCAGCATAAGAGAGCCTGGAGCCGCCTTGAAGGAGCGACACCTATAAAAAAGACTCAATCTGCCTGCCATACAGGCAAGTGCTTAAAGAAAAGCAGAAATAGAGGCCCAAGCACAGCATTAGACAGCAAGGACCTCAGAGGATAGCGCAGTAGGGAGGCCACAATATCCATCTGGCTCAGTGGATCCTGAACTGCTTCCAGGCTAACAGGATCTCCCTCACCATCTGTGATCCCCTGGTCTGTACCCCGGACTATCAAGTAAAGGTAAAAGGAAATTGCAACCCTGCTGTGTCACCAGCTTTATTATTGCGTCATCTAATCTACATTACAACTGTCACCACCATTTTTAAATAAAGCATACAACTGCCCTGGGGCCTAGCTCTACCTGTGGAGGGCTGTAATATTTATGCTGCGTCACCAAGTGCCCCAGTGGACCTGAACTGCAGCGTCGGCCATCTTCTCATTCCCGAGTACCACGGGTGGCGTCACAGATTAATCTCCCATAATAACTATTCCCTTCCTCATTTGATTGCTCGCCCAGGGCCACGAACCAGGTCACTACTGCCGTGACATCCCCTGAAGTAACAGAATCGGCCAGGTCTGTAAGGGTCTTTAGCTTCTTTCATCCACTGATAATATATGCTTTGTTATTAGTGTTGCGTGTATAGGTTACCAAAAAAATGCAATCGAAACGAATCTACCATAAAATGGTACAATATATGATCAACTCATCACGCAACACACAAGCCTTCGCATTGCTCCATTGATTGAAAAATAAAAAAAGTTATTGGTCCCAGAAAACTATTTTTAAATATTTTTCCAAAGTGTGAAATTGATTTAACTAACTAAAAATAATGTCTGTTTGGTATAGGTATAGTCGTATTGACCTGGGGAATTATTTGACCAGGTCAGGGCCGGATTTAAGAGGAGGGTGGCCCAGGGCCCATTTTGGTGGGAGGCCCATTTTTCAAGGTGCTGCAATATGTAATGCAAAAACACAAAATTAAACTAACGCAAGTTTATTTAGAAAAATCATTTACGCAGAGTAATTCAGGTAAAATCATTCATTTTTTTCAATCCAGGCACTTTCCTTGATTTTCGTGCTGCAAAATCACTAATGATGTCACTAAAGTTCTATTCACCCAGTATATCTGACTCGATGCTCATGTTAGTCAAATTTACAAGTCGTTCCTGCTTCATGGATGTCCTTAATCGGTTTACAACTAATTTGAGTTTTGAGAAGGAATGCTCACCACTAGAGTTGAGCGATACCGTCCGATACTTCAAAGTATCGGATCGGAATGGATCGGCCGATCTTAAAAAAAAGTATCGGTATCGCCGATTCCGATACCGGAAGTCCCATTCAAGTCTATGGGACTTCCGGTATCGGAATAAGAAAAATCCTGTTTTTCCCTTGTACAGCCTCTCTGGGGTCTGTACGGGCCTTTCGGGGGGCTGTGCCGGCCTGCCAGGGGGTCTGTGCAGGCTCCGGTGGTCTGTGCCGGCCTGCCGGGGGGCTGTGCAGGCTCCGGTGGTCTGTGCCGGCCTGCCGGGGGGCTGTGCAGGCTCCGGTGGGCTGTGCCGGCCTGCCGGGGGGCTGTGCCGGCCTGCCGGGGGGCTGTGCAGGCTCCGGGGGGCTGTGCCGGCCTGCCGGGGGGCTGTGCCGGCCTGCCGGGGGGCTGTGCAGGCTTCGGGGGTCTGTGCAGGCATCGTCCGATGGGACTACAAGTCCCATCGGGCGATGCCTGCTACCATGACAGTGATTGACACATTAGCCAATGATGGGACAGTAGTAGTCCCATCATCCGGCTAATGTGTTGAATGTAAAAAAAAAAAAAATTACATGCTACATACATGCTACATACATACAACATGCATACTACATACATGCTACATTCATACTACATACTACATACATGCTACATTCATACTACATACATACTACATATATACTACATGCATGCAACATGCATACTACATATATACTACATGCAACATACATACTACATATATACTACATGCAACATACATACTGCATATATACTACATGCATGCAACATGCATACTACATATATACTACATGCTACATACATACTACATATATACTACATACATACTGCATGCTACATACATACTACATGCTACATACATACCACATACATACTACATACATACTACATGCTACATATATACTACATATATACTACATGCTACATACATACTACATATATGCTACATACATACTACATACATACTACATGCTACATACATACTACATATATACTACATACATACTACATACATACTACATGCATGCTACATACATACTACATGCTACATACATACCACATACATACTACATACATACTACATGCTACATACATACTACATATATACTACATGCATGCTACATACATACTGCATGCTACATGCATGCTACATACATACTACATACATACTACATGCTACATACATACCACATATATACTACATACATACTACATACAATACATTCATACAATACATACATAGACATACAGTACATATAACATAGAGTAACATACTTACCAATACTTGTCACATTGTTCCCCGAAGCCATTGTCTTTTACGGAATAAATATTAACATAACAAACCACAAAAATACTCACCCACGATCCGAAGCAGTCCACGAGTGTGTCCCACGACGATCTTGGGTAGAGAACTGCAGCATCAGCTGTTGCTGCCGTTCTCTACGGGCTGCAGGAATCCAATGACGGAAGGTAGGTATCCTTCCGCACTGTATTCCTCCGCCACTTAAAAAAAAAAAAAGTCCCTAGTCTCACTTTATGCCATTGCTGTGTGGGAATTTCCCACACAGCAATGGCATAAAGTGAGACTAGGGACTTTTTTTTTTTAAGTGGCGGAGGAATACAGTGCGGAAGGATACCTACCTTCCGTCATTGGATTCCTGCAGCCCGTAGAGAACGGCAGCAACAGCTGATGCTGCAGTTCTCTACCCAAGATCATCGTGGGACACACTCGTGGACTGCTTCGGATCGTGGGTGAGTATTTTTGTGGTTTGTTATGTTAATATTTATTCCGTAAAAGACAATGGCTTCGGGGAACAATGTGACAAGTATTGGTAAGTATGTTACTCTATGTTATATGTACTGTATGTCTATGTATGTATTGTATGAATGTATTGTATGTAGTATGTATGTAGTATATATGTGGTATGTATGTAGCATGTAGTATGTATGTAGCATGCATGTAGTATGTATGTAGTATGTATGTAGTATATATGTAGTATGTATGTAGCATGTAGTATGTATGTAGCATGCATGTAGTATATATGTAGTATGTATGTAGCATGTAGTATGTATGTAGCATGCATGTAGTATATATGTAGTATGTATGTAGCATGTAGTATGTATGTAGCATGCATGTAGTATATATGTAGTATGTATGTAGCATGTAGTATGTATGTAGCATGCATGTAGTATATATGTAGTATGTATGTAGCATGTAGTATGTATGTAGCATGCATGTAGTATATATGTAGTATGTATGTAGCATGTAGTATGTATGTAGCATGTAGTATGTATGTAGCATGCATGTAGTATGTATGTAGTATGTATGTAGTATGTATGTGGTATGTATGTAGCATGTAGTATGTATGTAGCATGCATGTAGTATGTATGTAGCATGCATGTAGTATGTATGTAGTATGTATGTAGTATGTATGTGGTATGTATGTAGCATGTAGTATGTATGTAGCATGCATGTAGTATGTATGTAGTATGCATGTAGTATATATGTAGTATGTATGTAGCATGTAGTATGTATGTAGCATGTAGTATGTATGTAGCATGCATGTAGTATATATGTGTTATGTATGTAGTATGTATGTAGTATGTATGTGGTATGTATGTGGTATGTATGTAGTATGTATGTGGTATGTATGTAGTATGTATGTAGCATGTAGTATGTATGTAGCATGCATGTAGTATGTATGTAGTATTTTTTTTTTTTTTTTTAACATTTAACACATTAGCCGGATGATGGGACTACTACTGTCCCATCATTGGCTAATGTGTCAATCACTGTCATGGTAGCAGGCATCGCCAGATGGGACTTGTAGTCCCATCGGACGATGCTTGCACAGACCCCCGGACATCAGCACAGCCCCCCGGCAGGCCGGCACAGCCCCCTGGCAGGCCGGTACAGACCCCCACAGGGTGCACAGACCACCGGCAGGCCGGCACAGCCCCCCGGCAGGCCGGTACAGACCCCGGGCAGTCCACACAGCCCCCCCGGCAGGCCGGCAGAGACCCCCGGAAGGCCCAAAATGACGGCGCATCGTGATGCGCACACACCGCGCATCATGATGACGTCAGGCTGTCAATCAACTTTGAACTTCCGATTCCGATGCCGACTTCCGATATTGAAAAAATATCGGAAGTCGGTATCGGAATTCCGATACAGCAAGTATCAGCCGATACCCGATACTTGCGGTATCGAAATGCTCAACACTACTCACCACTGCAGTTTGTTACCATCAAAATTAGATATTTCCTTAGAGCTATCTCAATATTTGGGAAAAGTGTTCTGCACACCCTTTTCCATGATAAGCTTGTACATGAAAAGTTCAGTGCTGATATCTTTTGGCTCCTCGTCTGTGAATAAATTGGCAAATGTTACAAACTGACACAGTTCATCGATAAATGTAGTGTCCAAGTCCTCTGAGTAAGACCTCACGAGTTGCTCTGCTGTGGCATTAAGCTCGTCTGAAGACAGTTCTTTCAGATGGCTAAAAAAGCTAAATTTGCTTGATATATCTTTATATGGTTGAAGACACTGGTCAAGAGAAGTGATAAACTGATCAATGATAGGCAAGAAAGTTTCTGTTCTGTATTTTTCAGTGGGGCTGAGTTGTTTTTCTTCCGTATGGCCATAATCCAATGGATTGAGAAAAACATTTCGGCGCCTGTGTCGAGTTATTGTCTGAACATACTCAGATGAACCAGACAGCTCTTCGCCTTGCTTCTCATAAATTTTGAAGGAGTCACACTTTGATGCGACATAGTTTTTTAAGCTGGTCAGTGACGCCACAGCCGTGTTTAGATCAAGTTTTGCGTGTTGTAGATTTTTACTAGTAGCATCTATTCTTTGCAGGATATCATTCCAGAAGGTGGTGTTAATACAAATTTCAAGCTGATTCATTTGTCTTAACAGTCGTTCTGCTTCACACCGTACACAGCTTTTTTCTTCAAAGTCATCAGCAATCTGTTTAAGTTCATTTTTAATGTGCTGATAGTCATGCTTAAGGGCCTTAGTAGCGCTAGCTCTGCAGGACCAACGCGTTGTTGTGACACGTTTGAATGTCAATGCTGTGGCTGAGTCAATATTTTTCAAAGCCTCAGTCAGGAGCTGATGCCGATGCGTTGAAACTGTGAAGAGAACAGCTTTTCAAGGAAGTCAAAAAAATGTACAGCACTTGAGCAGCTTTCTACAGCATTTTTAGCAACCAGATTTAAAGACTGTGCCATACAAGGAATCCAGGATGCAAGATTGTTCTTCTCTCTCACTTTGGCTTGCATGCCGCTGTATTTGCCATTCATTGCAGAGGCATTGTCATAACTTTGACAGCGGCAATTTCCCAGGCTTAGGTCATGTCTCTTCAAAAATTCCAACAAGGCATTAAACATGTGTTGAGCGCCATGGTCTTTGTTTGCCATGAATGTTACAAAGCGTTCCACAGGGCCATCTTTCTCCATATATGTCAATACAAGGGTTATTTGGTCAACGTGAGCTGCATCGGGTGGGGAGTCCAAAGAGATGGAGTAGTATTTTGATTTGTTATTTCGAGAAATAATTTCTCTGAGGACTTGTTCGCCCATTACATTGATAATTTATTCCATAATTGTAGATGACAGGTAGTTTGTATGACCCTTGCCGCGATTGGCTTGAGTTTTGATATGCTGTGCAAGAAAGTCGTCGTACTGGGCGATGAGTTCAAGAATGCCCAGAAAGTTTTCATTTCTAGGTGATCCAACCAATTCGTTATCTCCTCTAAGTCACGCTCAGCAATAAACTGAATAACATTTACTACTCGCTTCAATACTGACCTCCAATAATGCTCCTGAGCCTCGACCTGTTGTGTTAGTGTGGGGAGGAGGACCCCCATATAGTGTTTGGGCCGGAACCAAGGGGACCGCCATCAGAGTTATTGAAGGAAGCACAACAGGGGAATTACAAAGGGAGACATGCGACTGAGGTTGTCAGGGCAACAGGGGGAGGGGCTAGGGTAAAAGGAGCAGGGGACATGCTGAAGTGGCAGTTGGGGATGAGAGGGAGTGAAGGCAGGACGCAGGGTGACTTGCAGGGGCACCGAGAGGAGCCTGCGAGGAGAAAGCGGCCGATTTACCGACAAGAGAGACGTGAGAGACTGTGCCCAGAGACTGCTCCCCGCTCCCGTTCTGAGAGAATAATCCCCACTAACCCCTGCCTTGGAGAGAGAGGAACTATACCTCAGGTTGTGGCCGTGAGTACCGGTAACCAGGCCACAGAGACCTGGGCCCTTCCCCCCAGCCTTCCCCCATCACGCCGACCTGGCCATCATCGGCCTCAGGATACGCCACCTTGTCACAGGTGGGGAAAAAGGCTCGCTACCCTGGCTTAGGAAGAGACTCCTTGGTAAAGGACGGCTACAGGCCTTCTGGGGAACTGCGTCATCACCGCGCGCCACCTCCATCATTTTCTTCAGGGCCTGTTGAGCCCCAACGGCATTGCTTTCTTCAGGGCCTGTTGCGCCCCAGCGGCAGAGTTTTCTTCAGGGCCTGTTGCGCCCCAGCGGCAGCGCTTTCTTCAGGGCCTGTTGCGCCCCAACGGCATTGTTTTCTTCAGGGCCTGTTGCACCCCAGCGGCAGTGTTTTCTTCAGGGCCTGTTGCGCCCCAGCGGCAGCGTTCTCTTCAAGGCCTTTTGCGCCCCAGCGGCAGCGTTTCCTCCAGGGCCTGTTGTGCCCCAGCGGCAGCGTTTCCTCCAGGGCCTGTTGTGCCCCAGCGGCAGCGTTATCTTCAGGGCCTGTTGCGCCCCAACGTCCCCGTTTCCTTTAGGGCCTGTTGCGCCCCAACGTCCTCGTTTTCTTCAGGGCTTGTTGCGCCCCAATGGTATTATTTTCTTCAGGGCCTGTTGCCCCCCACCGACATCACTTTCCTCAGGACAGCCGCCTCAGCGACCTCAACGCGGCCACGCTACCGAACCCAGCAGTCCCTGGAAGGCTAAGTGAAACTATATTTGCTTAAGATTGTTGAGTCCCTGCGTGGACTGTTGTTGTTGTTGTACTATTTTCTTGTTTTGTTCAGCCTAGCCCATCGGCTAGAGTTATATAAAAGTGATTTCAAAAACCACCATTCGTCTAGTGTCTCATCACTGCATCCTGCGAACCTGTCCGACCCTACACTTGGCGTAGTCGGCAGGATGCAGTCTCCGAGCATAGACGGTGGTGGCGCAGGTCAGGGGGAAACTGTAGACTCTGTAAATAATGAGGGCCCCCATACTAGCATTTCATTGGGGGCCATGCTGAACAACCTGCCTAGATTCTTCGGCTCCAATACTATGCTATGGAGCTGGACAGAGCGAATGCGGGGGCTCTTTCGGATGCACCCAATGACCCCTGACCTGGAAGCTGAAGTGGCACTCATGGCCCTAGACGGGGAGGTGCGGAGGTCAGTGATGTTGAAACCTCTGGGGCACCGCAACACTTTTGAAAAGGTGTTGCAGATAGTGGAACAGACCCACGGAGATCCCACTGATGTGGGAGAGTTAAGGACCCGTCTGTTTAGCCGGATGCAGGCAGAGGGGGAGACGATTACTCAGTATATGAATGTGCTCCAAGAATTGCATACGGCTATTGAAAGAAAAGACGGGGTAGGGGTAGGACCTGTTGACATTACCCTACCTGACCTACTGGTGACTGGACTGCGAGATCCACTGATAAAACAGGCATTACGGGAACAGATCAGAATGAATCCCCAAATAGACTTTTCAGAAGTGGGAAGTCAGGCACGGGTTCGGGAGCAAGAGCAGGGGATGGCGGTCCCCGTGGGGAAGGTCCAAGGTGTGGAGGCCTCCTCGAACACAGTTGAGGAACCTCAGTGGGTGGAGGAGATGAAGCGAAAATTGAAAAATATTAAAAGCGAGTTGGCTGAAGTAAAGAGAAGAACCGACCCAGTGTTAATCCCGGTCCCTGGGGGTCACGTTCTCCGCGGGGTGGTCAATCTATACCGGCCCGGTGTTATGAGTGTGGAGAACCAGGCCACTTCGCCCGAGAGTGTCCGCGGCGTGGTAGATACCCACCCCGGCGGCCATTAAACTAAAGGGCTCCGGGCTGGGGGGACGCCGCTTGGAGCCGAAAACCACAACTAGGGGTTGTGGAAGTCCCGAAGATTTGATAGCAAAGTGTCCGGTAGTTTGGGCAGAAGTAGAGGGCTGGGCCGTCCGGTGTCTGGTGGACACGGGGTCACAAGTAACCACTATGCCCGCAGCGTACTTTCAACGAAACTTTCCAGAGGCAGCAAGGCCTCAGTGGGGGCCCATGATTAGACTAGTAGCGCTAACCAACTCCCGGTCCCGGTTGCCGGGGTAGTGTGGGTGCAGATGACGTTGTGCGGTAAACCCCTCAGCCGCAGAGGGGTGGTGCTGACTCAAGGAGAAGCTGATCAACGACACCCCGTCACCCTAGGCATGAATATTTTAAAAGAGTTTGGTAATCTGTTGCTTAATGATCCCACACAAAGGACACTGAAGCAGTGGGGTTCTCGCACAGCTCAGGGACAGGTATTTCAGCAGCTGGTGTGAGGTGCACGGGTGCATCGGGACTGCCAGGAGGGTGAGGCTCAGGGTAAGGTCATCGCGTCAGCGGCACCCCTGCTTGTGCTGCCTCCTGGACAGACAGTGGTGGCCCTGCCAATTCGGGCCCCGATACCTTTGGAGGGCGTAGAGGTGCAGGTGGAGCCGTGTCACTCAGAGCACTTACCTCCTGGCATACTGGTGGCTCGTTCCCTCGCTACGGTGCGAAAAGGAACCGTCCTGGTCCGCTGCGTTAACCTTGAAGACCGAGATACCATTCTGAAAGCACGGACTGTACTGGCCAAACTAGTAAAGCCTTTAGAAGAAGTGCTGCCCGCTCCTGCGGTTCAATTACGAGTACACTCCGAGGATCCTTGGGAGGTAACAATACGAACCTTACAGGCCCACGAAGTCCCGACACAAGAGAAGGGCCGAAATATTTTGGAGCAGATGCGGGCCGAGCTTTCTGGACTAACTGCGGCCCAACTTTCACAAGTAAAAGCATTGCAGGGACAGTACCACGAAGTATTTGCTAGCCATGAGGACGACTTTGGATGTACCACCGCCATCACTCATGAGATCCCCACAGCAGGAGCGGCCCCTATCCGAGAACGATATCGACAGATCCCGCCACAACTCTATCAAGAGGTGAAAACTTTGCTGCCTCAGATGCTGCAAAAAGGGGTGATACGGGAAAGTCAAAGCCCTTGGGCAACCCCCATCGTGTTGGTCCGGAAGAAAGATGGTGCACTACGATTCTGTGTGGATTATCGTAAATTGAATGCTTGCATTATTAAAGACTCATACCCACTGCCCCGCATAGAAGAATCTCTGTCTGCATTGGGCAAAGCAACATATTTTTCGACCCTGGACTTGGCCAGTGGGTACTGGCAGGTGCCCATGTCAGAAGAGGACAGAGCTAAGACGGCGTTCATAATGCCCATGGGACTGTTTGAGTTTAATCGTATGCCATTCGGGCTGGCCAACGCCCCCGGGACCTTTCAGCGATTGATGGAGCGATGTTTAGGAGATCTCAATTTTGAGGCCACGTTGATCTATCTGGACGACATCATTGTCTATGCCGCCTCCTTCGAGGACCACCTGAAGGGGTTGGGACAGGTACTCAGCCGGCTGCAAAAGTACGGGTTGAAGGTGAAGCCTCAGAAATGCCACCTATTTCGCTCTCAGATTGAGTATCTGGGTCATGTCGTTTCGGCAGAGGGTGTGAGGCCGTCCCGGGAGAAGGTTGCTGCTATCCAGGAATGGCCTACCCCCGAGACGGTGAAAGACGTGCGTGCTTTTCTGGGGTTAGCCGGATATTACCGTCGTTTCGTAAAGAATTTTGCATGTCGAGCTCGGGCCCTGCATTACCTGCTGAAGGGGGCTCCCGCTGGGGCCAATGGGCGAAAAATCCAGTGGCAACACCCTCAGGAAGAGGCCTTCCGAGATCTCAAGGCTGCACTCTCGGATGCCCCAGTGTTGGCTTATGCGGATTTCTCTCAGCCGTTTATCCTGCACACTGACGGGAGTCTTCACGGGCTAGGGGCTGTGTTGTCACAGGTTCAGGATGGCCGGGAGAGGGTGATCGCTTATGGAAGCCGTTCACTCCATGACTCCGAGCGTAACCCTGACAATTACAACTCTTTTAAGCTCGAGCTCCTCGCAGTGGTGTGGGCTATGACGGAGAGATTCGCAGAGTACCTAGCGGGCTCCGAGGTGGTAGTGCGAACTGACAACAACCCACTGGCTCATTTTGTAAACGCCAAGTTGGGGGCTTTGGAGCAGCGATGGGTGGCCCGAATGGCGAAGTACAATTACAAGATTATTTACAAAAGAGGGGCCGAGAATGTTCATGCAGATGATCTCTCCAGGATTCGACATACAACTCCCGGACAGAATCGAGATGAAGAATTAGAAGGAGAGGAAATACCGTTCGCTCTTACCGCTGCCGTGCTTACCAATGTTGATGTAAAAGTATCTTCCCCAGAGGCCCACAGGGGCATCCTGGAACAATCTTGGGATAAGTGGATACAACAGCAACAAGAAGATGAAGAAGTTGGACTTCTCCGGACATGGGTCGCCGCTGGTCAATTACCAACTGATACTCAACGACAAACTTTGACCCAAGACCTGTTGCTGATGCTGCGACAATGGGAGAGACTGATTATCCGAAAGGGACTACTGTACCGTAAAATCACTTCGCAAACAACCTCAACGACTGTTTGGCAGGTGGTTACACCCGGAGCTCAACTACACGAGCTGGCTCAAGAGGCTCACGAAAAAGGGGCCCACTTTGGAGTCAAAAAGACTTTGCAATGGTTACAACAGAAAGTTTATCACCCACGCTTGTCGGCTGTTGTGGAAGAAGTTTGCCGTACCTGCCGCTTATGTGAATTGGCCAAACCGCCTGCTCAGAGGGCTGCAACACAGACGATTGTGACTTCAGCACCCTTTGAGCTCCTGACGGTGGATTATCTGCACATTGGTCCCGCATTCCAGGGATACGAACACTGCCTCGTCATGGTGGATCATTTCACCAAGTTCGCTGTGGTCACCCCTACTCGAGACCAAACCGCGGAGTCAGCCGCCTCCGCAATTTGCAGAAACTTTATACAAGTGTACGGCTGTCCTCAACGTATACATTCCGACCAGGGAGCATGTTTTTTGGGGAAAGTTATGGAGGAACTACATCATCTTTATGGGATTGATAAATCCCGGACCACACCATATCACCCGCAAGGGAATGGGGCTTGTGAGCGATTTAATCGGAAATTGATTCAAATGCTACGCACTCTGGAGAGTGACAAGAAAGCTCGTTGGCCTGAATATGTTTCTGAATTAGTATGGGTTTATAATAATCGGGTACATCGAGTTACGGGCTATACTCCTTATTTCCTGCTGTTCGGACGAGAGGGTAAAGGGATCACGGAGGTAGAGTTGGACCCCGAAGAGCCTCGGCCCTGGACCGGAGTGTCGTCTTGGGTCCGAAATCATCGCCACAGGCTGCAAACTCTTCACCGAATTGTACATACCAAACTTCAAGACTGGGAACACCCAGGGAAGAATATAACCTCCCCTCCCCATCTCCAAAGCGGGGACTGTGTGCTTGTACTAGATCAACGCCCCCAGAATAAACTGGAGTCACGTTGGGAAGAGAGCCCTTATCGGGTACTACGCCGTATCCATCCAGAAGGAACTGTGTACGAAATACGGCCCGAGCAGGATGAAACACTGCCCACCCGCATTGTGCATCGTAATATGTTACGCCCATGTATTTCCACCGACCCGAAGCAGCTGGAACCTGTCCCGAAGACATCCGAACCGGAGTCCATATGCTGGGACTCGGAAGACGAGGATTTCCCTCCAGTTCCCAAGGGCCCTCCACCCAATAATGAGCCAGTTGACACAATTAACCCACCAGCACCATGCAGCCCACCGACGTCCACCACCCCAGAAGATTCCACCCCGAACTTAGACGCTCCGAGCGGTCAACAGCCGGCAAACCCCCCGAACGGTATGAACAAGATCAGTTCGTATGGCAACGAATATTAACACCTTTACAGGCCAATCTTAATAGACTAACTCCCTCGCCCGAGGACTGGCGAGCTTACAGGGTGGAGGAATGTGGGGAGGAGGACCCCCATATAGTGTTTGGGCCGGAACCAAGGGGACCGCCATCAGAGTTATTGAAGGAAGCACAACAGGGGAATTACAAAGGGAGACATGCGACTGAGGTTGTCAGGGCAACAGGGGGAGGGGCTAGGGTAAAAGGAGCAGGGGACGCGCTGAAGTGGCAGTTGGGGAAGACAGGGAGTGAAGGCAGGATGCAGGGTGACTTGCAGGGGCACCAAGAGGAGCCTGCGAGGAGAAAGCGGCCGATTTACCGACAAGAGAGACGTGAGAGACTGTGCCCAGAGACTGCTCCCCGCTCCCGTTCTGAGAGAATAATCCCCGCTAACCCCCGCCTTGGAGAGAGAGGAACTATACCTCAGGTTGTGGCCGTGAGTACCGGTAACCAGGCCACAGAGACCTGGGCCCTTCCCCCCAGCCTTCCCCCATCACGCCGACCTGGCCATCATCGGCCTCAAGATACGCCACCTTGTCACAGGCGGGGAAAAAGGCTCGCTACCCTGGCTTAGGAAGAGACTCCTTGGTAAAGGACGGCTACAGGCCTTCTGGGGAACTGCGTCATCACCGCGCGCCACCTCCATCATTTTCTTCAGGGCCTGTTGCGCCCCAACAGCATTGTTTTCTTCAGGGCCTGTTGCGCCCCAGCGGCAGTGTTTTCTTCAGGGCCTGTTGCGCCCCAGCGGCAGCGTTCTCTGCAGGGACTGTTGCGCCCCAGCGGCAGCGTTTCCTCCAGGGCCTGTTGTGCCCCAGCGGCAGCGTTATCTTCAGGGCTTGTTGCGCCCCAACGTCCCTGTTTCCTTTAGGGCCTGTTGCGCCCCAACATCCTCGTTTTCTTCAGGGCTTGTTGCGCCCCAACGGTATTATTTTCTTCAGGGCCTGTTGCCCCCCACCGACATCACTTTCCTCAGGACAGCCGCCTCAGCGACCTCAACACGGCCACGCTACCGAACCCAGCAGTCCATGGAAGGCTAAGTGAAACTATATTTGCTTAAGATTGTTGAGTCCCTGCGTGGACTGTTGTTGTTGTTGTATATTCTTGTTTTGTTCAGCCTAGCCCATCGGCTAGAATTATATAAAAGTGATTTCAAAAACCACCATTCGTCTAGTGTCTCGTCACTGCATCCTGCGAACCTGTCCGACCCTACATTAGCTCTGTATCAATTCACCCAATCGCTTTTAACCTCACATTGAAAGCAATTGTAGAGTTCAGATGTTCCGCTGACTGCTCATGACTTTTTATACGTTCTTGTGAATGTTTCCAATCACAGAATCCATTAGACGAAAGCTGAGAAGACTCAGATGCTGTAATAAAGCACAACAATCTGCATGTGAAGCAGTAAATGTATCCTTTAGAGGGAGAGAAGCATAATCAGTTCCTCATTATGACTTCTCCATTATGATTTTGATGACGGAAAAGCTCAAGTGTGCACATTCTTGGAATATTGTGGTCCTTTCTAGGTTGCTGGACCGATTGTGCAATGAACAAACTTTCATCACAGTGCTGGATTGTTGATACACCCCTTTTTAGCCAGTAATCTCACATCTATTCCAAAATAACGGATGGCCAAGTCCAATGTCATCGCCCTCAACTTCACCTTCTTCATAAGATGTGCCACTATCAGTCCCCTTTTCTTTGTGTTCTTCAGTTGTACACGTTACTACTTCAGCCTTATCTTTGCCAGGATCAACAACCATTTACACTGAAGCATTGTCAGGTTGATCAGATTCTACAAGGTCATTACTTCTTTCTGACACTTGCCTTGAATGAACAGTGAGGAACTCTTCCCATTTTCTTGTCTTCGCTATCTCTTCTGTTGATTTCATTGTTGCTTCTTTTGCCTTGCATCTTTTAGAAGCCCCAGACTCCCAAATTCTTGTGCGATGTCTGTGCCTATCTCCTTCATGATTGTCTATGATAGTAATCTAAAAGTAACAAAATGACCTGGTCAACCCTTTAAGTCCTGAAAGGGAATTAAAGATTAAAATATGTACATATGTATGTATATTGTAGAAATTTTGGCTGTCTATATCAAAAACTGCTGCTGGGCTCTATATGTCAGAGGCTGTTGTTGGGCTGTAACTGTATGAGAGGCTTTTGCTGGGCTGTATATGTATGAGAGGCTTTTGCTGGGCTGTATATGTATGAGAGGCTTCTGCTGAGCTGTATATGTATGAGGTTTTTGCTGGGCTGTATATGTATGAGAGGCTTCTGCTGGGCTGTATATATATGAGGGGCTGTCGCTGGGCTGTATATATATATATATATATATATATATATACATATATATACACACATATATGAGGGGCTGCTGCTGGGCTGTATATATTAGAAGCTGCTGTATATATACATATATGCAAAACAAGCCGCGGAGACACCATCACGTTTCTCAACGCAAGCAGTGACTAGCCAGGTCTTTCCCCGGGAGGGAACAACCACGGGAAGGGCAGTCTCCAATGAAGGAAACCACCTATGCCAAAACATGGTATCCATCCACAGACAGCTGTTTCGGGGTATTGCCCCTCATCAGTGTGGAGTAGGAATCTGGCCAGTAGGAGCAATGCCTAGTAGAAGACTGTGAAAAATGAGGATGAATGAACTCATGGAGATCAACATCCAACACGGCGGAGACACCATCACATGTTTGATCTCCATGAGTTCATTCATCCTCATTTTTCACGCTGTATATATACTGTATATGAGGGGCTGCTGCCGGGCAGTGTATATCAGAGACTGTTTACCTGGCTGTATATATCAGAGGCTGTTGCTGTGCTGGCTGTATATAGAATAGAGGCTGAGGGGCTGTATAAAGTGTATACATAGCACTATACTGTAAACAAGTCCACACTATATACATACAGTAAACACAGACACACTGTAATGCAGGATATAGTGTGGACCTGTATATACACTATGGTACTGTGTAGGACAGGAGCTGCAAGAAAGATACACAGACAGACACACTCACAGACAGAGATCATACTCGCCCACCGCGACACTGTGAAGACTGAACCACTTCACTCTGGATCTTCAGTGACTGAAGATCCAGAGAGAAGTCCTGCCGCGCTCTGCGGTGGAGAATCCTCTTCTTGCGCCAACATCGTGGCTCCGCCTCCTTCCTCAAAGGTAGCTGAACTGAACAAACTCTCATCTGATCTAATCCAAGGGAGCGATATAGCTGAATAGTAGGTGCAATGACTCTGTCGCTCTGTGCCAGCCACTGAGATGTAGGACCGTAGCCAGGTCCATACACTTTCAATAGTTTCTCTTTTGTTAAATGTTCCTTATCGTTAGAAACGGTTCACAGCAAAGAGAGACGTGTATTTTACATGTTTTGAGATATCTTTCCCTATATTGGTGGGAGGCCCCCGCTTGGTGGGTGGCCCAGGGCCCCGGCCCCTTGGGCCACCCCCCCTAAATCCAGGCCTGGACCAGGTCCTTTTTACTGCACAAAAAACATCATAAAAGGAAAAGTAAAAAAAACAATGACAGAATTTCATTTTTCACCATTCCACTGCACTTGGATATTTTTTTTTGCCATTTTCCTTTATATAGTAAAATTAATGGCTCCATTGAGCTACAACTACAACTACAATTTGTCTTGCAAACAATTAAGCCATCATATGTGTATATTGTCGGAAAAATTAAAAATTTTGACAATATCTCTTGCACTTACTGGAGGGCCGGGGATCAATTTTTTTCCAGGGGGTTCCACCCATCCGGACCTAGAACAACATATGTGCCTGCGTGTTTTTATGACTTTACATTCACATCCAAAACCTTAATATATGAATCTATAAAATCATTTTACTTCTTAATACAGTATAATAAAGATTAAAACTGGAAATAAACCAAGAAGACCAACTGCTAATAATTTATGTCACCGTCACCGAATGCTGTAACCCTCCGTCTGTCGTCTGTCGCTGATGTATACGGAATGGTCAAATGTTCCAGTGCTCGGTGCTGAACCACCCTGGAGGCTATCACCTGTTCCAGTTGACAGCAGAGGTCCTATAAAAGGGTGGAAGCAGTCACATCTGCAGGATTTCCATGGACGTACCGTGATACTTTGTTGTATAAAGTTTCAAAACAAAGGAAACATATGCGGAATAAAATGCAAAACTGTGCGCTTGAGTGGCCTAATTTATTCTCCATATAGTGGCAGTATCAGGTGCGTCCATAATTCATTGCTCTACATATTCTGGCGTGTTTTAACTAGTGCCTGCACTCGGTCCCTTATAGGAATTGGCCCGAGTCAGCAAATTATCACGTATGCTGTACTTATTGATCGCCGGGGATTTGAGCCCTGGAACCCCATTGATTTTGATGATTCTTCGTTACAATGGAGTGATGTTATTTTTTGTGTTTGCTTAAAAAAAAGCATAATAACATTCTGCAGCGCCTCACAGACCCCATTGGGGGTCACAGTATAAATCCCATATTAGTTTGTCTTTGTAGTGTAGAAATAAAACCCACAAACTCCTTGTTGAAGTTTTCTTGGGGGGATGTAAACCGCGGACCGCAGCGCTGTAAAGCAACAGAGCTATTGAGCCACCATGGTGTCCGGAGAGTTGGACATGCATAGCTCCATTCATTGTGTATGGGACAGGAGATACCAGAGATCTATACTCTATCTCCAGTGACCCCATAGGCAATGATTGTTGCCAGTTTCTTGAATTTAAAAATGTATGTCCCTTTAATATATTGGAATCATCATATTATATAGCACTGAACCGGAGGTACCTCTCTTGCGCTGGTTCCGGAACTGTCGGGCTGTCACCATTGTTGTCCAGGGGAAAGCTTTCCATCACGTAATTATAAACTTACTAGCTGAATCCTTAGTAGTGGCGAACCTATGGCATGCATGCCAGAGGGGGCACACAAAGCCCTCCTAGTGGGCACATGTGCCATCTTCCCAAAACTAGCACCGCCATCACTCTCATCAGCTCGCTTGCCATGTCCCTCCTCACTAGCGCTGTGGCCACTCTCCTCTGCAAACGCGTCATCCCATCAGGCCGCGCACCATCCCATCAGGTCGTGCACGTGCTGAGAAGGGGGGTGGCGCATGGGCTGAGGAGAGTGGCGGCGCTATTACTGAGGAGATGGCGCGCATGCCCACAGGTAGGATTGTGAAATATGAAGAAACCAGATCAGCGTTAGAATGGGCAAAGGTGAGTAGTGAGGCCATTATACAGTATTGAGCATCATGTGGGCACATTATACAGTTTGGAGCATTATGCGGGCCCATTATACAGTATGGAGCACTTTGTGGCACCATTACGCACTATGGAGCACTATGTGGGGCCATTATACAGTATGGAGCGCTATGTGGGCACATTATACAGTTTGGAGCACTATGTGGCACCATTACGCACTATGGAGCACTATGTGGGGCCATTATACAGTATTGAGCATCATGCGGGCCCATTATACAGTTTGGAGCACTATGTGGCACCATTACGCACTATGGAGCACTATGTGGGGCCATTATACAGTATGGAGCGCTATGTGGGCACATTATACAGTTTGGAGCACTATGTGGCACCATTACGCACTATGGAGCACTATGTGGGGCCATGATACACTATGGAGCGCTATGTGGGGCCATTATACACTATGGAGCGCTATGTGGGCACATTATACAGTTTGGAGCACTATGCGGGGCCATTATACAGTATCCTTTATATATTTAAATTAGGCCATTGGGCCATTTGCTTTTTACTGCTCTTCCATAACATATTATATTATTCCACTATAATTCCAAAAGTTAATTGTTTTATTTGATAATAAAAAATGTCTACAATTGAGTAAGTTTTTCAACAAATATCAAGGTTGGTCTGTGACTTTGTGCTAGCTTTTAACTTTGGCCCTCTGCGTATTTAAGTTTGATATCCCTGCCTTAAAGGGTTATTTTCATCATGCTAAAGGGCTACAATGGCAAAGAGGTTGTAAAATCAAACAATTTTGCAATTTTACTTTTGATTCAAAAGCCTCTCCATTCTCAAGAGCAGACCTCCACTGCATTTGATGGCTAGTATCTTAGGCTTGGGGTGCAGCACTTACAAGCTCTTTGCTATAGACTCTATAGCATGCTAATGTACAAGTTGTTTTTCTAATTTAAAACCTCAGTATTCAGGTTAAATTGCCGTGTTGGCACTTTGCGATAAATAAGTGGGTTTTGGATTGCAGTTTGGGCATTCTGTCTCTAAAAGGTTCAAATTCACTATTCTAAGCTCTATGTAGAAACAGGAGGTCAATTTTCCCTGCACAAGTCAGGAAGAAAGAAATGTTTATCAAATGGAAAGAGGGAGGCATATCTAAAGAAGAATATAATGCTGTCTGCGGTACCTGCAGGGCACAAATCAGATTACCTAAAGCTGACAATGAATTAAGGCTTGCAAGAGACATCAAAAGCAATAAAAAAAGGATTTGGGGATATGTCAAAAGTAAAAGAAAAGTCATGGATGCTATAGGATTTTTACAGGATGGAAATTAGGAAATGATAAGACAGGATGTTGAGAAGGCCAAACTTTTAAATTCCTATTTTGCTTCTGTTTTCTCTCAGAAAAGAAATGTAACATCAACTGTTCTTCACTGTCCTATTAAGGGAATAGAAGAATCCAGGATATCTATAAACAGAAAGATTCTGGCTATCAGCCCTTAGTCATCAGTCCTTAGCCCTAAGGGCTAATAGCCAGAAATGCGTAAGAATGTGATCTCTGTTTTTAAAAACTTCACATGAATTCCATTGTTATTTTAATGGTGTGAAATAAAGATGGTATTTTTTATACATTCAGCAAGTTGATCCTATTTTTTCTTATACCACTATCCGATGGGAACCTGAATCTCCCCTGCTCTGAGTCTCTGTATGAAACCCCGTCTGTCTCTCTGCAGGAACGATTCTGCGCACACTAGGAAGTCTCTTTACCACACTCAGGGGCTCTGGCTTGTCACTGTGGTCACCGGGACTGGGCGCTCGGGTCACTGTCTCTGCATTGTCAGGGGGAAAGTCTCCTCTTGTCAAGGAGGCTACCGAGTCCACGTACTCACAGTCCTTCAGTCCCAGTCCTGTGATGGGGAGTTCTCTCTCTCTCTGGGAGTGCGGTGCTGCAGCCTACTCTATGTCTGGCACGCTCTGTTCTGTGTCTGGTGCGCTCTGCTCTGTGTCTGGCGCACCCTGCTTTCGCACCCTTTCCCTGCACAGCTTCCTGTCCAGCAACCCTCCTCTGTTGTCACAGCCCCCCACGATCACGTGGTTCAGTCGGTCTGGGCCTGAATGTCTTCCCCCGGCAACCCTGCTATCTGGCTAGGTGGTTCTGGATACGGAGCAAAAAAGGTAAGCCTTTTTAGGCTCTTCTTCCTCTTCACCCCCTTACACGTGTTACATTCAGTCCATGTGTGTATGTGTATAGCAAATAGTGTGTGTAACATGTAGTAATTGTGTGTGTATATGCATGTGTGTAGCAAATAGTGTGAGCAACATGCAGTTCTTTGTGTGTGTGTAATATGGAGTACTGCAGTCCTTGTGTGTGCATTTGTGTGTAGCATGGAGGGTGTAACATGCAGTCCTTGTGTGTGCAGCATGGAAGGTGTGTAACATGCAGTACTTGGGTGTGTAGCATGGAGTGTATGTATAGTATGTAACATAGAATATGTTTGTGTGTGACATTCAGTGTGTGTTGCATGCACAATTCAAAATATTGGCAATGCCGGTGAATATTCTCTAATGTAAACATGTTAGCAATTGCCCAGCTAACTAGCAAAATGCCCATTGATCAGATATATGCTTGAACAAAAATCATCATCCTCAGCAGTACATTAAAGAGGAGATGTACTGCCAAGAATAAGATATTGTATGAGTGTGAGCATCAGCCAGGGCCATAGCAATGGCCCGCACATGTGTCTGCTTCAGCACGCCCTGGCCACCTGCACCACACACACACAAGTCCATTGACCCACTTGCCTGGTTTTCAGGGTCCTCTCTGAGCCACAGAATAACTTCTTCTTTTGATCTGGCATTTAAAGAGAAAGAGTCCAATTTCAACTTTAAACGTAGAACTTTACTTGTATTCCTTCACAGCACGTCCATGTCAGTTACAGCATTTACATAGAGTTCCACAGAATTTACTTCCTTCACTTTCCCTGTACTGTTTCCTAGGTCCTTCAGTACATCCCCGGGTTGTACCGTCCCATACGATACCACAGCATCCTCTCTTTTCAGCTTTACCACGTTCAGTAGTTCCGTTGTCCGTTTCACCCCAGATATGAGGGCATCTGCCCATGTAATTAGCTGCCACATCCTAGAGCAACCTGCGTCCCTGTACTGCTGCGACTTAGGCTGTAGCTTCCGTTCTCACCACTGCTGTCACTGCTGCTGTCTTTGCTGGCCACTACAGGTCCTGGACAGCTGGGCTATCTTCCTTGAATGTTATGGAGTCCAGCCGCCCTACTGACTAGGATTAGGAAAACCCTCTATCTTATCCACGGTTGGCTATTCCTAAATAACTATATACACTAATATTTTTGTCTCTAATCTAGTGTCCAGGTCAGGGTACTACACATTCCCTAATCCACAGCATAATATACATTATCAAAAGAATATATACATAGCAGCATAACATTTAGTACACCCCTTACATGAGGATAGAATGACCTATTAGTGATTGTTCTGTTCCCATCATCATTTATCAGAGCAACTTTAATATAGTCGATTGTTTATCATTCTGACATTGGCTCGTGTAAACGCAACCTAAATGTTTGTGTCTGATGGGGCAATATATTAGCATTTTGGGCTCCACTTTTAATTTTTGCCTTGGGTGATAAAACTGGGTATGGCGATATTTGTCAACCACTCCTCCCACCGGACTCTTAAACATATAAAGAGCAAAGATATAAATTACAAGCTATACTGATTCTTCTGCCCCTCCCCCCAAATAAGCCCAGCAAACTATATATCCATCTGCTATGCTCAATGTACACTATATCATGCTACCTACAGATATGATTGTGTGTACAACACTGAAAACAATTGCTTATATATTATATTTTGTTTCTACAGGGTGTTCCAAAAGTAGGTGGACAGTATGTGTAATAGGGTTATGAAGGGGGAGATTTATCAAACATGGTGTAAAGTGAAACTGACTCAGTTGCCCTTAGCAACCAATCAGATTCCACTTTTCATTCTTCACTGACTCTTTGGAAAATGAAACGTGGAATCTGATTGGTTGCTAAGGGCAACTGAGTCAGTTTCGCAGATCCAGTTTTCACAGCTAAATCTCCCCCAAATCTGTTTTCTTTTCAGATAATTCAGATAACCCATAATGGCAAATAATTTAAATACAGATCAAAGAGAATGGATTTTAAAAGAGTATTGGAAATCTCAACATGCTGAAACAGTTAGAGCAAATTGGGATGAAACATTTGGTACTCAAGCCCCAAAGAGACAAACCGTTTACCGCATTCGTGACAAATTCGATGCCACTGGCTCAATCCTTAACGCCCCAAAAACTGGTCGACCCAAAACAGCCTGGACAGAAAATAATAAACAACTTGTTGCTGAAACGTTTGTTCAGAGTCCAAAAAAGTCCACCAGGAGAGTCTCTTTAGAATTGGGAATTTCACGAGCTTCCATCATGCGAATCCTGAAATCTATTGGGTGGAAAGCTTATCGTCCACGTCTAATTCATGGTTTATTGGAGGATGATCCAGACAGGCGGCTGCGATTTTGTGAGATTATGCTTAACGAAACTGAAGAAAATCCAGTAATTTTAGATAACATTATGTGTAGTGATGAAGCTTCTTTCACATTATCTGGCCACATAAACAGACATAATTGTATTTACTGGTATAATGAGAACATGCATTTAACATTAGAGCAACAACTAAATGAGCCTGGGGTCAATGTTTGGGGTGGTATTTCAAGTTTTGGTGTTTTTGGACCATTTTTTTTGACGGAAGTATCTCGAAATTCTAATGAATCAAGTTGTTCCCCAGTTACAGCAACAGCCTAATTCAAATGACCTTTATTTCCAACAAGATGGGGCCCCTCCACATTATTCAAGAGTGGTCCGCGAGTATCTAGATGAAACATTTTCTAATAAATGGATTGGCCGAAGAGGCCCACTTGATTGACCGGCACGTTCCCCAGACTTGACCCCAATGGATTTTTTCTTTTGGGGAGTACTCAAGGACAAAGTTTATAGTCGAAAACCAAAAAGTGTCAGTGATTTGAAAAATTACATAAGAGATGAATTTCAAGAAATTAATACCCAAAGAGATTTGTGCAAAAATGTTTGTCGAAGCGTAAGAGGCAGACTTCAAAGCCGTGCAAATTGTGATGGAAAACAGTTTGAGCGCCTGCGCTGATAAAATTTAAGGGCTTCTGTATTATTGTTCAGAATAAAATTTAATTGTCAATGTTATGCTTGTGTTAGTAAATATAATTTTATAAATAAATCAAAATAAATGTTATTATTTTCTGTCAACCTACTTTTGGACCACCCTGTATATTATATTTTAGGATCAGAATGGGTAAAAAAAACAATGGGAAGCAGGGGTAGATTATAGGAATCGTTGCAGCCAATCACTGGCTGATGCATGTAACTGCTGGGCCACTGAGTGGTTGCAGGTATTTTCTTTGAGTTGAGAGGACCTAGGAAGTAGAAACCACAGGACAGATGGGGGGAGAATAAGGAAAATGCAATCCATGAGGAACATAATTTTTTTTATATCTTTTCGTAGTGCACAACAAGCCCTTTAAGTTTGGGAACCTTGACCCCAATGCCGTCATTGACTTACAGGGGTTGTCCAGGTTTTGGGTTGATGTCTGCAGTCACTCTCTGTGACTGCAGGCTTGTGAATCCTCGCAGTGCGCAGAGTGTACACTGTCAGAATTCTCCAGTATCGGGAACATGCAGGTGTGTGACTGCACGTATGTGATTTGCAAGTGAATTTAGCGAGGCTGGACATGCTTAGTCAGAATGTGACTGCAAATATGCAAATCACATACTTACGGTCACATAACCGCCCACTCCTGACACCGGCACTGGAGAATCCTGACATTGCGCAGTGTGCGGGCTGTGAAGATTCACAAGTCTGCAGTCACCTAGCAGTCCCAAACCTGAACAACCCACAGCAGCTAAGAAAGTTTTGCATAAAAAATGTATTTTGAACACGATGAATAAAAAAAGGTAATAAAATAAAACACCAAGTTTAATATTGAGGAATCCAACAACCTCGTCCCGTTAGTTGGTGGTCATAATTAATCACAGGGTCTTTCAACCAAATCTCTGGAAAAAGAATCACATTTTTCCCGAACAGACACTTCATCTTCATAAACATATTTCTGTAACATTGAAAGAACTGAATTGGGATTTTCACAGTTGCATTTACTGTTTGAGATGTAATTTACGCTCAAGTAGATCTTACTTGTGGCAGTAAGTCTTCCATATACTTCATTAACCTTCGCGCCCTGTTGTTTGGAGCTGCCAAATCCTTTGAGAGATTTGTAAATTGTCAAAGAAACGTAAATTCTGCTTGTTCAAAGTCACAGTGAGGGGTCCTTACATCAAGGAGCTGATTGGAGTCAATATGTGCATAATCCAGGTCACTGACTTCATCGGTGGTCTCCTTTCTCACACTAATAACCGGATTTGTGCCGTTAAGGTTATTGACATTGGTAACGATGTTGGACACAGCGAGTACTGTCAATGTTGGGTCATGGTTTAACTTTCTGTGATTGTTTTTTAATATTTTAGAAAGTCATTAATCTTCAGTAAGGAGATCTCAGACTCAGATCTCAGAGACTCCGTGAGACACTTTACCATAATGCATAGACGATTTGTTCGAAGAGCAAGCTTTTTTTTCTAGTGCATATGAATTAGAGATGAGCAGATCAATTCGACTCGATTTAATGCGATTTCAAACATTTTGAAATTCGATTTGCGGGTCACAAAAAACCTTGCTCTGCGATATTTCCCATACTGCTGAAGTATGAGAAAACAGGCTTAATTTGCTGTGCCACATGGCATCTCCATAATGCCCTGCAGCTATGACATCTAGAAAATTATCATACCTTGTACAGAGGTGGCTACTGGTCAGTACTGGGGCCATCACAGGTCAAGGGTTTCAAGTAAAGCACAGTTTGTACAGCAGAGTCATTTTCCATCTCCACAGTCACTGGGTAAGTCTCTCTCTCCTGTAGAATGTAAGTTTTTATAGTCAGAAAAGTTCTCCCTGTCCTGTAGATTGTAAGCTCCTATAGTCATTGGGGTCCTCTCTCTTTTGAAAGTGTAAGCTCTTATGATCAGCAGTGTCTTCTCTCTCCTTTAGAATGTAAGCTTTTATAGTCAATGGAGTCCTCTCTTTTTCATGTAGAGTGTAAGCTCTTATGGTCAGCAGAGTCCCCTCTCTCTCTCTTCTATAGAATGTAAGCTCTTATGGTCAGCGGTATCCTCTCTTTCTCCTGTAGAGTGTAAGCTCTTATAGTCAGTGGGTTCTCTCTCTCTCCTGTAGAGTGTAAGCTCTTATGGTCAGTGGGGTCATCTCTCTCTCCTGTAGAGTGTAAGCTCTTATAGTCAGTGGGTTCTCTCTCTCTCCTGTAGAGTGTAAGCTCTTATGGTCAGTGGGGTCATCTCTCTCTCCTGTAGAGTGTAAGCTCTTATAGTCAGTGGGTTCTCTCTCTCTCCTGTAGAGTGTAAGCTCTTATGGTCAGTGGGGTCATCTCTCTCTCCTGTAGAGTGTAAGCTCTTATAGTCAGTGGGTTCTCTCTCTCTCCTGTAGAGTGTAAGCTCTTATGGTCAATGGGTTCTCTCTCCTGTAGAGTGTAAGCTCTTATGGACAGTGGGTTCTCTCTCTCTCCTGTAGAGTGTAAGCTCTTATGGTCAGTGGGTTCTCTCTCTCTCCTGTAGAGTGTAAGCTCTTATGGTCAGTGGGTTCCTCTCTCTCCTGTAGAGTGTAAGCTCTTATGGTCAGTGGGGTCCTCTCTCTCTCCTGTAGAGTGTAAGCTCTTATGGTCAGCGCGGTTCTCTCTCTCTCTCCTGTAGAGTGTAAGCACTTATGGTCAGCGCAGTTCTCTCTCTCTCCTGTAGAGTGTAAGCACTTATGGTCAGCGCGGTTCTCTCTCTCTCCTGTAGAGTGTAAGCACTTATGGTCAGTGGGTTCTCTCTCTCTCCTGTAGAGTGTAAACTCTTATGGTCAGTGGGTTCCTCTCTCTCCTGTAGAGTATAAGCTCTTATGGTCAGTGGGGTCCTCTATCTCTCCTGTAGAGTGTAAGCACTTATGGTCAGTGGGTTCTCTCTCTCTCCTGTAGAGTATAAGCTCTTATGGTCAGTGGGGTCCTCTATCTCTCCTGTAGAGTGTAAGCTCTTATGGTTAGTAGGGTCCTCTCTCTCCTGTAGAGTGTAAGCTCTTATGATCAGCGGGGTCCTCTCAATCTCCGGTAGAGTGTAAGCTCTTATGGTTAGTAGGGTCCTCTCTCTCCTGTAGAGTGTAAGCTCTTATGGTCAGCCGGGTCCTCTCTCTCTTTATTCATATGTCAGGTCCAGTGAATTTTCTAAAATTTCACGCAAAATTGAAATTAATCAATTTGCTCATCTCTATTTCCCAGACATCAATTTCCCCAGAGACATGTTCAAGTATTATGCAACATTTTATGACTTCATCTCTCCAGAATCAATGAAGAGTAAATACCGCACACTCTTATTTCAAAATGCAGTAGAATTTTATATGTAGACATGTAGTAGACACACTTAAGTGTGCAGGGAGAAATGCGACAGGGTATATAAACATTTTGACCCTTCCTGGGTCTGGTTCACAATGTCACTTAGAGCAGAGTTGTACAGAGGCGCTCCCATGCCTAGGTCTGGTCCATCTGTCAGGACCATATTATCAGGAGGTGTGAAGAATTGAGCCCCCTTTAGAACTTCTATGGCAGTAAAAAATGCATTAAGTGGTGATCAAAATATTGTATCTCCATCCAAATTATATCAATAAAAATGTCAGCTCAGAAGGCAAAAAACAAGCCCTCACTTGGCAACATCACCGCAAAATGTCTCTCAGAAACTGCCAACGCAAACAAAAATTGTTATTTTTTTTATAAATTTCCTATTTTTTTCACCACTTAACAAAAAAAATCTATTGATAGACCTACATATATATGATGGGCCAAAAATGCACGTAGAAATAGCAAAACTGAGTGCCTTACACTTATTCCTTATCGGTTTAAATGAAAATATGCATGTTTGATATCACCGTAATCATACTGACCTGGACAATCATATTTCCATGTCATTTTTACTGCATAATGAATGCGGTAAAAATATATATTAAAAAAAACTGTGGAATTGTGCTTTTTCATTTATTTAAATGTGCTTGGATTTTTTCCTGCTTTTCAGTTTCTAATATGATAAAATGGATGGTTTAATTCAAGGCTAAATCTTGTCCTGCAAAATAACAATCCTTCACACGGTTATAGCACCTAAAGATGGATACAGAGTATCCATCAACAACTATTAAAAAGATAAAATCATTAAAGTTTATTAAGCAAGTATTAAAACATAAAAACAATAAAGAACATATACATGAGGAATTAATAAAGAGGATATGCCAAGCAAAAAAGGAGCAGTGGTGCTTAATCAGAAAATGATAATGTGGCACCCCAGGAGTTTGGTTGCCATAATGGTCTTGCCTCCCTCCAGCAGGGAGTGATGTCATGCCTGGAAGCAAAGAAGGAATCTCCTTACCAGGTAGTTCCAGAATACAACACAGTTCCTGCTCCAGGCCAGCAGAGGGAGCTCTAAATCCGACTTCAGGGGAGCTGCTCTCTCTGGTCAGGAGGAGGAAGTTAGTAGTTAGTTAGAACCTGAACAGGGTTGAGACAGGACGTGTGGAGAGGAGCTGGGGACAGGAGCTATAGCTGAGCTCAACTCCAGGCTTGAGCGCCAGAGACCGGACCCCGGAGTCCGTGGTTGTGTGGGTACTAAAGCCCCAGCAGCAGAATCCAGAGGACAGAAGACCACAGAGCCTCTGTCCCCAACCCCCAACTGACACTCGATGACATAGCAGCACGTGTGAGCCGGAGACGCCAGATAGGAGCGATCCCTGAAGATGGCCACAGCTGCCTGTCATGCGAGTGCAGTTCTACCTAAGCAGCAGACAGAGAGCGGAACCTGAATAGAGTTCACAGCAGCAAGTACCTCAAAGAATAGTGTTAGAAAGGAGGCCTCACAACCCACCTGAATAAGGAGATTCCCAAATTGCTTTCAGGCTGACCATCTCCAGAACCATCTGTAACCTGAGCCCTGGACTGTATCTGCATAGCTCAGTAAAAGGAAAAGGAAACTGCACTCTGTTGTGTCTTCTAATTATTCCTGTGTCACATATCCAACTCTGCTACATCTATCATCATCAAATACAACATCTTCTCTATCACAATTGCCCTGGGACAAAGCTCTGCCTGTGAAGAGCTGTACCAACTGTGCTACATTACTATCAGTCACAGAGGATCTGCTCTGCAGCGCTGGTCACCTCTGACCAGAAACCACAGGTGGCGTCACAAACACTTTATTTTTCCATTTTTCACTATTCCCCTTTTATTGGACGCCCAGGGCCATGGACTGGGTCACTGCTGCTGTGACACTTCCCCTTTAAGTACCGGCCCGTTACCGAGTACCCCACGGCCCTGTCATGCGATGCAATAATAATAAGGATCATACAACAATGTTTCGTTCATAAAGGTCCCCAGTATTGGTCAGCCAATCCTACCATAATAATGTACTTATTTCAGAGAGACATTCTCAGTAAAATGATCGATTTCTGGGGCCACCCAAATAGATAAATAAAGAAGCTCAGTGCTTACCCATGATGTCATCAAACAGATCACAGACACCACCGCAAAAAATGCCCCGACGTGCGTTTCGCCCATGTGCTTTCTCGAGGGGAGGGAATCTGGTTTCTTCACAGTCAGTATTTTACATCAGTATTTGTAAGACAAAATCAAGAGAGGAACAATCAGAGGAAAAGTAGAATAGAAACACGTCACCACTTCTGTATGTATCACTCACGCCTGGTTTTGGCTTATAAATATTGATGTAAAATACTGACCAAATAGTGAACGTGTAAGCGTGGCCTAATTGAGATTTTTTATTCTAACTGAAATAAATCTACAGAGCGATTCAAGCAAAAGTAGCCAAAAATAATTTTGTCAAATTCACTCATCTCTAGCAGCAACCTTCAAAACCTATTAACCATGTAACACCCTCTAAAATTGTTTTTGCATGTCGGGGCTCTATCTAATGATGAAGCATCCAAAATCAAGCACAAGAAGTCTCCAAAAAATGTATGCTTTTCATGAAGTTTCTGTGTGTGACAGCCCGGCTAATTTAACACTTGCTTTTTTTTGCTGCGCGTTTTTCCCGCAAAAAAACGCATTGAAAAAACGCATACAAAAGCATACAACTGCTGCGTTTTTTTCAAGCATTTTTATGAGCATGCATGAAAAAAACGCAGCGTTTTTATGCGTTTGTATGCGTTTTTAGTGCGTTTTTACCGCGTTTGCGTTTTTTCCAAACATTAGGTGGCCCCTCACACTAACCCAAACCATGACTTTACTAACCCTAACCCTAACCCTAACCCTAACCCTAACCCTGACCCTAACCCTTAACCAAACCATACTTAACCCTAACCCAAACCCTAAACCCTAACTAACCCTAACCCTGACCCTAAACCTAACCCTAACCCTAACCCTGACCCTGACCCTAACCCTAACCATAACCCTTAACCAAACCATACTTAACCCTAACCCAAACCCTAAACCCTAACTAACCCTAACCCTGACCCTAAACCTAACCCTAACCCTAACACTGACCCTAACCCTAACCCTGACCCTAAACCTAACCCTAACCCTGACCCTGACCCTAACCCTAACCCTAACCTTGACCCTAACCCTTAACCAAACCGTACTTAACCCTAACCCATACCCTAACTAACCCTGACCCTGACCCTATCCCTAACCCTAACCCTGACCCTAACCCTAACCCTAAACCCCCTTAACTAACCCTAACTCTAACCCAAACCCCTAAATTCCATGGTTAACAAAAAAAACGCATGTGCAAAAAAACGCATACATAAGCATGCCAATGCGCACATATGCGCACCCATAGACTTATAATGGGTGTCTTGCTGTAAAAAAACGCATTGCGCGCACATGCGTTTTTTTGAGGCAAGTCGGACGCCCAAAAAATGCAACAGGATGCATTTTGTGCGCCCGAGCGCATACCACAAAAAAACGCATGAGCGGAAAAACGCGTACAAACGCATGTGTATGCGCACATAAGCGCATCCCATGCAAAGTATAGGAAAAAAAACGCATGCGCTATTTAGCGCTAAAATACCGCGAAAAAAAACGCAAGTGTGAAACCAGCCTTAGGTAGTATAAAAGACCGGAAACATAACGAGGAAGGAATAGCAAGCAGACAATGTCACACAAATACAACCGATATGTGACACTCTTAAAGGGAACCTGTCACCCCCCCAGGCGTTTTTAAGTAAAAGAGCCACCTTGTGCAGCACTAATGCTACATTCTGTCAAGGTGGCTCTTTTATTTAACGTCCCTTCCACCGCCGAAATAGCGTTTTTAAAGTTAGTCAGATATACCAGAAGTTTGACCGGGGGTCAGGTCTTTTCCCCTCGGACACCGACGCCTCGCATCCATCATTCATTCCCTCCTTATGTCTCCTCAGCTTTCACTTCAAATGCTTGCGACTGCGCTGTGATATTTTTTCTTGGGCATGCGCAGTTAGCTCTGGTCTTCTCTGACATCACATGATGTCCTTCCTACTGCGCCTCCATGGCCGCGTGTCCACGCAGGCACGGTAGGAAGGACATCATGTGATATCAGAGAAGGGCAGCGCTAACTGCGCATGCCCAAGAAAATATATCACAGCGCAGGCGCAAGCATTTGAAGTGAAAGCTGAGGAGACATAAGGAGGGAATGAATGATGGATGCGAGGCGTCGGTGTCCGAGGGGAAAAGACCTGCCCCCCGGTCAAACTTCTGGTATATCTGACTAACTTTAAAAACGCTATTTCGGAGGTGGAAGGGACGCTAAATAAAAGAGCCACCTTGACAGAATGCAGCATTAGTGCTGCACAAGGTGGCTCTTATACTTAATAACACCTGGGGGTGGTGACAGTTTCCCTTTAAGGTAAGGATGTGCTTTGCAGAAGGCCTGAATTGTGATAGCACCGAGTAATCCCTAGCGGCTTACAACAGTACAGCTATTACACCATAGCATCCTTAATTCTAGCTATGCTGATGGCCCACAGTTAAGGATGACACCTTCCCTTTAATTGACAGCAGTTATATCCCTAACTATCAACACTTAACGCACAATCCGGCCCAGTTGCTGTGGATGTTGGCGCGCGAACAGAAAACATTGGTGCACTTAATAACTCAATAACAGCAAAATCACTTTCCTGGACAATCCTCTTATAAACCCCTTGACCACAACTGCCAACAATACTCCCTCAGCAAGTGGAAACACCAGTCCCAGCAATCACTTGAAGGAGAAGGTCTGGGGTTACACTGGTCTCCAACATTCGGATACCTAGAAGCACATGTACTGGGGGCAGGATCCTTATCTTCAGTAGACCCGGTGGCAGTAGATATCTCCTTGTAAGGCTAGGTTCACATTTGCGGATGGCCTAGCTGCGGAGGGCTGCGGACTTCCTCTGTGAAGCTCTGCCCACTGCCCCACCTCCTCTGGTCAGCTCCACCTACTTCTGCATGCAGCCTGCGTACCTATCTTTAACACTGGGTACGCAGGCCGTGTGGATGTATGCGGATGCCTCCGCATGCGTTGTTTTGACGACTGCATCAAATTCCAACATGTTGCATTCAACATGGGTCGCTGCATCGTCAAAACAACGCTTGCGGAAGCATCTGCATACATCCGCATGACCTGCGCACCCAATGTTAAAGATAGGTACACAGGCCGCATGCAGACGTAGGCGGAGCTGACCGGAGGAGGTGTAGCAGTGGGCGGAGCTTCGCAGAGGAAGTCCGCAGCTCGGCCATCCGCAAATGTGAACCTAGCCTAACCTGGCTGATCTGAAGATGTGGTTCGGCCCCAGGATTATCCGCTCTCCTCTCACACTGAGCTGCTGAGCTGCCAGCACTCACTCTGTGCCTCTGCTCTTTGCTCTCCACTGTGTCAGGTTCCCACCATTCTGCAATGGATGAGCAAACCCATCTCCTTGTATCCAGCTAGCTCTTCCCTTCTTTTCCAATTTGCCCAGTTAATCCAGAGTGGTGCAGAGAAAGAAGCAATAATATCTGCTGCTCTGAATGTCTGCTTAATCACAGCAGCAGCAGCAGTCTCTGTAAATCAAACTCCCGCTGCAGGTGATATATATGGAAATTGAGAGATTTGTTAAGTGTTCTGGTAGTTCTGCCATTATCCTGGGAGCCTTGGCGAGTATGAGATGAGCGAGTCAAGTAGTAGATGGGAGATCGGCTGACATGGATTGTTTGCTCGCGGTATACAACACTTACAATACAATGGAAGCCAATGAAGCCACGTTTCCACAACTCTGCCTCTATTTCAGATACAAATTTCACATTATTATATTTTTATGCCGCGACTGAGCTTAAAAAAAAAAATACCCCATTATCCTAAACACTAATTAAACATCCCGTGTCTAAACCTCGCCCCTCACCATTCAACACATCTCCGTTCTCATGGTCTACAAAGCCTTTATGTTCATTCATCTCTAGGTTGATGTAGCAGAACATGTGCACACAAAGCTTAAAAAAAAAAGAGCCGAAAAGATGGGAATTAAGAGGAGTGTTTAATATCGAATTGAAAAGAATCAAGTATATGCAAAACAAAGATAAAACATAACAACAAACCTCTCCGTCAATTTGTGGAAGCCAAACAGCTGGCAGTGAATATAAGGCAATTACTTGTATTTCATGGCACTTTAAAATTGCTAGAAACAGATGGACATATCTCTATACAACGTATCAGACTGAAAAGCTGTGCAGGAAGTTCAGAGGAGAATTCGCAATCTACCCGCCATAAACATGGGGATTATTTGTCGCTGGCACGTGTGCGTTGGAGCTTTGGAAAATTGAAAACATATTTATAGATCTGAATCCATTGAATGGAGGTTAGGAATTACGGCTATACACTGCAGGCATTTTTTTGGACCATAAGGCTGGTTGCACACGCAGCAGTTTTTGAAAAATGGCACTGCAGATTGTTTAAGCCAAAGAGAGAAGGGGGATTCGAGACGAATGAGAAATATAAAGGACTTATACTTTTTCTTTCTGCTGGATCAACGTAAAAGGAGTCCATCAGCTCAATCCAATCCCCCCTAAACTACTGTTGAGCATTCCGATACCGCAAGTATCGGGTATCGGCCGATACTTGCTGTATCGGAATTCCGATACCGACTTCCGATATTTTTTCAATATCGGAATTCGGCATCGGAATCGGAATTCAAAGTTGATTGACAGACTGACGTCATCATGATGCGCGGTGTGTGCGCATCATGATGCGCCGTCATTTCGGGCCTTCCGGGGGTCTCTGCCGGCCTGCCGGGGGTCTCTGCCGGCCTGCCGGGGGGCTGTGCCGGCCTGCCGGGGGGGCTGTGCCGGCCTGCCGGGGGGGCTGTGTGGACTGCCCGGGGTCTGTACCGGCCTGCCGGGGGGCTGTGCCGGCCTGCCGGTGGTCTGTGCACCCTGTGGGGGTCTGTACCGGCCTGCCGGGGGGCTGTGCCGGCCTGCCGGTGGTCTGTGCACCCTGTGGGGGTCTGTACCGGCCTGCCGGGGGGCTGTGCCGGCCTGCCGGGGGGCTGTGCTGATGTCCGGGGGTCTGTGCAAGCATCGTCCGATGGCACTACAAGTCCCATCGGGCGATGCCTGCTACCATGACAGTGATTGACACATTAGCCAATGATGGGACAGTAGTAGTCCCATCATCCGGCTAATGTGTTAAATGTTAAAAAAAAAAAAAATACTACATGCATGCTACATACATACTACATACTACATACATACTACATATATACTACATACATACTACATGCTACATACATACTACATGCATGCTACATACATACTACATGCATGCTACATACATACATGCTACATACATACTACATGCATGCTACATACATACTACATGCTACATACATACTACATATATACTACATACATGCTACATACATGCTACATACATGCTACATACATGCTACATACATACCACATACATACTACATACATACTACATACATACTACATGCTACATACATACCACATACATACTACATACATGCTACATACTACATACATACTACATACATACTACATGCATGCTACATACATACTACATGCATGCTACATACATACTACATGCCACATACATACCACATACATACTACATATATACTACATGCATGCTACATACATACTACATGCTACATACATACCACATACATACTACATACATGCTACATATATACTACATGCATGCTACATACATACTACATGCTACATACATACCACATGCAACATACATACCACATACATACTACATACATGCTACATACATACTACATACATACTACATGCTACATACATACCACATATATACTACATACATACTACATACAATACATTCATACAATACATACATAGACATACAGTACATATAACATAGAGTAACATACTTACCAATACTTGTCACATTGTTCCCCGAAGCCATTGTCGTCTACGGAATAAATATTAACATAACAAACCACAAAAATACTCACCCACGATCCGAAGCAGTCCACGAGTGTGTCCCACGACGATCTTGGGTAGAGAACTGCAGCATCAGATGATGCTGCCGTTCTCTACTGGCTGCAGGAATCCAATGACGGAAGGTAGGTATCCTTCCGCACTCTATTCCTCCGCCACTTAAAAAAAAAAGTCCCTAGTCTCACTTTATGCCATTGCTGCGTGGGAAATTCCCACACAGCAATGGCATAAAGTGAGACTAGGGACTTTTTTTTTTTAGTGGCGGAGGAATACAGTGCGGAAGGATACCTACCTTCCGTCATTGGATTCCTGCAGCCCGTAGAGAACGGCAGCAACAGCTGATGCTGCAGTTCTCTACCCAAGATCGTCGTGGGACACACTCGTGGACTGCTTCGGATCGTGGGTGAGTATTTTTGTGGTTTGTTATGTTAATATTTATTCCGGAAAAGACAATGGCTTCGGGGAACAATGTGACAAGTATTGGTAAGTATGTTACTCTATGTTATATGTACTGTATGTCTATGTATGTATTGTATGAATGTATTGTATGTATGTAGTATATATGTGGTATGTATGTAGCATGTAGTATGTATGTAGTATGTATGTAGCATGCATGTAGCATGCAGTATGTATGTAGCATGCATGTAGTATATATGTAGTATGTATGTGGTATGTATGTAGCATGTAGTATGTATGTAGCATGCATGTAGTATGTATGTAGCATGCATGTAGTATATATGTAGTATGTATGTAGCATGTAGTATGTAGCATGCATGTAGTATATATGTAGTATGTATGTAGCATGTAGTATGTATGTAGCATGTATGTAGCATGCATGTAGTATGTATGTAGTATGTATGTAGCATGTAGTATGTATGTAGCATGCATGTAGTATGTATGTAGCATGCATGTAGTATGTATGTAGCATGCATGTAGTATGTATATGGTATGTATGTAGCATGTAGTATGTATGTAGCATGCATGTAGTATGTATATGGTATGTATGTAGCATGTAGTATGTATGTAGCATGCATGTAGTATGTATATGGTATGTATGTAGCATGTAGTATGTATGTAGCATGCATGTAGTATATATGTGGTATGTATGTAGCATGCATGTAGCATGTATGTAGTATGTATGTAGTATATGTAGTATGTATGTAGCATGTAGTATGTATGTAGCATGCATGTAGTATATATGTAGTATGTATGTAGCATGTAGTATGTATGTAGCATGCATGTAGTATATATGTAGTATGTAGCATGTAGTATGTATGTAGCATGCATGTAGTATATATGTAGTATGTAGCATGTAGTATGTATGTAGCATGCATGTAGTATATATGTGTTATGTATGTAGCATGTAGCATGCATGTAGTATGTATGTAGTATATATGTGGTATGTATGTAGCATGCAGTATGTATGTAGCATGCATGTAGTATATATGTAGTATGTATGTTGCATGTAGTATTTATGTAGTATGAATGTAGCATGTATGTAGTATGTAGTATGAATGTAGCATGTATGTAGTATGCATGTTGTATGTATGTAGCATGTAATTTTTTTTTTTTTTTTACATTTAACACATTAGCCGGATGATGGGACTACTACTGTCCCATCATTGGCTAATGTGTCAATCACTGTCATGGTAGCAGGCATCGCCCGATGGGACTTGTAGTCCCATCGGACGATGCCTGCACAGACCACCGGCAGGCCGGCACAGCCCCCCGGCAGGCCGGCACAGCCCCCCGGAGCCTGCACAGCCCCCCGGCAGGCCGGCACAGCCCCCCGGCAGCCCGGCACAGCCCCCCGGAGCCTGCACAGCCCCCCGGCAGGCCGGCACAGCCCCCCGGAGCCTGCACAGACCACCGGCAGGCCGGCACAGACCACCGGAGCCTGCACAGACCCCCTGGCAGGCCGGCACAGCCCACCAAAAGGCCCGTACAGACCCCAGAGAGGCTGTACAAGGGCAGGAAAGGGTTTTTCTTATTCCGATACCGGAAGTCCCATAGACTTGAATGGGACTTCCGGTATCGGAATCGGCGATACCGATACTTTTTTTAAAGATCGGCCGATACCATCCGATACGATACTTTGAAGTATCGGACGGTATCGCTCAACTCTACCCTAAACTGCTTTAAAGGGGTCTTTGAAATATCAGGTACCTTAGGCTACATTCCCACTAGGAGCCTTTACTGAGTTTTTGATATTGCGGAATTTCTTTTTTTGTTGTGCTTTTGTCTTAGTTTAGTAACATGCCTTTTAACCGTGCTTTTGACGCTGCATTTTTTTTTGTCTCTTGTTTCTGTGTAATGCTTTAAATAAAGTTGTTGTTTTTTTTAATACTTACTGGTATTTAGATTTCAAATAAAGTTTTTATATATACAATATACTTAAGGTGCGGATGACATGTTTCTTTGATGCATTTACGCTTACGAAATGCATTATGTGAGTATGTGCGGAAAATCGGCACAGAAAACTCAGGGTGCACACAAAAGAAATTGACGTGCAGCGGATTTAAAACATCCACCACTAGTGTTGAGCATTCCGATACCGCAAGTATCGGGTATCAGCCGATACTTGCTGTATCGGAATTCCGATACCGACTTCCGATATTTTTTCAATATCGGAATTCGGCATCGGAATCGGAAGTTCAAAGTTGATTGACAGCCTGACGTCATCATGATGCGCGGTGTGTGCGCATCATGATGCGCCGTCATTTCGGGCCTTCCGGGGGTCTCTGCCGGCCTGCCGGGGGCTGTGTGGACTGCCCGGGGTCTGTACCGGCCTGCCGGGGGGCTGTGCCGGCCTGCCGGTGGTATGTGCACCCTGTGGGGGTCTGTACCGGCCTGCCGGGGGGCTGTGCCGGCCTGCCGGTGGTCTGTGCACCCTGTGGGGGTCTGTACCGGCCTGCCGGGGGGCTGTGCCGGCCTGCCGGGGGGCTGTGCTGATGTCCGGGGGTCTGTGCAAGCATCGTCCGATGGGACTACAAGTCCCATCTGGCGATGCCTGCTACCATGACAGTGATTGACACATTAGCCAATGATGGGACAGTAGTAGTCCCATCATCCGGCTAATGTGTTAAATGTTAAAAAAAAAAAAAAAAATACTACATACATACTACATACATACTACATGCATGCTACATACATACTACATGCTACATACATACTACATATATACTACATGCATGCTACATACATACTACATGCTACATACATACTACATACATACTACATGCATGCTACATACATACTACATGCTACATACATACTACATGCTACATACATACTACATGCTACATACATACTACATATATACTACATACATACTACATACATGCTACATACATGCTACATACTGCATGCTACATACATACTACATACATACTACATACATACTACATGCATGCTACATGCATGCTACATGCATGCTACATACATACTACATACATGCTACATACATACTACATGCTACATACATACTACATATATACTACATACATGCTACATGCTACATACATACTACATATATACTACATGCATGCTACATACATACTACATATATACTACATACATACTACATGCTACATACATACCACATATATACTACATGCATGCTACATACATACTACATATATACTACATGCATGCTACATACATACTGCATGCTACATGCATACTACATACATACTACATACATACTACATGCTACATACATACCACATATATACTACATACATGCTACATGCTACATACATACTACATATATACTACATGCATGCTACATACATACTACATATATACTACATGCATGCTACATACATACTGCATGCTACATGCATGCTACATACATACATACTACATACATACTACATGCTACATACATACCACATATATACTACATACATACAATACATTCATACAATACATACATAGACATACAGTACATATAACAGAGTAACATACTTACCAATACTTGTCACATTGTTCCCCGAAGCCATTGTCTTTTCCGGAATAAATATTAACATAACAAACCACAAAAATACTCACCCACGATCCGAAGCAGTGCACAAGTGTGTCCCACGACGATCTTGGGTAGAGAACTGCAGCATCAGATGATGCTGCCGTTCTCTACGGGCTGCAGGAATCCAATGACGGAAGGTAGGTATCCTTCCGCACTGTATTCCTCCGCCACTTAAAAAAAAAAAAAAGTCCCTAGTCTCACTTTATGCCATTGCTGCGTGGGAAATTCCCACACAGCAATGGCATAAAGTGAGACTAGGGACTTTTTTTTTTTTTAAGTGGCGGAGGAATACAGTGCGGAAGGATACCTACCTTCCGTCATTGGATTCCTACAGCCCGTAGAGAACGGCAGCATCAGCTGATGCTGCAGTTCTCTACCCAAGATCGTCGTGGGACACACTCGTGGACTGCTTCGGATCGTGGGTGAGTATTTTTGTGGTTTGTTATGTTAATATTTATTCCGGAAAAGATAATGGCTTCGGGGAACAATGTGACAAGTATTGGTAAGTATGTTACTCTATGTTATATGTACTGTATGTCTATGTATGTATTGTATGAATGTATTGTATGTATGTAGTATATATGTGGTATGTATGTAGCATGTAGTATGTATGTAGTATGTATGTAGCATGCATGTAGCATGCAGTATGTATGTAGCATGCATGTAGTATATATGTAGTATGTATGTATGTAGCATGTAGTATGTATGTAGCATGCATGTAGTATATATGTAGTATGTATGTAGCATGTAGTATGTATGTAGCATGCATGTAGTATATATGTAGTATGTATGTAGCATGTAGTATGTATGTAGCATGCATGTAGTATATATGTAGTATGTAGCATGTAGTATGTATGTAGCATGCATGTAGTATGTATGTAGCATGCATGTAGTATGTATGTGGTATGTATGTAGCATGTAGTATGTATGTAGCATGCATGTAGTATATATGTTATGTATGTAGCATGTAGCATGCATGTAGCATGCATGTAGTATGTATGTGGTATGTATGTAGCATGCATGTAGTATGTATGTAGTATATATGTGGTATGTATGTAGCATGTAGTATGTATGTAGCATGCATGTAGTATGTATGTAGTATATATGTAGTATGTATGTTGCATGTAGTATTTATGTAGTATGAATGTAGCATGTATGTAGTATGCATGTTGTATGTATGTAGCATGTATGTAGCATGTAATTTTTTTTTTTTTTTTTACATTCAACACATTAGCCGGATGATGGGACTACTACTGTCCCATCATTGGCTAATGTGTCAATCACTGTCATGGTAGCAGGCATCGCCCGATGGGACTTGTAGTCCCATCGGACGATGCCTGCACAGACCCCCGAAGCCTGCACAGACCACCGGCAGGCCGGCACAGCCCCCCGGCAGGCCGGCACAGCCCCCCGGAGCCTGCACAGACCACCGGCAGGCCGGCACAGCCCCCCGGCAGGCCGGCACAGCCCACCGGAGCCTGCACAGACCACCAGCAGGCCGGCACAGCCCCCGGCAGGCCGGCACAGACCACCGGAGCCTGCACAGACCCCCTGGCAGGCCGGCACAGCCCCCCGAAAGGCCCGTACAGACCCCAGAGAGGCTGTACAAGGCAAAAACAGGGTTTTTCTTATTCCGATACCGGAAGTCCCATAGACTTGAATGGGACTTCCGGTATCGGAATAGGCGATACCGATACTTTTTTTAAAGATCGGCCGATCCATTCCGATCCGATACTTTGAAGTATCGGACGGTATCGCTCAACTCTATCCACCACAGGTCAGTTAACACTGAGCAAAAAAAAAGGACAGTGGGCGTAAGATTACTATAAATCTCATCCGTTTTGCTGGAACTGTAAGACACTGCGGTTTTTGATGGCGAGCAGCGTCAAAAACTCATGTTGGGAACAGATCCTTACGGTGTTTGCATATGGTGTATTTTTCAGGCAGATTTCACCTGGAACCCACCTGAAAAAACACCAAAAAGAATGAACATTTTGCAGTGCAATTTCAAAACCACTTGCTGTTCATATTTTCCGCTTTTTCACTTTGATTGTCACTTCTGATGTAAACTTTCAGGTCGGGGCTGATCTCTGCTCTCTTGTTCTCGCCTTACAATGCGCACTGACGGTGTGTTCTGTTGCTCTCTTTTAATTAGAGCCGGCGAGAGAGCGCACTTTCAATGTGCATTGAGAAGAATATTGCCAAGGAAGAAGGGAGCTTGTAGTGAGCAAACGTCGGAATTGACAATCGATGCATGCTCAGTAAATCAGGGACTTGCCCCACCCTTGAAACGGACGTCACTGAAGATGCTTCATTCAAAGTGGGGACAGAGGCAGTGACCCCAACTTTTTCCATCGATGATGTCTAGTTTGAGTATCCAAGCCTGCACTGGGGACTCTCGAATGAAGCATCATCAAATAGGTAGTAGGCAAAGACTAAAAAATAAATAAAGCTGTTAGTTGAGGCCAGTTTCATACTTACGTCAGTGTCTCCGGTACATGTGGTGACAGTTTTCTCGTGTAGCAGAGACACTGACACACGGAGACCCATTCAAATGAATGGGTCTATGTACATGTCAGCGTGTTTCCCAAGAAGGCTCATGGCTAGGGATGAGGGAGCATAATCGTGGGTATTCGGTACCCGGTGAGTAGTGAAGTATTTCACTACTCGCCTCGCACTACTCGGATCTCCCGCCCAGCATTTGCCAATCACAGTAATGCCGCAGCCTTCTTGGTTGTGGGCGGCATTACTATGATTGGCTGGCCGCCCAGCATCATAGCCTATGAGTCATCATAGCCTGGCTCTATGTAAGCCCTGCCGCCGCCATTTTCTGCACATTGCATGCAGAACACAGCTAGTGTAGGGAGAGTGTGAGCAACTGCTAGGGAGAGTTGTGTTTGTTTCTGAAAATCATCCAGAAATCCTCTGTAAAACCCAAAAGCTCTTTTCAGTGCTGAAAGTATAAGGTCAGGGACTGAGTATTGACAGTTTTCCCAGCTATTTTTGGGGTCTCATTTACCCCTGCAGGGCAGTTTTTTTGTGCTGTTGCGGTGCTGTGTTCTCAGCGAATAGGACGCACGCATGGTACTGCACAACTGACACGCAGCCAGCACTGCTGTCTTGCGTGGTGACTGGGGTGCGTAATCTTACCTTAAACCTCAGGGCAATTTTTTAGTGCTGCTGCGGTGCTGTTTGTAGAACACAAAGCAGTACTAGGCTGTAGTGCTACCTTCTACAATGCACTAACTGCTCTTTGTTCCCCAATATCTGCATCTGAACATCTGCAACTATAGCAGAAAAATCCAAAATTGATAAAAAGGCTGTTGTGAAGTGACAGGGATGTGGACGTGGGGTTGTCATTGGTGTCCAACAAGGCACAGAGTCTGGGAGACTGAAGAAGGTTGATGCATCTAGGTTCCTGGCGCAATTTCCCGGTCTTGAACATAAATGGGTCTGGAAGCCAGAAGTACAAGAGCAGATACTGTCTTGGATGGCTGATAAGGCCTCAACGAAATGTTCTAGCAGCACCCAATTGTCCATGACAAAACAGTCTACTGTCCATACAGAGAACGCTGGGTCATCCTATTCTCAACCTGTTCCTAGTTCATCACCCAGTCAAGAGTCACAGGAAACATTTGACCGCAACCCTGGTCACTCCGAGGATCTGTTTGATCCATTTCCTTTCGTTGCCTCTGGCCTCTCACCGCGCGACATTGAAGAGGAACGTGAGGAGGTATCATCTGATGATGATGGCCAAATATGTGAAACCCCACATCCAGAAGAAAGCCACTTTCATCCACGTGATATACCAGGTGAAGAGGTGGAGGCTGATGTTGATGACACACAGTTGCCATCAGGCCAGTCGCCAATATTAACATGGATGGAGGATGACATGAACGACGAGGTGGTCAATGATGAGACCACCGATCCGACCTGGACCGTTGGCACGCATAGCCACCACAGCAGCACAGAGGAAGAAGGTGGATACGTAGCACCAACAAAGGCACCAAGAGCTACTGGTTTGAGCAGAATGCGAAGTGTGTCAACTGTTGCCAAGAGCAATCCCTCATTGCCCTGAGTCAAGGCAAGGGTGCGTTCAGCCGCTGTCTGGAAATTTTTTGTCTGATAGTCGTTCTGAACCAAAAGTTGTCATCTGTAGCATCTGCCATATGAAGCTGAGCAGAGGTCATGGCAAAGGCAACCAAAGCACCACCAGTATGCGGAAACACATGGCAGCCAAGCACCCTAGTCGGTGGGCTGTACAACAGGGTACCAAATCAGTGTGTGCGACTGCGGGTCAAACTACTACCATGTCGCCTGTAATACGTCCTTTCCAATCTGCTGGGCAGGAAGCAGGTGATCACCATACCTCTTGCTCACAAGCTGCGGTTGCACAGACACTGGCCACAACAAGCTCATCCACTTGTTTGTCTCAGAAAAGCGTCCAATTGTTCGTGCCCCAGATATATGAAAGGAGGCGTAAATACCAAGCCATGCACCCACAAGCACAAATACTGAACGTGCACATTGCCAAGTTGCTAGCGGTGGAGATGTTGACATTTAGGCTTGTGGGAACACAGTCTTTCCGTGATCTTTTGGGTGTGGCTGCCCCTGCCCCACGATACTCGGTTCCCAGCCGGCACTATTTTTCCCGCTGTGCCGTCCCCGCGTTACACCAGAACGTCTTAAACAATCTAAAGCGTGCTCTCACCAACACCGTAACCGGGAAGGTCCACCTTACTACAGACACATGGACAAGTACTTGTGGCCAGGGATGGCTCAACCTGGTGGAGGGTGGGACAAAGTCTCAAACTGGACTATCACATATCCTATCCACACCACGAATAGCGGGCCCAACCTCAATCAGGGTTTCCGCCTCATCATATACATCCAGTCTCCCCTCTTCCTCTTCCTCCTCCACCTTGTCATCCTATGCTGAATTACCCTCACATCATTCCCAAGCTGGGTGCTGTGCAGCAGCACATCGGCAAAGCGGCAACACGCTCTGCTGAAGCTGATCTGCTTAGGTGAAACACTACACACTGCAGCAGAGCTGTGGCAAGGACTAAAACAACAGACTGATTAGTGGCTCTCCCCACTGCAACTGCAACCTGGTCTGGTTGTCTGTGACAATGGGCGTAACCTGGTGGTGGCTTTAAAGCTCGGGAAACTGGTACACGTGCCATGCATGACTCACATGCTGAACCTAGTGGTGCACAAATTTATAAAAATATACCCTGACTTGTCGTACCTACTTGAGAAGGTGCGCTGTATTTGCGCCCATTTCCACCACTCCTCAACCGCTGTTGCCGGTCTTGCAGCGCTTCAAAAGCAATTTAATTTGCCAAACCACAGACTCATTTGCGACCTGCCAACACGGTGGAACTCAACATATCATATGTTGGCAAGGATAAGTGAGCAGCAGAGGGCACTTGCTGAATACCAGCTTAAACATGCCCGTCACACTGAGACTCAGCAAAGACACATAACAACTGTCGAATGGGTGTGGATCACTGATATTTGTGAGGTGCTTGATAACTTTGAGTACTGCACCAACCTTGAGAGTGGTGATCAGGCTATTAACAGCGTAACCATCCCTATGCTATGTCTGCTGAAAAAATTGCTGCAGAATCAAAAAATGGAATCTTTGCGTGCCCAGCAGCTGGGTATGGAGCAAGATTTCACAATGGGTGATCCTACCCACCCCAGCCAATATCATCAGGTAACAATGGGGGATGAAGAAAATGAGGAGGGAGAGGACTTCTTTTTCAGAGGTACCGAGGGGACACTTCATGCTACAGAGGGGAATTACAACCCCAGCTTCATGTCTGTCCAGCATGGGTGGGCTGGAGAGGAGGAGGTGGAGGAGGAGAGTCAGCGTGAGGAGAGGATGGGCATTGTTCCTCCTTCTGGGGTTACAGAAGATTTGCCTCTTTGCAGCTTGGCACACATGGCACACTTCATATCTGACTGTCTGTGCCAAGTCCCTCGCGTAATCCACGTTTTCAATAGTAACCTATACTGGTTGGCCACCTTTCTAGACCCACGGTACAAGGACAAATTTCCTTTGCTACTGTTGCAGTCACCAAGGGGTTTCACAATGGAATCCTTCAAGAAGGCCGTTGTCGATCATTTGATGGCAACAGCACCCTCAGACACCACTGCTAGCAGAGGTTCCAGCTCTGTGCAACAGCATGCATTAATGGGGAAAAACACGCCAAGAAGGTTCAAAAGAGGTGGTGGTAAAATGTCCACAAACTGGGCCATCTTCAATAAACCGGCTCATCATCAAGGACTAGTTGGAGCAGTAACAATGTCAAGGAGGGAGAAGTTGAACAAGATGGTCAACGACTATCTAAATGACCATACCAGCATACTTCCTGATGCTTTTGTACCGTTTAATTACTGGGTATCCAAGCTGCATAGTTGGCCAGACCTCTCCTTATATGCCTTGGAGGTGCTGGCCTGCCCTGCTGCTAGTGTGATGTCAGAGCGTGTTTTCAGTGCCGCTGGGGCAATCATCACAGATACACGCACACGGTTGACTACAGAGAATGCAGACAGGCTGACTCTGATAAAATTTAACAAGGACTGGATTTCGCAACAGTATTTAAGCCCTCCAGATGACAGTATCCCAACCAAAAATCATCCAAAACGTTATTTTTTTTAAAATTGGTGATCACATCCATCCCTTCCCTTACAAGCCCCTTTTCTTCTTCTTACACATGTTTTCAAATCCGGCTTCTGCCACATGTACCTCATGGTCAATAACAATAAGCTCAAAACAATGTTACGTTAATTAATATTTCCCATCGGAGGCAGTTGTGATGAGAGTGAGACCCTTCTTTCTTCATCAACCATGGTATCATGCCCCTTGGGCTAATTTTTGGACACACTATGACTATGCATGGACACTGGGCACTGCAACTACTATGCTAGTAGTCCTAGCTTCATCATAATTGTTAGGCCCTTCAGACCTGCCTTGCTTCCTTCATCAACTATGATACAGCTCCTAGGGCTAATGTTTTGAAGACACTATTTCTATACCTACACACTGGGCAGTGGCACAACAAGGAAAGTAGTCCAAGTTTTATAATTCTGAATCCCTTGTGATGATGATGATGATGATGGGTGGCTTCTTCCTGCGTTAACCATCACACAGCCCCTAGGGTAGATTGCTCTCCTTACACCACTTACACACTTAGCTGGCAGAAGATCGCCTCCATCATCACTCGCTCTTACGGCACTTCTGATATATCACTGGCACTGCGTAAGTGGCGTACGAGTCTCGCTCTTCCCGCAAAAAACCACAGGACTTCAAATAGTGTTTGTACATTCTAGTGAAGCAGTGGTGTAAAACCACTCGTGCAGCCCCTGACCAGGTACCCCCATGTTATATACATTTGTTTACAGCATACATTTTTTTTAATATTTACACATTTTTTAGCCTTTTCCTCAGCCCCCAGACCGCTTTGTAGGGTCCAGCACACAATTACTCGCATTTTCCATTGACTATCATTGAACTCGCTATTCGTCCCGAATACCTGAGTATTACGGTATACTCGGTACGAGTATAGCGAGTCCGAATACTTCATTACTTGCTCATCCCTACCCATGGCTGTACTAGCTCAAAAGGGTGCTTCTACTCAATACTGAGCAAAGGGTCTGAATATTTATAACCATGTGATATTTCAGTTTTCTTTTTTAATAAATTTGCACAAATTTCTACATTTTTGTTTTTTTTTCAGTCAAGATGGGGGGTGCAAGGTGTACATTCATTAGAAAAAAAATAACTTTTTTTAGATTTACCAAATGGCTGCAATAAAGCAGAGAGTGAAAAAATTTAAAGGGGTCTGAATACTTTCCGTACCCACTGTACATCTTCTTAGAATACTGTAAAATGGTAAAGTTGGTGGCAGTACTTTATATTGGTAAAACCCAATAATAGATTCCCTTTAATCCTGGAGAGGAATATTCAAACAACAGGTAGGTCATAATACAAACAAGCAATTCAGCAAAAAGTACACCAGTTATTAATAAATACAGTAACTTTCAAAAGTTACTGATAAATGAACTTTAAACAGGGCACTAGAGTCATTGTTGGGCTGCTGAATTTCCTCCTGGACCGGGTCCCTTGATTGTCAGGTCTGTCAGACCTTTCCATTGGCTAAGCAATCAAAATCTCTGAGTGGTTGGATGACAGAGCACACTGCACATGCCTTGCTGAGAAGACCCAATTGGTCTATGTCAGGAACACCGCACTGCACTTGCTCACTGAGCAACCCGGAGGGGCAGCAGAATGAACAAGAGCCAATGGCACAACCGTGGACCAGCTGACGTTGCTGGAACACGGTTACTAAGCAGGAGGTACCTGTGCTCCAAAGCACTACCAAGGACCAGCAGACGTTGCTGGAACTCGGATACCAAGAAGGAGGGACCTAGGCCAAAGGCATTGCCGAGAACCAGCTGACAGTGCTGGAACCTGTACGGGTAGCGGAAGCTGCAAGAGCAAATGACACTAGCGAGGACCAGCTGACGGTGCTGGAACCCGGTGGGGCAGCAGAAGGAACAAGAGCCAATGGGAGAACCGTGGAGCAGCTGACGGTGCTGTAACACGGTTTCTAAGCAGGAGGTACCTGTGCTACAAAGCACTACCAAGGACCAGCAGACGTTGCTGGAACCCGGATGGGTAGCAGAAGGTACCAAGGAAAAAAACAAAGTTGCAAGGCCGTGAGCCGGCTGCAGTTACCGAAACCCACAGTCCTACAGGGGGTGCTTGTCCTATTGGCACTACGGAACCTGCCTTTATTACCAGAACCCGCAGCCCACATAGGAAGCACCGAAACGGCAGGCACCATAGACTCGGCTAACCCGACCGCAACATGACAGGACAACGTATGGGTGGCAAAGTGACGTTGACACTACCCGGAAACAGCAGGCGTGCTGGATCCAGGCTGGGCAGGAGGGAGTGCTCATGCCAAAGACACTTCCGAGAACCAGCTGACGGTGCTGCAACCTGGATGGGTAGCATTAGCTACAAGAGTCAATGGAACTACCGGGAACCAGCTAACGGTGCTGGAAACCGGAGGGGCAGCAGAAGGAACAACAGCCAATGGCACAACCATGGACCAGCTGACAGTGCTGGAACACGGTTACTAAGCAGGAGGTACCTGTGCTCCAAAGCACTACCAAGGACCAGCAGACGTTGCTGGAACTCAGATACCGAGAAGGAGGCACCTAGGCCAAAGGCTCTGCTGAGAGCCAGCTGACAGTGCTGGAACCCGGATGGGTAGCAGAAGCTGCAAGAGCAAATGACACTAGCGAGGACTAGCTGACTGTGCTGGAACCCGGTGGGGCAGCAGAAGGAAAAAGAGCCAATGGGAGAACCGTCGACCAGCTGACGGTGCTGTAACACGGTTTCTAAGCAGGAGGTACCTGTGCTACAAAGCACTACCAAGGAACAGCTGACGTTGCTGGAACTCGGATACCAAGAAGGAGGCACCTGGGCCAAAGGCTCTGCCGAGAACCAGCTGACGGTGCTGGAACCCGGATGGGTAGCAGAAGGTACCCAGGAAAAAAACAAAGTTGCAAGGCCGTGAGCCGGCCGCAGTTACCGAAACCCACAGTCCTACAGGGGGTGCTTGTCCTATTGGCACTACGGAAACAGCCTTTATTACCAGAACCCGCAGCCCACATAAGAAGCAGCAAAACTGCAGGCACCATAGACTCGGCTAACCCGACCGCAACACGACAGGACAACGTATCGGTGGCAAAGTGACGTTGACACTACCCGGAAACAGCAGGCGTGCTGGAACCAGGCTGGGCAGGAGTGAGTGCCCGTGCCAAAGACACTTCCGAGAACCAGCTGACAGTGCTGGAACCCGGATGGGTAGCATTAGCTACAAGAGTCATTGGAACTACCGAGAACCAGCTGACAGTGCTGGAACCAGGAGGGGCAGCAAAAGGAACAAGAGCCAATGGCACAACCGTGGACCAGCTGACGTTGCTGGAACACGGTTACTAAGCAGGAGGTACCTGTGCTCCAAAGCACTACCAAGGACCAGCAGACGTTGCTGGAACTCGGATACCAAGAAGGAGGCACCTAGGCCAAAGGCACTGCCGAGAACCAGCTGACAGTGCTGGAACCCGGATGGGTAGCAGAAGGTACCCATGAAAAACAAAGTTGCAAGGCCGCGAGCCGGCCGCAGTTACCGAAACCCACAGTCCTACAGGGAGTGCTTGTCCTATTGGCACTATGGAACCAGCCTTTGTTACCAGAGCCCGCAGCCCACATAGGAAGCACTGAAACTGCAGGCACCATAGACTCGGCTAACCCGACCGCAACACGACAGGACAACGTATCAGTGGCAAAGTGACGTCAACACTACCCAGAAACAGCAGGCGTGCTGTAACCAGGCTGGGCAGGAGGGAGTACCCGTGCCAAAGACACTGCCAAGAACCAGCTGATGGTGCTGGAACCCGGAGGGGCAGCAAAAGGAACAAGAGCCAATGGCACAACCGTGGACCAGCTGATGGTGCTGGAACACGGTTTCTAAGCAGGAGGTACCTGTGCTAAAAAGCACTACCAAGGACCAGCAGACGTTGCTGGAACTCGGATACCATGAAGGAGGCACCTAGGCCAAAGGCTCTGCCGAGAAACAGCTGACGTTGCTGGAACCCGGCTGGGCAGGAGGGAGTACCCGTGGCAAACACACTTCTGAGCAGCAACATGAGATGTTGAAGCCCAGGGGTCAATCAGGCAGCAGGCTGAGGCCAACTTGGAGTGAGTTTTATATTGGTTGTACACAACTACTGATTGTAACCGTGATCCACTTTGGCCTCTGGCTCTACTGTCTCTAGTATTTCCCCTGGCCTCCAACCATGGCAGTTGCACAGTCCACACTTGTTCCTGAGTTACTGGGGCTCAGTCACGTCAGTTGATCCCCTGATGTGTGTCCGGCAAAGTGTCCTGCTCTGTCCACATTCCCACAACTTTTAATGGGAATGGGGACAGAGCAGGAGACATTGCCAGACACACCACAGGGGATTAACTGACGTGACTGAGCCCCAGTAACACAGGAACAAGTGTGGTTTGTGCAGACGGCACATCAGAGCAGCGACTGGCGGGGTTGGAGGCCAGGGGAAATACTAGAGACAGTACAGCCAGAGGCCTAAGTGGACCATGGTTAAAAGTCAGTAGTAGTGTGATGTTGGAGGCAGCAGGAGACTTTGCCATCCGCACAGCAGGGGAACAGCTCGCGTTACTGAACCCCACAGACACAGGAGCGAGTGTTTCTATCTGTGCGGACGGCACTTCCAAGCTACAACTGGCTGTGTTGAAGCCCAGGATCAATGCTCCGAGCAGGCTGAGGCCTACTTGGAGCAAGTGGAAAATAACATGTAGTGTGATGTTGGAGGCAGCAGGAGACTTTGCCATCCGCACAGCAGGGGAACAGCTGGCGTTACTGAACCCCACAGATACAGGAGCGAGTGTTTCTATCAGTGCAGACGGCACTTCCAAGCTACAACTGGCTGTGTTGAAGCCCAGGATCAATGCTCCGAGCTGGCTGATGCCTACTTGGAGCAAGTGGAAAATAACATGTAGTGTGATGTTGGAGGCAGCAGGAGACTTTGCCATCCGCACAGAAGGGGAACAGCTGGCATTACGGAACCCCACTAACACAGGAGCTAGCGTGTGTTTCTCTGTTAAGACGGCACTTCTGAACACCAACTGGCATTGTTGGAGCCCAGGATGAGGCATGGAGTTGGCTGAGGCCAACTTGCAGCACGTTTTATAGAGGTTGTAGACTACTACTGATTGTAACCGTGCTCCACTTAAGCCTCTGGCTCCACTGTCTCTAGTATTTCCCCTGGCCTCCAACCCCACCAGTGACAGCTCTGAAGTGGCATCAGCACAATCCACACTTGTTCCTGTGTTACTTGGCCTCAGTCCCGTCAGTTGATCCCCCGATGTGTGTCCAGCAAGGTCTCCTGCTCTGTCCTCATTCACACTACTAGTAATGGGAATGTGGACAGAGCAGGAGACCTTTACAGACACACATCAGGGGATCAACTGACATGACTGAGGCCAAGTAACACAGGAACAAGTGTGGATTGTGCTGACGCCACTTCAGAGCTGTCACTGGCGGGGTTGGAGGCCAGGGGAAATACTAGAGACAGTGAAGCCAGAGGCCTAAGTGGAGCAGGGTTAAAAATCAGTTGCAGTTTGAATGTGGATGGAGCAGGAGACTTTGCCGTCCATACAGCAGGGGAGCAGCTGGCATTACTGAACCCCACTAACACAGGAGCGAGTGTTTCTATCTGTGCGGACGGCACTTCCAGGCTACAACTGGCTGTGCTGTAGCCCAGGATGAAGCATGTAGCAGGCGGAGGACAACTTGCAGCTGGTTTTATAGAGGTTGTAGACTACTACTGATTGTCACCGTGCTCCACTATGGCCTCCGGCTCCACTGTCTCTAGTATTTCCCCTGGCCAACAACCCCGCCAGTTACAGCTGTGAAGTGGCGTCTGCACAATCCACACTTGTTCCTGTGTAACTGTGGCTCAGTCCCGTCTGTTGATCCCCTGATGTGTGTCTGGCAAGCTCTCCTGCTCAGTCCTCATTCACACTACTAGTAGTGTGAATGTGGACAGAGCAGGAGACCTTGCCGGACACACATCAGGGGATCAACTGACGGGAATGAGCCACAGTAACTAAGGAACAAGTGTGGATTGTGCAGACGCCACTTCACAGCTGTAACTGGCGTGGTTGTTGGCCAGGGGAAATACTAGAGACAGTGGAGCCAGAGCCCTAAGTTGACCAAAGTTACAAATCTGTAGTAGTTTGCTTGTGGATGGAGCAGGAGACATTGCCGTCTACACAGCAGGGGAACAGCTGGCATTACTGAACCACACTGACACAGGAGCTAGAGTGTTTTTCTCTGCGGAGATGGCACTTCTGAACACCAACTGGCGTTGTTGGAGCCCAGGATGAGGCATGGAGCAGGCTGAGGCCTGCTGTTTTTTGAATGTGTAGGCAGCAGGAGACATTGCCGTCCACACAGCAGGGGAACAGCTGACGTTACTGAACCCCACTAACACAGGAACTAGTGTGTTTTTCTCTGTGAAGATGGCACTTCTGAACACCAACTGACGTTGTTGGAGCCCAGGATGAGGCATGGAGCAGGCTGAGGTCTGATGGTGTTGGCATGTGGAGGCAGCAGGAGACTTTGCCGTCTACACAGCAGGGGAACACCTGGCATTACTGAACCCCACTGACACAGGAGCTAGAGTGTTTTTCTCTGCGGAGAAGGCACTTCTGAACACCAACTGGCGTTGTTGGAGCCCAGGATGAGGCATGGAGCAGGCTGAGGTCTGATGGTGTTGGCATGTGGAGGCAGCATAAGACTTTGCCTTCTACACAGCAGGGGAACAGCTGGCATTACTGAACCCCACTAACACAGGAGCTAGTGTGTTTTTCTCTGTGAAGACGGCACTTCTAAACACCAACTGGCGTTGTTGGAGCCCAGGATGAGGCATGGAGCAGGCTGAGGCCTGATGGTGTTGGCATGTGGAGGCAGCAGGAGGCTTTGCCGTCTACACAGCAGGGGAAAAGCTGGCATTACTGAACCCCCCTGACACAGGAGTTAGTGTGTTTTTCTCTGCGGAGACGGCACTTCTGAACACCAACTGGTGTTGTTGGAGCCCAGGATGAGGCATGGAGCAGGCTGAGGCCTACTGTTTTTTGAATGTGGAGGCAGCAGGAGACATTGTCGTCCACACAGTAGGGGAACAGCTGACGTTACTGAACCCCACTAACACAGGAGCTAGTGTGTTTTTCTCTGTGAAGACGGCACTTCTGAACACCAACTGACGTTGTTGGAGCCCAGGATGAGGCATGGAGCAGGCTGAGGCCTGATGGTGTTGGCATGTGGAGGCAGCAGGAGACATTGTCGTCCACACAGCAGGGGAACAGCTGACATTACTGAACCCCACTAACACAGGAGCTAGTGTGTTTTTCTCTGTGAAGACGGCACTTCTGAACACCAACTGACGTTGTTGGAGCCCAGGATGAGGCATGGAGCTGGCTGAGGCCAACTTGCAGCACGTTTTATAGAGGTAGTAGACTACAACTGATTGTAACCGTGCGCCACTATGGCCTCCGGCTCCACTGTCTCTAGTATTTCCCCTGGCCTCCAACCCCGCCAGTGACAGCTCTGAAGTGACGTCAGCACAATCCACACTTGTTCCTGTGTTATTTGGGCTCAGTCCCGTCAGTTGATCCCCTGATGTGTGTCCGGCAAGGTCTCCTGCTCTGTCCTCATTCACACTACTAGTAATGGGAATGTGGATAGAGCAGGAGACCTTGCCGGACATACATCAGGGGATCAACTGACGTGACTGAGGCCAAGTAACACTGGAACAAGTGTGGATTATGCAGACGCCACTTAAGAGCTGTCACTGGCCGGGTTGGTGGCAAGGGGAAATACTAGAGACAGTGGAGCCAGAGGCCTAAGTGGAGCAGGGTTAAAAATCAGTAGTAGATTGAATGTGGATGGAGCATGAGACTTTGCCGTCCACACAGCAGGGGAGCAGCTGGCGTTACTGAACCCCACTAACACAGGAGCTAGTGTTTTTCTCTGTGCAGACGACACATCTGAGCAACAACTGGCTGTGTTGAAGCCCAGGGATTATAGTTCAGGTGGTAGAAACATGAACACAACAGGAGACCCGGATACAGTTGCCAACCAATTATTTAGTCGGAAAGAGGACTGGCAAATTCTGGGGAGATCCAGGCCTTGTTCATTTTCAGAAAAGTAAGCTGGTTGACGTTATCAGAAGAAAGTCGCGTGCGACGGTCTGTTAGTACACCACATGCGGCACTAAAGACGCGTTCTGATAATACACTGGCAGCAGGGCAAGCCAGCACCTCCAATGCATACTGGCTAAGTTCTGGTCATGTATCCAGCTTAGAGACAAAAAACTTGAAGGGGGAAGAGCCACCTGGAGTACACTCACAGGGCAAGACATGTAGTCTGTCACCATCTGACGGAAACGTTGCCTCCTGCTGACTGGAGCCGTCAGTGATGGTGTAGACAATTGTGGCGGACACACAAAACTTTGCCACATTTGGGCCATAGTGGTCTTGCCTTGTGCTGAGGCGCTGCCTCTGCTCCCTCTTTGTGCCGAGTTTCCTCCACTGGGTCAACACACAGAGGTGCTTTGTAAAGCACTAGCACCACTGCTGTCGGGTGGAATGGAAAACATGATGGACTGCACCAGTGTGTCTTGGTACTCCCGCAGTTTACGCTCCCGGTTCAACGTTGGTATGAGGGTTTGCAAGTTGTCCCGGTAGCGAGGATCTAGGAGGGTGTACACCCAATAATCAGCCGTGTAGAGAATGTGGGCGATGCAGCGGTCGTTTCTCAGGCACTGCAGCATGAAGTCAACCATGTGCTGCAGACTCCCAACTGCCAAAGAACCACTGTCCCCTGCTTGAGGCATGATCTCTGCCTGCTCTGCCTCACCCCACCCTCGCTGTACATACTGACTAGAGCTTTGTGTACCTCCCTCCTGTGGAGAGATGTCTTCCTCCTCCATCGACTCATCCTCATCCTCCTCACAAAGTGTCCCCTGCCTAAGCCTTTGTGAGGAAGCACGTAGCGCAGACTGTCCAGAAGCAGATGGCATTTGGGACTCCTCATCCTCCACCTCTTCCAAAACCTCATCCCTTAGTGCTTGCAGTGTTTTTTGAAGCATGCAGATAAGGGGGACAGTCATGCTGACTAGTGCATCATCTGCACTCGCCATCCGCGTGGAATCATCGAAGGCACGCAAAACGAAGCAGATGTCCTTCATAGAGGCCCACTCAGTGGTGCTGAAGTGTGACCGGCGCTCATTGCGACTTGTTTGCGCCTGATGCAGCTGGTACTCCATGACTGCTGCCTGCTGCTCACACAACCGCTCCAACATATGTAACGTTGAATTCCACCTGGTGGGTAGGTCACATATGATGCGATGTTCCGGAAGGCGTAATCGGCGCTGCAGAGCAGCAAGGCGCGATCTTGCCGTGCTGGAACGACGCAAGTGAGCGCACTCTATGCGGACCTTGTGCAGCAGTGCATCAAGATCCGGATAGTCCCTCAGAAAGCTCTGCACGACCAAGTTGAGCACATGTGCCAGACATGGGATGTGAGTGAGGTTGCCAAGGCCAAGAGCTGCCACCAGATTTCGGCCATTGTCACACACTACCAAGCCCGGCTGGAGATTCGCTGGCAGAAACCACACGTCGCTCTCCTGCTTGATGGCATTCCAGAGCTCCAGCGCTGTGTGGCTTCGATTCCCCAATGAAATTAATTTCAGTACGACCTGTTGACGTTTGGCCACGGCTGTGCTCATATCGGTCGTAACAGGCTCCTGCTGCGCTGTTTCAGATGAACTGGAGTAGGAGGAGGAGTCAATGTGTACAGACTGGATTCCTGCAATCCGTGGAGTTGGCAGAACACGTAGAGCGCCATTCTCCAGATCTGTACCCGGCTCCACAACATTGACCCAATGGGCAGTGAGGGAAAGGTATCGTCCCTGTCCATGGTTACTGGTCCACGCATCGGTGGTCAGGTGGACCTTGCTACTGACGGCGTTTAGTAGCGCATGTTTTATGTTTGCCTCCACATGTTTCTGCAGGGCAGGGACGACTCGCCTGCTGAAATAAAAGCGGCTGGGCACAGTGTATTGTGGGACTGCCAATGCCATGAAGTCCCGAAAGGTGTCAGTCTCCACCAGCCTGAATGACAGCATTTCAAGGGCCAGTAGTTTGGCAATGCCAGCATTCAGAGCCTGTGCCCGGGGATGGTTTGCCGAGTATGGCCGCCTTTTCTCCCATGCCTGTGCTACCGATGGCTGCCGAGTGGCCTGGGAGTGTGAGGATGACTTGGAACGTGGTGCTGTGGGTGGAATGTCACAGGGTCTCCGGACAACAGTGCCAGAGGTTCTTCCTTGGCGATCCTGTGAGGAAGCCGAACCAGCTGTGTGTGAGCTGGAGGAAGAGGCCCCAACACAAGCTGAAGAGGTGGTAGGTGGTGCTGTACGTTGGCCTACGTCTTCAGTGTGTCTGTGTAACTCCACCTCGTGCTTGGTCCGCACATGTTTCCACATATTAGTGGTATTGAGGTTGCTGACATTTTTCCCTCTTTTGACTCTCTGATGACACAGCTTGCATTTGACAAAGCAAATGTCATCTGCAACTGTGTCAAAAAAGGACCACGCACTGCAAGTCTTGGGAGCGCCCTTTTTGCCTTTTGAAAGTGGAATGCTCCTAAAGGGTGCCGAAGTGGAGGCTACAGGCAACCAAGTCTGCCCCCTCCCTCTCCCTCTGGTTTTGGCCGTTCGGGGAATCTCTTCCTCAGAGATGCTCCCACCACCTTCCTGTTCCTCACGCCATGATGGGTCAAGGACCTCATCATCTACACTCCCCTCTTCAAACACCTGCTTCTCCTGGGTTGTCTCGCCAGCACCGTACGCACCAGAAAGTGGTAACTGAGTCTCGTCATCATCTGATGCGTACTGAGGTGTGCTGACCATAGGCACTGGCCCACCCGCCTCTTCAGATTCAGAGGGACAAAGAAGTTGCGCATCACTGCATACTCCCTCTTCTTCACATTCTGGAATGCTGCTTGGCTGGCCCCCTCTTTCCAAACCAACAGATTCCGAGAACAGAAGTAGAGACTGTGATGGCTCCTGTCCAGGGCTCTCTGACTGCCTGGGCACTTTGGCAGGTGGTGAAGAGACAGATGGTTGCTCTTCGGTGCTCTGGCCCTGAGAGGATGTGGAAGTAATTGAAGTCGATGCGTTAGCTGCCATCCATCCGACAACGGCTTCAATTTGTTCCTCCCGCAGCAGTGGGGTACGGTGAGGTCCTACAAAGCTGCGCATAATGGACTGTTGCCTGCTAAAACAGGGGGATGCTGACTCACTGGTGCCAACAGCAGGCACAGAATCCCCACATCCTCTCCCTGCAGAATCCCCACGTCCTATCCCTGCAGAATCCCCACGTCCTCTCCCTGTTGAAACTCCACACCCACGGCCACGTGCCTTACTCCCTGCCTTCTTCATCTTGCTAGACTGAGAAAGATAGGCAGAAAAGTACAAAGGGGGGCCTTAGTGTGCTTATTCCTGAACAGCTGGTTACAGGTATAAGAAACACTAATTTTATTAAGTGTGTGTGTCGACTACACTTTAATGGGAGCTAATGTGGCCTACACAACTTTCAAATGTAGTGTTTGGTGAACTTTGTTGTTTTTTTTGGGGGGAAAAAAAACTAAAAGGATGTGACCAAAGATTTGAAAGTCAGAGTATCACCAACTTTCTGGAGCTATTACAATGCAGGCAGGTAACCTACAATGCAAAAGATGAGGCTCCAAAAAAATTGGGTAATACTAATCTGGCTGCAGCTGAAGGGCACAAGTCAGAAAAAAGGCTCCTCTATCTACTCCTATATAGTGTTTGCAACCAACCAATGTAGATGGATATGGATGGATGCACACTAATAGGAGAAGAAAAAATGAGCTGCAATTAAAGATATATATGTGTGAGGCAGTGACGCACGCTGAGCAGCCTACAACCAGACGTAGCTGCAGGACACACTACTCAGCGTGAGCTGCACTCACACACAGTCAGAGACCTTTCAGACAGCCATGAACAGTGCAGCTAAGTGGGCACTAGCACTGACAGGCTGCAGAAAGGCTCCGCTGTGTACTCATAGAGTGTTTTCAACCACCGTATAAGGATACGGATGGATGCACACTAATAGGAGAAAAAATGAGCTGCAATAAAAGAAAAATATGTGAGGCAGTGACACGCTGAGCGGCCTACAACAAGACGTAGCTGCAGGACACACTACTCAGCGTGAGCTGCACTCACACACAGTCAGAGACCTCTCAGACAGCCGTGAACAGTGCAGCTAAGTGGGCACTAGCACTGAAAGGCTGCAGAAAGGCTGCGCTGTCTACTACTAGTGTTTGCAACCAACGTATATGGATACGGATGGAAGCACACTAGATAGAATTTTTTAAAAATAAGCAGCTCAAAAAGAAAAATATGTATGAGGCAGCAGTGAGGCACGCTGGGCGGCCTACAACCAGACGTGGCTGCAGGACCCACTCCACAGCGTGAGCTGCACTCACACAGCCCTTGCAGACAGCTGTGAACACTGCTGCTAGGGAAAAGCAAGCTACAGTGGTGGTTTATGTAGCCTGGGTAAAGCACAATATTGTTTTGAGAATCGCTATTTCTAACTGTCCCTCACAGTCTTCAACAGCATCCTGTCCCTAACTGAATTCACAGCAGAGTGACCTGAAATGGCGGCGGCAGTGGCTTTTATAGTGCATCATGACATCATTTCAGCAGCCAATCACAGCCATGCCAATAGTTAACATGCCTACATGCCTAACAGGATGTGCCCACACTTCTGAGGAATCCCATTGGCTGAATCAAAGCGAGCGGGCTGATAGCATTATGGGAACTTCCGATTCCGGTATCCGATATGAAAAAAGTATCGGAAGTCAGTATCGGAATTCCGATGCAGCTAATATCGGCCGATACCCGATACTTGCGGTATCGGAAAGCTCAACACTAGTCCTGAGTAAAGCGAACTGTGCTCAAAGATACCTGTGGAGCGGGCAGCAGCCAAATAGGTGCGTACTTCAGAGCAGCAGGACCTGAAGCACGTGACTGCTAGGGGCGTGGCCTAAACTCCAGAGAGCTAGGAGCTGCAAGAGAACGCCTAGTAGGGTAACTGCAAGACAAAGTCACCAAGGAGCATAGACAGGGAGGATAGTCAGGACGTAGCCAATGAGTCATACACAGAGATAGCTGCAAGGTACAAGAGGGGCGAGCAGAGAGTAGTCAGATCACAGGCAATGAGTCATACACAGGGAGGGTAGCGAAGTACAGAATCGACAGGCAAACTCACAACGGGGAACAGAACCGGGTCAGAACCATATAAACAAGCTATAACAACAAACAGGCACAGGCACACAGAGGTCACCACACTCGGCCAATGGCAAAAGTATAACTGACAGGGATTGGAGCTTCCCAGGGGTTTAAGAAGCTCTCCCAGAACCAACAAGAGGCCACAATAATTAACCCCAGGTGTGCAGGTCAAAACCTGCACTGAGCTCCAGACATTAACCCTTGACGTGCAGCTCAAAACCCTGCACTGTGATCATGATAGTACCCCCCTATCAACGGGGGGGCCTCTGGACCCCCAGGCTTCCCCGGGTACTTGGCATTGAAAGCCCAAACCAGGCGATCTGCATGTAAAGAGCGAGCAGGGACCCATGAGCGCTCCTCTGGTCCATATCCCTTCCAGTGGACCAGGTACTGCAAAGAGCGGCGCACCGGCCGAGAGTCCACAATATGTCCTACCTCGTACTCCAACTGACCCTCCACCAGCACTGGAGGAACAACAGGCTCAGAGTCCTCTTTGACAGGCCCTATGGATTTCAACAGAGATTTATGGAACACATTGGATATTTTTAAGGAGGCGGGGAGATGCAACCTATATATGCCACTGGGTTGACTAACTCCATAATCTTGTACGGACCAATGAACTTTGGTCCCAATTTACCTGATGGTACCTTCAAGTTGATGTTACGTGTGGAAAGCCAAACCTTCTCTCCCACCTGAAACATGTCTCCCGAGGCTCTCTTTTTGTCAGCAAAATATTTGTACCTCCCCTGGGACCGAGAGATATTACGCTGGACTTCAGCCCAGAGGTTTTTTAACTATTGAACGGACCCCTCTACCCCTGGACAACCGGAATCCACCTGTGAAAACTCCCCAAAATGCGGATTGAACCCATAGTTAATCAGGAATGGAGACATGTTGGTGGACTGACTCACTCGGTTGATAAAACCGAATTCTGCCAACGTTAACGCATCACACCTATCCTCCTGTCTGGTGGAGGTCAGACACCTGAGAATTTGTTCCAGGGATTGATTGGTGCGTTCTGTCTGACCATTACTCTCCGAGTGATATGCCGATGAGAAGGAGAGTGAGATGACCAATTTCATACAGAACGCCCTCCAAAATTTGGCCACAAACTGCACACCTCTGTCAGACACAACATTCAGGGGTACCCCATGCAACCGGACCACATGCTGCACAAATAACCTTGACAATGTTTCTGCTGATGGTAATGCTGCCAAGGGAATGAAATGGGCCTGTTTAGAAAACCTATCCACCACCACCCAGATCACGGTATTGCCCCTGGAAGGTGGAAGGCCGGTAACAAAATCAATGGAAAGATGAGTCCATGGCCTATCAGGATCCGGTAACGGTATGAGTTCCCCAGCCGGCCGGTTATGCGAGCTTTTGGAACGGGCACACACACCACAAGTAGAAACAAAATTCTTGACATTGGACCTTAGTGAAGGCCACCAAAATCCCCTGGCTACTGCCTCTCTAGTGGCCGTGATACCTGGATGAGCACTCAACCTAGACTCATGAAATTCCTGCAGAAGTCTAGGCCGCAATACATCTGGAACAAACAATTTATCCCCTGTCCTGGTTGCCGGAGCTAGGGCCTGAGCCCTTAGAATTTCTTGTCCCAACTCAAATGAGACCCCCGCCACTACCACCCCTGGGGGAAGAATGGAGGATGGCTGCTCGGGGGGAGACACCGGGTCAAAACTTCTGGACAGGGCATCCGCTTTAACATTTTTGGTCCCCGGTCGAAAAGTAATGGAGAATTGAAATCATGAAAAAAAAAGTGACCAACGGGCATGTCTAGGAGTAAGCCTCTTAGCAGATTCAAGGTATGCCAAATTTTTGTGATCCGTGACAACCGTGATGGGGTGAGCCGTCCCTTCCAAAAAGTGCCTCCATTCCTCAAACGCCAGCTTGACTGCAAGAAGTTCTCTATTACCTACATCATAGTTTCTCTTGGCTGAAGAGGACTTCTTGGAGAAGAAGGCGCAGGGTTTGAGACTGGTAAGGGTGGCCGGACCCTGGGACAGCACAGCCCCCACCCCCACTTCAGAAGCATCCACCTCCACAATGAATGGTTTGGACGGGTCTGATTGTACCAACACCGGGGCGGACATGAAACATTTCTTAATAGCTGAGAAGGACTCCTTAGCGAGTACAGACCAATTTTTTACATCAGCGCCCTTCTGGGTAAGATCCGTGAGTGGTTTACCACTTGTGAGAAACCTTTAATGAGTCTCCGATAATAGTTCGCTAATCCTAAGAAGCGCTGGAGCCCTTGAGATCTCGAGGCTGAACCCAGTCAGCGATCGCCAGCACCTTCTTAGGATCCATACGAAACCCCTCACAGGACACAATCAACCCCAAAAAAGACAGTTCCTGTACAAAAAACGAACACTTTTCCAATTTAGCGAACAATTAGTTCTCCTTGAGTCTCTGTAGAACTGTTGCAAGTGAGATTGGCTGTCCGGGGAATACACCAAAATGTCATCCAAATAAATAATAACAAAACGGCCTATCAGGTCAGAAAACACCACATTGATGAAATTCTGGAAAATAGCGGGCGCATTAGTTAACCCATACGGCATTACCAGGTTTTCAAAGAGTCCTTCTGATGTGTGGAACGCAGTTTTCCACTCGTCCCCTTCACGAACCATTACCAGATTATAGGCCCCCCGGAGATCTAACTTGGATAACCATTGGGCCCCAGCTAACTGGTTACATAAATCTAGGATGAGGTGAAGCGGGTAAGTGTTCCTAACCGTTATCTTGTTCAGTTCCCGAAAGTCTAGGCATGGCCGCAAACCACCATCTTTCTTCTTCACAAAGAAGAATCCTGCTGCCACCGGTGACACAGAAGGCCTGATATGCCCTTTGCGGAGACTCTCAGCTATGTACTCCTTCATGGCTTGGCGCTCAGGCCAGGACAAATTGAACAATCGAGCCTTAGGTAACTTGGCTCCGGGTACTAAATCAATGGCACAATCGTAGGGTCTATGTGGTGGCAGCGCCTCAGCCTCACTTTCGGAAAAAACGTCTTCAAAATCCTTCAGGTACTCCGGAATACCTTCCAGACTGACAGACGACACAGATACGGATTTAACAGCGTTAACAAGATGTCCCAGGTTACCACATTTATCTTTACATCCCCATTGAGTGATCTCCCCTGTCACCCAATCAATGGTAGGATTATGGCGTTGAAGCCAAGGCATCCCCAGTACCAGTCCTGCAGGCAAGTTATCTAGCATAAGACAAATTAGTTTTTCCACATGAGTGGAACCCACTTTTAGAGAAAAAAGTTCAGACCTGCAACAGATACCGTCCTGGATAAGAGGGGATGAGTCAATTGCCACAAGTTTAACAGGAACCGGAAGCCTGCCTGTCCCTATCTTATTAAGAGTCATAATTCGGGTATCAATCAGGTTCACGGCAGAACCACAGTCGACAAAAGCAGTAGTTTGAACCGGACCATTACCAAGTTCCAGTTTCACCTGCAGCACCATTTTTGCACGTGAGGAAAATTATACCTGAAGGTCTGGGTAGCCTCCTCGACTACTTCCCAGACCTAGTCGTTTCCCGCCATCTTGGAGGATGACGGATAGGAGGGGCAGTCCTTCTTCCAGTGTCCAGATTCTCCACAATAGAAGCACAACTGCTTCTCCCAGCGGCATCTTCTTTGCTTTTCCTCACTGGTGACAGCACTCACCTCCATAGCCACAGGAAGAGTCTGGGTCTCATCTCCACTGAAGAATAATGGTGTTTCCCATTGCATAACGCCTCTAGCCCGCAGTCTGCGATCCATGGGAACCGCCTGGATCATGGCATCCTCCAGGGAGTCAGGTGGAGGATGGAGTGCCAGGGCATCCTTCAGATGTTCACACAGGCCTCTACGGAACAGCCCCCGAAGGGCAGCATCACTCCAAGAAATCTCTTCTGCCCAACGTCTGAATTCAGTACAGAACCACTCGGCCGAGTGCTCCCCCTGACAGACACTCATAACCTTGTCCTCAGCCAAATGCATTCTATCAGGCTCATCATAAATAAGCCCTGAGGCTTCAAAAAACGCATCCAAAGACATTCTCTCAGGGGCAGAAGAGGAAAGCGAAAATGCCCAGGCTTGTAGGGACCCCCTAAGCAGGGGCATAACCACCCCCACACTCTGTTTCTCATCCACAGAGGAGTGCGCTCTCAAAGAGAAAAAGAACTTACAGCCCTCCTTAAATGCTCTGAATTCATCTTTGTTACCAGAAAACGTATCTGGCAATTTAACCGGGGATTCGGGTGGGACTAAAATGACATCTCTATTCCCTACCTGCTGAAAGCCTGCGGAAAGCACTCCCTGAACCGAGTCCGCAACCTGCAGCTGGGACTGGGCCAGAGCTTGGTGTTCCAAACTTAGCTTCTGCAGCGACTGAGTCAAGCATGTCACCTGCTCAGATAAAGCACACATTGGGTCCATGCTGCAGAAGTGAGGCGAGAAAAAAAGTTCACGGTCAGTTATAATGTCAGGAACACCGCACTGCACTTGCTCACTGAGCCATATATAGTTGACCGTATCTGTAAAAACTTTGCTTGGTGCGTTCTTGGTGTGGACAAAAATTTAAAGAAGTCACATCAAAGTTTTTATCCTCTTACTGTATTGCAGTCATCATATTATACATCACTGTGTACTTACAATTGCTCATTTTGTCTTTCTTTCTAGTTAATTCTTCTCCTTTCTCTTCTCTGTGTAGAAACAGGAAGTCTATTGTTACTGCATTTCTCATTCCTCTTTTAAACTTCTGACTCAGTTGCTCCCTTGTCCCCCATGCCATTGACTTTTGCAGTGATTGATGAGTCATGCAGGGAAAATTGACCCCCTGTTTCTACAGCTTAGAAGGATTCAGCTAGTCAGTATTTAATCACATGATGTCTGTTATGATTGAGTCACCGTAGGAGGCAAAAACAGAAATGCTAGCTAAGTCCTGAAAACCAGAGAAGTTGGCAACTATCAGATTGCAGACCCCTGAACCTATCAACACAACTAGCAGTAGCCGTGGGGGGGGTTCCTACGATGACCTAGACCCCTCGATCACAGCCGGAGAGATACATAAGCCTAAAGAAGGAAAGGGGAAATCTAACTGCCCCAGAGCAGACCCCAAAGCAATAGGCAGCCCCCCACATATAATGACGGTGAAGCAAGATGAAAACACTTACACAGACAGAAAGACAGGCTGAGCAAAGACGGGGCCCAAAAACTACCTAGATAGGAACGGATAGGAAGGCTGCTGTCTGCAATCTGCCAAAACCCTATCAAAGACAAAAGCCAACAAGCTGATATAAAAATGGCCCTGAAGCAACTAAGCTTCAAAAACTAAATCAGCACTCAGGTACTTTCAGAAGACAGAGCTCAAGGAACACTGCACACTCCAGCAGGGAGTGGCAGAATCCAAAAAGCAAGAGAAACAAAAACAAATCTTAGATGCAAAAAGGCAAAACAGAAAACTTAGCTTTAGGAGAGCAGAAATCAGACTGGTGTCCAAGAGTCCACAGAGAAATCACCCGCAGGGCAGAAAGGGCGTAGGCTGCCTTAAATCCAGTCAGTGACTCCACTCAGCCAATCGTCTTCATTAGTCCCAGGTGCCTGATAATCAGGCTCACTACCTTCCTTCACTAGAATAGGGAGTTCACCAGGCCTCAGTGACGGAGGGGAAAATGAACTCACAACAGATGTCATAGACCTAATAGAATAGAGAAGAATTTTCTGGGTAGAAAGGCAAAATGAGCAATTGTAAGTACACAGTGCTGTACAATATGATGACTGCAATATATTACGAGGATAATCACTTGGATGTGAGTGCTTCTTTAATTGCACCTTCACACTTACTTGTTTTCCCTCTATCTCACTCTCCATTACTGCTTCTTTAAGTGACAGCTCTGGCTTTACAGTAGATGGGACAATGCTTTTAAATTTTTGGCCACGCCAAGGTTTCACCAAGTGCCTTTGCTTGGTTTGAACATTCATTTTTTGCATACAGAATCCCTTTAATTGTATTTTAGTATTTCATTTTGATAATTTGATTGGGTTTATTTAATACCGCAATCACGCTGAATTAGCTGTTTTTTATACTTTGTGTCTGTGATTATTATATGCTGCATATATATTTTGGAATTGTCGATATGAGTCTGGGTTATTTTAGACTGTCTTAGGCAGCCTAAAGCAGGTAGTCTAAAGAACCTCCCTTCTCATCATTGGTTCAGACTCCTACTCTCTCCCGCCTCCCTGCAGCATTGCCTCTTCTGATTGGCTGTTGCTCACCTGGAAGACAAACTCTGCAGGAAGTCAGTGCGAGGAGCTGACTTCCATTGAGGTTAAAGCCTGTTTGACACATGCGTTTTTGGTCATCAGTCAAAATCCGCCAATTTTATTAAAAAAAAGGATCCGCCAAAAAAGGGGCAGATCCGGTTTTTTCCCCCATTGATTTGCAATAGTGGCGGATTTTGACTGATGGTCGTCGGTTGGGTCCGTTATTTGACGGATCCGTGAGAATTTTAGCGGCTCCTGGGCGGACCAGACGGACACTGCAACTTTTTTTTGGCTGACAGTCCGCTATTTTTGACTGCGCATGCCCGAAAGGTGAAAGCCGGGTGCAGTTTTAACCCTGAAATGCTGTCCCGGGAGCCGCTAAAATTCTCTCTCTCCCCGTTTTTTCCGGGCACGGGTACCTTTAAAATTCAACCTTTGCCGGATCCGTAAATACTATGGTCCGGTGCCACACGTTGCTGTCAATCCGCCGATGGACCCGTTTTCCGCCATTTTCGCGGACTACAGCTGATTTGACAAACCGATGTGTGAAACAGGCCTAAGAGAAAAATATTTGGTTCTTGACTATTAAAACACCAAAAACAGAAATGAAAAAGAAACTAAGTTTACTAAGGCAAATACACTTGAGTCGTTTTAGGGACTCACCATAAACATCCATAGTGTGTGCCTTTAAGTGTCTAGTGTGCCTTTTTTTTATCAAACTTTGCCATGCTTCTTATTAATTTTCCATCCATTAATGAATGATCACAAAAATATAAAATTCTCTCCACCGCTGCCGACTCCAGCAGATATTTTATGCTCCCTTGAGCAGACTCCTTTATTTCGATAAGTAATTACAGAGCAATACAAAGATTTTTTTTTGTTATGGAAGAGAAATTATAATCAAATATAAATTTCATTTGTCCGATAAATGTAGAATTTAGGTAACTACAACAATATCTTCCAATTATTATGCAGTAAAATGCTGGAGGAAAAAATCAATACATTAATCTGTAAAATTCGCACGTGATGTTCCAAGCCGAGGAAGTTAAATATGAAAAACATGAAGAATTATTGGGCGGAATGAGGTCCATTAACTTTGTGTCACGGCGGCGTCTTCCGAAGACAATACAGAAATTATACATGAAAGATTTTTCTAAAGCGGTAACTCACACATTCATTAGGCAATGCAGATGAGCGCCGAGGAATGTTTTAAAAAATACATAAATTACCTAAAAAATTGATAATACCCAAGAGGATGGAGAAATATAAATTTAATAGGCAGAGAGTAAAAAGACTGGAGCTGTGGCTGCTGAGAGATAGAAGAAAAAGGCGCTCCTAATAGAACAGAAATCACCATTACATTTACAGATGTCAGCTGGGAAACGGAAAGAAAAATGCATGGGATTAATAATTCAGACACCGGTTACACAAAGAAATGTGGAGAAATACTGAAACGTACATTTGTCCTTTTTCTGTAGAAAACAACTTAAACTCTGTTTTTCTATTCCTAATGGACTTCTTGTGCCCTCCCCTATAAATATTTCACAACGTGCTGACTTCTTGTTTCGAAGATCTTTTAACCTACCTATATAAAAATATGTTTTTTTGAGGGTTGTGCAAGAGAATTGCCGGAGGATCAAATACATATTTGTGTATCCTGTCTTATTTTTTTTATAAATTAACATATCATTTTTCTATGCTTTATAGCAGCAACTAGAGATGAGCAAATCAGCATGAGTGTAATTGTATTCTATACAAATTTTACAAAAATCCACATTTGACAAAATGCACATTGTTAGTATTTTGCTTCTGTGCAGATTCCGTAAAGAATTCCTTAAACTCACCTTACCAGTCACCTTCCCCGTCCTCACCGTCAACCCATATGATCTTCATCGCATCTTCTGATCTTTGCCGTTAATGCCGAAACCCCAGGCCCTTCAAAGTGAGCCAGGACTTCTTATGAGAGTCAGTGATAAGCGGTCATAAAGGAGCGCTTAGGAAGCAACCCAGGGGCAGACAAGAATGTCAGGTCTCCACCGCAGCTCCAGCCGAAAACCTCCAATGGAGGATAGGAGCAATGAGAAAATGGAAAAAGGTCTTAGGAGCGCAGGAAAGAGACTCAGACAAGAGATGGGTTTAAACCACAACGCGTTTCGACGGAGGATCCGTCTTCATCAGGTGGACTTCTTATTAGAGTTGAGCGAAACGGGTCGGTCAAATTCATAAGTCGCCGACTTTCGCTGAAGTCGGGTTTCATGAAACGAAACCCGACCATAGCGTGAGGTCGGCCACGAGGTCGGCGACCAGAGCGCCAAAGTCGCGTTTCAAGTGATGCATCCAGCGCCCTTTTTCAGCCAATGATGGAGGACGCACACTGTGGGCAACGCGATGACATGGGCATTGGTCGCCACCATCTTTGAGAAGGGCATGCAAGTGATTGGCTGGCTTTGTGTGGCGTCACAGGGGCTATAAAAGGGCGTGCACACTGACCGCCATCTTACTTCTGCTGATCTTAGCATTAGGGAGAGGTTGCAGCTGCTGATTCTGAATAAGGGAGAGCGTTAGGCAGGGAAGAAGAGCAAAAAACTGCTTCTGCTGTTAGCGATTTCCACTTACAACACAATACTTTGTGTGCAGTGACAGGGGAGGCTCTATTTTTTGTGCATCAGCTCTTTTGGTTATTAGGCTGCCTTATAAGGCTCCCTGATGGTTGCATTGCTGTTTGCACACTGCTGTGCAAACTGCTTTTTTAAAAGCAAAAATACTTTTCTTCCTCTTTTCTGCACAGGTACCAAGCGTTCCTTTTTCCACCCTTTTGTGTGCAGCAGTCCTGCTTATTAGGCTGCCTGCTGCCATACTTGGACTGAGAGCATCATTGTCAGCCTCCTAAAATCTCTAGGGAGCTTCCAATTCTCCCCAATAGAGTTGAGCGACTTTTGGTTTTTTAGGGTCGAGTTTCGTTTCATGAAACCCGACTTTTCCAAAAGTCGGGTCGAGCAAAATCGGCCGACTATAGGGAAAAGTCGGGGGTCCGACTGAAACACGAAACCCAATGTAAGTCAATGGGGAATTAAAGTCGGCAGTGAGAGGAGGACAGGAAACACACCTACAGTGCCCATTTGAATGCCAAAAGCATTATTTCTTATTACTTAAGCTTGTCAACCTTAATTTACTTCATAATACTAGTTACGCATTGAAAAATGGGGGTTATTTGGCTACAGTTGTGGGGGGTAGGGCTGGCTCCAGGTTTTCGTGGGCCCAGGGCCAAAGAGCGCCCCTTTAACACATACCACAACTCATGATGCTCCGATATGGCAGAAAAATAGCAGTATAGTACAATGAAAAATACTTCATTTCTTACATCTCATGACTGATATCCATTTTAAATTCTCCAATACCTCCAAAAACGGACAGTATATAACTCCATACAGTATTATGGCCAGCGCTTAGTGCGCTATACAGAGTAATGAGGCCCATATATTTCTCCATATGTAATAATTGATCACATATAATGTTTCATGAGCTCCACATAATGCTATAGTATATGTTGGTCCCAATGGATGAAGTTCCACTGTCTTATGGGCCCAAATAATGCTCCATATATAATGGGCCCCATTTCTACTGCTCTAGTGTAAAATGGGCCCTGCAAATGCTGCTCCAGTGTCTGATGTCCACCTTTGGAATGCTCCAGTGTATGGTGGGCCCCATATATCATTCACCAGAGTATAGTGCTCCCCAAAAATTGCTGTCCCAACATTGAAAACAATTACATAAGTCTCCTTGCTAGGGAATCCCTGCACTACTGAACTCCTTGTCGTCCCCATCTTCCATCTCACTGCACTTGGCTGTTTAGGCCCTCCCACTGGCAGAGACACTTTTGCGTACTATGCGGTGCCCTGTGCCAGTGCCATCGCCCATGAGTATGCCCCCCCACCTGCTCAAGGAACCTGCACTTTCATCTGCACCTTCCTCTTTGTCACCGTGTAAGGTTGTATAGTATGTGGGAAGGGGAACCTGAGTTTCCTCTGGGTCAGATTCTGGCAGTGTAGAGTGCGAGGGGAATGTAGTGGTCTGGGTCAATGTACCAGCAGCATCATCCAGCAGTGGCTGGGCCTCAGTGCACTTGTGGCGTCCCCAAGAGTACGGTCGCCACTGTGGCATTACCTTCCTCCTAGGGAGTGTGTTGTCAAGCTTGGGAGCAATGAAGGATCTCTCTAGCAGTGAAACCAACACACAACACATTTCCCACTACAGGCTAGCAGGGAGACCTCTGAACCTGACTGCTGCTCTCTGTGGTCGGGAGGAGGTAAGTTAGGGCACTCTGTGCAGGGAAGGGGAAGTGTGTGGATGTGAGAAGGGGAGCCGGAAGATGAGCAGAGTTAAGGCTCACTCCTAGCTGGAGCGCATGGTCCCGATTCCGGTCTCCGAGTTTGTAGGGACATTGACATTCCTGCAGCAGAAACCGGGGGAATTAGCAGCTATAAATGCTGCGTCGGCCTAACATCTATGTTGCCGAACACCACAGGTGGCGTCAAACTATCTATATAAACTCTTTACCATTATACCATGCCATTTACATGGGTGCCCAGGGCCACCGTCCGGGTCACCGCTGCTGTGACACATCCCACTGACACCGGCCCGGTACCGAGTACCCCACAGCCCTGGGAGGGCGACCCATATGCCGACTGCTGATCGGGCGGCGTTATTCCCACGAACCTCCAAACAGCATCCATGAAGGCAAAGTTTTTGGTTTCCGGGGGCAGTATGATTGCAAAGCTGAACCTTAAAGGAATGTCCAAAAGGGCACCACCAGGAGTGGAGCCTGTGGCTTAATTGGACTCCACCTGGGAAACCACAACCATGCCACCTAAAGAAAAGATGCACACTTTGAAAGCTTTGTCGATTCTGCGTGTGGTGTGGTATGTGTGTTTGTAGTTGTGCTAGCGATTTCTCAGCTTTATTCCGTTAACAACCGAGACTCCGGCATGCCCCCGCATTACGCGTCAAGCTTACTAGAGGGATAAGCGAGGCTCTGGCACGTGAGATTGAGCAATAACAGGTCTAGCATTCCCGTACATGTCCAGGGCTGCATGCACGCTACACTGAAAGGACCAGCTTTTGTCGCTTACAGGTGCAGATAACCTGCTAAACTCCGTTAGTGATGGGGATCTGGGATTCAGATTATTCCCCGCGAACGATGATTTCCCAGTAAGTTCAGGTCAACCGCAATTCCGGAGTTAGGCCTAACTGTCATTCCTGAAAAAATTACGTGTCCAAACCACAGGTGCTGTAGCTTGCTTAACAGCTCGGCAGCCGTTCTCAGGCCCAGCATGGATTCAACAACATTGTAGAAAGTTGATAAAGGGTACAGTTTCACCGGATAACACGTATATATGTAGCCTAGTTTACACATTAAAAATACATGTCTATAGATCAGGAGGCAGACTCAGATGTTCTCAGGCCCAGTATGGGTTTGACCAGATTGTACAAAGTTGAGAAAGGGTACTTTATCACTGGATAGCAGGTATATATAGCATACTTTAAACATGTAAAATCTCCGTGTTCTCAGTATGGATTACACAGCAATCTAAAAAGTGGAAAAAAGGAAATGCATTTGAGGCGTACACAACTACATACTTTTGGTGTTATTTTTAAATCTTCATATATATTTCTGTCTCAGTAATACAGTCCAGCCTCTCCGCAATAGGAAATGAGATGCATACAATTACTGACATAAAGGCTAGTGATTGCAGAAATCTAGGAATTACTATTCATGGGAAAAACTTCCGTCACAATTCTCATAGGCGATGCTGACCCTCAATTAAATTGTGTGTTGAGACAGTGAAAACATTTTTTTGTGAATAAAGTCTTGCTGTATCACACATCCGTTGATTCCATCACTGTTACTCATCTCAATCAAATTTTTATCACAGGGAGCAATGTAAACATGGTGCTTACTGGCTATCATGATCTGTCACGTAACTTTGGAGTGCAAAAGACAGAAGCCACAGGCCGTAGGCGATTCTATTTGATTGGCATGAGAGGGCACATTTTAAAATGTGCGCCGGAATGTCACACGTTTGTGAGTAGGAAAACTGTGAAAGCTGATGATAAACCACCATTGCATGTCATTGTGAGTCGACGTCCATAAGAAATGGAAGCCATTGATCATCTGGAGCTAGAGCCCGGCCAGCAGGACAGGGCATAGCTACATCTTAACCATCATCTTTCAGTTCAATCAATTTGTAGTGGCACTCCCAGTTAAGGATTTGACAGCCCAGACTACACAGCGGAGGAGCAGGGAGAGGTAAACATTGCAAATGCTGGGGCCCTGCCCAAGCAAGGGGGGCACACTCGTGGGCGTCGGTACTGGCACTGGGCCCCTCATAGTACGGCGGTGTGTCTGATGGCGGGTGTGCACCACCACCATCAGAGACACTTGATTGCACTATGAGGGACCCTGTGCCAGTGCCAGCGCCCAAGAGTCGGCCTACCCACCTGTCCAGGGCAACGGCACTCGCATGGTTTCGTGCGCTAGGTGGTGACCCCGGCCATGGGGGGGGCAGTCCAGTTAGGGCGGTTTACAAAGTGGCATATGTTGATGTGGGACATTCAGCTGCTGCAAAAGGCGAAATAGGTCAAGTTCGCGGAATAGGAGGAGGACCAAAGCAAGCCATTTTTCTGGCAACCTATGTGTTATCAAGGGAAGGTGGGACAAAATCATTGGAAACCCATGCATGGTTCATTTTAATGAAGGTTAGATCATCCACATTTTGGGTTGACAGACGGGTCCTTTTTTCTGTCAGGATTGATCCAGCTGCACTGAAGACTCTTTCCGATAGCACACTTGCAGCTGGGCAAGCGAGCTCCTGTAAGGCATATTGTGCCAATTCAGGCCAGGTGTCCAGTTTAGCGGCCCAATAGTCAAAGGGGAATGACCTGTGCGGGAGAACATCGATATGGGAGGAAAAGTAGTTTGTAACCATAGTTGACAACTGCTGTCTCCTGTCACTTTCCATCGATGCAGTATTACCAGTTGTGTGAGCGGTACTTGAAAAATCAGTCCACAACATTGTCATGAAACCCCTGTCTCCAACGCCACTTCTGCTGTGTGCACCACGAACACCTCTGCCAAGCTGCCCCCGGCCCGTACGGCTCGTGTGAGAACCATCACCACTGCTGTGTGCGGGGAATGCCTCAACCAACCGGTTTACCAGAGTTGCTTGTTTATTAGCCAATATTAGGTCAAGGTTCTCCTGTGGCATGATGTTTTGTAATTTGCCTTTATAGCGTGGATCCAGGATGCTGGACAACCAGTAGTCATCGTTCATCATTTTGGCAATGCGGGGGTCCCTTTTTTAGGATCTGCAAGGCATAATCTGACATGTGGGCCAATGTTCCCGGTGTCAATGATGCACTACGAGTGCTGGTTGGAGGAGCACTTTCTGGCAAATCCACATCCCTCCAGTCATGCACAAACCCTGTACCAGACCTTGCCACACCAACATTTTCACTTGCCCCACGAGATGCATCCTCCTCCCCTAAGTAATCATCCCCATCATCATCCTCCTCCTCCTCTTCTTCCTCCACCTCATCCAGGAGAGGTCCCTGAGCAGACAATGGCTGAATGTCATCAAGGATTCCCTCCTCCTCTTCCTCCTCGTCAACATTGGCTGCAGACGCCTGCTCCTTAAGGTGCGTCAAAGTTTGCATGAGCAGTCGCATAAGTGGGATGCTCATGCTTAGGATGGGGTCGTCTGCGCTTACCAGCCGTGTGCATTCCTCAAAACACTGAAGGACTTTACAGAGGTCTTTCAGCTTCGACCACTGCACACCTGTCAACTCCATGTCTGCTCTCAAAGTGCCTGGCGCTGTATCCTCCCACAAATGCATTATGGCCTGCCTCTGTTCGCACAGCCGCTCAACCATGTGCAGGGTGGAGTTCCACCTTGTTGCAATGTCGATAATGAGGCGGTGGTTGGGAAGGTGGAGCAATCGCTGCAGCTTCTGCATAAGAACGGAGTGTACAGGCGACCGGCGGATGTGTGCGCACAGTCTTCGCACCTTCTGGAGCAGGGCTGTTAACTCCGGATAATTTTTGAGGAAGCACTGCACCACCAGGTTCAAGGTGTGAGCCAAGCAAGGTATGTGGCTGAGTTTTGAAAGGGCTATGGCTGCCACAAAATTACGGCCGTTATCACTATCTACCTTGCCTGCCTCAAGATGTACACTGCCCAGCCATGACTCAGTTTGTCGCTGAAAGTACTCGGCCAGCTCCTCCGCGGTGTGTCTGTTGCCCAAACACATCATCTTCAACACAGCCTGCTGACGCTTTCCACTAGCTGCTCGATAGGGGGACACCTCGTGTGCAACAGTGGCAGCTGCAGATGGAGTGCTCGTACGACTGCGCTCTGTGGACGAGCTTTCGCTTCTGGAGGAGGAGGAGGAGGAGGAGGAGGAGGGTCGAACGCCTACAGCCAACTGTTTCCTATACCCTGGGCTAGGCAGCACTGTCCCACCACCGCTGTCCCCTGTGGACCCTGCATCCACCACATTAACCCAGTGCGCAGTGATGGACAAGTAACGGCCCTGGCCATGCCGACTGGACCATGCATCAGTTGTGAGGTGCACCTTTCCACTCACTGACTGCTTGAGTGCATGGACAATGCGGTCTTTCACATGATGGTGGAGGGCTGGGATGGCTTTGCGAGAGAAGAAGTGGCGACTGGGTAGGTCATAGCGTGGTACTGCATAGGCCATGAGTTCGCAGAAAGCTGCGCTTTCCACCAACCGCTAGGGCATCATCTCTAATGAGATTAGTTTGGCAATGTGGGCGTTCAAACCCAGTGTACGCGGATGAGAGACTGAGTACTTTCTTGACCTACTCATAGTCTCTGGGAGGGTGAGCTGGACTTGAGAGCTGCATATGGTGGAACTAGCGGTGGACAGGGACTGAGAGAGGGTTGATGATGGTGATGGAGTTGGTGTTCTTTCTGATGGCCTAGATTCAGTCTTTCGTTGATATAACAGTGGGATTCCCTGACTGCTTTGGCCTTGCAACGACACCTCATTTGCTACTGTGCTAACCGGCGGACAGTGGTCAGAGGATGGACACCAGAGGAGAAGTGCAGTGGACCGGATGTGCAGCTGGAGGCGGCAGGCGAGTGAGCAGGGTGAGTAGTCTGTCTCAGCAGGGCAGGCAGGGGGGACCCTGCCAGCCGCAGCCAGCAGCCATCCACCAAAAGGGCTCAGGCATTCCCACAGCCACAGGGCTGGCAGGGGGCCAGGGGGGCCCTGCGCAGCCGCCTGCAGCAGGGCCCACAGGGCAGGCAGGATACAGTGTAAAAAAAATTTTAAAACTAAATAATTGTAAAAATATATTAATAAATCAATATTCCATCATTAAATCATTCTTTGAAGAAAAAATCTAAAGTGCTATTAATATCAGCCCGCAGCTGTCTGTTTAAGCCATTGCTCGTTATTGATTATAGGGGATACCCAACATCATTTTTATGGGGGTCACTCCTATAATAACCAGTAAAGTCTAAGCAAACAGCTGTGAGCTGATATTAACAGCTGGGGAACCTTTAGGGCTACTGAACCGTTCCCAGAATATTAACATTAGCCCCTAGCTGTCAGCTTTCCCTAGGCTAGTTATTAAAAGTAGGAGGGATATCATGTATTTTTTCCATTTATTGATTTATAATACTAAAATATAAATGAAAAAAAACAATGTGCGGTAATCCATAATTTTTATAAACAGCAGAGGGAAATCCGATAGTTGGGGGATGATGATAATATTCTGGGAATGGGCCAATAGCCATAAATGCTTTCAGGTATCGATGGGGGAACTCCTGGACATTCAGGTCTAGCGGGTTCAGCCTAACATTTAAAAAAGGTTTGGTTTTGGGTACCAAGATAGTAACATAGCAACATAGTAAAAACTGCCTCTGATCGAGGGTAAGATTATTACCAGTGGTCAGAGAGCTGCAGTTCAGATGTCAGCATGATCCAGCAGCTGTGACAAGTGGTAAAAAGTTTGCCTCTGGTCACAGAGGTGTCGGCTGATGAGAGTACTACTCCAATCAGCCAATGCCTGCTGCCAGTAATAACAGCGAGAGCAGGCGCAGCTGAAAGGAGTATTCATCAGCTGGTACCTGCACTATATATAAATAGATTTTTTTTATGACATTGCATCTTTCTATTTTTGATAACCAGTATGGAAAAACTGACAGCTGTGGGCTGCAACCCTCAGAAGTCAGCTTTACTATGGCTGGTTATCAAGAATAAAGGGATCCCCTTGCCCTTGTTTAAAATTATTAAAATAAATAATTTACAAAAAACAGCATGGAGTCCCTCTTATTTTTGACAACCAGCCAAACTAAAGCAGACTTTTGTTGGCTGGTATTCACAGGCTGGTAAGGAGCCAAGGATATTGGCCCCTCAGCCTAAAAATAGCAGCCTGCAGCCTGCCCAGAAAAGGCATATCTGTTAGATGTGCCAATTCTGGCAATACAGTGTAAAGACTCCTCTATTTTTGACAACCAGCCTATATAAATCTGACAGCTTGGAGTTGGTATTCTGAGACTGGGAAGGGGTCATGGATATTGGCCTTCCCCATCATAAAAATAGCACCCCACAGCTGCCCCAGAAAAGGTGCACCTAACTGTCTTACCGCCGGTCAGATCTGCTGGCTCACAAGCTGTCACCTGACAGCATGAGAACAGCAGCTGTCATGATCCCAGTGCAGGTTTTTGAGCTGCACACCTGGGTGTTGTGAGCTCATTTTCGGGTTTGCCTCTGGCTTCTGGTGAGGGTTATGGAGCTGGCTGTGCTGACAGAGGAGTAGTGAGTTCTCTATCTGGACTCCCTCTGTTGGTGAAGGGAGGTAATGAAGCTGATCTAAATGGCAGAGACCGGCCACCTGAGGAAGAGGACTGCGATTGGACATCAGGAGTTTCTGATTGGATTTAAGGCTGCCGACTCCCTAGTTTCTTGATTCAGGAAAGATGTATATCTTTGTACCGTGTTAGCCAGTAGATAGAAAAATATTCAGGATTGAGAGTCCTCAGTAGTTGATACCTTTTAATGGCTAACTGAAAAGATGGTAACACATTGCAAGCTTTCGAGACTACTCAGGTCTCTTCATCAGGCTAGACTAATACAAAATCTGAAGTCACATATTTATTGCATTTTTTCTAGGCTGTATTGTGCATAAATATGTGACTTCAGATTTTGTATTAGTCTAGCCTGATGAAGAGACCTGAGTAGTCTCGAAAGCTTGCAATGTGCTACCATCTTTTCAGTTAGCCATTAAAAGGTATCAACTACTGAGGACTCTCAATCCTGAATATTTTCAAAATCAAATCAAATCAAATTTATTATCGCCAAGTACATATTACATATATACGAGGAATTCTTTGTGGCAAAGAGGCAACATAATATATAACAACAGATACAACAAGTAACATCTAACAAGACAGATACAGTATATAGTCTACACATGACGATTTAATTGTTGAACAGAGAGTGGATAGAAGCTGTTCATATGGCGGTTGGTGCTGCATTTGGGGACTCTGAAGCGACGTCCTGAAGGGAGTAGTTGGAATGAGGAGTGTCCCGGGTGAGAGGGATCGGATGAAATTTTCAATGCGTGGGATCGAATACTCTTATCATAAAGATCCTGGATTTTAGGCAGGGGGGAACCTATAATTCTCTCTGCTGTTCTGAAAGTCCTTTGTAAGCGGAGTTTGTCATGCGCAGTGGCTCCCCCATACCAGACTATCAGAGAGGAACAAATCACAGATCTGATGACAGCATTAAAGAATAAGATCAGCAGATTCTTAGACAAACCATATCTTTTCAGCTGACGCAGGAAGAACATCATTTTAGTTTCTTGATTGTGATTTTTCCTGACTGTGGCTCCCTGTTTTCCAGTTTGGTTCCTGCCTTCCTAAAGCTAAGTTTTCTCTGCTATTGTTCATATGAGTTTTTGACTGGTTTACTTAGTTTTTGTGTTCAGCCAGCCCTGGCTGGGACTGGGCTGAATCCCCATTTTGTCTCTGATCAGTTGATCTCTTTTGCTCTGTCTTTAGAATATACCTGAGTGCTGATATAGTGTTTTGAAGTCTAGCGACTTCAGGGCCTTTTTCTATCAGACGTGTTGGACATTCTTTTTGGCAGAGTTTTTTGCGTGATTGCAGACAGCAGCTTTTCTTTCCTGTCCTTTCTACTTAGCGAGGGCCCCATTGTTTGCTCAGCCTATCTTTCTACCTGTGTCTGTGTTTTCATCTTGTTTCACCGACAATACATGTTGGGGACTGTCTATTGCTTTGGGGTCTGCTCTGGGGCAGTTTAGATTTTCCCTTTCTTTCTTTAGGCTTATTTAGTTCTCCAGCCGTGACGAGGCGTCTAGGACCACTGTAGGCACGCTCCACGGCTACTGCTAGTTGTTGTGGATAGGATCAGGGGTCTGCAATCCGCTAGTTACCAACCTCTCCGGTTTTCAGGGCTTAGCTTGCTTTTTGTTTTTTCCTCCTCAGTGACTCATTCATAACAACCCCCCAGATGTGAAATGTTGATTTGGTGTCGGGCAGCCATAGACCTCAGAGGAAAAGTTTGCCAGGCATTGGTAGAATCTGTGTACTCTGATAGCCAGCCCACTGTCCTGACAGCCAGAGGGGTAGTTGATGTTCACAAAGGGAAAGTACCTGTACGCCTCTTGAATTGTGGGGAGGAGGAGGCCACAATACCTCACCCTCGGTATGCCACAGTTGCTAAGCTGCTCACTGTCAGCAACAACGCCATACAGGCAGCAGAGCCCTTGGTCTCATCCGACCAGGTGGAGGACAATGGCTCTGTAAAGCAGATGGAGGAGTGGTGTCAGCAACTGCAGGTGGGAACTGACTCCACCACTTCATACCAAAAGGATGGGGTTTACAGGGTGACCCAGGAGTATGAGTGGGTATTCAGTAAACACCCTCTAGATTTTGGGAAGGCAAAAGGAGTTCAACATCATATCCCCACTGGAGATCATCCACCCATTAAAGAAAGGTACCGGCCTATACCCCCAACACAATACCAATGTGCCAAAGGTATGTTGCGGGAAATGAAGGAGGCTGGGATGATCAGAGACAGTTGTTGCCCCTGGGCAGCTCCCATAGTTTTTGTAAAGAAAAAGGATGGTACCATGAGAATGTGTGTTGATTACAAAAAAATTAATAGCATTACACATAAAGATGCCTACCCATTACCCAGAATTGAGGAATCATTAGCTGCTCTTAAAACTGCTAACTATTTTTCCACCCTGGATCTCACTAGTGGGTATTGGCAGGTTCCTGTGGCAGAGGCAGACAAGGAGAAAATGGCCTTCACCACCCCAATGGGACTCTGCGAATTCAACTACATGCCATTCGGGCTCTGCACCGCTCCTGGGACATTCCAACGGCTGATGGAGTGCTGTCTGGGACACAAGAACTTTGAGACAGTCCTGTTGTACCTGGATGATGTCATTGTTTTCTCCAAAACTTATGAAGACCTTCTGAAGCACCTGGCTGAGGTGTTTGAAGCCTTGTCCGGCTTTGGCCTGAAAGTGAAGCCTTCCAAGTGCCACCTTCTGAAGCCCAAGGTACAGTACCTCGGTCATGTAGTGAGTGCAGAAGGTGTGGCACCAGATCCTGACAAAGTTACAGTCATTCGAGACTGGCCGAAGCCCAGTAACCTCCATGAAGTACGCCAATTTCTCGGGTTGGTAGGCTACTACCGAAGTTTCATCAAAGGCTTCACTGAAATAGCCACCCCTATGCAAAATCTTCTGGTGGGGCAGTCCAAGAAAGACAAACAGAAAAGTTCCACCTTTGAATGGAATGAGGAACTGGAGAGGTCCTTCACTCGTCTGAAGATGGCTCTCACAGGAGATGAAGTTCTGGCCTATACAGATTATGTCCTGCCCTTTGTATAGTATACTGATGCCAGCAATGTGGGAATGGGAGCAGTACTGTCAGAGGTACAGAATGGCAAAGAAAGAGTGATCTCCTACGCCAGCAGGAAGCTTCGTCCCACTGAAAGGAACTCTGACAACTACAGTTCCTTCTAACTTGGAGTTCCTTGCCATAGTCTGGGCTGTGACTGAATGATTCAAGCATTACCTAGCTTCAGCCAAGTTTACTATCTTCACGGACAGCAACCCGTTGACTCACTTGGAAACTGCAAAACTAGGTGCACTGGAGCAGCGATGGATGGCTCGGCTGTCTAACTATGAATTCACCATCAAGTACCAAGTGGGGCATAAGAATGCCAATGCTGATGCACTGTCCAGAATGCCTAATCTGCCAGATGCAGGAGAAGACCCTGAGGCACTTGAAGAAATCGAGCTACCTGCCTTCCACCGGCCAATTGCGGCCCAACGTGCCCAAGGATTGAGAAACAGATGGTCTGGCTTGAAAGAGGCCACCCTAAATCCATTGCCTCATCATGACTGGGCAGAAACACAGGATAGCGACCCCCGCTGTCCGCCTGGTGAAGGAGCTACTGTCACAAGTTGACTCACGCCCAGAGTCGGATGCTCCTGAAGAAACCCAGCAGTTGTGGAAGGAAAGAGGACGGCTTTTCATCTATGAAGGAAAGCTGTGTCGGAGGAGTATCAATGCCCACACTCATGAGTTGGTCAGGCAGGTGGTAGTCCTGAAGAGAGAGGCATCAATGGTCTTGGAAGCATACCACAATGGAGCTGGACACTTCGGATGGAAGAAGTTGGAAGCCTTGCTCCGGGAGAGATTTTACTGGGCTGGTATAAGGAAAGCCATTGAAAATTGGTGCCGGGAGTGTGGACAATGCAACCTGCGCAGAAAGGACCGTAACAGCCAGCGAGCTCCTTTGCAGCCAATAATAACCAAACAACCACTTGAGTTGGTAGCCCTGGACCATGTGAAGCTGGTTCCAAGCCGGTCAGGCTACATTTATGCTCTTACCATCGTGGACCACTACTCAAGATTCCTGGTAGTAGTGCCTGTCAAGGATCAAACAGCCAGGACAGCAGCCAGAGCCTTCCAACTGCACTTTTGTTGACCACACGGATATCCTGAGAGAGTGCTCACAGATCAAGGTCCAACCTTTGAGGCAGAAGTGTTCCAGGAATTCTGTAACTTATACGGTTGCAAGAAGATCAGGACAACACCGTACCATCCACAGACCAATGGCATGTGTGAAAAGATGAACCAGGTGGTGATCGACCTACTGAAGACCTTGCCTTTGGAGGAGAGGAATCTGTGGCCAGAGAAGTTGGCAGATCTGGTTGACCTCTACAATTACATTCCTGTGAATTCCACCAACTGCACTCCAGCCTACCTAATGAGAGCAAGGCCTGGCAAGCTGCCTATTGATTTGGATATGGGAGTCCTTACACCTGAGGTGACATCCCCAGATGCTGACTGGGATACAGAACGGCAGCAACAGTACCGTAGAGTACAAGAGTGTGTGGAAAAGAGTCTAGCTCAGGCAAGACAAAAACAAGAAAGGCACTACAATTAACATGCACCCGCAGTTCCCTTATCACCAGGAGAACAAGTCCTAAAGAGGAAAAGGAGGATGCATAAATTGGATGACCAATGGGAAGCTGAACCCTACACCATTCTACCCTCAAACTTTGACAATACCAAGGTGTGCCTTATTAGTAAAGATGGAGGAGAAATCTCAGCAGCAATATTGAGGGATCATTTGAAATTATGCCCTGACCAGCTAAAGGAAAGAATGGAAGAACAAAATAACATCCAACCCATAGAAGACGAAAAGGTCAGCACTATACTTGGAGAATTCCCTGCAAATTGGACTAAAGTAAATGATGCCATAGTGGTGCCAGTGTTGACATTTCCCCAACTGGTAGTACAAGAAGAAGTGACTCATGAGATCTCTGAGAATCAGGAAGTTCAAGCATCTGCCACACCAGCAGAATCCTCGCCCTGCCAGTGGTGAATCTGTCATGCCCACAGTGAGTCTAGGAGTTCGTAGAAGGATACTACCCAGTTTACCCACACCAGAGTTACGTAGATCTACCCGTACTACCCAAGGTATACCACCCATCAGATTCCGCATATAACTAAGTTAAAGTAATGTAAGTGTTAACATGTATATATGTAAGTGTTCAAGTTTTGTGCCTACAGATACTCTGTAAGAAATCCCTTTTTGAATATTCCAGTTTTGTTTTGAGGAACATTTTGGCCACAGGACTGTGTGTGGTCACTAACTTTGTACATAGTTCACCATTTGCCCAGGAATGGACCATGGACGTTGATGCATGGACTTACCATCACAGGACTATTTTTGGAGCCTTTGGTTTTTGTAATTTTTCATTTTTCTAAATTGTGTACATTTATATTTGTTTATATGTTCATATGTTTTCTTTTATCAGTCCAGGAGTACTGAATTGCACTAGGGGGGAATGTGGCGCCCCCAGGAGTATGGTCACCACACTGGCATTGCCTTCCTCCAGGGAGGGTGATGTCAGGCTTGGAAGCAATGAAGGGTCTCTCTGACAGATAATCTCTACATACAACACAGTTCCACTCCAGGCCAGCAGAGGGAGCTCTGAACCAATACTAAGGGGAAGAGTTTCTCTCTGGGGGCCAGGAGGGGAAATTGGTCAGTTAGTGTGAGGAGGGCAACGAGTGTATATGTGTGGAGAGAACCTGGAGGTTGAGCTGAGGATAGAGAGCTCCCTCCCAGTGATAGCGCATGATCTGGAGCCTGGTCTCCACGGTTGTATGGATACTGAAGGTCCTGCAACAGAAACCAGAGGATTAGGAAGCTGTAAATGCTCTATTCCCACCTAAGACTCGGAGGCACAACAGCGACGGGTGAGCCAAGAGAAATAGAGGGCTACAGCTGTCTGCCATACGAGGTAGATCCAAAAGGGAAGAAGGAGGAACATCAGTGTAAAACAGTACTGCATGTACCTCAAGTAAGCGCTAGAGAGGAGACTACACATCCCATCTGAGAGAGAGATTCCTAAGTTGCTTTCAGGCTAATCATCTCCTGTGCCATCTGTAATCTGGACCCTGGACTGCACTTACAAAGTAAAGGTAAAGAAACTACACTTTGCTGTGTCCATGCCTTCTTCCTGCAACTTCTTCAGCACTGCTACATCTCTGTGCCAGACACTGCACCCTCTTCCTTAACACCTATCCTCTTCATCTACTCTGCCCTGGGACTACAGCCCTGCCTGTGGAGGGCTATAACATCACCGCTGCACCCCACCATATGTCCCAGAGGATCTGTCTGCAGCGTCGGCTTAACACCTCCCTTGCTGAACACCACAGGTGGTGTCACGAATCACTCATAAACTTTATTTCATCACTCAATCCTCTTTTACATGGGCACCCAGGGCCACAGACCGGATTACTGCTGCTGTGACACTCCCCTCTGAAGGACCGGCCCGGTACCGAGTACCCCACAGCCCTGGGAGGGCGACCCATATGCAATAAAGATTTTCATTAATCAATTTGTTTTGGCGCAGGACCACATAATTCTTGTCCATTGCCTGTGACCACTTTCGACCATCTCAATGTTTGCTAGAACTTCTTGAAGTCTATGGAGAGAGCAAGATAAGTAAATGATATTACACATGTTGCAGTTTGAGTAAGACACAAACATGAGTTAAAAAATGAATGTGCTCTGAATGTTTGTTTAATGGTGCATAGGTCATTAAATCCCACACAAATAGCACAATTTGCATAATTAACATTCAGATTATGTAAAGCTCATTAAAAACTTTGAGAGAAGAAGAACCATTAAAATCACCTTGACTGCAGCTAAGCTTTAAAAGCACAGATACCGGGACATGGAATATGGAAACATATATTTTGTGGGAATGTTTTTCTTAAAGACGTACTCAATTTTTTTGCACTTTAATTTCAGTAGGTATGACCTTGACGATCCAATGAAACAAGGTCATTGATGGCCAATTGGTAAAATGTGCACAATTTCGTTTTTACATCAAATTGGCCACCGTCTGAGAATGTTTGTCAACCACACACATTAATTTTATCTGGACCTTTCGACAACCTAGTGAATGTGGAAGCCTTCCAACTTTCTCCCAGAGTAGACAACACCTTGGGTATCAGAGAAGTACAGTAGATGGGCAGGTACTTTCCTACAGCAGAATTGAGTGTGCAAACAGCACCAGGAACAGCAGAGCTGGGTTGATAGTTGTAACTGGATGCTAGATAGCACTCAGGAGTATCTGAGTAGATAATCAGGCACCTGGCTGTAGCAAAGCCAAGTGGGAAGAGAGGTTTGACTCCTAGAAAGCATGTGGCAGCAGTTTGTACTACTACAATTGCCTGAACTGACCTTAAAGGGCAAAAAATTATGACAACAGAAGTGCATGTCAGGTTACCAAAGTGACCCAGCATGGAAAAAAGGGAGTCTACCTTAGGGGAAGGAACAAGCAGAGCCAAGCACTGAACTCAAGACAGGTGTGTAACACCGAGTGTGCATATGTGTAGAGTTGGATAAGAGAAATAGCTGTGCCGGACAAACAAAAATTCATTCAACAATCATCTAATGTGCAGTCAACACAAGCAAACTTCTTTCTACGCTTAGTACACACAAGAAATCTGAAGAACACAACTTGACAGACTTATTAAGAGACCCTAAAAGAGGTATCACATACTGGATAACTTCGTGAAATAAAAAAAGACAAAATAAAAATATATTTATTTATACTCCTGTTTAATTTATTGATAAAAGGCCTGGTCCTTAAAAAAATATCAAAATTAACAACTAACCACCAAAGTCTGCTCCTCTTGCTATTGTAACTGCTGAGCTCTGTGCCGCTTGTTAGCATAATCATCACTCATAAAGACAACTCCAAGCATTGCCTAACCGTCAGGCTCAGTGTCTCAGTTTTGTTGTGTAATCAAGAATTGTGCCTACTTACTGCTACGTGACATGCCCTCGTTACTAGTATAACCACCAAGCTCTGCACCTCATAGTAGCATAACTGTCAAGTTAAATGTTTCATAGTAGTACAACCACCAAATTTGGTGTCTTTTAGTAATGTAACCAACAAAGGCTGTGCTTCTTAATAGTGAAACCACTAAGATCTGTGCCCCTTGTTGTATAACTGTAATAAGGTGGCACTGCACGGGGTGGTAGACATGGCCGAGTCCATTAAGCAGCAGTCAGTGAGCACCCTGGCACCTTGCACATGGAGAGATGGGTACAGGCAGGTACTCACTTCTGTCGCTGGAATTCCCTCAGTCTCCAGCTCCAAGGTTCCAGGAAACACCACAAAGTCACAGTTCTTTTCTAGCAGTGGAACTTTACAGAATGGCAAGGCATCCATGACATCAGCAGCACAGTTCACACAGGGCAACGTCTCCTGTCCTTTCCATGCCTTCCAGGCAGACTCAATATCTGTAATTTCTCGCTCTTTACTCTCAGCATTCACGGCTGTACCTTTAGCCAGACACTGTCCTATCTGCACTTTCCTTTCCTCTGCCATCCAGGCAGCATCTTTAGGCAGTTCATGTCCAATCTGTATTTTCAGCATCACTAGCTTCCTGTCAGCCCCTTTTCCTTCCTGAGGATGATCCTGTTGAGCTGGTGCCTGACTGCAGTAGTCTCCATCCTGGGGTCCCTTACTGCTGTCCGCAGCTTTACCCCCATGGCCTGTAACTGTCTCACTGGATGCATCCTGCCCTTGGAGAGACATCCTGGGCATCTGCTTCTAAACAGGAAGTGCCTTTCCTATATCTTCCTGCTGTGTGCTGCTCTTCTCTAACTCCTCCCCTCTAAATAACCCCTTGCTGCCAATGCTACAATATTAACACTATTATCTATCATATTCTCTATCTCTAATGTGCCCCCTTCTATTCTAACCCTGCTATTATTTTATGCTAACTTCTATCCCTCGTGATTCCTCTCCTCCCCTGATCGTGTCTGTCTTGTTGAATTTGGACTCTAAGCATTATTCTGGAGAGGCTTATATAGACTCAGGCTCGGCAGGGAACTTCATTAGGCTCGAGGCGGTTAAAAATATCAGATTCCTGTCAGATCCCTGAAGACTCCTCAGCTGATAGCTTCGGTCGGCAGTAAACTATTGCAGGAGACCGTTACCCAGATCACTGAAGAAATTGAGATGCAGATTGGAGCCCTGTACCGAGAGAAAATCTCCTTTCACGTCTTGTCGACTCTGTCTCACGGGCTTCTTCTTGGTCTCCCATGGTTATGGACTCATGAGCCAACCCTGGATTGGCGATCAGGCGATATACTCCGCTGGGGACCATCCTGTCAGAAGAAGTGTCTGCTGCCCGTCCATCCATTGAATTCCGCCTGTCCGTCCTCGGCACATACAGGTCTGCGCTATCAAGATTCTTCCAGTCGACTGCACTAAAGAGGATTCTTCTCATATTGTCAACCCGTCCAAGATAATTACCGTGGCTCCAGTCACGTTGACCGTGTTACCTCCGGGAAGAACCTTTGTGGCTGAGAACAACCAAAAACGAGTGTTAAACTGGGGACAGTCATCCAAGATTGCCAGCCACGTTGGTGTCAAAAAGACTCTTTCCCTGATTTCCCGCTACTATTGGTGGCCATCCCTTTCCCAGGACGTCAAGACTTTGTGGCCTCATGTCCCTCTTGTACCCAGAACAAGGTACCCAGACAACCAACTTCCGGCCTGCTGCTTCCTCTTCCAGTACCTTCTGCTCCATGGCAGCACATAGCTCTCCGTACTTCCGTACACTCGCCCTGTAGTGTCCTATACCCTGCATGCCCCTGTATCCACGCTTTGCACACCCTTGTACTCTGCTCATTCCCTGTTGCACCTCGCTAGACACACTCACTCATGTCTTCTGTGAGCCGGCCACCTGGTTCCAGCAGTCGTGGTACCTTATCCCCTTGGGCTTGCCCCTGACACTCCCTGTATAAGGGGTGGCCCTCACTAGGTCAGCTCGCCCTGGGTGGGTTGGTGCCACAACCCAGAGGGTCTACTCCAGGAGTCATCACATTATGGTAATTTTGCGTTAAAATATAATATATTACTGTGAACCAGGATTTAAACAAAAATCCAATAAAATTCCATATCCATTGTTAGAGCAAATCAATGACATTTTTACTAATGGCCTTCTTTGTTCAGAGGAATAATATTCTCATTGAAATAGATATATCGTGCACATTCATATCATAAAAGTAATTTCTTCAATTTGGTAAAAGAAAAAAGTTTTAGAATGTTTCACTGAATCACTTTCTCATTCTGTGGGATAATATCTATGCGATAGCATAAACTGGAGAAATCCAACCGATAATGCCACATAATGCAGATAAATTGCCAAGTTTGGGTAATTGCTTCATAAAGTTATAACTATTAAGGATGTATCATGCAATTCATTTTACGTTATTTCTGAATAGATGAGGCACGGAATTCTAGAAGTGAAATGTTCTTCGTTTCAGCAGGCATTCGACATGGAAACTATTAGAATCAGAATATGCGTAGGCAAAATATAAAATATAATATACTGTTAGAATGATAAAGTAAAAAAGGCAAAAAAGGAATTCATTAAAACTGGACACAATTATTTTTATAATCATTATTATTAGTGTTGAGCATTCCGATACCGCAAGTATCGGGTATCGGCCGATATTAGCGGTATCGGAATTCCGATACTTAATTCCGATACTTTTTTCATATCGGATTCCGGGATCGGAATCGGAATAGGAAGTTCCCATCATGCTATGAGCCTGCTTGCTTTGATTAAGCCAATGGGAATCCTCCGAAGTGTGGGCACATCCTGTTAGGCATGTAGGCATGTTAACTATTGGCATGGCTGTGATTGGCTGCCGAAATGATGTCATGATGCACTATAAAAGCCACCGCAGCCGCCATTTCTGGTCACTCTGCTGTGAATTCAGTTAGGGACAGGCTGCTGTAGAAGACTGTGAGGGACAGTTAGAAATAGCGATTCCACCAAACATCTAGTGCTTTACCCAGGCTACATAAACCACCACTGTAGCCTTCTTTGCCCTAGCAGCAGTGTTCACAGCTGTCTGCAAGGGCTGTGTGAGTGCAGCTCACGCTGTGGAGTGGGTCCTGCAGCCACGTCAGGCTGTAGGCCACCCAGTGTGATCACTGCTGCCTCATACATCTTTTATTTTTTGAGCTGCATTTTTTAAATAATTTCAATCTAGTGTGCTTCCATCCGTATCCATATACGTTGGTTGCAAACACTAGTAGTAGACAGCGGAGCCTTTCTGCAGCCTTTCAGTGCTAGTGTCCACTTTGCTGCACTGTTCACGGCTGTCTGAGAGGTCTCTGACTGTGTGTGAGTGCAGCTCACGCTGAGTAGTGTGTCCTGCAGCTACGTCTGGCTGTAGGACGCTCAGCGTGCGTCACTGCCTCACACATATTTTTATTTGAGTGCAGCTCATTTTTTCTTCTATTAGTGTGCATCCATCCGTCTCCATCTACGGTGGTTGCAAACACTATATAGGAGTACACAGCGGAGCCTTTCTGCAGCCTGTCAGTGCCAGTGCCCACTTAGCTGCACTGTTGACGGCTGTCTGAGAGGTCTCTGACTGTGTGTGAGTGCAGCTCACGCTGAGTAGAGTGTCCTGCAGCTACGTCTGGTTGTAGGACGCTCAACGTGCGTCACTGCCTCACACATATTTGTCTCTGAGTGCAGCTCATTTTTTCTTCTCCTATTAGTGTGCATCCATCCGTATCCATCAACATTGGTTGGTTGCAAACACTATATAGGAGTAGATAGAGGAGCCTTTTTTTCTGGCTTGTGCCCTGCCGGCGCAGCCAGATTAGTATTACCCAATTTTTTTGGAGCCTCATCTTTTGCATTGTAGGTTACCTGCCTGCATTGTAATAGCTCCAAAAAGTTGGTGATACTATCAGTTTCAATTCTTTGTTCTCATACTTTGAGTTTGTTTCAAACAAAGAAACCACATAAAAAGTTCACCAAACACTACATTTTGAACTTGTGTAGGCCACATCAGCTCCTATTAAAGTCTAGTCCACACACACACACTTCATAAAATTAGTGTTTCTTGTACCTGTAACCAGCTGTTCAGGAATAAGCACACTAAGGCCCCCCTTTGTACTTTTTTGCCTATCTTAAGCAGTCTTGCAAGATGAAGAAGGCAGGGAGTAAGGCGCGGGGGCGTGGGCGTGGGCGTGGAGTTTCAGCAGGGAGAGGACGTGGGGATTCTGCAGGGAGAGGACGTGGGGATTCTACAGGTAGAGGACGTGGGGATTCTGGGCCTGCTGCGGGCACCAGTGGATCAGCATCCCCCAGTTTTAGCAGGCAACAGTCCTTTATGCGCAGCTTTGTAGGACCTCAACGTACCCCACTGCTGCGGGAGGAACAAATTGAAGCCGTTGTCGGATGGATGGCAGCTAACGCATCGACTTCAATTACTTCCGCATCCTCTCAGGGTCAGAGCACCGAAGAGCAACCATCTGTCTCTTCACCACCTGCCAAAGTGCCCAGGCAGTCAGAGAGACATGGACAGGAGCCATCACAGTCTCTACTTCTGTTCTCGGAATCTGTTGGCTTGGAAAGAGGGGGCCAGCCAAGCAGCATTCCTGAATGTGAAGAAGAGGGAGTATGCAGTGATGCGCAACTTCTTTGTCCCTCTGAATCTGAAGAGGCGAGTGGGCCAGTGCCTATGGTCAGCACACCTCAGTACGCATCAGATGATGACGAGACTCAGTTGCCACTTTCTGGTGCGTACGGTGCTGGCGAGACAACCCCGGAGAAGCAGCTGTTTGAAGAGGGGAGGGAAGATGATGAGGTCCTTGACCCATCATGGCGTGAGCAACAGGAAGGTGGTGGGAGCAGCTCGGAGGAAGAGATTCCCCTACCGGCCAAAACAGGAGGCAGAGGGAGGGGGAAGACTTGGTTGCCTGTACCCTCCACTTCGGCACCCGTTAGGAGCATTCCTCCTTCCAAAGGCAAACCGGGCGCTCACAAGAGTTGCAGTGCGTGGTCCTTTTTTGACACAGTTGCAGATGACATTTGCTTTGTCAAATGCAAGCTGTGTCATCAGAGAGTCAAAAGAGGGAGAAATGTCAGCAACCTCAATACCACAAATATGTGGAAACATGTGCGCACCAAGCACGAGTTGGAGTTGCAGAGACACCCTGAAGACGTAGGCCAACGTACAGCACCACCTACCACCTCTTCAGTTCGTGTTGGGCCCTCTTCCTCCAGCTCACACACTGCTGGTTCGGCTTCCTCACAGGATCGCCAAGGAAGAACCTCTGCCACTGTTGTCCGGAGACCCTGTCAGATTCCACCCATAACAGCACGTTCCCATCCATCACAGCCATCGGTAGCACAGGCATGGGATAAAAGGCGCCCTTACTCGGCAAACCATCCCCGAGCACAGTCTCTGAATGCTGGCATTGCCAAACTTCTGGCAGTTGAAATGCTGTCATTCAGGCTGGTGGACACTGACACCTTCCGGGACTTAATGGCATTGGCAGTCCCCCAATACAACGTGCCCAGCCGCTTTTATTTCAGCAGGCGAGCCGTCCCTGCCCTGCAGAAACATGTTGAGGGCAAAATAAAACATGCGCTACTAAACGCCGTTAGTAGCAAGGTCCACCTGACCACCGATGCGTGGACCAGTAACCATGGACAGGGACGATACCTTTCCCTCACTGCCCACTGGGTCAATGTTGTGGAGCCGGGTACGGATCTGGAGAGTGGCGCTGTACGTGTTCTTCCAACGCCACGGATTGCAGGACTCCAGTCTGTACACATAGACTCCTCCTCCTACTCAAGTTCCTCAGAAACAGCAGAGCAGGAGCCTGTTACGACCGATATGAGCACAGCCGTGGCCAAACGTCAACAGGCTGTACTCAAATTAATTTCTTTGGGGAATCGAAGCCACACAGCGCAGGAGCTCTGGAATGCTATCAAGCTGGAGAGCGATGTGTGGTTTGGGCCAGCGAATCTCCAGCCGGGCTTGGTAGTGTGTGACAATGGCCGAAATCTGGTGGCAGCTCTTGGCCTAGGCAACCTCACACACATCCCATGTCTGGCACATGTTCTTAACTTGGTCGTGCAGAGCTTTCTGAGGGACTATCCGGATCTTGCTGCACTGTTGCACAAGGTCCGCATAGAGTGCGCTCACTTGCGACGTTCCAGCACGGCAAGATCGCGCCTCGCTGCTCTGCAGCGACGATTTGGCCTTCCGGAACATCGCATCATATGTGACCTACCCACCCGGTGGAATTCAACGTTACATATGTTGGAGCGGTTGTGTGAGCAGCAGGCAGCAGTCATGGAGTACCAGCTGCATCAGGCGCAAACAAGTCGCACTGTGCGCCGTTCACACTTCAGCACCATTGAGTGGGCCTCTATGAAGGACATCTGCCTCGTTTTGCGTGCCTTCGATGAATCCACGCGGATGGCGAGTGCAGACGATGCACTAGTCAGCATGACTGTCCCCCTTATCTGCCTGCTTCAACAAACACTGCAAGCACTAAGGGATGAGGTTTCAGAAGAGGTGGAGGATGAGGAGTCCCAAATGCCATCTGCTTCTGGACAGTCTGCGCTACGTGTTTCCTCACAAAGGCCTAGGCAGGGGACACTTTGTGAGGAGGATGAGGAGGAGTCGATGGAGGAGGAAGACATCTCTCCAGAGGAGGGAGGTACACAAACCTCTACTCAGTATGTACAGCGAGGGTGGGGTGATGCAGAGCAGGTCGAGGTCACGCCTCAAACAGGGGACAGCGGTTCTTTGGCAGTTGGGAGTCTGCAGCACATGGTTGATTTCATGCTGCAGTGCCTGAGAAACGACCGCCGCATCGCCCACATTCTCGTCTCGGCTGATTATTGGGTGTACACCCTCCTAGATCCTCGCTACCGGGACAGCGTACAAAGGCTCATACCAACGTTGAACCGGGAGCGTAAAATGCGGGAGTACGAAGAGTCACTGGTGCAGTCCATAATGTTTTCCATTCCACCCGACAGCATTGTTGCTAGTGCTTTACAAAGCAGCTCTGTGCGTCGAGGCAGTGGAGGAAACTCTGCACAAAGAGGGAGCAGAGGCAGTGCCGCAGCACAAGGCAAGACCACTATGGCCCAAATGTGGCAAAGTTTTGTGTGTCCACCACAATTGTCTACACCATCAGCGACGCCTCGAGTCAGCAGGAGGCAACGCTTCCGTCAGATGGTGTCAGACTACATGTCTTGCCCTGTCGCTGTACTCCCAGATGGCTCTTCCCCCTTCAAGTTTTGGGTCTCTAAGCTGGATACATGGCCAGAGCTTAGCCAGTATGCATTGGAGGTGCTGGCTTGCCCTGCTGCCAGTGTATTATCGGAACGTGTCTTTAGTGCCGCAGGTGGTGTACTAACAGACCGTCGCACGCGACTATCTTCCGATAATGATGACCGGCTGACTTTTCTGAAAATGAACAAGGCCTGGATCTCCAAAGACTTTGCCATTCCTCTTACAGACTAAATTAGTGGTTGGCAACTGTATCCAGGTCTGCTGGTGTGTTCATTTTTCTACCACCTGAACTATAATCCCTGTGCTTCAACACAGCCAGTTGTCGCTCAGATGTGTCGTCTGCACAGAGAAACACACTAGCTCCTGTGTTACTGGGGTTCAGTAATGCCAGCTGATCCCCTGCTGTGTGGACGGCAGAGTCACCAGCTCCATCAACATTCAAACCACTACTGATTTTTAACCGTGCCCAACTTAGGTCTCTGGCTCCACTGTCTCTACTATTTCCCCTGACCTCCAACCCCGCCATCTACATCTCTGAAGTGGCGTCAGCACAATCTACACTTGTTCCTGTGTTCCTGTGGCTCAGTCCCATCAGTTTATCCCCTGATGTGTGTCCGGCAAGGTCTCCTGCTCTGTCCACATTCCCATAACCAGTAGTGGGAATGAGGACAGAGCTGGCGAACTTGCCGGACAAACATCAGGGGATCAACTGATGGGACTGAGCACCAGTAACACAGGAACAAGTGTAGATTGTGCTGACGCCACTTCAGAGATGTAGCTGGTGGGGTTGGAGGCCAGGGTAAATAGTAGAGACAGTGGAGCCAGAGGCCTAAGTGGAGCATGGTTAGAATCAGTAGTAGTCCACAACCTCCATAAAAACCGATGCCCATTGGCCTCTGCATGCGGCATGCGTAATCCTGGGCTCCAACAGCGTCAGTTGGTGTTCAGAAGTGTCGTCTCCACAGAGCCAAACACATTCGTTCAAGTGTTAGTGGGGTTCAGCACTGCCAGCTGTTCCCCTGCTGTGGAGATGGCAAGTCTCCTGCTGCATTCACCTGCCAAAATCCAGTAGGCCCCAGCCTGCTCCTCGCCTAATCCTGGGCTCCAACAGCGTCAGTTGGTGTTCAGAAGTGTCGTCTCCACAGAGCCAAACACATTCGTTCAAGTGTTAGTGGGGTTCAGCACTGCCAGCTGTTCCCCTGCTGTGGAGATGGCAAGTCTCCTGCTGCATTCACCTGCCAAAATCCAGTAGGCCCCAGCCTGCTCCTCGCCTAATCCTGGGCTCCAACAGCATCAGTTGGTGTTCAGAAGTGTCGTCTCCACAGAGCCAAACACATTCGTTCAAGTGTTAGTGGGGTTCAGCACTGCCAGCTGTTCCCCTGCTGTGGAGATGGCAAGTCTCCTGCTGCATTCACCTGCCAAAATCCAGTAGGCCCCAGCCTGCTCCTCGCCTAATCCTGGGCTCCAACAACGTCAGTTGGTGTTCAGAAGTGTCGTCTCCACAGAGCCAAACACATTCGTTCAAGTGTTAGTGGGGTTCAGCACTGCCAGCTGTTCCCCTGCTGTGGAGATGGCAAGTCTCCTGCTGCATTCACCTGCCAAAATCCAGTAGGCCCCAGCCTGCTCCTCGCCTAATCCTGGGCTCCAACAGCGTCAGTTGGTGTTCAGAAGTGTCGTTTCCACAGAGCCAAACACATTCGTTCAAGTGTTAGTGGGGTTCAGCACTGCCAGCTGTTCCCCTGCTGTGGAGATGGCAAGTCTCCTGCTGCATTCACCTGCCAAAATCCAGTAGGCCCCAGCCTGCTCCTCGCCTAATCCTGGGCTCCAACAACGTCAGTTGGTGTTCAGAAGTGTCGTCTCCACAGAGCCAAACACATTCGTTCAAGTGTTAGTGGGGTTCAGCACTGCCAGCTGTTCCCCTGCTGTGGAGATGGCAAGTCTCCTGCTGCATTCACCTGCCAAAATCCAGTAGGCCCCAGCCTGCTCCTCGCCTAATCCTGGGCTCCAACAGCGTCAGTTGGTGTTCAGAAGTGTCGTCTCCACAGAGCCAAACACATTCGTTCAAGTGTTAGTGGGGTTCAGCACTGCCAGCTGTTCCCCTGCTGTGGAGATGGCAAGTCTCCTGCTGCATTCACCTGCCAAAATCCAGTAGGCCCCAGCCTGCTCCTCGCCTAATCCTGGGCTCCAACAGCGTCAGTTGGTGTTCAGAAGTGTCGTCTCCACAGAGCCAAACACATTCGTTCAAGTGTTAGTGGGGTTCAGCACTGCCAGCTGTTCCCCTGCTGTGGAGATGGCAAGTCTCCTGCTGCATTCACCTGCCAAAATCCAGTAGGCCCCAGCCTGCTCCTCGCCTAATCCTGGGCTCCAACAGCGTCAGTTGGTGTTCAGAAGTGTCGTCTCCACAGAGCCAAACACATTCGTTCAAGTGTTAGTGGGGTTCAGCACTGCCAGCTGTTCCCCTGCTGTGGAGATGGCAAGTCTCCTGCTGCATTCACCTGCCAAAATCCAGTAGGCCCCAGCCTGCTCCTCGCCTAATCCTGGGCTCCAACAACGTCAGTTGGTGTTCAGAAGTGTCGTCTCCACAGAGCCAAACACATTCGTTCAAGTGTTAGTGGGGTTCAGCACTGCCAGCTGTTCCCCTGCTGTGGAGATGGCAGTCTCTCCTGCTGTCTCCGCATTACAAAGACAGTAGGCCTCTGCCTACACCCTCCTATTTCCTGGGCTTCAACACAGCCAGTTGTAGTTCGGAAGTGCCGTCCACACGGAAAGAGATACTTGCTCCCGTGTCTCAGTGGGGTTCAGTAACGTCAGCTGATCCCCTGCTGTGTGGATGGCAGTCTCTCCTGCTGTAAACTCATTCAAAATACAGTAGGCCTCTGCCTACACCCTCCTATTTCCTGGGCTTCAACACAGCCAGTTGTAGTTCGGAAGTGCCGTCCACACGGAAAGAGACACTTGCTCCCGTGTCTCAGTGGGGTTCAGTAACGTCAGCTGATCCCCTGCTGTGTGGATGGCAGTCTCTCCTGCTGTAAACTCATTCAAAATACAGTAGGCCTCTGCCTACACCCTCCTATTTCCTGGGCTTCAACACAGCCAGTTGTAGTTCGGAAGTGCCGTCCACACGGAAAGACACTTGCTCCCGTGTCTCAGTGGGGTTCAGTAACGTCAGCTGATCCCCTGCTGTGTGGATGGCAGTCTCTCCTGCTGTCACCTCATTCAAAATACAGTAGGCCTCTGCCTACACCCTCCTATTTCCTGGGCTTCAACACAGCCAGTTGTAGTTCGGAAGTGCCGTCCACACGGAAAGAGACACTTGCTCCCGTGTCTCAGTGGGGTTCAGTAACGTCAGCTGATCCCCTGCTGTGTGGATGGCAGTCTCTCCTGCTGTAAACTCATTCAAAATACAGTAGGCCTCTGCCTACACCCTCCTATTTCCTGGGCTTCAACACAGCCAGTTGTAGTTCGGAAGTGCCGTCCACACGGAAAGAGACACTTGCTCCCGTGTCTCAGTGGGGTTCAGTAACGTCAGCTGATCCCCTGCTGTGTGGATGGCAGTCTCTCCTGCTGTAAACTCATTCAAAATACAGTAGGCCTCTGCCTACACCCTCCTATTTCCTGGGCTTCAACACAGCCAGTTGTAGTTCGGAAGTGCCGTCCACACGGAAAGAGACACTTGCTCCCGTGTCTCAGTGGGGTTCAGTAACGTCAGCTGATCCCCTGCTGTGTGGATGGCAGTCTCTCCTGCTGTCACCTCATTCAAAATTCAGTAGGCCTCTGCCTACACCCTCCTATTTCCTGGGCTTCAACACAGCCAGTTGTAGTTCGGAAGTGCCGTCCACACGGAAAGAGACACTTGCTCCCGTGTCTCAGTGGGGTTCAGTAACGTCAGCTGATCCCCTGCTGTGTGGATGGCAGTCTCTCCTGCTGTCACCTCATTCAAAATTCAGTAGGCCTCTGCCTACACCCTCCTATTTCCTGGGCTTCAACACAGCCAGTTGTAGTTCGGAAGTGCCGTCCACACGGAAAGAGACACTTGCTCCCGTGTCTCAGTGGGGTTCAGTAACGTCAGCTGATCCCCTGCTGTGTGGATGGCAGTCTCTCCTGCTGTAAACTCATTCAAAATTCAGTAGGCCTCTGCCTACACCCTCCTATTTCCTGGGCTTCAACACAGCCAGTTGTAGTTTGGAAGTGCCGTCCACACGGAAAGAGATACTTGCTCCCGTGTCTCAGTGGGGTTCAGTAATGTCAGCTGATCCCCTGCTGTGTGGATGGCAGTCTCTCCTGCTGTCACCTCATTCAAAATACAGTAGGCCTCTGCCTACACCCTCCTATTTCCTGGGCTTCAACACAGCCAGTTGTAGTTCGGAAGTGCCGTCCACACGGAAAGAGACACTTGCTCCCGTGTCTCAGTGGGGTTCAGTAACGTCAGCTGATCCCCTGCTGTGTGGATGGCAGTCTCTCCTGCTGTAAACTCATTCAAAATACAGTAGGCCTCTGCCTACACCCTCCTATTTCCTGGGCTTCAACACAGCCAGTTGTAGTTCGGAAGTGCCGTCCACACGGAAAGAGATACTTGCTCCCGTGTCTCAGTGGGGTTCAGTAACGTCAGCTGATCCCCTGCTGTGTGGATGGCAGTCTCTCCTGCTGTAAACTCATTCAAAATACAGTAGGCCTCTGCCTACACCCTCCTATTTCCTGGGCTTCAACACAGCCAGTTGTAGTTCGGAAGTGCCGTCCACACGGAAAGAGACACTTGCTCCCGTGTCTCAGTGGGGTTCAGTAATGTCAGCTGATCCCCTGCTGTGTGGATGGCAAAGTCTCCTGCTGCCTACACAGTCGTACCACTACTGATTTTTAACCGTGCTCCAATTAGGCCTGTGGCTACACTGTCTCTCGTATTTCCCCTGTCCTCCAACCCCGCCAGTTACAGCTCCGAAGTGGCGTCTGCACAATCCACACTTGTTCCTGTGTTACAGGTGTTCAGTCCGGTCAGTTAATCCCCTGATGTGTGTCCGGCAATGTCGCCTGCTCTGTCCACATTCCCATTATCGGAATGTGGACAGAGCAGGCGACATTGCCGGACACACATCAGGGGATTAACTGACCGGACTGAACACCTGTAACACAGGAACAAGTGTGGATTGTGCAGACGCCACTTCGGAGCTGTAACTGGCGGGGTTGGAGGACAGGGGAAATACGAAAATCAGTGAAGCCACAGGCCTAAGTGGAGCTTGGTTCAAATTAGTAGTCTACAACCGATCTTAAAATTTCTTCAATGCAGCCTAAGCCTGCTCCGTGCTTGTCCCTGGGCTTCAACACAGCCAGTTGTTGCTCGGAAGTGCCGTCTTCACAGAGTAAAACACTAGCTCCTGTGTTTGTGGGGTTCAGTAACGTCAGCTGTTCCCCTGCTGTTTTGATGGCAATCTGTCCTGCTGCCTCCCAATTGACAGCACATCAGGCCTCAGCCTGCTAAGTGCTTGTCCTGGGCTCCAACATCGCCAGTTGCTGCTCATAACTGACTTTGGCACGGGTACTCCCTCCTGCCCAGCTTGGTTCCAGCCCTGCCTGCTGTTTCCGGGAAGTGTCAATGTCAGTTTGCCACCCCAAGTTGCCATGTCGTGTTGCGGTTGGGTTAGCCGAGGCTAGGGTGCCAGCAGTTTAGGTGCTTCCTATGTGGACTGCGGGTTCTGGTAAGAAAGGTTTGTTCCATAGTGCCAGTAGGACAAGCACCCCCTGTAGGACTGTGTGATTCGGTAACTGCGGCCAGCTTGCGGCATGCCAACTTTGCTTTTCAGGGGTAACTTCTGATACCCCTCCGGGTTCCAGCACCGTCAGCTGGTTCTCATCAGAGCCTTTGGCCTAGGTGCCTCCATCTCGGTATCCGAGTTCCGGCAACGTCTGCTGGTCCTTGGTAGTGCTTTGTAGCACAGGTACCTCCTGCTTAGTAACCGGGTTCCAGCACCGTCAGCTGGTCCTCGGTTGTGCCATTGGCTCTTATTCCTTCTGCTGCCCCTCCGGGTGCCAGCACTGTCAGCTGGTCCTCGCTATTTCCATTTGCTCTTGCAGCTTATGCTACCCCTCCGGGTTCCAGCACCGTCAGCTGGTTCTCGTCAGAGCCTTTGGCCTAGGTGCCTCCATCTCGGTATCCGAGTTCCGGCAACGTCTGCTGGTCCTTGGTAGTGCTTTGTAGCACAGGTACCTCCTGCTTAGTAACCGGGTTCCAGCACCGTCAGCTGGTCCTCGGTTGTGCCATTGGCTCTTATTCCTTCTGCTGCCCCTCCGGGTGCCAGCACTGTCAGCTGGTCCTCGCTATTTCCATTTGCTCTTGCAGCTTATGCTACCCCTCCGGGTTCCAGCACCGTCAGCTGGTTCTCGTCAGAGCCTTTGGCCTAGGTGCCTCCATCTCGGTATCCGAGTTCCGGCAACGTCTGCTGGTCCTTGGTAGTGCTTTGTAGCACAGGTACCTCCTGCTTAGTAACCGGGTTCCAGCACCGTCAGCTGGTCCTCGGTAGTGCCATTGGCTCTTGTTCCTTCTGCTGCCCCTCCGGGTGCCAGTACCGTCAGCTGGTTCAAGAGGACAAAGAACAGGAAGACAACCACCAAGATGCAGAACAACAAGAGAGAGAAGACAAAGAAGCATAAAAAAAACAAAGCAGAAGAACATTAAGCATAAGACTAATACTCTGAGCAAATGATATTATCTTATTTATAAGCAGAAGAAGACTAAGCAGTGTATGGGGGTGAGTCCGTTCCTCCTCGTGGTGCCCCTGGAAAAGGCCTGCTTCTGCAGGCCAAACTGAACGCGGACAAATCCTGTTGTAAATCTTTTGTGACAGGCAGAACGGAAGGTGTAAACTTCTAACTTTTCTAGATAACAACTACAGGAATGCCTGACACAAACAAGAATATGATGAAGAAGAATAGGAAGAAGATGAAGAATCTGAATATGTAGAATAATAATTGTTGAATAAGAAGAAGAAGAAGAATGTAAAAAAAGGAAGTAGAAGAAGAAGAAGAAGAATGTAAAAAAAGGAAGTAGAAGAAGAAGAAGAAGAATGTAAAAAAAGGAAGTAGAAGAAGAAGAATGTAAAAAAAGGAAGTAGAAGAAGAAGAAGAAGAATGTAAAAAAAGGAATAAGAAGAAGAATGTAAAAAAAGGAATAAGAAGAAGAATGTAAAAAAAGGAAGTAGAAGAAGAAGAAGAAGAATGTAAAAAAGGAAGTAGAAGAAGAAGAAGAAGAATGTAAAAAAAGGAAGTAGAAGAAGAAGAAGAAGAAGAAGAATGTAAAAAAAGGAAGTAGAAGAAGAAGAAGAAGAAGAAGAATGTAAAAAAAGGAAGTAGAAGAAGAAGACATACATGTCTGGCAAAATATAAATGAGGCTAACATAGTCAATATCTTTGTAACTCCTAACATCTTTAAAAAAAAAAAGTTTAATTCCTGCTATTCCATTTGATTGGGCTAAACCTCTATGGCTTTAATGTCTCCTCCACCTCCCACAATACATTCTACATTATTCTTAGTTGTTTTTCTTCATGTAGAATTAACCTACAAGGAAAGAAAGGGTTTTTTTTAATTCCGATATTTTGGCCCCATTGACTTGCATTGGTTCCCGGTATCGGAATCGGCGATACCGATACTTTTTTTAAAGATCGGCCGATCCATTCCGATCCGATATTTTCAAGTATCGGCTGGTATCGCTCAACTCTAATTATTATTATTGAGAGAATTAACCCATTTCAGGTTGGTTATAACATTACACCAACATATATCTAAACCATCTAAAAAAAAAACGAAAACTTTTTTGTTTGCCACAGTAACCAATCACACTCCAGATTTAAAGGGAACCTGACATGTGGAAAAACGCTATTAATGTTGAGAATAATAGCGTTCTGAATCTGTCCAGCTGCCCACACTGAGAGCCCCGCTGCCAGTAGGTAATGAACTTTATTCCTCCTGGTAGCCTTGGGCTTTCAGTCACATAGGTGTGGCTAAAGGTAACCAATCAGAGCATTGTGAGTGTCAGCTGTAACTATGACCCTGCACTGACTGTCAGCCGGCTGAGCAGTATATCAGTACAGAACGTGACGTCAGTCAGCACCGAAGAGTGGTTTCAGCCACCTTTCACTTTGTATTGAGCGGTGACAACAGCTATGCCGGAGGCATCTATCTCCGTGCCCATGAGGCAAGAAACAGAATTCTTTACTTAAATCTTCCACACTAGGTTGGCAACTTGTAATTCACAATATTAGAGTTTCATGTTAAATTTTGGGCACCACTGGTCAAAATTACTGTTTTTGTGAATAGTTAAGCTGAAGATGAAATGATCTCTAAAAGGCCTAAAGTTAAAGATGACACATTTGTATTTTTGGCAGAAAAATATACATTTTCATCTTTCATATTTTAAAAATTACAAAAAGAAAAATGGGCCAATGAAAAAGTTTGGGCACTCTGCATAGTTAGTACCTAGTAGAAACCCCTAATAAAAGTATCACAGCTTTATAAATGCTTTTTGTAGCCAAATAAGAGTCTTTCAATTCTTGTTTGAGGGATTTTCATCCATTCTTCCTTGAAAAATTCTTCCAGTTCTATGAGATTCCTGGGACATCTTGCATCCTCTGCTATTTTGAGGTCTAGCCACAGATTTTCAATAATGTTCAGCTCAGGGGACTGTGAGGGCCATTGTAAAACCTTCACCTTGCACCTTATGAGGTAGTCTATTATGGATTGTGACGTGCGTTTAGGATCATTATCCACTTATAGAAGCCATCCTCTTCCTCTTTTCACCTTCAGCTTTTTACAGATGGTGTTATGTTTACATTAAGAATTTGTTGAAATTTCATTGAACCTATTCTTACCTCTACACATGTAGTCTTTCCCATACCATTGGCTGCAACAGAACCCCAAAATATGATTGATCCAGCCCCATACTTAATGGTTGAAGAGATGTTCTTTTCCTGAAATTATGTGCCCTTTTTTTCTCCACACATACCTTTGATCATTCTGGCAAAGAGTTCTATTTTAACCTCATTGGTCTTCAATGCTTGTTTTCAAAATGCATCCGGCTTTTTTAGATATTCTTTTGCACACTTCTGAAGCTGAATTTTATGATGAAGATGTAGGAGAGGTTTTTTTCTGATGACTTTTTCATGAAGGCCAAATGTGTGCAGGTTTCTCTGCACAGTAGAACAATCTACCACAACTACAAAGTCAACTAAATCTTTGTGTAGGTCTTTTGCAGTCAAGCAGGGATTCTAATTTGCCTTTCTAGCAATCCTACGAGGAGCTCCGACTGAAATTTTGCTTGGTCTTCCAGACCTTACTTTGCTAGCCTCCACTGTTCCTGTTAACTGCCTTTTCTAAATTATGTTTCAAACTGAGGAAAGGGCAACTTGAAAACACTTTGCTATCTTCTTATAGCCTCCTCCTGCTTTGTGGACCTCTACCATTTTCACCTTCATAGCGCTAGGTAGCTGCTTAGAAAACCCATGGCTGCTGTTTTTTGGCACAAAGTTAGAGAAGTCTGGGTTTTTATAAAGCTTGGAAATTTGCAACACCTGGCCTTTCCTAGCGATGATAGTGAACAAGTCATAACCCTAACCGGCTAATTAAGATCGGAAACCTTGGTCAAAGTTATATGAACACACAAATCTCCAAGGGTCACAATAAGTCACAAGTGAGAAAAGTAGGAGAAGTACATATAATGAGTAGTTTAAAAGATATTATAATATGAAACTCCACTTTACAAATGTAATTACCAACCTAAATTCATGCTGTGAATGCTGCCACTGCCACCCCACACTCCAATGCACGTTTCACACATTACTTCCTCAGAAAGTGATGAGGTAGGAAGGCCAGGTGGGGTTTATATATATGCAGTTATAATGCCTGTTATTGGGCGCATGTACAATTGACCAGCATTGCACGTCTCGCAGTGATGTCACAAGAGGGCACAGTCGCACCATCCGTGACGTCATGGGTGGGGCACGCATCCGGGAGCACACACAGTGGAGAACATGTTTTGTGCACAACACCTGGACGGCCATAATACAAGTGGGCAATAAAAAGGGCAAATTAATAAAAGTCATACCTGAATGCTTAAACTGCAACAGTAATTTATGAGACATATGGGGCAGATCATAAAAATTATAAAAAAAAGTGTGGAAATGAATAGTGAAAATGAGTGGACAAGAAAATTGTGGAAAATAAAAGTGAAATGTGAAAAAAAGTAGATGTCATTAAAGTTGAAGGGTATAATAATAATAATCTTTATATAGCGCCAACATATTCCACAGCGCTTTACAGTTTAACAGTTTCAAACACAACATTAGTAAGTAACAACGTTAACGTTAACAATAATACAATAATTAAAGCAAAATAAAATGACCCTGCTCGCGAGAGCTTACAATCTACAATGAGGTGGGGGAGATACAGAGTACAGGTGTGTATTTACAATGGTGCATTTACAATGATGGTCCAGCCATCTTGAGGGAGTGAGGGATAGATATGGTGAATGTGCTACACACACACACACACACTTACACATAAAATGAGTTTGATTAGGGAACATGATAGGCTGCACTGAAGAAATGTGTTTTGAGGGAACGCCTAAAACTGTGCAAGTTGTGGCTGGCCCTAATTTCTTGGGGTAGAGAATCCCAGAGGACTGTCACAACACGGGAGAAATCGTCGGTAGTCGGAGGTACGTCGGTAATGGGAGGTACGGATTAGTGCAGAGGTTAGTCGAAAATCATTTGCCGAGCACAGCGATCGGCTAGGCTGATAGACAGAAATGAGGGAGGAGATGTAAGAGGGTGCCACACTGTGGAGAGCTTGGTGGGTGAGAACAAGTACTTTGAATTGGATCCTATAATGAATGGGCAGCCAGAAGGAGGACCCTGGCTGCTGCATTAATAATGGACTGGAGAGGGGAAAGTCGAGTGAGGGGGAGGCCAATTAATAGAGCGTTGCAGTAGTCAAGGTGGGAGTGGATCAAGGCGTCCGTGAGGGTTTTTGTTGTCTCCAAGGTGAGTTAAGGGCGGATTCTAGAGATGTTCTTTAGGTGTAAGTGGCAAGAGCGTACAAGAGATTGTATATGGGAGGTGAAGGAGAGATTGGTGTCAAACATAACACCCAGAGAGTGCACCTGCTGCCAGGGTGTAATTTTGGTGTCACCCACGGAGAGGAAATGTCAGATTTAGGGAGGTTAGTAGACGGCGGGAGCAGAAGTTCAGTTTTTGAGAGGTTAAGTTTCAGATAGAGAGCGGACATGATGTTGGAGACTGTGGCAGTCACTGGCGTTCTGTATTACAGCGGGGGTAAGGTCAGGGGATGACGTGTATAGTTGTATGTCATCAGCATAAAGATGGTACTGAAAGCCAAATCTGCTGATGGTCTGTCCAATTTGGGCTGTGTAGAGAGAGAAGACAAGGGGCCAAGGACTGAGCCCTGAGGTACCCCAACAGTGGGAGGAAGAAGACATGAAGTGGAGGCAGCGAACAGAGTAGGAGATGGTGGTCAACAGTGTCGAAAGCTGCAGTAAGGTCGAGAAGAATGAGCAGAGAGTGGTCACTGTTACATTTTGCTGTCAGAAGGTCATTAGTCACTTTGATGAGTGTAGTTTCTGTCAAATGTAGGGGGCAAAAGCAAGTTGAAATTAATTTGCAAAAATTTCTACATTTCTGGTTTTCTTCAGTCAAGATAGGGTGCAGAGTGCACATTAATGAGAAAAAAATGAACTTTTTTGAATTTACCAAATGGCTGCAATGAAATAAAAAGTGAAAAATTTAAATGGGACTTTATACTTTCCGTACCCACTGTATGTAAAAAGAAAAGTTATACTCACCTGGCACTGACCTGTCTGGTTCCACAGCCCCAGCCTTGTCAATGGTGTAGACTTCATTGGCCATCGTCTGTGTTTTCTTCTATGATGACTATGATGTTGAGTGGAGTGCGTCATGATCTATTCAGTAAAGAAGATACCAAAGATGCAAGGTACTTGAAGAGTGCACTATTGACCAGTGCAAAGAAGGTAGATGATTACCTGATGAGTCTGAACTTTTTCAATCTATTTACCCCTTTTGAATCCAGCATTTCCACTTTTCGTGAAATTCAAGGCAAATATGAATGATCTCAAAGGGATTTGTTCATCTTTCCTTAGACGACCACTGAGTCTACAGTCCTCAATATTGGCAATTTCCTGGTGTTTAGTGAAAAAGCTTGAGCAGCACAACTTGAATTCCCAGTCTTCTTTAAAATCATTGCCTAAGAGATATCTTGCTGATGCTGTATAACTACCTTGTCACTTGCGGCTGTGCTTAGTCTTTAGTAAATGGATTGATCAAATGTAACTTTACAGTCTTCTACACCTGTGTAGTGAATGCAGTAATGCAGTCGTTCTTAGATACTGTCATAAACACCAATCAGCAAAAAAACGGCAAAATACACAACGGAGGACTTTTCATTACTTCCATTATCCAATTAATTGAGTTTTCATCCTTACAAATTTAGGATAGACACACAATCAGAAAGTCATAATATTCACCACAGTGAACATTGCCTCCACTGTGGTGTAGACTCTGGTGTAGATAATCCAGGTGCTCACCAGCACTAAGCGAATGAAGACAGAGAGGCAGGGTCGAGCTGGGGCGACATTTCGAGGGTCCTTCCCCTTTCTCAAGCATGCTATCTTTTTCCGGTTTCTTCCTTAAACAGATGCACACAATGGGATACCCTGGAAGGAACAAGAAAAGGATTGTGTGCTTGAGAAAGGGGAAGGATCCCCGAAACATCGCCGCAGGTGCAGATCTCCAGCTCGTCTCTACCTCTCTGTCTTTATTCTCTTAGTGCCTATGCTTGTTGCCGACAGCGGGGTCACACAGTGAGGTGAATATTCTAGGTCCAGATGGGCACATGGGACATGGGAGTCGGTGCAGCAGTCAGATAGAGCACTCAGAGCATGACATGTAGAATTCAAGCTAGATGTTTAAAAAGTCCTAGAAATAACAGACAGATTGCAGTTAATGAACACCTCTAGCAGATGGAGTTACTGAAGACCGTAGGCAAACAGGAGACGTTATGGAGATGCAAACAGGAGGCAAACAAAACTCCTGACTGACAAAAAAAGTCTAATACCATGGAAGCTGCAAACAGCCAGCAACACAGTCTGAAAACTGCAGGTGGGCACGAAGAATAGGTCATAGAAGACTGGGGGCAGGTAGCAGACAAAACTCTGGAGTGACAAATCAAGTACTTTGGAAGCTGCAGACACACAGGAAGACGTCCTGGAAACCGCAGGCAGTTTGATACTGGAAACCAAAAATAAACTAAAGAAATGAACTGGATATAAGTTGGTGTGCATGCAGCATGTAAGTGCATGATCACACTGGCCACTAAACAGGGTTTTGATACTGGAATTCACAGGGAAGTAGGTGAGGTCCTCCACAGACAGGTAGCAAGGTTACTAGAAACCGTAGAATTGTGGAGACGTCCTGATGACGGTTGACTGGAGCTGTGCAATGCAAACTAAGAGAGTTAGGCTAGAATCACACTGGCATATGGCATCAGATGTGTTATACCAATGAACCTTGGCTGCTGCTCTGAGCACAGCTGCTGAGAAGACGGAGAAAGTAATTTCTCCAGCTCCTCCACTGCCTGACTCTGCACTAAGGACGGCACTGGGGTGACATCTGAGTGCAGTCCGACGTTTAATTTGCACCCATAGACTCGCCTCAAATTGCAGTACACTGCGATTGTTCTCTCAAGCCGGATCGGCATGAGAAAACAATGAGAGATGTGAGCTGCTCCATGGAAGAACACTGGGCCGAGTGCTATGCCTTAGGTTGTGTTATACGGTAGTGTGACTCCGGCGTTACTATAAGTCTTAGAGCAATATGAAGACCTAGGTGTGTCTCTAGCGAGCTTATATATAGGCCTTGGAAATATAACACATGGATCACGCTGAGCAACATGCAAAGGCCGAAGTGGAGCACTAGAAAATCAAACGGACCAAAGCATGCCTGCAACAGTGTTCATTCTTTCCATGGGGTATGACGTGTGATATGATATGTCTTCCACAACCTCACCTTTTTGCAGAGTTTTCTTACTCAATTTGAAGTCTCCCACAGTTGTTTGTTTCAGTGAATGACTGTTTTTAAACCTACATATGAAAATGCTGATCATTATGACCTGTTTGGTATAATTGGTTACTCATTCACCTGACTATAATCCTAAAGAAAAATTCTAACTTTGGGCATGTATATCTAGATGAATTAATGCTGGTTTGAAGGCAAAGCAAAATAGTGATGTGCGTTAGATATCACTATTTTTTTTTAATTAATGCAATTTGTTAATTAAGAAAGAAAAAAGAAGTTCCAGCGCCAGGAATGGATAATTAAAAATCCATTTTATTGTGCCATTGCATATTAAAATTCTAGCAGGTACAGCATATCTGTCGGATGACTACAGAACATGTTCAGATGTACAGATATGCTGTACCTGCTGGAATTTTAATATGCAATGGCACAATAAAATTGATTTTTAATTTTCCATTCCTGGCGCTGGAACTTCTTTTTTCTTTCCTATTATTGATTGACTGCCTAGTCAAATCCGTGCGCAGGATCTGGATCCTACCAGCAAGGCAGTGCGGTGAGCTGGATTAATTTTTCTCTTTTTTAATTTGTTAATTAACCCCTTTCCGACATGGGGTGTAATAGTACGCCGATATCGGACTCTCCGTGTTTGGTGCAGGCTCTGGCGCTGAGCCCGCACCTTTCCGGGCACATGTTACCTGATATATACACTTTATTCTCCCCTGAGGAAGCCACGTGTCAGGAACACCGCACTACACTTGCTCACCGAGCCAGTACGCGTGTCCTGAGTACAAAACCAGTGCTCAAAGATAACTGTGGAGCAGGGCAGTAGCGGTGACGATGCGTGCTTCAAACTATCAGGACCTGAAGCACATGACTGCTGGGGGCGTGGCCTAAGCTCCACAGAGCTAGGAGCTGCAGGGAAACTCCTAGAGCGGTAACTACAGGACAATGTTACCAAAGGGATAGACAGAATGTATAGTCAGGACGTAGCAATAGATCAGAAAACCAGAACGGGCAATAGACGGTACAATAGGGACAAACTGTAACGGAGTAACGATAGCAAAGCCAGGAGGTCAGAACCAGAAAAGACAATAGTACCAAAACGAGAGACTGAGTACAGAGTGAGGGAACGGACCGGGTCATACACGGGAAGCAAACAAGCAACGCAGAATACACGCACACCAGGGGTCAGACACACCAGAACAACAGTATAGCTGACAGAAAACCCTGGTAAAGAGTGAGTATAAATACCCCTCCCAGATCCAGAAAGAGGCCACGAACACTTAACCCTGTGAGTGCAGGGCAAGAACCCTGTTCAAACCATGACAGTACCCCCCTCTTAACGGGGGGCCACTGGACCCACAGGCTTGTCTGGGTATCTGTCGTGGAAAGCCCGCACCAGACGATCGTCATGCACTGAACTGGCCGGAACCCATGACCGATCCTCCAGAGAGTACCCCTTCCAGTGTATCAGATACTGGAGTCTCCGGCGCACCCACTGGGAGTCGACAGTGCGCCCTACTTCATACTCCAGCTGCCCCTCTACCAGCACTGGCAGAGCATTTGATGAGGGATCCTCTCTCACCGTCCCCACAGGCTTTAACAGGGACCTGTGGAAGACATAAGAAATTTTAAAGGAGGTGGGCAGCTGCAGTCGGTAGGCTACTGGGTTAACAACCTCTACAACTTTGTATGGGCCAATAAACTTGGGGCCCAGCTTTATAGATGGTATCTTAAGCTTGATATTGCGGGTGGAAAGCCACACCTTCTCCCCTACTGCAAATGCTGGACCTGGCCCCCTCCTACTGTCAGCAAACCGCTTATAGTTTTCCTGGGCCTTGGAAATATTCCTCTGAACCTCCCTCCAAAGAATTCTAAGACATTGTGTCGCACCCTCAGCTCCAGGACAACCTGAATCCATGCAGGAAAACTCTCCAAAATGTGAGTTAAACCCATAGTTGATCTGAAAGGGAGACTTCCCAGTAGATTGACTCACACGACCGTTGAATGCAAACTCTGCCATGGGCAATACCTCACACCAGACCTCATGACTGGAAGAGGCCAAGCATCTCAGAATCTGCTCCAATGATTTGTTCGTGTGCTCCGTCTGTCCATTAGACTCTGGGTGTTAGGCAGAGGAGAAGGACAATGAAATCCCCAGCTTTTTGCAAAAAGCCCTCCAGAACCTGGCTACAAACTGTACCCCTCTGTCTAACACCACATTCATAGGCACTCCATGCTACCGAATTATATGCTGCATAAAAAAGCAGGCCAGGGTTTCAGCAGATGGTAATGCGGGGAGAGGTACAAAGTGGGCTTGTTTTGAAAACCTATCCACCCCCACCCATATCACTGAGTTGCCCCTGGAAGGAGGCAGATTTGTGATAAAATCCATGGACAAAAGTGTCCATGGTCTATCCGGAATTGGCAAAGGCACCAACTCCCCAGCCAGCCAGACCTGAGAACTTTTAGAATGAGCGCACACCCCACATGCAGTTACAAACTTATCTGTTACCATAGAGGGTCACCAGAAACCCCTCACAATTGCCCCCCGGGTAGCTGCAATCCCAGGGTGAGCACTCAACATAGAATCGTGAAATTCCTGCATAAGTCCGAGATGGAAACGTTCCAGTACAAACAATTTACCCGGGGGTTTACCACCCGGAACCTGAGCCTGGGCCTCCAAAATCTCTGTAACTCAGATGAGATTTCGACCACCACTACTCCTGGCTGAAGAATGGAGGAGGGAGGTTCTGGAGGGGACACCGAATCAAAGCTTCGGGATAAGGCATCAGTCTTGATGTTTTTAGATCCAGGGCGGAATGTGATGGTAAACTGAAATCGAGAAAAAAAAAGCGACCACCGAGCCTGTCTGGGGGTCAGTCTCTTGGCAGACTCGATATAGGCCAAATTTTTGTGATCAGTGATGACTGTAATGGGATGAATAGCCCCCTCCAGGAAATGCCTCCATTCTTCAAAAGCCAACTTTACCGCCGACAACTCTCTATTGCCGACATCGTAATTTCTCTCGGCAGACGAAATTTTTTTAGAGAAGAAGGCGCAAGGCCTCAGATTAGTAAGGGTAGGAGGGCCCTGAGACAAAACTGCCCCCACACCTACTTCCGAGGCGTCAACCTCCACGATAAAAGGTCTTGACGGGTCGGGTTGTACCAATACAGGGGCTGAAGAAAAGCACTTTTTTAATGTCATGAAATAATTTTTTGCAGCTACAGACCAATTTTTTACATCGGCTCCCTTAAGAGTGAGGTCCGTTAGAGGCTAAACCTGCGAAAAGCCCTTAATAAATTTCCTATAAAAGTTAGCAAAGCCTAAAAATCGTTACAACCCTTTCAAGTCATGAGGCTGCACCCAATCTGTAACAGCCTGGACCTTCTTAGGATCCATGCGGAACCCCTCCCCTGACACAATCAACCCCAGAAAGGATACTTCTTGCATGAAAAATGAGGATTTTTCCAACTTGGCAAACAAATGACTCTCCCTCAGTCTCAGGAGAACCATCCGCAAATGGTGCAAGTCAGATTGACTGTCCACCGAGTACACCAGAATGTCATCCAAATAGATAACCACAAAACAACCAATTAAATCAGAGAAAATTACATTAATAAAATTCTGAAAAACAGCAGGAGCGTTGGTGAGACCAAAGGGCATAACCAAGTTTTCGAACAGCCCTTCAGTCGTCAGGAATGCTGTTTTCCATTTGTCCCCTTCCCGGACTCTTATAAGGTTGAATGCCCCACGTAAATCCAGTTTAGAGAACCACTCGGTGAGTTGGTTACATAGATCAGGAATTAGGGGGAGAGGGTATGTATTTTTCACAGTAATTTTGTTTAATTCCCAAAAGTCGAGGCACAGCCGCAAACCACCATCTTTTTTCTTAACAAAAAAGAAGCCCGCCGCCACAGGTGAAACAGAAGGCCTAATATGCCCTTTGCGGAGACTCTCGGTAATGTACTCCTTCATGGCTAGATGTTCGGGTCCGGACAAATTGAACAGGTGAGCCTTGGGTAACTTGGCTCCAGGGACTAGATTAATGGCACAATCAAAGGGTCTATGTGGTGGTAGCGCCTCAGCCTCACTTTCAGAAAATATGTCTTCAAAATCTTTCAGGTACTCCGGAATACCTTCCAGATCGACAGACGACACTGACACACATTTTACTGGGGTGACAAGAGTTGTCAAGTTACAACATAGACCGTTAGCCATACAATCCCACTGAATGATCTCCCTCGTGACCCAGTCAATAGTAGGATTGTGACGCTGAAGCCAAGGCATACCCAGTACTAGAGTAGAGCGAAACGGGTCGAAAAAATTCAAAAGTCGCCGACTTTCGCCAAAGTCGGGTTTCATGAAACAAAACCCAACCTTAGTGTGAGGTCGGCCATGAGGTCAGCGACCATTGCACCAAAGTCACGCTTCAAAAGATGCTTTTGCGCCCTTTTTCAGCGAATCAGGAAGAACGGACACTGTGGGCAACGTGATGACATAGGCAGCGGTCACCAGCATCTTGGAGAAAGGCATACAAGTGATTGGCTTGCTTTGTGGGGCATCACAGGGGGTATAAAAGGGCGGGGACGTCGACCACCATGTTACTCATGCTGATCTCAGAATAGGGAGAGCTGCTGCAGCTGCTGATTCTGTAGGGAGAGCGTTAGGAAGCCAAAAAGAAAAAAAAACTGCTTCTGCTGATAGCGCTTTTCACTGTAGTTACTGTGCAGTGAAAGGTGAAGATTTTTGCTTTTGTGCAGCAGCGCTGGTGGTGATTAGCCTGCCATTTATGGCTAGCTGCATTGCTGTGTGCACACTGGTGTTCAAACTGCTTTTTTAAAAGCAATCCAAATTGTATTTTTTGTCCTGGTGAGGTAGTGAGCGTTCATTTTTTCACACACCGTACAGCGGTGTACGCTTCTCACACAGTACCGTGTAACGGCTGTTATCATGGCGAAATTGAAGCTATCTAGGTGTGTGACTCTGTAAGGAAAAGTCGAGGAGTTTGTCCATTCTTACAGACCTACACCTTATAGTTTTGTCCGTTTTTCAAACAGTTTAGTATATTTGCTGTTTGATTACATTCAAAACTAGAGAGAGACAGACAGTGCCAGTCTGTATACAAAAACACGGAGCTTGACAATTTTACATACACCGTACAGCGGTGTACGTGCACGCTCCTCTCTCAGTACCGTGTAACGGTTGTTATCATGGCCAAATTGAAGTTATCTACGTGTGTGAATGTGTAAGGAAAAGCCGAGGAGTTTGTCTGTTCTTACAGACCTACACTCTAGGGAGATTCCAATTCTGCCCAATTCTATATACACCTTGTAGTTTGTCACACACTAGGCAATTTCTGCCTGTCACATTGCGGTGTAATATAAACAGGGCCTGACAGAATCCAACTGTGTCCTAAAGTCTAGAGAGATTCCAATTCTCCACAGTCCTCTATACACCTTTCTTACACCATCCAGATTCTGCCTGTTACATTGCGGTGTAATATAAACAAGGCCTGACAGAATCCAACTGTGTCCTGAAGTCTAGAGAGATTCAAATTCTCCACAGTCGTCTATACACCTTTCTTACACCATCCAGAATCTGCCTGTCACATTGCGGTGTAATATAAACAGGGCCTGACAGAATCCAACTGTGTCCTGAAGTCTAGAGATTCAAATTCTCCCCATTCCTATATACACCTTGTACCTTGCTTTACAGTACCATATAGTTGGTGGTTTTTTGGGTACATTTTCCCCAAAAATGAGGAAGCGTGGTGGAAGAGTCCGTGGAAGTGGGCGGGGTTGGCAGCTGGTAATGATGGTTTTGGTGTTGGTGGTGGATCTGCTGGTAGCAGTTAAAGCAAAATAATACCCTACCAAAGACTATGAGTAGGACAAGAAAGTACTCATCCTCTCATCTGCGTACACTGGGTTTGAATGCCCACATTGCCAAACTAATCTCGTTAGAGATAATGCCCTATCGGTTGGTTGAAAGCGCAGCTTTCCGCGAACTCAAGGCCTACGCAGTACCACGCTATGACCTACCCAGTCGCCACTTCTTTTCTCACAAAGCCATCCCAGCCCTCCACCTTCATGTGAAAGACCGCATTGTACATGCACTCAAGCAATCAGTGAGTGGAAAGGTGCACCTCACAACTGATGCATGGTCCAATAGGCATAACCAGGGCCGTTACGTGACCATCACTGCGCATTGGGTTAATGTGGTGGATGCAGGGTCCACAGGGGACAGCGGTGGTGGGACAGTGCTGCCTAGCCCACGGTATAGGAAACAGTTGGCTGTAGGCGTTCGACCCTCCTCCTCCTACTCCTCCATAAACGAAAGCTCGTCCACAGAACGCAGTCGCACGAGCACTCCATCCGCAGCAGCCAGTGTTGCACACAAGGTGTCCCCCTATCGATCAGCTAGTGGAAAGCGTCAGCAGGCTGTGTTGAAGATGATGTGTTTGGGCGACAGACACATCGCGGAGGTACTGGCTGACTATTTTTGGCGACAAACTGAGTCATGGCTGGGCAGTCAACATCTTGAGGCAGGCAAGGTAGTTAGTGATATCGGCCGGAATTTTGTGGCAGCCATAGCCCTTTCAAAACTCAGACACAGACCTTGCTTGGCTCACACCTTGAACCTGGTGGTGCAGTGCTTCCTCAATAATTATCCAGAGTTAACAGGCCTGCTCCAGAAGGTCCGAAGACTGTGCTCGCACATCCGCCGGTCGCCGGTACACTTCAGTCGTATGCAGAAGCTGCAGCGATTGCTCCACCTTCCTAAGCACTGCCTAATTATCGACGTAGCAACAAGGTGGAACTCCACCCTGCACATGGTTGAGCAGCTGTGCGAACAGAGGCAGGCCGTAATGCATTTGTGGGAGGATACACGGGCAGGCACTTTGAGGGCAGACATGGAGTTGACAGGTGTGCAGTGCTCGAAGCTGAAAGACCTCTGTAAAGTCCTTCAGTGTTTTGAGGAATGCACACGGCTGGTAAGCGCAGACAACGCCATCATAAGCATGAGCATCCCACTTATGCGTCTGCTCATGCAAACTTTGACGCACATTAAGGAGCAGGCGTCTGCAGCCGAGGATGATGAGGAAGAGGAGGAGGGAAGCCTTGATGACAGTCAGCCATCGTCTGCTCAGGGAACTCTCCTGGACGAGATGGAGGAAGAAGAGGAAGAGGAGGAGGATGATGATGGGGATGATTATTTAGGGGAGGAGGATGCTTCTCAAGGGGCAAGAGAAAATGTTGGCGTGGCAAGGTCTGGTACAGGGTTTGTGCGTAACTGGAGGGATGTGGATTTGCCATAAAGTGCTCCTCCACCCAGCACTCGCAGTGCATCATTGACATCGGGAACATTGGCCCACATGTCAGATTATGCCTTGCAGGTCCTAAAAAGGGACCCCCGCATTGCCAAAATGATGAATGATGACGACTACTGGTTGGACAGCATCCTGGATCCACTCTATAAAGGCAAATTCCAAAACATCATGCCACAGGAGAACCTTGACCTAATATTGGCTAACAAACAAGCAACTCTGGTAAACCAGTTGGTTGAGGCATTCCCAGCACACAGCAGCGGTGATGGTTCTCACACGAGCCGTAGGGGCCGGGGGCAGCTTGGAAGAGGTGTTGGTGGTGCACACATCAGAAGTGGCGTTGGAGACAGGGGTTTCATGACCATGTTGTGGACTGATTTTTCAAGTTCCGCTCACACGACTGGTAATACTGCATCGATTGAAAGTGACAGGAGACAGCACTTGTCAACTATGGTTACAAACTACTTCTCATCCCATATCGATGTTCTCCCTCACAGGTCATTCCCATTTGACTATTAGGCCGCTAAACTGGACACCTGGCCTAAATTTGCACAATATGCCTTACAGGAGCTCGCTTGCCCAGCTGCAAGTGTGCTATCGGAAAGAGTCTTCAGTGCTGCTGGATCAATCCTGACAGAAAAGAGGACCCGTCTCTCAACCCAAAATGTGGATGATCTAACCTTCATTAAAATGAACCATGCATGGGTTTCCAAGGATTTTGTCACACCTTACCCTGATGACACATAGGTTGCCAGAAAAATGGCTTTCTTTGGTCCGCCTCTTCCTGGGACTTGACCAATTTCGCCTTTAGCAGCAGGTGAATGCCCCACATCAACATATGCCATTTTGTAAACCTCCCTAACTAGGCTGCCTCCTCCCCACATGGCTGGGGTCACCACCTAGCGCATGCAACCGTGTGAGTGCCGTTGCCCTGGACAGGTGGGTGGGCCGTCTCTTGGGCGCGGGCACTGGCACAGGGTCCCTCATAGTGCAATCAAGTGTCTCTGACGGTGGGGGTGCACACCCGCCATCAGACACACCGCCGTACTATGAGGGGCCCTGTGCGAGTGCTGTCACCAACGAGTGGGCCCCCCTGCTTGCTCAGGATCACAACACTTGCAAAGTTGAAATACTTACCTCTCCCTGCTCTACTGCCATGACGTCTTCCGTGTTTCCTGACAGTGATATTCTGATCAGAGAGCTCAATGACATCACGTTTGTACGCCCAGACTAGTACAGGGATTCCCTAGCGAGGAAGCTTATTTGAGGAGACTTATTTAATTGTTTTCAATGTTGGGACAGCAATTTTTGGGGAGCACTATACTCTGGAGAATGATATATGGGGCCCACCATACACTGGAGCATTCCAAAGGTGGACATCAGACACTGGAGCAGCATTTACAGGGCCCATTATACACTAGAGCATTAGAAATGGGGCCCATTATGTATGGAGCATTATTTGGGCCCATAAAACAGTGGAGCTTCATCCATGGGGACCAACATATACTGTAGCATTATGTGGAGCTCATCATATACTGTTTCAAACATTATATGGGACCAATGATTCTGTATGGAGAAATATATGGGCCTCATTACTCAGTATAGCGCACTATGCGGTGGCCATAATACTGTATGGAGTAATATACTGTCCGTTTTTGGAGCTATTGGAGAATTTAAAATGGATATCAGTCATGAGATGTAGAAAGTATTTTTCATTGTACTATACCGCTATTTCTCTGCCGTATCGGAGCATCATAAGTTGTGCTATGTGTTAAAGGGGCGCTCTTTGGCCCAGGGCACATGAAAACCTGGAGCCAGCCCTAACCTCCACAAATTTAGCCAAATAACCCCCATTTGTCAGTGCGTAACTAGTATTATGAAGTAAATTAAGGTTGAAATGCTTCAGTAATAAGAATTGATGTTTTTGGCATTCAAAAGGGCACTGTAGGTGTGTTTCCTGTCCTCCACTTCCTGCCGACTTTGCTTCCCCATTGACTTGCATTGGGTTTCGTGTTTCAGTCGGCCTTCGACTTTTCACGATAATCGGCCGATTTCTTTCGACCCGACTTTTGCGAAAGTCGGGTTTTGTGAAACCCGACTCGACCCGAAAAAAGGCAAAGTCGCTCATCTCTACCCTGTACCAGTCCAGCCAGCAGATTATTTAGAAGAAAACACCTTAATTTTTCCACGTGAGTGGAACCCACTTTCAGCGAAAAGGTATCAGTCATGAAACATATTCCCTCCTGGGTGATAGGAGAAGAATCAATCGCCACAATTTTAACAGGATCTTTTAACCTGACTGTCCCTGTCTTATGAAAAGTCACAACTTTGGCATCGATCAGATTAATAGAAGAACCACAGTCAAAAAAAGGTGGTAGTCCCAACCGGACCGCCTGTAAGTTCTAGTTCCACCGGAAGCAGAATTTTAGTAAGTGAGGAAAAAGGTACCTGGGAGTCTGGGCAACCTCCTCGATTGTTACCCAGACTCAGTCGTTTTCCTGACGGCCTCACTGAAGAAGGGAAAGAAGGACAGTTCCTTCTCCAATGTCCAGCGGATCCACAGTAAAATCACAATTGGTTGTTTCTACGGCGTCTCCTCTCTTTTGCCTCCAATGATGTCGCACCAACTTCCATGGGCTCAGGACTAGATGCAGAGTCTCTCAGATTGGAGAATAAAGGGGTCTCCTGTAGCATGACCCCTCTTGCCCGCAGCCTACGGTTCATGCGGACAGCCTGGATCATAGCGTCCTCCAAAGAATCCGGTGGAGGATGAAGGGCTAGGGCATCTTTCAAACGTTTGGACAGGCCTCTACAGAACAAACCCCGGAGGGCAGCATTATCCCAGGAGACCTCCGCTGCCCAGCGTCTGAACTCAGAGCAGAACCATTCAGCAGAGTGCCTCCCCTGTGTCACACTCATCAACATATCCTCTGCCAGACACACTCTATCAGGCTCATCATAAATGTGCCCCAGAGCGTCAAAGAACAAATTCACAGACATACGTTCAGGAGCAGAGGAAGAGCGAGAGAAACCCCATGCCTGTGGAGCCCCCCGAAGTAGGGAAATGACGACCCCCACCCTCTGGAACTCATCCCCGGAGGAACGGGGCCTCAGAGAAAAAAAAGCTTGCATCCTTCTCTGAACGACCTGAACTCCCTTTTATCCCCTGAGAAAGGGTCTGGCAATTTGACCGGAGATTCAGGGGATGCCAATGACACATCTCTATCCCCAGCACTAGGAACCCCTGCGTGACAGCACCCTGCACAGTATCCACCAACTGTTGCTGGGAATGGGCCATCGTGGAACATTTTGGTCAGGTGCTTGACCTGATCAGCCAAAACTTGTATGGGATCCATGAGGATAACACACTTTTTTTTTTTCCTCTCTTCACAGGAAAAAAAAACTGAAATGATCAGCTATAATGTTAGGAACACCGCACTGCACTTGCTCACTGAGCCAGTGCGCATGTCCTGAGTACAAAAACAGTGCTAAAAGATACCTGTGGAGCAGGGCAGTAGCGGTGATGATGCGTGCTTCCGAATCTCAGGACCTGAAGCACGTGACTGCTGGGGGCGTGGCCTAAGCTCCACAGAGCTAGGAGCTGCAGGGAAACTCATAGAAAGGTAACTACGGTACAATGTTACCAAAGGGTTAGACAGAATGGATAGTCCGGACGTAGCAATAGATCAGAAAACCAGAACGGGCAATAGACGGTACAATAGGGACAAACTGTAATGGAGTAACGATGGCAAAGCCAGGAGGTCAGAACATGAAAAGACAATAGTACCAAAACGAGAGACGTAGTACAGAGCGAGGGAACGGACCGGGTCATACATGGGAAGCAAACAACCAACGCAGAATACACGCACACCAGGGATCAGACACACCAAAACAACAGTATAGCTGACAGAGAACCCTGGTAATACCCCTCCCAGATCCAGAACGAGGCCACGAACACTTAACCCTGTGAGTGCAAGGCAAGAACCCTGTTCAAACCATGACACCACGTAGGCAGTGGCGATACGCGTGGGGCTTTTGCTCCCCCCACTTCCCCATCCCACAGCTGTACTCGGCACTTTAACCATATGGGGCTATACAACTAAAACTATTTTTTGGCTCTCTTCTGCTGGTTTGGCCACACTAAATTTTGTGTGGCAGGCCCATATATATTCCATGTAGTCACTTTATGACTATCAGGTCTTTTTTGTCTCTCTCTCTCTTTATATATATATATATATATATATATATACTAGCTGAAGAGCCCAGCGCTGCCTGGGCATAGTAACTAACTGTGGTTAGTTGTAGCAAATTATAATTATCCTCCATCCCATAGTCCTGTGCCCATATACCCATCACACATCCTCCATCCCATAGTCCCATGCCCATACACCCATCATACATATTCGCCATCCCATAGTCGAGTACCCATATACCCATCATACATATTCTCCATCCCATAGTCCCGTGCCCATATACCCATCATACATATCCTCCATCCCATAGTCCCATGCCCATATACCCATCATACATATCCGCCATCCCATAGGCCCGTGCCCATATACCCATCATACATATCCTCCATCCCATAGTCCAGTGCCCATATACCCGTCATACATATCCGCCATCTCATAGTCCCGTGCCCATATACCCATCATACATATCCTCCACCCCATAGTCCAGTGCCCATATACCCATCACACATCCTCCATCCCATAGTCCAGTGCCCATATACCCATCAAACATATTCTCCATCCAATAGTCCCATGCCCATATACCCATCATACATATTCTCCATCCCATAGTCCCGTGCCCATATACCCGTCATACATATTCGCCATCCCATAGTCAAGTGCCCATATACCCATCACACATCCTTCATCTCATAGTCCCATGCCCATATACCCATCATACATATCCTCCATCCCATAGTCCCGTGTCCATATACCCATCATACATATCCGCCATCTCATAGTCCCGTGCCCATATACCCGTCATACATATCCTTCATCCCATAGTCCAATGCCCATATACCCATCACACATCTTCCATCCCATAGTCCCGTGCCCATATACATATCCGCCATCCCATAGTCCCGTGCCCATATACCCATCATACATATTCTCCATCCCATAGTCCCATGCCCATATACCCATCATACATATTCTCCATCCCATAGTCCCATGCCCATATACCCATCATACATATTCTCCATCCCATAGTCCAGTGCCCATATACCCATCACCCATCCTCCATCCCATAGTCAACCATTATGACATCATAATGAGCGGCGGCGGGGCTTGCGACCTATGATGACATCAGCGTCGCCATGGCAACCGTTGTGACATCATAATGAGGGACGGGGCTTGATACGCACACACTGCTTCCCCAGTATGCAAATAGGGGCATTATGACATCACAATGAGGGGCGCAGCTTGACACGCACACACTTTTTCCCCCAGTATGTAGATAGGGGCAAAATTGTTTGATGAATTGGAACGCGTGGGGTTAAAATTTCGCCTCACAACATAGCTTAGGACGCTCTCGGGGTCCAGACTTGTGACTGTGCCAAATTTTGTGGCTGTAGCTGCGACGGCGCGGATGCCTATCCCGGGCATACGCACACACACATACATACACACACACATACATACTTTGAGCTTTATATATTAGAGATATATATATATATATAGCATTTTCTTACATGGTTCTGTGAGTAGCCACTTAGGTGTCAGGTGCAGGCCTTGTTCGCCATCAACACGGATGTCATTGTATGGTAACTATATATATATTTAACTCATGCAGGTTGCCCTGTGTTCATATATTTCTTATACTGTCTTTTCTGTGTGGAGGGGTCTTTGATGTGGGAGAGTCATTGCATCATTATTCCATGACATGACTTGTTTGCGTCTTTTGCAATTTTAATTGTTTTTAAATTGGATACTGTGTTTGTTCTATATATGTGTCAGCATTCAGCAATAAAGTTTGTTTAATTTGTCTAATCAAATCGTGTGTTCCCAATTCATAGACATGTTGCTTTCCCCTATTTTTCTTGCATTGTTACTAACATGTCTTTGGTGAACCCCTCTTTTTGTTTCACATTAATATAGTGGTGCCCTCTGATTTTCTCATACAGCTGACATGTGCCCGCAACAGCTGCGGGTGGAATCGCGATCCACCTGATGCTGTTAACTAGTTAAATGCCACTGTCAATTTCTGCAAGCACGCCGAAAATCCCGTCCATTGGTGACCCCATCACATTGGGTCGCCCCTCACACCCAGGGCAGCGGGGTACTCGGTACCGGGCCGGTGTCAGGAGGGATGTGTCGCAGCAGCAGTGACCTGGTCCATGGCCCTGGGCGCCCAAAATCAATGGCGGTGATGTTGATGGTGTTAAGGTTTAATTGAATGGTTTGTGACGCCACCGCGGTGTTTGGCATGGTAGATGGTAAGCCAACGTTGCATGCAGATCCGCTGGGACTGATGGTGTGGTGCAGCAAAGATGGTATAGCTCCCCACAGGTGGAGCTGTAGTCCCAGGGCAGTGTAGGTGCAATGGATGAGGAGAGGCGCAGAATGGTATAGATGCTGGTACCCAGATGTAGCGGTGTTGAAGGTGTTAGCGGCGAATGAATAGAGGACACCAGGGCTTGTAGTTTCAAAGCTTTACTCACAGTTCGTGGTACCCATTGGTGCCCGCCTCCGTGCCTTGTCTTCCGGGGTAGAGACTCAATCAACCTCCCGGGCAAGTCAGGGTTCTCCTCTCCAACACTCCGCCAACATGTGCCTTTCATGAACGACTCCTCTACTGCGCCTTTTAATGTGAAGAACTCCTTTGCCGTAGTTCTCTGGAATTCCTCCTGTCAGATGTTCCTAGAACCTCACTTGTATGACATACAGCTGTAGCCTCTATTGGGGACTCCTCTCAGAGTCCTGGCTTGCAAATCGGTTGCTGTTGTGTCCCAAGTCTTGGATGGGAGTAGTGCATTTATAGCCAACTACTCCACCGGTGTCTGCTTCAGAACCATAAGTGTCCATACAACCGGCCCCGGCCTTGCGCTGAGAACCTATAGGCAGGGTACTCTCTCAACCCACAACTCCTCTCTGTTCTCCGACTCCTTCATTCTGCGCTGTTCCTTCTCTCTCTTATGGAAGCTTAGGTTGCAGGTCTACGTCCTTCTCTTTCTTTTCTCTTTCCCGTGCCAGCTGGCTCAGATCACTGAGGCAGCTGCAGCACTCTCTATCTAAACTGAACTCAAACTGAACTCAAAACTGAACTTCAGAACTGAACTTCTCTGGGACTCCCCCCAGACTGACCTTCTGTCAGACTGACCTTCTTCTCTGGGACTCACCCCAGACTGACCTGCAATTCTAAACTTTCCCTCTCTTTTATACTAACTCCACCCACCTCCCAGCACATCTCGTGTTACGAAGCAGGGTTCCATGAAGGGTGCTCTGCTACCCCCAGCCTGAAGCTGCTGGGCGGACCTACTGAACTATCCTGTGTGTGGGATGCAGGTGTTGGAGTGTGGAAAGGAGTTCCCAACTTACCTAGTTGGTGGGGCACTACACCTTAGGAGAAGGTGCAGTACCTCTGTGGCGACTGAGCCTCAGGGGCGCCACATAATGATCCCGGGTCACCGGTGGGTTGGCATGACAAGCAGAGGTCTCCAGAAGACCTCTATGATTGTCACTGCTGGATTGCTATGGGTGCCGCCCAGTAGTCGGTGCTCATAGCCAGTGGGCATTTCCGCTAAATACAGGCAATCTGATCATCGCCTGTATGTAGCAGAGCCGATTGGATTATGACAGCATTTAGTCTGCCATGGAGACTATTGAAGCATGCCAAAAGTAAAAAAAAAAGTTTTTAAAGTAAAAAAAACAAACAAAAAGTTATAAAAGTTCAAATAATTTTGCCCCATTCAAAATAAAACAATAATAAAAAAAAAACATACACATATTTGGTATTGCTGCTTTCAGAATCGCCCGATCAATCAATAAAAAAAGGATTAACCTGTGTGCTAAACGATATAGCAAGAAAAAAGTCAAAATGCCAGAATTAAGTTTTTTTGGTCGCTGCAACATTGCATGCAAATGCAGTAATGGGTGATCAAAAGACCATAGCTGCATCAAAATGCTATCATTTAAAACGTCAGCTTGGCACGTTAAAAATAAGGTCTCACCCAACCCCAGATCACGAAAAGTAGAGACGCTGCGGGTATCGGAAAATGGTTCCAATAAATAGATTACCCAGCTTAACGATGAAGTGTAAAAAAATAGATTCTGTTGAGTATAAAAACATCAGCATTGGTGGTGCGGAATATTGCGTTATCAACGTGTTTCTCGTGTCCAGGCACCCTTAGTCACTTCATGACTAAGATGAAGATGTTTTTATCTTCTACTTGAAAATGTTTTAGTGAATAAAGAATCTATTTTTTTCACTTTATCGTTGAGCTGGACAAATCTACTTATTGGAATTGTTTCACGCCATGACACAGCGGCTCCGTGCTCCGATTCTCAAGATGTCTCTACCGGTGAGCTGGAATTTTCATTATTTCTATCGGAAAATGGTGGAATTATTTTTTTTTTTTAACAAACTTTGGAATTTTTTTTCACCACTTAAATAAAAAAGAACCTAGACATGTTTGGTGTCTGTGAACTCGCACTGACCTGGAGAATCATAATGGAAGGTCAGTTTTAGCATTTAGCAAACCTGGTAAAAAAAAAAAAAAAAAACAACAACTTCGGGATTGCAATTTTTTTTTGCAATTTCACCGCACTTGGAATTTTTCTTTCCCTTTTTCCAGTACACGATATGTTAAAGCCAATGACGTTGTTCAAAAGTACAAATCGTCCCGTAAAAAAAAACAAGCCCTCACACGGCCATTTTAACCCAAAAGTAAAAAAAAAAAAATTATGGCTCTGGGAAGAAGAGGAGCAAAAAACGAAAACGCAAAAACGAAAAATGGCCCAGGGGTTAAGAGGTTAGTAAAAATAAACTATGATCACTTCTAGATTTGTAAGCATCCTTACTTTGCAGCATTTTTTCCACACCTTTTGTACAGTACTGTACGGGAGAAACTTTCTTTAATTATTAACAGAAATCAGCACCATGGTAGTCAGCAGCCACAGCCAATACACTAGATGTCGTTTTACCGTATGCCATGGCTGTAAATGTCGAAGCGTGCTTTAAAGACGCCCTTCTACAACTTATGGCCGCCGCTCCAAGTTTTTCATTTGTGAAGCAGGGGACACTTTGTTAGATTTAGCTTATGATAAGAGATTAAATCCCGGTGTGATGGTGATTGATACGTATCCAGGAGATGGCTTTCTCTCCCCTCCGCAGCTTTCCCTTCTTGATAATTCAGGAGTAGTGCGCTTTTGGAGTGAAGCGTATAAAATATAAATCGTATCAGACCATGGATCTGTCAGATGAGCGGTGATGGATCACCGGGAGCGTGGCGTTACTCACTCTCTATATATCATTAAGTCAACCCGAGGCTGGAGAACTTTTTTTTTTTCCTTTTTTTCCGTCAAATCATAAGGTCCTTTGTCCTCGTTGCTTCACGGTTCAGAGATAATCTTAGGCTAGTTTCACACTTGCTTTTTTTTGCAGCGCGTTTTTCCCGCAAAAAAACGCATTGAAAAAACGCATACATAAGCATACAACTGCTGCGTTTTTTTCAAGCATTTTTATGAGCATGCATGAAAAAAACGCAGCGTTTTTATGCGTTTGTATGCGTTTTTAGCGCGTTTTTACCGCGTTTGCGTTTTTTTCCAACATTTTTAGGTGGCCCCTCACACTACCCAAACCATGACTTTACTAACCCTAACCCTGACCCTAACCCTAACCCTAACCCTGACCCTAACCCTAACCCTAACCCTGACCCTAACCCTTAACCAAATCATACTTAACCCTAACCCAAACCCTAAACCCTAACTAACCCTAACCCTAACCCTAACCCTGACCCTAACCCTAACCCTGACCCTAACCCTGACCCTAACCCTAACCCTAACCCTGACCCTAACCCTAACCCTAACCCTGACCCTTAACAAAACCATACTTAACCCTAACCCTGACCCTGACCCTAACCCTAACCCTAACCCTAACCCTAACCCTGACCCTAACCCTAACCCTAACCCTAACCCTAACCCTGACCCTAACCCTTAACAAAACCATACTTAACCCTAATCCTGACCCTAACCCTGACCCTAATCCTTAACAAAACCATACTTAACCCTAACCCTGACCCTAACCCTAACCCTGACCCTAACCCTGACCCTAACCCTTAACAAAACCATACTTAACCCTAATCCTGACCCTAACCCTGACCCTAACCCTTAACCAAACCATACTAAACCCTAACCCTGACCCAAAACCCAACCCTAACCCTGACCCTGACCCTAACCCTAACCCTAACCCTGACCCTAACCCTAACCCTAACCCTAACCCTGACCCTAACCCTTAACAAAACCATACTTAACCCTAATCCTGACCCTAACCCTGACCCTAACCCTTAACCAAACCATACTAAACCCTAACCCTGACCCAAAACCCAACCCTAACCCTGACCCTGACCCTAACCCTAACCCTAAACCCCCTTAACTAACCCTAACTCTAACTCAAACCCCTAAATTCCATGGTTAAAAAAAAAAAACGCATATGCAAAAAAACGCTTACATGAGCATGCCAGTGCGCACATATGCGCATCCATAGGCTATAATGGCCCTTTTTAGCGCAAAACGTGCGCATATGTGCGCATGCGCTTTTTTGCAGGGCCAAAAAATGCAACATGATGCGTCTGGAAAATCCAATCGCACACCCCAAAAAAACGCAGCGCATGAAAATCGCATACATGCGCTTACAAGCGCGCAAGTATGCGCACCCATGTTAAAGATAGGGGAAAAAACGCATGCGCAGGTTAGCGTTTTTTTCCAGCGCTAAAAAACGCAAATGTGAAACCAGCCTTATATGATTGAATTGTGTAATATACAGAAAACTAACTTCATCCTTGATCCTGCATTGATTTCACATTAATAAGAAGATATGAGCGGAGATAATTATAAGGCTGTGATTTGCTTCCATTAACGCGGCGGGTGGCTCGGTCGGATTATTACAACCTATTTGTATAGTCTGAAAAGGAATTTATTTGTGGTAATTATATGTGTATTGTAGGTGATAATAAACAAGGGACCTCCTTCTACCCAGAGCGAGAGAAGAATTCATAAAAATGTTTATGACTCAGAAAATAGAAGTAAATTATATTATAAAGACTTTTTTAAGATATTCTTAAAGGGGTATTTCCCTTATATAAAGTGATTGATATCACCGGACATTATGATCGGTCAGGTCTGATTGACCCTTTGGATGAAGGTACATTTTAATGTGGATTATAGGCAAAGATCATCTCGTGAACCTCTTTCAGTGTCAGTGTGAACATGACTAAGTTCGATCACTGCTATTTAACTCCTTAAAGGTAACCTGTCAGCAGTTTTGGCTGATATAAGATGCGGCCACCGCCTTTCAGGGCTTATCTATAGCATTCTATAATGCTGTAGATAAGCCCCCAATCCAACCTGAAAGATAAGAAAAATAAGTTTTATTGTACTAACCTTGGTGGGGGCAGTCCGGTGCTGTCCGGTCCGATGGGTGTCGCAGGTCCCGGTCCGGCGCCTCCCATTTCTTGCGATGCGAGCCTCCTGTTGCTTCCTCATGCTCCCGCACACAGGTGTACTTATCTGCCCTGTGGAGCAGGGCCTCTTTGACCTTTCCCAGCGCCTGCGCACTGCAGTACCTTGGTCTGCCTTCAGCAGGTCAGAGAAGTACGCCTGCACAGGAGCGCGATGCCATGGATGCCATGAAGCAAGCAGGAGGGCGGCATCACAAGAAGATGGGAGGCGCCAGATCCCCATACCTGTGACACCCATCAGACCGGACCGCATCAGACCGCCCTCCCGGGTGAGTAAAATAAAACTTATTTTTCTTATCTTGCAGGTTGGACTGGGGGCTTATCTACAGCATTCTAGAATTCTGTAGATAAGCCCTGAAAGGCAGTGACCGCATGTTATATTGGCCAAAACTGCTGACAGGTTCCCTTTAAATGCCATTGTCAATATCTAACCGGCAATTAATCCCTTAATTCATGTACATAGATGAAGAGGTGACCTGTAGAGAGCTCTCTCCACACGGGACTGATGCCGGCCATATTAAGTATCCGGCATCTGTCTCTAATAACTGCGGCTTTTCTGAGAGAGTTTAAATGGAACGCACGATGCTGCGCACGCTTACCGTCTCCTATCGATGCCCCGTGACATAATTGCAGTGGACTGATGGGTTACTATGGCAGTCTGCTGAAGTCCCCCATTACCGACATCTTGGTACTCTGAAGCTCAGCTATTTGTTTTATTTATAAAACTTACTAGATGTGGGCCCGTTGATATCGTATCGGGAGGGCAGTGACATCACGATGGGTACATCTCTGTGGCGCTGCGGGTGGCGGTGTGATGCGTCACGCGGCCACCATCTTTGTATACCTGAGTGTCCAAAGATGGCGTCCGCATGTGTATGCATATGTGTGCATGTAGGCTTGTATGAATGCCGCATGTGTGTATGCGCATGTGTATGTATGCATATTTGTGCGTACTTGTGTATATGCATGTGTGAATGTATGCGCATGTATGTGGGTGTGTATGTGCATGTGCGTGAGTACATGCGTGTTTGTGTATGCATGTGTGTGCGTACTTCTGCGAGTGTTTGTGTATATGTGCATGTTTGTGTATGTGGGGACATTATACTGTGTGTATGCGCCGTGCGTATGCGTGTTTGTGTATCTGCGTGCATATATGCATGTTTGTGTGTATATGCATGCTTGCGTGTGTATATGAGTGTTTGTTTATGTATGTGTGCATTTGTGTGTATTTGTGTGTGCGGACATTATACAGTGTGTATGTGTCTGTGTAAGTGCGTGCGTATGTGCATGCTTGCGTGTTTATGTGCGTCTGTGTATCTGCGTGTGTGGGGACATTATACTGTGTGTATGTGCGTGCATGTGTACATGCGGACATTATACTGTGTGCGTATGTGTGTATGTGTGTTTGTGAGTGTGTATGCATGGGCATGTGTGTTTGTGTGTATGGGGATATTATACTGTGTGCATGCATGTGTGAATGTGCGTGTGTGTATGTATGTGCGTATCTGCGTGTGGGTATGCACAGGCGTGTATGCGCTTGCGTGTGTATGTGCGCAATTGTGTGTGTGTATATGTGAGTGCATGTGGGTGTGTGTATGAGTATGTGGGAACATTACACTGTGTGTGAATGTGTTTGTATGTGCGTGTGTGTATCTACATGTGTATATCTGTTTGTGTATGCACGGGCATGTGTGTGTGGTTTCATTATACTGTGTGTGTATGCATGTGCGTGTGTGTTTGTTTGTATGTGCGTGCACATGAATGTGTGTGTGGGGACATTACACTGTGTGTGTGCATCTGCATGTACATATATGTGTGTGTATGCACGTGAGTGTGTGTGTCTGTGTGTGTGTGTGTGTGTGTGTGGACATTATACTGTGTGTATTTGTATGCATGTCTATGTGTGCATATATGTGAGTACATGTATGTTTGTGTGTGTGTACATTCATGTCTGTAGTGTATGAATGTGGGGTGTGTGTCCCGCAGCTGCCTGCCCACCCACCTCCGTGCAGTCACAGCCGGCAGGAAAGACGGTGGTTTGCGGCCTGTGCTGGAAATGGGATGCGGTGCCACTGCACGGAGGTAGGTGGGCAGGCAGCTGCAGGATGCAGCGGGTGTCCCGGTGGGAGTCCGGCAGCGGCGGGGGTCCCGCTGGTGATACTGCACAAAGGCCTGGTGCCAATTATATATTAGATGTAGCGCGATCATATTCCACAGCGCTTTGCATAGATTACCATCTCTATCCCCATTGGGGCTCACAATCTACATTCCCTATTAGTATGTCTTTGGAATGTGGGAGGAAACCAGAGAAACCAGAGGAAACTCACACAAACACGGGGAGAACATACAAACTCCTTGCAGATGTTGTCCTTGGTGGGATTAGAACCCAGGACTCCACCTCTGTTAAGCCACCATACTGCCCATAGCTACAGAGGAATCCGGTATTTTAACTATATACTGCGGTATTGTAATATATAGTATGAGCGACCAGATAATTGAAGGTTTAATTCAGGGATTTGGACTAAAAAATAAAGTAAAAAAAAATATAAAAAATAAAAATTATAAAGGTTCAAATCACCCCCTTGTTCACCATTAAAAATAAATAGAAAAAATATTTTTAAAAAAGTCTGGTCTATCAAAATATAATATTAATCAACCCAATCAATAATCTATGTAACGAGAATAAAAATCAAAACTTCCTCCTCCAAAAATGCAATAAAAACAAATCAAAAAGCTACATACGGTATATACTTCAAATGGTATCATTAAAGCTCACAGCTCAATTTACGTAATAATAAAAATGTTTACACACATCAAAACATTTTTCAAAAGCTTTTTTTTTCTCCACCTAACCCCTTAATGACCTATGACTTGCTATGTCCGTCATAAGTCACCTCCCTCTTTTTGATGTGGGCTCCGGTGCTGAGCCTTCATCTTTTCCGGCACATGATAGCTGATCTGATCAGCTGTCATGTGCCCCTAACAGCTGCAGGTGGAATCGCGATCCATCCGTAGCTGTTAACATGTTAAATACCGCTGTCAAATTCCGACAGCGGCATTTAACATGGCTGCGCCGGAAGTGCGTCTTCCTCCCATTGGCACCCATGTGACATAACCGCTGTTAGGGCTGGCGGAATGCACCAAATTATAAAATAGTAGTAGGTGTGTTCGCAGCCCGGGGTCCACCGTGCAGAGGTGGTACACTGCTGCTAGATAATGGAGGAAGAATTAAGCGGTGTGAAAACAGTCACACGTGGGTTAGGTCACCCAATGTGAACAAGAGCGAACTCTGTTAATTCACAGAGCCGCACGACCGCTGAACGTAGATGCCGGAGCCTGTTTAGCTCACAGAGCCCGGCCAAAAGAGCGCACAGTGTATGGCCACAGAACTCTACCCCAAGGACTTGGGGTTAGAGTCCCTCTAGGCCCACTGAGCGCGCGGCATCGCTGCCGCGAACTCCGCTATAGACGCTGGCTAAGGTGTTATGATTGAGTCACCGTAGGAGGCAAAAACAGAAATGCTAGCTAAGTCCAGAAAACCAGAGAGGTTGGCAGCTATCGGATTGCAGACCCCTGATCCTATCCACAACAACTAACAGTAGCCGTGGGGGGTTCCTACGATGCCCTAGACCCCTCGATCACAGCCGGAGAATTAAATAGGCCTAAAGAAAGAAAGGGGAAATCTAAACTGCCCCAGAGCAGACCCCAAAGCAATAGGCAGCCCCCAACATATAATGACGGTGAAGCAAGATGAAAACACTAACACAGACAGAAAGATAGACTGAACAAAGACGGGGCCCAAGCTAACTAGATGGGAAAGGACAGGAAGGCTGCTGTCTGCAATCCGTGAAAAACCCTATGAAAATAAGAGCCAACAGACTGACAGTGAAAAAGGCCCTGAAGACGCTAGGTTTCAAAAAAAACTATGTCAGTACTCAGGAATATTCTGAAGACAGAGCAACCGGCAAAAGGAGATTCAGCTCACCCCAGCAGGGAATGGCAGAATCCAGAAAAGCAAGGAAAACAAAAACAAAACAAATGCTAACAGGCAAAGCAGAAAACTTAGCTTTAGAGGAGCAGGAATCAGACTGGTGTCCTAGAAGTCCACAGAGAAAATCACCCGCAGGGCAGAAGGGCGTCGGCAGCCTTATATCCAGTCAGTGACTCCACTCAGCCAGTCATCCTCATTAGGCTCAGGTGCCTGATAATCAGGCTCATTACCTTCCTTTACCAGAATAGGGAGTTCACCAGACCTCAGTGACGAAGGGGAAAATGAACTCACAACACTAAGGAGTGTGGAGCACGTGCACTGAGGCATGCCGAGTCACTGGTGAGGACTAATGCCTGACTCAAACTCTGACGTACCTACGCCTAAGCCTGGGCACTAACAAGCTAGGCTGCACAACACATGCGTACCAAGGGTTGGGGTTTCTTAATGAGTCATTCACCAGAGACATTCATACGTGCATACATCACTCACTCCTCATAGTCTGAAAATACAGTCTATCCTAGCGCATGGCCGAGTGGCCATGCGAGCCTTTTATAGCCGCGAGCGTCCGGGACCTTCCTGGCTTCTCAGATGGACCAATCCGAACACAAGCAAGACCTGAGCATGTGACCTTCGATCTCCAATGGGAGATCACTCCACGGGCATGCTCAGTGGCCCGACATGAGGACTTAGTCCCTGGAGAATCTCGCTGCTGAGCAGCATGCATTGACATAGCTGTGCTAGAGGTGGCAGCAGCAAGCAAACCCATGGAGTTGGTCTGGGCAGAGTGTCGGGACCGACGAGTTTGCTGAACAACCTCCTCTGCGGCTGGAGAGGAATGGGAGACCGCCAGAAGCAAGGCTCGGGATTCCCGCTGTGCAGCGACAGGAACCCAATGCCTAACATTACCCCCCCTCCTCCCTGAGCCTCACTCCGCTCAAATTCTGCAATGAGAAGAGAATCGTGGATGTTCTCCACCGGCTCCCAGGTCCAAGCCTCTGGACCGTGACCCTTCCAATCCACCAAATAAAACTTTTTGCCCCGCATTATCTTGCATCCCACAATGGCATTGACCTCAAACTCGTCAGACGACAGGTCTGATGTCCCGGCAGATGGCTCAGAAAACCGGGACATGCGAACCGGCTTAAGGAGGGACACATGAAACGTGTCAGAAATGGCCAAGTGTGGTGCAAGGACCAGGGGGTAGACCACAGGATTGATCTGCTCGAGGACCTTGAAAGGGCCAGTATAGCGTGGTGCGAACTTAGCGAATTCAACCCACAGCCTGATGTTTCGGGCAGAAAGCCATGCTAAGTCGCCAGGGGCAAAGGTCAGAGCAGGACGCCTGTGTGCGTCAGCGGAGGCCCTCATTCTCTCCTTGGAGGCCCGGATAGCATCCTGCATGCGATCACAAATGTCACGTGCCTCCACCGCCCAGTCTGCCACCCTAGAGTTGGTGGATGACACGGGCATGGGCACGGGGACGCGCGGATGCTGGCCGTAATTTAAGAGGAATGGGGTCTGACCGGTGGAGTCGGCCACAGCGCTGTTCAAAGCGAACTCCGCCCACGGCAGCAAGGATGCCCAGTCATCCTGCCTGGCCGAGACAAAATGTCGCAGATATGTCACCAGGGTCTGGTTGACTCTCTCAACCAACCCGTTTGTCTCGGGATGGTAGGCCGAGGAGAGATTTAGCTCGATGCTGAGCAGAGAACAGAGCTCTCTCCAGAACCGAGACGCAAACTGAGGACCCCGGTCACTGACAATCTTATCCGGCATGCCTTGCAGGCGGAAGACATGTTTAGTAAATAACGCTGCCAGGCCCCGTGCAGAAGGTAGCTGTGAGAGTGGCACCAGATGTACCATCTTGGAGAAATGATCGGTGACCACCCCAATGACGGTGCTGCCTCTGGACTTGGGCAGACCCACCACAAAGTCCATACCAACCATCTCCCAGGGCCTGTCTGCTACCGGCAGGGGATAGAGTAACCCAGCGGGCCGCTACCGATAGGACCGATTCTGGGCGCAAGAGACGTACGCCTGAATATAGTCCCTGACGTCACAGGCCATATGCGGCCACCAGTACGTCTTTGCCAGGAGATCAGAGGTCCGCTTGGTCCCAAAATGTCCCCCCACCCTGGACGAATGAGCCCAAGAGAGGACCTCCGGTCGCAGATGGGCAGGGACAAAATTCTTGCCCAGAGGTACCGACTCGAGAGCAACCGGAGCCACGGTCCTCAGGCTCTCTGATGGGACTATTGTTGTGAATTCATTTTTCCCTTCACTATTGAGGTCTGATGAACTCCCTCCTCTGGTGAAGGAAGGTAGTGAGGCTGATTATGAGACACCTGGGCAGCTAGATGATGACTGGGTGGCTGGAATTGAGGACTGGATATAAGGCTGCCGACGCCCTTCATCCTGGCTGGTGATTTTCCTGCTGGATTCTTGGAGACCAGTCTGATTCCTGCATCTCAAAGCTAAGTTTTTCTGCTCTGCTTTGTACTCTTCAGGTTTGTTTTTTGTTTTTCCTTGTTTTTTGGGAGTTCTGCCATCCGCGGCCGGGGGTGAGCTGAATTCCATTTTTGTCTCTGATCTGTTGATCTTTTGCTCTGTCTTCAGAATATACCTGAGTGCTGCTATAGTCTTTTGAAGCCTAGCGACTTCAAGGCCTGTTTTTCCTATCAGTCGGTTGGCTCATTTTGATAGGGTTTTTGCGGATGGCAGACAGCAGCTTTCCTATCCTGTCCTATGTAGTTAGCTTGGGCCCCATCATTTGCTCAACCTATCTTTCTATCTGTGTTAGTGTTTTCATCTTGCTTCACCGTCATTGTTTGTTGGGGGCTGCCTATTGCTTTGGGGTCTGCTCTGGGGCAGTTTAGTTTTTCCCCTTTCTGTCTTTAGGCTATATAGTTCTCCAGCTGTGATCGAGGGGTCTAGGGCACCGTAGGAACCCCCCACGGCTACTGCTAGTTGTTTTGGATAGGTTCAGGGGTCTGCAATCCGATAGCTGCCAACCTCTCTGGTTTTTTTGGACTTAGCTGGTATTTTGTTTTTTCCTCCTTCGGTGACTCATCATAACAGAATCACCAGCCATACCGCAGATCCTAGGGTACTCAATAGCAAGAGAGAATTGTAAAAAAAAAAAAAAAAAAAAAAGTGTCAGAATTTTTTTTTTTTTTGTGTGTGCATATTTTTTCCTCTATATCTCTGAGGCCGTAGGGGGAATTTTTCTCTCAATGGAGATGAAGCAATTGTCTGATCGTGTGGAGCAGCTCGCTGCTGAAGTGCGGGGAATTTCCGCCTATCTTGCTCATTCACATGCTGCTGAACCAAAGATTCCCACTCCGGATGTGTCTTTTGGGGATCGGTCTAAATTCTTGAATTTCAAGAATAATTGTAAATTATTTTTTGCCTTGAAGCCTAACTCGTCGGGGAACTCCGCGCAGCAGGTTAAAATTGTCATCTCTTTGCTGCGCGGCGATCCCCAGGATTGGGCGTTTTCTTTGAAACCTGATGATCGTATTCTGAATAATGTGAACGCATTTTTTCAGGCCTTGGGGTTGTTGTATGATGAACCTAATGCTATTGATCAGGCTGAAAAGACCCTGTTGGCATTAAGCCAGGGTCGGGATTCGGCAGAGTTGTACTGTCAAAAATTCCGAAAGTGGGCGGTCCTTACTACCTGGAATGATGGTGCCTTGGCAGCCCTCTTTTGGAAGGGTTTGTCAGAAACTGTAAAAGATACTATGGTGGGATTTCCTGTTCCCTCTGGTCTTGACGATTCTATGTCATTAGCCATTCAGGTGGATCGGCGTTTACGTGAACGCAAAACTACACGAGAGATGTTGCCACATGTTGAACAAATGTCTGAACCTATGCAATGTAACATAGTAACATAGTAACATAGTTATTAAGGTTGAAGGGAGACTTTGAGTCCATCTAGTTCAACCTATATCCTATCCTAACTTGCCCTAACATGTTGATCCAGAGGAAGGCAAAAAAACCCCATGTGGCAACAGTAAGCTTCACATTGGGGAAAAAAATTCCTTCCCGACTCCACATACGGCAATCAGACTAGCTCCCTGGATCAACGCAATATTAAGGAGACTAGTGTATATACCCTGTAATATTATACTTTTCAAGAAAGGCATCCAGTCCCTTCTTAAATTTTTGTAGTGAATCACTCATTACAACATCATATGGCAGAGAGTTCCATAGTCTCACTGCTCTTACAGTAAAGAATCCGCATCTGTGAGTATGCTTAAACCTTCTTTCCTCCAGACGTAGAGGATGCCCCCTTGTCCCCGTCACAGGTCTAAGAGTAAAAAGATCATTAGAAAGGTCTTTGTATTGTCCCCACATATATTTATACATTGTAATAAGATCACCCCTAAGCCTTCGATTCTCCAAACTAAATAACCCCAAGTGTAATAACCTGTCTTGGTATTGCAGACCCCCTAGTTCCCTAATAACCTTGGTCGCTCTTCTCTGCACCCGCTCCAGTTCAGCTATGTCTTTCTTATACACCGGAGACCAGAACTGTACACAGTATTCTAAGTGTGGTCGCACTAGTGACTTATATAGAGGTAAAATTATGTTCTCCTCATGAGCATCTATGCCTCTTTTAATACATCCCATTATTTTATTTGCCTTTGCAGCAGCTACTTGACTCTGGCCACTAAATGTGAGTTTGTCGTCCACCCATACACCCAGGTCTATTTCAGTGACTGTTTTGCCCAGTGTTTTACAATTAAGCACATAATTATACAACTTGTTCGTTCTACCCAAGTGCATGACCTTACATTTATCCCTATTAAAGCTCATTTGCCATTTATCAGCCCAAGCTTCTAGTTTACATAAATCCTCCTGTAATATAAAATTGTCCTCCTCTGTATTAATTACCCTGCAGAGTTTAGTGTCATCTGCAAATATTGAAATTCTACTCTCTATGCCCCCTACAAGGTCATTAATAAATATGTTAAAAAGAAGCGGGCCCAAAACTGACCCCTGTGGTACCCCACTGCTAACCGTGACCCAGTCCGAGTGTGCTCCATTAATAACCACCCTTTGTTTCCTATCCCTGAGCCAGCTCTTAACCCACCTACACATATTTTCCCCTATCCCCATTGTTCTCATTTTATGTATCAACCTTTTGTGTGGCACCGTATCAAAAGCTTTTGAAAAGTCCATGTACACCACGTCCACTGCATTCCCTTGGTCCAGTCCGGAACTTACCTCTTCATAAAAGCTTATCAGATTAGTCTGACAGGAACGATCTCTTGTAAACCCATGTTGATATTGGGTCATAAGGTTATTCTTCTCCAGATACTCCAGTATAGTATCTCTTAGAAAACCCTCCAGGATTTTACCCACAGTTGAGGTTAAACTTACTGGCCTATAATTTCCAAGTTCAGTTTTTGTCCCCTTTTTGAATATTGGCACCACATTTGCTATACGCCAGTCCTGTGGTACAGACCCTGTTATTATGGAATCTTTAAAGATTAAAAATAGTGGTCTATCTATGACTGTGCTTAATTCCTGCAGTACTCGTGGGTGTATCCCATCCGGGCCCGGGGATTTGTCAATTTTAGTGATTTGTAGACGCCGCCGTACTTCCTGCTGGGTTAAGCAGGTGACATTTAATGGAGAATTTTTATCCCTGATCATGTTATCCGTCATGGGATTTTCTTGTGTAAATACTGTTGAAAAAAAGTCATTTAGCATATTGGCTTTTTCCTCATCCTCATCCACCATTTCACCCAGACTATTTTTAAGGGGACCAACACTATCATTTTTTAGCTTCTTACTATTTATGTAGTTAAAGAATATTTTGGGATTATTTTTACTTTCTCTGGCAATGAGTCTCTCTGTCTCAATCTTTGCTGTCTTGATTTGCTTTTTACAGAATTTATTTAATCTTCTGTATTTATTTAATGCCTCATCACTACCTACTTGCTTTAATTCTCTAAATGCTTTATTTTTATCTCTTATTGCGCCCCTTACAGCTCTATTTAACCATAGTGGTTTCCTCCTATTTCTCGCATGTTTATTCCCATACGGTATATATTGTGCACAGGTCCTATTCAGGATGCTAATAAACGTCTCCCATTTTCTTTGTGTATTTTTATGTCTCAGGATATCGTCCCAGTTAATTGCACCAAGATCATCTCTCATCCGTTGGAAATTTGCCTTCCTGAAGTTTAGTGTCCTTGTAACCCCTCTACTACACATCTTATTAAAGGATACATGAAAACTTATTAATTTGTGATCACTATTACCCAAGTGACCTTCAACCCTTACATTTGATATGCGGTCTGGCCTGTTGGTTAATATTAGGTCTAGCAGTGCCCCCCCTCTTGTTGGGTCCTGAACCAGTTGTGAAAGGTAATTGTCTCTCATCGTTGTCAGAAACCTGTCACCTTTGCTGGAACTGCAGGTTTCGGTTCCCCAATGTATTTCAGGGTAGTTGAAGTCCCCCATAATAATGACTTCTCCTTTAGTCGCTGCTTCATCTATTTGCTTTATGAGGATATTCTCTGTAGCTTCCATTATTTTTGGAGATTTATAACAAACCCCTATCAGTAATTTATTATTTTTCCCCTCTCCCCTTATCTCTACCCACAGGGACTCTACATTTTCATTAGATTCATATATATTATCACGAAGGATGGGTTTTAAGGATGATTTTACATATAAACACACGCCTCCCCCTCGCTTATTTGTACGGTCATTTCTGAACAGACTACAGCCCTGTAAATTAACAGCCCAGTCATGGCTCTCATCCAGCCATGTCTCAGATATCCCCACCATGTCATAATTATGTTCCAACAACATTAACTCCAATTCCTCCATTTTGTTGGCGAGACTTCTGGCATTAGTATACATGCACTTTATGTATCTCTCTGTACCTCTATTCTTTCTTAAATTATTAACTGTTATAACCCCACCCCCCATGCCACCTCCACCCCCAATGTCATTATTTGTGCCCAGGTCTCTATCTGCACTGTCTTCCCCTCCTATAAAAGGAATACCCTCCCCCCGTCCCTAGTTTAAACACTCCTCCAACCTTCTAGCCATTTTCTCCCCCAGCACAGCTGCACCCTCCCCATTGAGGTGCAGCCCGTCCCTAGCGTAGAACCTGTAGCCAACTGAGAAGTCGGCCCAGTTCTGCAGGAACCCAAACCCCTCCTTCCTACACCAATTCCTGAGCCACTTATTAACCTCCCTAATCTCCCGTTGCCTCTCTGGCGTGGCACGTGGTACAGGAAGTATTTCCGAAAATACCAACTTGGAGGTCCTTGCTTTAAGCTTACAGCCTAATTCCCTGAAATCATCTTTAAGGACCTTCCACCTACCTCTAACTTTGTCATTTGGGCCAATGTGCACCATGACCGCTGGATCCTCTCCAGCCCCTCCCAGTAATCTGTCAACCCGATCAGCGATGTGTCGGACTCGAGCGCCAGGTAGGCAGCACACCGTTCGACGATCCCTGTCTTTGTGACAGATTGCCCTATCTGTTCCCCTAATAATTGAGTCTCCCACTACCAGAACCTGTCTGGCCTGCCCTGCTCTCCTATTTCCCCCTTACTGGAGCAGACACTCCTCCGGCTTTCAGAGGACATGCCTTGCTGCAGCAGTGCTACTCCTGCACTAACACTCCCCTCATCTGCCAACTTAGCAAACTTATTGGAGTGTGCCAGATCAGGACTAGCCTCCCTGGTGCTCTTCCCTCTACCCCGCCTTCTAACTGTCACCCAGCTAGCTGCTTCATTGTCCTGCAGCTCCAACCTTGCATCCCCCCCCCTTATCTATCCCATTGAGCGTCTGCTCAGTGAGCAGGAGACTCCTTTCCATATTGTGATAGAGTTTTGTCTAGGGCGCAACGTCAGGAGTTCAGAAGGCGTAATAAGCTGTGTTTTTTTTGTGGAGATGCCTCGCATATTATTTCTGTCTGCCCTAAGCGAGAGAAACGTTGTGCACACACGTTTTCTGTGGGTGGTGTTCAACCTAAGTTTCTTCTGGCAATTACTCTGATCTGCTCCCTGTCCACATTTTCCGCCAAGGCTTTTGTGGATTCAGGAGCAGCTCTTAACCTGATGGACTTGGATTTTGCTAAACGTTGTGGATTTCCTATGACACCTCTGCGGACGCCTATCCCTTTGAGGGGTATTGATGCTACTCCTTTGGCAAAGAATAAACCTCAGTTTTGGACCCAGGTGGTAATGCGGGTCGCCCCAGACCATCAAGAAAATTGCAGATTTTTGGTGTTGCATAATTTGCATGATACCATTGTTCTGGGGTTTCCCTGGTTGCAAATCCATAATCCAGTTCTGGATTGGAAATCTTTGTCTGTGGTGAGTTGGGGTTGTCGGTGTGCCCTTAGTGATGCTCCTGTTTTCTCCACCTCTCCCCAGTCGCATGATGTTCCTGACTATTTGGCTGACTTTTATGATGTATTTAGTGAGAATGAGTCTGCGTCTTTGCCTCCTCATAGGAGTTATGACTGTGCAATTGAGCTGAACCCGGGGTGTAAATTCCCCAAGGGTCGGCTTTTCAATTTATCTGTACCCGAGCACGAGGCTATGCGATCCTATATTAAGGAGGCATTGGAGAAGGGTCATATTAGACCATCCTCTTCACCCTTAGGTGCTGGGTTTTTTTTCGTGGCTAAAAAGGATGGTTCATTAAGGCCTTGTATTGACTATCGTGCCCTCAACAAAATTACTGTTAAATATCAGTATCCGTTACCCCTGATTTCTGATCTATTCTCCAGAGTTAAAGGTGCTTGCTGGTTTACCAAGCTTGACCTCAGGGGGGCGTATAATCTTATTCGCATTAAGCATGGGGATGAATGGAAGACGGCGTTTAATACTCCGGAGGGACATTTTGAGTACCTGGTGATGCCTTTTGGGCTCACTAATGCCACTTCTGTCTTCCAGTGCTTCATGAACGATATATTCCGAGACTTTGTGGATAAATTTTTGATTATCTATCTGGATGATATTTTGATCTTCTCCAAGAATTGGGACACTCATGTGGAACATGTTAGGACTGTCTTCCGTATTTTGAGGGAGAATTCCCTGTATGTCAAGGGATCGAAATGCCTTTTTGGGGTACAGAGGATTTCATTTTTGGGATTTATTTTGTCTCCGTCAACTATTGAAATGGACCCGGCCAAGGTACAGGCCATTTATGATTGGGTTCAGCCCACTTCTTTGAAGGCCCTCCAGAAGTTTTTGGGTTTTGCTAATTTTTATTGGAAATTTATAGCTAATTTTTCTGGTATTGCCAAGCCATTGACGGATTTGACTAGGAAGGGTGCTGATGTGCTGAATTGGTCTCCGGAGGCTGTTACTTCCTTTCCGGAGCTGAAGCGAAGATTCACTTCTGCTCCGGTTTTGCGGCAACCTGATGTCTCACTCCCGTTTCAGGTGAAGGTGGACGCCTCTGAGATTGGTGCAGGAGCGGTGTTGTCCCAAAAAGATCCTGTGACATCCAAAATGAATCCTTGTGCTTTCTTTTCCCGAAAGTTCTCTCCATCCGAACGTAACTATGATGTGGGGAATCGGTGACTGTTGGCTAGTGTTGAGCATTCCGATACCGCAAGTATCGGGTATCGGCCGATATTAGCTGTATCGGAATTCCGATACTTAGTTCCGATACTTTTTTCATATCGAATACCGGAATCGGAAGTTCCCATAATGCTAGGAGCCCGCTCGATTTGATTCAGCCAATGGGGATCCTCAGAAGTGTGGGCACATCCTGTTAGGCATGTAGGCATGTTAACTACTGGCATGGCTGTGATTGGCTGCTGAAATGATGTCATGATGCACTATAAAAAGCGCTGCAGCCGCCATTTCTGGTCACTCTGCTGTGAATTCAGTTAGGGACAGGCTGCTGTTGAAGACTGTGAGGGACAGTTAGAAATAGCGATTCTAAAAACAATATTGTGCTTTATCCAGGCTACATAAACCACCACTGTAGCTTTGTTTTGCCTAGCAGCAGTGTTCACAGCTGTCTGCAAGGGCTGTGTGAGTGCAGACCCACGCTGTGTAGTGTGTCCTGCAGGCACGTCTGCTTGTAGGCCGTCCAGCGTGTGTCTCTGCCTCATACACATTTTTCTTTTATTGCTGCTTTTTTTTTCTCCTGTATAGTGTGCTTCCATATGTATCCATATACGTTGGTTGCAAACACTAAAGGAGTGGACAGCGGAGCCTTTCAGCAGCCTTTCAGTGCTATAGCCCATTTCTCTGCACTGTTTTTGGCTGTCTGATAGGTCTCTCTGTGTGTGAGTGCAGCTCACGTTGCAGTGTGTTCTACAGCCACCACTAGCTGTAGTCCGCTCAGCGTGCGTCACTGCCTCATACATAGTCCTTTTTTTGCAGCTAATTTAGCCAGATTTTTGCTCCTATATTAGCGTGCTTCCAACCGCATCCATTGTCATTGGTTGGTTGCAAACACTATATAGGATTAGATAGAGGAGCCTTTTTGCTGGCTTGTGCCCTTCAGGGCCAGTCAGACTAGTATCACCCTATTTTTTGGAGCCTCATCAATTGCATTGTAGGTTAGCTTCCTGCATTGTAATCGCTCCAAAAAGTTTGTGATACTATAGCTTTCAAACTTTGGTCACATCCTTTTCTTTCCCCCCCCAAAAAAAAAGGAAATAAAGTTCACCAAACACTCCACTTTACAGTTGTCTAGGCCACATTAGATCATATTAAAGTGTAGTACACACACTCTTAGCCAAATTAGTGTTTCTTATACTGGTTAGCAGGTGTTCAGGAATAAGAACACTAAGCCCCCCCTTTTTTACTTTTCTGCCTATCTTTATCAGTCTACCAAGATGAAGAAGGCAGGGAGTAAGGCACGTGGTCGTGGCCGTGGAGTTTCAGCAGAGAGAGGATGGGGGGATTCAGCAGGGAGAGGACGTGGGGATTCGGTGTCTGCTGCGGCCAACAGTGACCCGGCATCCCCCACTTTTACCAGGCAACAGTCCTTCATGCGCAGCTTTGTAGGACCTCGCCGTACCCCACTGCTGCGTGACGAACAAATTGAAGCCGTTGTCGGATGGATGGCAGCTAACGCATCCACTTCAATGACTTCCGCATCCTCCCAAGGCCAGAGCACTGAAGAGCAACCATCTGTCTCTTCACCACCTGCCAAATTGCCCAGGCAGTCTGAGAGCCCTGGACAGGAGCTATCTCAATCTTTACTTCTGTTCTCAGAATCTATTGGCTTGGAAAGAGGTGGCCAGCCAAGCAGCATTCTAGAGCGTGAAGAAGAGGGAGTATGCAGTGATGCGCAACTGCTTTGTCCCTCTGAATCTGAAGAGGCGGGTGGGCCAGTGCCTATTGTCAGCACACCTCAGTGCTCATCTGATGATGATGAGACTCAGTTGCCAATTTCTGGTGCGTACGGTGCTGGTGAGACAACCCAGGACCAGCCGGTGCTTGAAGAGGGGAGTGGAGATGATGAGGTCCTTGACCCATCATGGCGTCAGCCACAGGAAGGTGGTGGGAGCAACTCTGAGGAAGAGATTCCCCGAACGGCCAAAAGAGGAGGGAGAGGGCGGGGGCAGACTTGGTTGCCTGTAGCCTCCACTTTGGCACCCGTGAGGAGCAATCCTCTTCCAAAACACAAAACGGGCGCTCCCAGGACTTGCAGTGCGTGGTCTTTTTTTGACACAGTTGCAGATGACATTTGCTTTGTCAAATGCAAGCTGTGTCATCAGAAAGTGAAACGAGGGAAAAATGTGAGCAACCTCAATACCACAAATATGTGGAAACATGTGCGTACCAAGCACGAGGTGGAGTTACACAGACACACTGAAGATGTAGGCCAACCTTCAGAAGCACCTACCACCTCTTCAGCTCGTGTTGGGGCCTCTTCCTCCAGCTCACACACAGCTGGTTCGGCTTCCTCACTGGAACGCCATGGAAGAACCACTGCCACTGTTGTCCAGAGACCCAGTGAAATTCCACCCACTGAACCACGTTCGCAGTCATTAGCACACTCCCAGGCCACTCACCAGCAATCGGTAGCACAGGCATGGGAGAAAAAGCGGCCATACTCGGCAAACCATCCCCGAGCACTGGCTCTGAATGCCGGCATTGCCAAACTACTGGCCCTTGAGATGCTGTCATTCAGGCTGGTGGAGACTGACACCTTCCGGAACTTTATGTCATTGGCAGTTCCACAATACAATGTGCCCAGCCGCTTTTATTTCAGCAGGCAAGCCGTCCCTGCCCTGCAAAAGCATGTGGAGGGAAAAATTAAAAATGCGCTACTAAATGCCGTCAGTAGCAAGGTCCACCTGACCACCGATGCGTGGACCAGTAGCCATGGACAGGGACGATACCTTTCCCTCACTGCCCATTGGGTCAATGTTGTGGAGCCGGGTACAGATCTGGAGAGTGGCTCTGTACGTTTTCTGCCAACTCCAAGGATTGCAGGAATGCAGTCTGTACATATTGAGTCCTCCTCCTACTCTAGTTCCTCGGAATCAGCACTGCGTGAGCCAGTTAGGCCAGATATGAGCACAGGTGTGGCCAAACGTCAACAGGCCGTCCTTAAATTAATTTCTTTGGGGAATCGGAGCCACACAGCACAGGAGCTCTGGAATGCCATCAAGCAGGAGAGCGATGTGTGGTTTGTGCCAGCGAATCTCCAGCCAGGTTTGGTAGTGAGTGACAATGGCCGAAATCTAGTGGCAGCTCTGGGCCTAGGCAACCTCACTCACATACCATGTCTGGCACACGTGCTCAATTTTGTCGTGCAGAGCTTTCTGAGGGACTATCCGGATCTTGATGCACTGCTGCACAAGGTTCGCCTAGAGTGTGCTCACTTGCGGCGTTCCAGCATGGCAAGATCGCGCATTGCATCTCTGCAACGACGATTCCGCCTGCCAGAACATCGCATCATATGTGACCTCCCCACCAGGTGGAATTCAACGTTACATATGTTGGAGCGGTTGTGTGAGCAGCAGGCAGCAGTAATGGAATACCAGCTGCATCAGGCGCAAACAAGTCGCACTGTGCGCCGGACACACTTCACCACCACTGAGTGGGCCACTATGAGGGACATCTGCCAAGTTTTGCGTGCCTTCGATGACTCCACGCAGATGGCCAGTGCAGATGATGCACTAATCAGCATGACTGTCCCCCTCATCTGTCTGCTTCAAAAAACCTTACAAGCACTAAGTGAGGAGGTTTTTGAAGAGGTCGAGGATGAGCAGTCAGAAATGCCATCTGCTTCTGGCAAATCTGCGCAACGTGCTTCCACACAAAGGCCCAGGCAGGGGACACTTAGTGAGGAGGATGACGAGGAGTCAATGGAGGAGGAGGAACACATCTCTCCAGAGGTGGGAGGTACACAAGGCTCTAGTAGTCAGTGTGTACAGCGAGGGTGGGGTGATGCTGAGCAGGCAGAGATGCTTCCTGAAGCTGGGGACAGCGTTTCCGGTCCAGTTGGCAGTCTGCAGCACATGGTTGATTTCATGCTGCAGTGCTTGTTAAATGACCGCCGCATCGCCAACATTCTCCACACGGCTGATTATTGGGTGTACACCCTCCTAGATCCTCGCTACCAGGACAACTTACAAAGCCTCATACCACAGTTGAACCGGGAGCGAAAAATGCGGGAGTACCAAGAAACACTGTCCACACAGAAAAACACACTCGTTCATGTGAAAGTGGGGGTCGGTAACGTCAAAATACCTCAGCTTTACACCTGGCTCCTAGTAGGCTTCGGCCTGCACCATGATTGTCCCTGGGTTCCAACAACGCTAGTTGGTGCTCGGAAGTGCTGTCCACACAGAAAAACACACTCGTTCATGTGAAAGTGGGGGTCGGTAACGTCAGCTGATCCCCTGCTGTGTGGAGGGCAAACTGCTGCTGCCTCCAAATTGTAACTACTTCAGATTTAAACATTCTCTGATTTGGCCTCTGTCTCCACTCTGTCTCTAGTATTTCCCCTGACCTCCAACACCGCCAGTTCCTGCTCACAGTTGCTGTACACGCATTCCACACTTGTTCCTGTGTTCCTGGTGTTCTGTAACGTGAGCTGATCCCCCAATGTGTGTCCGGCACTGTCTCCTGCGCTGTCCACCTTCCCACTGCAAGTGGTGGGAATGTGGAAAGAGCAGGAGACATTGGCAGACAAACATCAGGGGATCTGCTGACATTACAGAACCCCAGTAACCCAGGAACACGTGTGGATTGGGCAGACGGCTGCTGTACGCATAAACTGGCGGTGTTGGTGGTCACGTGAAATCCTGGAAACAGAGTGGAGACAGATGCCTAATTGGAGCACGTTGACAGTCTGTTGTAGCCTACAAACAATCTAAAACTGCCACCAAGTAGGCCTCGGCCTACACCATAATTCTCCCTGGGCTCCAACAACGCTAGTTGGTGCTCGGAAGTGCTGTCCACACAGAAAAACACACTCGTTCATGTGAAAGTGGGGGTCGGTAATGTCAGCTGATCCCTTGCTGTGTGGAGGGCAAAGTGTCCTGCTCCCTCCAAAGTCAAACAACGTCTTATCTTAAACTGCCTCCAAGTAGGCCTCAGCCTACAAAATGACTATCCCTGGGCTCCAACATTGTCAGTTGTTGCTCGGAAGTGCTGTCCACACAGAAAAACACACTTGTTCATGTGAAAGTGGGGGTCGGTAACGTCAGCTGATCCCCTGCTGTGTGGAGGGCAAACTGCTGCTGCCTTCAAATTGTAACTACTTAAGATTTAAACATTCTCTGATTTGGCCTCTGTCTCCACTCTGTCTCTAGTATTTCCCCTGACCTCCAACACCGCCAGTTCCTGCTCACAATTGCCGTCCACGCATTCCACATGTGTTCCTGTGTTACTGGGGTTCTGTAACGTCAGCAGATCCCCCAATATGTGTCCGCCACAGTCTCCTGCGCTGTCCACCTTCCCACTGCAAGCGGTGGGAATGTGGACAGAGCAGGAGACAGTGGCAGACACACATCAGGGGATCTGCTGACATTACAGAACCCCAGTAACCCAGGAACACGTGTGGATTGGGCAGACGGCTGCTGTACGCATAAACTGGCGGTGTTGGTGGTCACGTGAAATCCTGGAAACAGAGTGGAGACAGATGCCTAATTGGAGCACGTTGACAGTCTGTTGTAGCCTACAAACAATCTAAAACTGCCACCAAGTAGGCCTCGGCCTACACCATAATTCTCCCTGGGCTCCAACAACGCTAGTTGGTGCTCGGAAGTGCTGTCCACACAGAAAAACACACTCGTTCATGTTAAAGTGGGGGGGTCGGTAACGTCAGCTGATCCCCTACTGTGTGGAGGGCAAAGTGTCCTGCTCCCTCCAAAGTCAAAATACCTCAGCTTTACACCTGACTCCTAGTAGGCCTCAGCCTGCACCCTGATTGTCCCTGGGTTCCAACAACGCTAGTTGGTGATCGGAAGTGCTGTCCACACAGAGAAAAACACTTGTTCATGTGAAAGTGGGGGTCGGTAACGTCGGCTGATCCCCTGCTGTGTGGAGGGCAAAGTGTCCTGCTCCCTCCAAAGTCAAAATACCTCAGCTTTACACCTGGCTCCTAGTAGGCTTCGGCCTGCACCATGATAGTCCCTGGGTTCCAACAACGCTAGTTGGTGCTCGGAAGTGCTGTCCACACAGAAAAACACACTCGTTCATGTGAAAGTGGGGGTCGGTAACGTCAGCTGATCCCCTGCTGTGTGGAGGGCAAAGTGTCCTGCTCCCTCCAAAGTCAAAATACCTCAGCTTTACACCTGGCTTTTAGTCGGCTTCGGCCTGCACAATGATTGTCCCTGGGTTCCAACAACGCTAGTTGGTGCTCGGAAGTGCTGTCCACACAGAAAAACACACTCGATCATGTGAAAGTGGGGGTTGGTAACGTCAGCTGATCCCCTGCTGTGTGGAGGGCAAACTGCTGCTGCCTCGAAATTGTAACTACTTCAGATTTAAACATTCTCTGATTTGGCCTCTGTCTCCACTCTGTCTCTAGTATTTCCCCTGACCTCCAACACCGCCAGTTCCTGCTCACAGTTGCCGTCCACGCATTGCACTTTTGTTCCTATGTTCCTGGTGTTCTGTAACGTGAGCTGATCCCCCAATGTGTGTCCGGCAGTGTCTCCTGCGCTGTCCACCTTCCCACTGCAAGTGGTGGGAATGTGGACAGAGCAGGAGACATTGGCAGACAATCATCAGGGGATCTGCTGACATTACAGAACCCCAGTAACCCAGGAACACGTGTGGATTGGGCAGACGGCTGCTGTACGCATAAACTGGCGGTGTTGGTGGTCACGAGAAATCATGGAAACAGAGTGGAGACAGATGCCTAATTGGAGCACGTTGACAGTCTGTTGTAGCCTACAAACAATCTAAAACTGCCACCAAGTAGGCCTCGACCTACACCATAATTCTTCCTGGGCTCCAACAACGCTAGTTGGTGCTCGGAAGTGCTGTCCACACAGAAAAACACACTCGTTCATGTGAAAGTGGGGGTCGGTAACGTCAGCTGATCCCCTGCTGTGTGGAGGGCAAAGTGTCCTGCTCCCTCCAAAATCAAAATACCTCAGCTTTACACCTGGCTCCTAGTAGGCCTCAGCCTGCACCCTGATTGTCCCTGGGTTCCAACAACGCTAGTTGGTGCTCGGAAGTGCTGTCCACACAGAAAAAAACACTTGTTCATGTGAAAGTGGGGGTCGGTAACGTCGGCTGATCCCCTGCTGTGTGGCGGGCAAAGTGTCCTGCTCCCTCCAAAGTCAAAATACCTCAGCTTTACACCTGGCTCCTAGTAGGCTTCGGCCTGCACCATGATTGTCCCTGGGCTCCAACACCGCCAGTTGGTGCTCGGAAGTGCTGTCCACACAGAAAAACACACTCGTTCATGTGAAAGTGGGGTTCGGTAACGTCAGCTGATCCCCTGCTGTGTGGAGGGCAAACTGCTGCTGCCTCGAAATTGTAACTACTTCAGATTTAAACATTCTCTGATTTGGCCTCTGTCTCCACTCTGTCTCTAGTATTTCCCCTGACCTCCAACACCGCCAGTTCCTGCTCACAGTTGCCGTCCACGCATTCCACACTTGTTCCTGTGTTCCTGGTGTTCTGTAACGTGAGCTGATCCCCCAATGTGTGTCCAGCACTGTCTCCTGCGCTGTCCACCTTCCCACTGCAAGTGGTGGGAATGTGGACAGAGCCGGAGACATTGGCAGACAAACATCAGGGGATCTGCTGACATTACAGAACACCAGTAACACAGGAACACGTGTGGATTGGGCAGACGGCTACTGTACGCATAAACTGGCGGTGTTGGTGGTCACGTGAAATCCTGGAAACAGAGTGGAGACAGATGCCTAATTGGAGCATGTTGACAGTCTGTTGTAGCCTACAAACAATCTAAAACTACCACCAAGTAGGCCTCGGCCTACACCATGATTGTCCCTGGGCTCCAACAACGCCAGATGGTGCTCGGCAGTGTCTTTGGCACGGGGACTCCCTGTTGCCCAGCCTGGTTCCAGCACGCCTGCTGTTTCCGGGTAGTGTCAAGGTCACTATGCCACCAATCCGTTGTCCTGTCGTCTTGCGGCCGGGTTAGCCGACTCTACGGTGCCTGTAGTTTAGGTGACTCCTATGTGGGCTGCGGGAACTGGCACTGAAGGCTGGATCCGTAGTGCCAATGGGACATGGACCCCCTGTAGGACTGTGGGTTTCGGTAACTGCGGCTGTCTTGCGGCCTGGCTACTTTGCTTTGAATGGGTACCTTCTGCTACCCACCCGGGTGCCAGCACTGTCTGCTGGTTCTCGCCACAGCCTTTGGCCTAGGTGCCTCCATCTCGGTATCCGAGGTCCAGCACCGTCAGCTGGTCCTTGGTAGTGCTTTTTAGCACAGGTACCTTCTGCTTAGTAACCGTGGTCCAGCACCGTCAGTTGGTCCTCGGTAGTGCCATTGGCTCTTGTTCCTTCTGCTACCCATCCGGGTGCCAGCACTGTCTGCTGGTTCTCGCCAGTTTCTCAGCCTTCTTGTACCTTCTGCTACATTTCCAAGATCAAGCTTTTTGAAATTGTCTTTGGTAATCCTTATTGATCTCCATGACGACGACCCTGATGATGACGACCCTGAAGACCACACCAAAGAAGACCAGAAATATGACCCTAAATAATAAGACCAAGAGGACAAAGAACATGAAGACAACCACCAAGATACAGAACAAAAGACAGAAGAACAAGAAGCAGAAGAAGCTAAAGCAGAAGAACAGAAAGCATAAGACTAAAAATCAGCATAGAAGAAATCAAAATTATAAGCAGAAGAAGACTAAGCAGTAAATGGGGGTGAGTCCGTTCCTCCTCGTGGTGCCCCTGGAAAATGCCTGCTGCTGCAGGCCAAACTGAACGCGGACAAATCCTGTTGTAAAACTTTTGTGACAGGCAGAACGTAAGGTGTAATCTTATAACTTTTATAGATAAGTACTACAGGAATGCCTGTCACCATAAGAAAATGAAGACAAAGAAGAATAGGAAGAAGATGAAGAAATAGCATATTAAAATTAATAATAGCTGAATAAGAAGAATATGAAGAATGGAAAAAAAAATTAATGGTGAAAAGATGAAGAAGAAGAAGATGAATAAGGTGAAGAAAAAGTTGATGAAAAAAATGCTACTGCTGCGGATCATGAAGGAGAAAGTGTGGGAGAAGTACAAAAGAAGGTGAAGAGCATGGAAGTTGTGAAACATACAGTACATATCTGACAAAATATAAAAAAGGTTAACATAGTCAATATCTTTTTAACTCCGAACGTATTGAAAAAAAAAATTGGAATTAATGCTATGCCATGTGATTTGAATAAACCACTATGCTTTTAATGTCTCCTCCACCTCCCACAATACATTCTACATGATTCTTATTTGTTTTCAATTATGTAGAATTAGCCAACAAGGAAATAAAGGGCTTTTTTTAATTCCGATACCGGAAGTCCCATTGACTTGAATGGGACTTCCGGTATCGGAATCGGCGATACCCGATATTTTTTTCGTATCGGGCGATACCATCCGATACGATATTTTTGGGTATCGAACGGTATCGCTCAACACTACTGTTAGCCATGAAATGGGCATTTGAGGAGTGGAGACATTGGTTGGAGGGAGCCAAACACCAAATCGTGGTCCTTACTGACCACAAGAATTTGATTTACCTGGAGTCGGCCAAGCGCTTGAATCCTAGACAGGCTAGGTGGGCCTTGTTTTTCACACGTTTTGATTTTGTGGTCTCTTTTCTTCCGGGCACTAAGAATGTCAAGGCAGACGCCCTCTCTAGGAGTTTCCTTGCTGATTCTCCTGTTGTGACTAAGCCTGCTACCATCTTAGGCGAGGGGGTAGTTCTTTCTGCCATCTCGCCCGATTTGAGACGTGCTCTGGAAGAGTTTCAGGAGGACAAACCTGAGCGTTGTCTCAGTGGAAAGTTGTATGTTCCTGATCAGTGGAGGAAGAGAGTGATGTCTGAAGTTCATGGCTCTGCATTGGCTGGTCATCCAGGTATTTTTGGTACTAGAGATCTGGTGAGTCAGTCTTTTTGGTGGCCCTCCTTGTCTCATGATGTCAGGAATTTTGTGCAGTCCTGTGGGACTTGCTCCCGGTCTAAACCTTGTTCTCGCTCTAGTGGCTTGTTGATGCCTTTGCCGGTGCCCAGGAGGCCATGGACCCATATTTCAATGGATTTTATCTCTGATATGCCTGTCTCTCAGAGAATGACTGTTATTTGGGTGATTTGTGATAGATTCTCTAAGATGGTCCATCTTGTACCACTCCCTAAGTTGCCATCTTTCTCTGAGTTGGTGCCCTTGTTTTTGCAACAGGTGGTTCGCTTGCACGGGATTCCTGAGAACATTGTAACTGACATAGGAGTTCAGTTTGTGTCTAGATTTTGGAGGACTTTCTGTTCCAAGCTGGGAATTCAGTTGTCCTTCTCCTCTGCGTTTCACCCTCAGACCAATGGGCAGATGGAGAGAACAAACCAGACTTTGGAGTCGTATTTGAGATGTTTTATTTCTGCCGATCAGGATGATTGGGTTTCATTTTTGCCCTTGGCCGAATTTGCTTTAAATAATAGAGCTAGTTCTGCCACTTTGATGTCACCTTTTTTTTGTAACTTTGGTTTTCACCCTCGATTTTCTTCAGGGCAGGTGGAGCCTTCTGCCTGCCCAGGTGTTGACACTGTGGTGGAGAGAATGCACCAGATCTGGGACCAAGTAGTGGATAAGTTGTCTCTCTCCCAGGAAAAGGCCCAGCGGTTTTCCAACTGGCGTAGGACTGTTGGTCCCCAGTTTAAGGTGGGTGATCTGGTTTGGTTGTCATCAAAAAATATTGCTATGAAGGTGGCTTCTCCTAAATTTAAGCCTAGATTTATTGGACCTTACAAGATTTTGGAGATTATTAATCCGGTCTCTTTTCGGTTGGCTCTTCCTGTCACATTTAAAATTCATAATGTGTTTCATAAGTGCTTGTTGAAGAGGTTTGTTGAACCAGTAGTTCCTGTGGTGGCACCTCCTGACCCTATATTGGTTGAAGGTAACATGTAATATGAGGTAGAGAAGATACTGGATTCCCGTCTGGCTAGACGGAGACTCCAGTATTTGGTTAAATGGAAGGGTTATGGTCAGGAGGATAATTCCTGGGTCTCTGCCTCTGATATTCATGTCAAAAGATTGGTGCGTGCCTTTCATCGGGCTCACCCGGATCGCCCTGGTGGCATGGATGAGAGTTCGGTGACCCCTCCTCAAGGGGGAGGTACTGTTGTGAGTTCATTTTTCCCTTCACTATTGAGGTCTGATGAACTCCCTCCTCTGGTGAAGGAAGGTAGTGAGGCTGATTATCAGACACCTGGGCAGCTAGATGATGACTGGGTGGCTGGAATTGAGGACTGGATATAAGGCTGCCAACGCCCTTCTTCCTGGCTGGTGATTTTCCTGCTGGATTCTTGGAGACCAGTCTGATTCCTGCATCTCAAAGCTAAGTTTTTCTGCTCTGCTTTGTACTCTTCAGGTTTGTTTTTTGTTTTTCCTTGTTTTTTGGGAGTTCTGCCATCCGCGGCCGGGGGTGAGCTGAATTCCATTTTTGTCTCTGATCTGTTGATCTTTTGCTCTGTCTTCAGAATATACCTGAGTGCTGCTATAGTCTTTTGAAGCCTAGCGACTTCAGGGCCTGTTTTTCCTATCAGTCGGTTGGCTCATTTTGATAGGGTTTTTGCGGATGGCAGACAGCAGCTTTCCTATCCTGTCCTATGTAGTTAGCTTGGGCCCCATCATTTGCTCAACCTATCTTTCTATCTGTGTTAGTGTTTTCATCTTGCTTCACCGTCATTATATGTTGGGGGCTGCCTATTGCTTTGGGGTCTGCTCTGGGGCAGTTTAGTTTTTCCCCTTTCTATCTTTAGGCTATATAGTTCTCCGGCTGTGATCGAGGGGTCTAGGGCACCGTAGGAACCCCCCACGGCTACTGCTAGTTGTTTTGGATAGGTTCAGGGGTCTGCAATCCGATAGCTGCCAACCTCTCTGGTTTTTCTGGACTTAGCTGGTATTTTATTTTTTCCTCCTTCGGTGACTCATCATAACAGACTATCAGCCGAGGCTCCTTCTCCTCCGATGACACCACGGAGCGAGAAAGAGCGTCGGTCCAGACGTTCTTCTCCCCAGAGAGAAAATGCAGGGTGAAGTGGAATAGGGAGAAGAACAAGGACCATCTGGCCTGGTGAGAATTCAGTCGCTGGGCTGTCTGTAGATAGACCAACTTTTTGTGGTCGGTGAACACCTGGAAAGGGTGGCGAGCCCCCTCCAGGAGGTGTCTCCACTCTGAGAAGGCCAGCTTCATTGCTAGCAACTCCCTGTCCCCGATGGAATAATTCCTCTCCGCCGGTGTGAAGGTTTTAGAGAAGAAGAAGCATGGGTGCTTCCGACCTTGCGAGTCCTTCTGGAACAGGACCGCTCCAGCACCGACGGAAGAGGCATCCACCTCCAGAATGAAGGGCTTATCTACATCGGGGCAATGTAGAAAGGGAGCGCTAGCGAAGTGGGATTTAATAGCGGCGAAGGCCTTGGAGACAGTTTCCGACCACAGTTTGGGGTTTGCACCCTTCTTGGTGAGGGCTACCAAGGGCGCTACCAAAGTTGAGAAATGGGGGATGAATTGGCGATAGTAATTTATGAACCCCATAAAGCGCTGCACCGCTTTGAGAGAATGGGGTTCCTGCCAATCCATCACCGCCTGTAGTTTAGCAGGATCCATGGCCAACCCCTGGACCGAGATGATATAGCCCAGGAAAGGCAAGGACTCCTGCTCAAACACACATTTCTCCAACTTGGCATAAAGGGAGTTTGCCCACAGGAGATAGAAAACCTTGCGAACATCTCTCCGGTCGGAGTCAATATCTGGAGAGTAAATGAGAATATCGTCCAGATAGACTACTACCAAGGTGGTTAGCATATCCCGGAAGATATCGTTCACAAAGTCTTGGAAGATGGCTGGAGCATTACATAGCCCGAAGGGCATCACCAGGTATTCATAGTGCCCATCTCTGGTGTTAAAGGCCGTCTTCCATTCGTTCCCCTCACGGATACGAATCAGGTTATAAGCTCCTCGCAGATCAAGCTTAGTAAACACTCTCGCTCCCCGTAGCCTATCGAACAGTTCCGATATCAGGGGTAGAGGATACTTGTTCTTAACGGTTATGGCGTTAAGACCCCTGTAATCGATGCACGGACGTAATCCTCCGTTCTTCTTTTGGACAAAGAAGAATCCCGCTCCCGCCGGAGACACCGACTTCCTAATGAATCCTCTTGCCAGATTCTCCCTGATATACTGAGACATGGCCTCTGTCTCTGGGAGAGATAGGGGATAGACTCGACCCCGAGGAGGCTCAGCACCGAGCAAGAGGTCAATAGGACAGTCGTAAGGGTGGTGCGGCGGAAGGGTCTCCGCCGCCTTCTTGGAGAAAACGTCTGCATACTGCTGATGCGGCTTGGGAAGCGAGGAGAGATCTGCGGGAACCTCAGAGATAGCGACCTGTACGCAGTCCCTCAGACACCTACCCTCGCAGGACTTGCTCCAACCGAGGATTTTTCCCGAGGACCACTCTATGTGAGGAGAGTGAGCTCGTAACCAAGGAACCCCTAGGAGGACCTGGTCGATACCTTCGGGTATGACAAAAAGAGACAGCATCTCCTGATGGGAAGGAGACAGTGAGAGTCTCAGTGGAGCCATCTGGTGGGTGATTTGGGACGGGAGTGTCGCACCATTCACCACTCTGATAGTGACGGGTTGAGGTAGTAGGACCAGGGGGATTGCGTGTTGTTGGGCGAAGGCAGACGACATGAAATTGCCCTCCGCTCCAGAGTCCACACAAACCTCCACAACCAGAGTGGAAGAATCAAACTCTAACGCCCCTTTAAACAGGAGCTTGGAGGAGAAAGTCGCTGTGTCTAGTAGGCCCCCTCCGATAACCACTAGACGAGAGCATTACCAGGCCGCTGTGGGCACTGGTTAGCAAGGTGCCCAGTCTGCCGACAACGGGAACAGACTGAAGGTACCCGCGCGGACCGGACCCTGGACCCCTTGCGGGACACCTCCATGACCTCTGTAGGCTCAGGCGGCTGACCGGGAGGTTCCAGCGGTCTAGCAAAATTAGGAACCAACCTATATTGTTAGCGGGACTTGGAGCACTCCAGCGCTAGCTCAGTGAAGCGAATGTTAATTCGGGTGGAGACCGTAATGAGCTCCTCCAAAGTGGTGGGCACCTCCCTGGTGGCCAGGGCGTCTTTATCATGATCAGCCAGACCTCTCCAGAATATAGGCATGAGAACCTTATCTGGCCACTCAAGCTCTGAGGCCAGACTTCTGAAGAGGATGGCATACTGACTGACCAGAGACGAACCCTGGGTTAGGGCCAGCAACTGAAGTGCGGTGTCGTGCGTGACTCGAGGCCCCAGGAACACCTGCTTCAGAGTGACCAGAAAATGGGTGGCACGCTGTACCAGGGGATCCCCACACTCCCACTCCAAGGCCCTGCCCGACAGAAGCGAGATGATAAATCCCACCTTGGCCAACTCAGAGGGAAATCATGTGGCCAGCAACTTCAGGTGAATGGAGCACTGACTCCCGAAACCCCTGCATGAAGCACTATCACCCGAGAACATCTCGGGCAGCGGGAGGCGAGACAAGGTCAGGGCAGGGCTGGCCATAGAGACAGCCTCTGTAGCTGCTTGAACAGCGACCGAGGTAACATCTGCAGCTGAGGTGGAACGCTCCAGCGCTGCCAACCTACCCTCCAGCTGTTGGATGTATCTATGCAGTCGTTGTTCATCCGCCATTATTAGCCAGACCCTGGCGCTAAGATAATGTTAGGGCTGGTGGAACGCACCAAATTATAAAATAGTAGTAGGTGTGTTCGCAGCCCGGGGTCCACCGTGCAGAGGTGGTACACTGCTGCTAGATAATGGTGGTCACACGTGGGTTACGTCACCCAATGTGAACAAGAGCGAACTCTGTTAATTCACAGAGCCGCACAACCGCTGAATGTAGATGCCGGAGCCTGTTTAGCTCACAGAGCCCAGCCAAAAGAGCGCACAGTGTTCAGCCACAGAACTCTATCCCAATGACATGGGGTTAGAGTCCCTCTAGGCCCACTGAGCGCGCGGCGTCGCTGCCGCGAACGCCGCTATAGACGCTGGCTAAGGAGTGTGGAGCACGTCCACTGAGGCGTACCGAGTCACTGGTGAGGACTAATGCCTGACTCAAACTCTGACCTAAATACGCCTAAGCCTGGGCACTAACAAGCTAGGCTGCACAACACATGCGTACCAAGGGTAGGGGTTTCTTAATGAGTCATTCACCAGAGACATTCATACGTGCATACATCACTCACTCCTCATAGTCTGAAAATACAGTCTATCTTAGCGCATGGCCGAGCAGCCATGTGAGCCTTTTATAGCCGCGCGCGTCCGGGACCTTCCTGGCTTCTCGGATGGGCCAATCCGAACACGAGCAGGACCTGAGCACGTGACCTTCGATCTCCAATGGGACTCAGTGGTCCGACATGAGGACTTAGTCCCTGGAGAATCTCACTGCTGAGCAGCATGCATTGCCATAGCTGTGCCAGAGGTGGCAGCAGCAAGCAAACCCACGGAGCTGCTCTGGGCAGAGCACCGGGACAGACGAGTTTGCTGAGCAAGCTCCTCTGCGGCTGGAGAGGAATAGGAGACCGCTGGAAGCAAGGCTCGGGATTCCCGCTGTGCAGTGACAGGAACCCGACGCCTAACAACCGCAAGTTGCTGATGGGTTGGCATTTCAACCCGAGGTCTGTAGGTGACACCTGTGGTTGTCATTGCCGAACTGCTATGAGTGCCGCCCTGTGGTCAATGCTCACAGCAGATGAGCATTTTTGCTACACATAGTAGGACTGCAGCCCTGCTATGTGTAGCACAGTGATCCGATGATCGCAGCTAAAGTCTCCTAAGGAAATTATTGAAGCTAGTAAAACGTAAAAAGGAATAGTTTTTAAAAATATAAAAAAAATATATATGTAAAAGTTCAGATCACCCCCCTTTTGCCCCATTCAAAATAAAGCAATTAAAAAAAAAATCAAAAATACTCAAATTTGGTATCACCAGGTTCAGAATCTCCAGATCTATCAATTTATAAAAAGAATTATCAGTAAATGGCGTAGCGAGAACAAAAATCAAAGCACCAGAATTACGTTTTTTTTTGTCGCTGCAGCATTGCAATAAAATGCAATAAAGGGCGATCAAAAGATTGTATTTACCCCAAAATGGTATCAATAAAAACATCAGATCAGCACACAAAAGATAAGCCCTCACCTAGCCCCAGATCTTAAAAAATGGAGATGCTACGGGTCTCAGAAAATGGCGCCATTTTTAAAAAAAAAGAAATTTGGATTTTTTTTTAGCACTTAAATAAAAAAAGAGCCATCTCCAGTCGGTGCCGGCGCTCCGCGGCTTCACGGCGTTCTGCAGCCTGCAGCACACGTTCTGCATGCTCATGCTCCGCTGCTTTCTCTGCCACCACCAGGAGTCTGTCATGGGCGGCGGCGTTACTAGCCTCGAGCTGTGCCATAGCTGCCTGGAAAAGGGCCTCCGATCTGGACAGGCTGGGGCGGGCAGGTGGTGGACAGTCCACTGCGGGACTGAGCACGGGTGTCTGGCTCCTTGAGCCCTGGCTGAGCTCCCCCTCGGCTTCATTGGTACTGTCCTCCACCACCTCCTCATAGACCATAGCATTGGCCTCTCCCTTTGTCTTACTCCTGGTGCCTTCCGCTATCTTGGGAACCTCTGGTTACTGACACAGCGGCAACCCTGACCTCGCACTCAACTTATTATATTTACACTCTGACCGTCTAGTGCTGGGCTGACCTTAAGACCCCAGCAGTGAAAGTTACCGCTGGTTGTCTTTAGTGTCTGGGAGTAGGGGTCCCACGCACACTATTACTCTGATCCCACCGCTGCCATCAATGTGGAGGAGAGACCGGTTCCTCCCACGTCACCAATGTGACGTAACTACACAGGCACAGCTCTCCGGCGCCCCCTTTGTCTCTCAGGTCAGTAAGGGAACTGCACCTAGAGCAAATGGCCACCGGGGAGGATGTCCTGTTACCCGCTGGGTATTCTAAGATCCGTAATCAGAGCAAAAGCATCAGCCCAAGATTAATTTTATGGTTTAATTGCCTTAAGGGCGCACTAGATAATTACAGAAATATACAGTAAGTTATACAACGGAATTACAGTGAATTTGCAGTCAGAGTAAAAATATAACAATAATGGTACAAGACTTAGATATTAAGCTGGAGGTCATTTTACCAGGTTGTAGGTTGCATGTGGATGCCGGGAGCTCTGCAGTCCACAGGTACAAGAATCTTAGTTGCCGGACAGACGCCAAAGCGCGGGCCGCTGCTCACTTGGCAGATCTGTCCCCAGTTCCTTCTTATATCATAATCTGGTTATTCTGTGTGAGTGAGACTGTCTGCCATGTCCTCCCAGTTCTTAAGCATGCTGGGTTCCTCCCCCTGTGTCAGAGGGTGGGCTAATAATCTAGCTCCCTGCAGAACTTATTCCCAATATCTAAGAAAGGGGGTAACTTCCTCTAGGATGATCGGATCAGGACACGAGAGGTACCAGTGAATGCAGTTTGTTTTGCCTGTCGTGTGGAGAGCAAACATGACCCCATTGGGTCACTGTGGAGGGCCAATATCTATATCTCAGGTCCCAGAGCCCTCACCGACTCAGGAGTCGCACTGCCAGAAGCGCGATTTCCTCAGGGTCACGCGGATATTTTTTATGAGTCTGTAACTCGAAAGGTGTGCTCATAATCCATGATCCTAGGATGGAGTCGAAGCGGCTGGGAGAGACAATGGATGTGTATTTCTGTGTCCAGCTGGCAGGTATATTCTAATTGAAGCCCCCAGGCACCTTCATGCCCCATGCTGGCGTGGCTCCTACTCAAGCTTTGAAGTTCTGTTTTGGCCTAATCTCATTATCATACTAAAAGACCTTGCTATTCAACATTGGAGCACTAAATCCTGCTTTCTTCAATATGCTTACAGGCCCTGGGGGGGTTGGAACAGTTAGCTGCCTGTAATTCTTGTGAACTCAGACCAAAATGGACAGGCCAAGCTCAGACATGAGGCGAGCATTAGGGCCCATATCCAAGATGGCGGCTGCTCCTTCATCACACTGCAGCATTGCAATAAAATGCAATAACGGGCAATCAAAAGATTGTATTTACCCCAAAATGGTATAAAAAAAAACATGAGATCAGCACACAAAAGATAAGCCCTCACCTAGCCCCAGATCTTAAAAAATGGAGATGCTATGGGTCTGGCAAAACGGAGATCACACACAGTACGGGCAAACAAGGCACAGGAGGGACAAACAGACAGGTGGTCAGACAAAGCCAAAGGTCATACACAAGAGGGCGTGTACCGTTGGCCGAGTTTGCATTTAACAACCACATTAACCAGTCTACGGGTACATCTCCCTTTTTCTGCAATTATGGGTTTCATCCTCATTTTGGAGAATTTTCCCGTTTGAATTCTGAGTGTCCTGGGGCGGATGAGACGATCCAGCGGTTGGGGGAGGTATGGCGGGAGGTCCAGAGTAACATTACGAAGGCCCAGGACAAATTTAAATTTTTTGCGGACAAAAAACGATCCGCGGGACCGGTGTTTCAGATTGGGGATAAGGTATGGTTGTTCACCAAGAATATAAGGCTCAAGGTCCCCTCTGCGAAGCTTGAACCCAAGTTTATAGGTCCCTATGAAATTACCGAAGCAGTTATCCCGGTGGCTTTTCGGTTGCATCGCCCGCCATCTCTGTGGATCCCAAATGTTTTCCATAAGGCCCTTTTGGAACCTGTGAGTTCCGGTGGGGAGGGATCATCAGCTTCCCAACCACCGGTTTTGGTAGACGTGCAGTCGGAGTACAAGGTGGAACGAATTATCGACTCCAGGTCGGTCCGTCGTGCTCTTCAATATCTGGTACATTGGAAAGGCTACTGTCCTGAAGAACGGTCGTGGGTTCCTGCTCGATCGGTCCATGCAGATCGGTTGGTCCGGGCCTTTCACGCCAAATACCCTGAGAGACCTGGGGGTCCGGTGGCCCCCATTGAGAGGAGGGTACTGTCATGATCCAGGACTGTGTTTCGCTTTGGCCCATCCTGATCAGGCTGGGGGTTAATTGTTCCGGCTCTCTCTGGCAGAGGGCGGCTATTTAATGCTCACTGGACCTAGGTCCGGTGTCAGTTATACTCCTGCCCTTGGCTGAGTTAGTTGACCTTGTGCGTACGTGTGCCTTGTGCCTGATATCTTGCTTGCTTGCTTGTTTGGTTTTGATCTGGTTCTGTCCCTGTTACAAGTTCTGCCTGTTCCTCTTGTACTGCGCTACCTCTCGTGTATGACTCTTGGCTTGTGACCTGACTTCTCTCTGCTCGTCCCCTTGGTACCACGTCGCCCTCATATGTCCTAGTTCCTGATGAGTTGAAAAAGTTGTTAGTGCGATCAATGTTGGGGCAGGCGACACAATGGCCACAAGGAGCACAGCCACACCCAGGACGGCCGGCATTGAGAAAGCTAGACCTCGGTTCAGGCTGGTAGTGGCTGTGGACAAGGTGGTCCCTAAGATTTTTTGACCATCTAATATTTATACTTGGCACCGATGGAAGAAGCTGATTTAAAATAGGGTTAAAATTATACGTATGTATGTATTGCAAATTTCGGTTCCTGATGTTATGGCCAATTATATTATATTATTATTAGTATATGTGTGTCGATATATAGATTATATATATATATATAAACTAATTATGTGATTGCTTATCGATTAATTTTTGCATTTATCCTTATATTGTTTGTCTCCCCGCTGTGTGTCTTTCACCATGTAATTGTCCCAATATTGTATGTTAATTGCTGCTATTCCTTGTCTGGTGAACTGTCACATGCCCGTGACGTCACCGGACATGTGATGCTGACGTTTCCGTGGCTACACGCGCATCATCACGGGTGGACGCGACGCAGACTATGACACATGGTGGGAGTGGCTTCACCTTGCTAAGTCCATGTCCGGCATTTTGGTTCCCGCGGTTACGTGCACGTCATTGGGGGCGGACGCTACGTGGTCTATGACATATGGTGGGAGAGGTTTTCTGGTATGCCCCAGCCTGCCGCTCCCATTGCTGAGTTGATGCACCCGCCTTTGGGGGTGGACATAATGCGGGAAATGACACATTGTGGGAGGGGTTTAGTTAGCTATGGCATCGGCTTTATTTATTTGTATATAGCCACATAGAGCAGTGCGATCTTATGGGTGGGAGTTCAGATATATGTTACCATTGGCTCTTCTGATCATGTGTGTGAGTCTCACAGCCTCATTGGTGGACTTTTTATTTTAAATACCCCTTGTTTCCTACTTCCTGTCACCCCTTGATAAAATTGCGTTGGGGGGGCACTCCAGGGCGGACCTCATCTATAGACCAGGAAAGGTAACACATATATGTACTTAATCTATCCCTTGCTTTTGATGCATCATTGCATACTATGTACGGCTGTATGATTTGGGACTTGGGTCAATGCAACTCATATTTGGATTTTGCATACCAATCCTGGTCACAGCATTTTGATTTTGGGATAATCAAATATATTTTCAATAATTTTGCAAAGTTGGTATGACACTATTTGTATCCCTTTGGTCTTTTTGCCCTCTGTGTGCCCCATTTTGCCCATGTGCTTTCTTATGGTCAATTGACTTTTATCCCACCATTTCCTCTATTCCTGATATATTATAATAAAATGATTTTTGTATTTTCATAAACATTTGTATTGGACTTTTTTGATCGTTTTTTTTCTTTCTCCTTATATATCATATTGATACTTTTGTTAAGCCCTGCCACAGGCTGTAGGAGACTATAATTTTATCTCTATATTGCAATAGTGTGGTTTTGCAGAATTTGGGTATGTGCACACGTATATTATGCGTTTTTTTACGCATTTCTGTCATGCAAAAAATGCAGTGTTCTATAGTACCTGTTCCTCTGGCACTGATTAGGCTGACTAGTCTACGGACTAGGCTGACTAGGTTCCTCTGGCATTGACTAGCCTGACTAGGAGTCTCTGGCACTGATTAGTTGGACTAGGTGTCTCTCGCTCTGACTAGGCTGACTATGTACCCCTGGCACTTACTAATTGCCTCTGTCACTGACTAGCCTGACCTGATATCTCTGACACTGACAACGTTAACTAGGTGCCTCTGGCATGTAATAGGCTGACAACATCCCTCTGGTATTAACTAGGTTTTCTAGGTTTGTCTGGCACTTAATAGGTTTACTAGGTTCCTCTGGCACTGACTAGATGCCTATAGCACTGACTAGGTTGACCAGGTTCCCCTGGCATTGACTAAGTTTCTCTGTTGATGACTAGACTGATTAGATGTCTCTGACACTGACTATGTTAAATCAGTGCCTCTGGCATTGACTAGGCTGATTAGGTTCCTCTGGCACTGACTAGGTTGAATAGATTCTTCTGACACTGACTGGATGCCTCTAGAGCTGCCTAGGTTGATTAGGTTCCTCTGTCACTGACTAGACTGATTAGATGCCTCTGACAATGACTATGTTAACTAAGTGCCTCTGGCATTGACTAGGCTGACTCGGTTCCTCTGGCACTGACTAGGTTGACTAGTTCCTCTGTCACTAACAAAATTCCTCTGTCGCTGACTAGGCTGACTAGATGTCTCTGGCACTGGCTAAGTTAACTAGTGCCTCTGGCATTTACTTGGCTCGTCTGGCACTGATTACGCTGACTAGGTTGCCCAGACACTGACTAGAATGACTAGGTTCTTCTGGTACTGCCTAGACTTAATAGGGTCCTCAAACACTGACTAGACTGACTTTTGCCTCTGCCACTGACTGGGATAACTTTGATCCTCTAAAACTGTCAAGACTTTCTTGCTTCCTCTAACACTAAGCAGGTTCTATCTGCACTAACTAAGTTAACTAGCTGCCTCTGGTACTGACTAGGTTAACTAGGTGCCTCTGGCATTGCCATGTCTGACTAGGTTCCCCCTGCTTGGACTAGGCTGACTAGGTTCTTCTGGCTTTCATTAGACTGAATAAGCTACTCTGGGGATGATGTCAGTGAAGACGGTAGAAGACCAAAACGATGGTGTTGAACAAGGTGAAAGACTGGAACGGGTTGTTTTCACAGCACAATTGAGGGCTGAATGACATGGGTATAACTTTTTTTTTACACCAATCCATCACCAAAAGGAAATCCTGCAATGTAACAGCTTATTGCTGCCATTTTTCTAAATTCATCAAAATCAGATGTCAAAAAAAGCTTCTGAAAATTCTGAATTATTTGCAAAATTCTAGGCAAGTTGAATCGATTTGCTCACTTTGACTACACAGTCCTGATATTCAAGTGAGCCAGCTAGAACTGAACTAAGAAAATGCTCATTTTAATATATTTCAAAAGCATTGATCAAGTAGGTATATCAGCCTTCTCTGGTCTAGGAGATGTATTTAGTAATTGTATAAAGCCTGCATTGTGAAATCTCATGTCAGATCCAATTAAATGTAAATCCTTAGGCAGGTATCTTTCCAAAGTCATCTCCTACAGTAAGTGGACTCATTGGAATTCAGGTGACTTAATGCATTGCAGTGACTGTTCTTTGGGTTCCATGTAGCTTCAGCTATTCATTTACATTTAAAATTATAATCACCAGTGTATAACATTCCAAAGATGTCATTTGCAATCCTTGATTAGATTTTTTTTTTGCCCTGTTCTGCCAAGCCAAAGCATGTGTAAAAACAATTAAAAGTTTCAGATGGAAAAGGGTTTAATTACTCTTTAAATTCAGTGGAAAATACAACACAGCTGTTCATCTCTAAATGAGGAATCGAAAATTAACATTTTCACAAAAAGGTGATTTAACCTAAATTCCAGGTCTGGGGAAAAAAAATTGACACTCCTGCTAATTATTCAATGTTTAATTAAAAGCAGCCACCTTGTGTTGTATACTTGATCACTAGCTAGAACAGAATATGTCAATGTATTGACACAGGTTCACTTCTCATGCTAGAAACGACCACAAGATGAATCTTCAAAAATGAAAATTCATGAAAATGCCAAAATATTAATTTAAACAATAAAGGAATCACATCACTAATCAAAAATAATTGCATTCAACCTTTGACTTTTCAACAGTGGCAAAACTCCAACTCCAACTTGAAAGCGACAGGTAGGTTGATGGACACCAGCCTAGAGTCTAAACAATGTTAAGCCTCTGATATACTGATATTAAGATGAAAGATTTAAATTAACTAATTAACTGGTCATTTTTATCCATTATAAATTGATTCCTATTTTAGATCAGGTCCATACCTGCCATCAGAACATACTGAGACTCTTACCCCAGGCGGCACTCTAGAGGTGGCGGCAAAGTTATTTTCTTTAAGATCACTAGTTTCCTAAATGAATGTTCAGTACGAAATACACTTGTGTCGTCTTGTGTCCCGTACCTACAAGTGTGCACTTAAGTATTAATTGGTCTATCCCACTCTAATCTTTCAAGGTTCTAAATCCCCCTCACGAATGATTATGGTCTCCTCAAAAGAATTCAATCTGTGCTGTTTTCTGCATAAGCAAGTAGGAGAGCAAGTCATATCTGAGACAGATACATAATGACTGATAGCCTAGTAGCATTGCTTTACAAAAATAATTTCAATTATTGATGAACAAATAAACCTGCCAGACTTTAAATCGAAATGGTTTCTGTGATACCTCAGATGTGAGTAGCATTGTTACATTTGGTGGAAAATGAGGGCAGTGTTCCCATGAAACACGTGTGACTGTTACAGAAGTACAGCATGTCCTGGGTGAAGGGAGCTTTAAACCCCTTAGGCCTGCTTCACACTTCAGTTTTTTGTGTCAGTCAAAATCCACCAAAATGGCGGAAAGCGGATCCGTTGCTAAACTGATGTGAACGGATGCCACCGGACCGTTTTTTTGACGGATCCGATGAATGAAGAATTTTAAAGGAACCGTAGCCCGGGGAGGAGAGAGAGAGAATTTTTTCCTTCCGCCAGAAATGATTTTAGGGTTAAATTTCTGACGGACTTCCTTCCTCCGGGCATGCGCACTCTAAAATGCGGATCCTGCAGCAAAAAAAAGTTACATGATCCGTCCAGGCATCTCGGCGGACGCAAAAAATTTGGGCGGATCCGCAAAAAAATGGATCCAACGGATGGCCATCCATCAAGATCCGCCGGTAATGCATCTCAATAGGGAAAAACGGATCCGCCAAAAAAAATGGTGGATCCGTTTTTTTATAAAAACGGCGAATTTTGACTGATGGTCAAAAAAGGAAGTGTGAAACAGGCCTTAGTGACGGGGCCAATTTTTTAAATTCTGACCAGTGTCACTTTATGTGGTGATAACTCTGGAATGCTTCAAAAAATCCCAGTTATTCTGAGATTGTTTATTCGTGACACATTATAATTTATGATAATGGTAAATTTAGGTTGACATGTTTTTAGTTTATTTATAAAAAATATCAGAAACTTGACAAAAAAGTAAAAAAAAATTGCAATTTTCAAACTTTGAATGATTATCCCTTTAATCCAGATAGTCATTCCACAGAAAAACATTAATAAATAACATTTCCCACATGTCTGCCTTACATCAGCACCATTTTTAAAACGCTAACTTATTTTGTTAACCTTTTAGAAGGTTTAAAAATGTAGCAGTAATTTTTCATTTTTTCAAGTAAATTTACAAAATTAATTTTTTTGAGGGACCTATCCAGGTTTGAAGTGACTTTGGGGGTCGTATATACTGTAAAACCCAAAACGTGATACCTTTTTAAAAACAGCACACCCTGACCTATTGAAAACTGCTGTCAGGTAGTTTATTAACCCTTCAGGTGATTTTCAGGAATTAATGCAAAGTGGTATAGCAGGAATGAAAAAGTGTTTGTTTACCACCTAAATGTCGCTAACTTCTGAACTGACCGCTATAGACGGGAGACTCTCAAGCCGCTATTTGGCCATGAACAGCTATGGCAAACATCAGGACCACACAATCATGATCTCGGTGTGTCAATTAGATTAAAGCGGAGGCCCCCACAATCTATAAACCATTTATTTCATGTAGTCACTTTTGACAGCAGCAACTAAGGGGTTAAACAGATATGGATGGTGACAACACTGATCGTTTATGATACAGCAAGTTGTCAGCTATAGTGTACAGTTGACAGCTGCTGGATTGTCTCCTGTATGGGGATGATATTCTCTTATATCTCAGGTCAGTTAAAAGATGTATTAGCTGTCATTAAGGGGTTAAACCAGAGAGCAATGTCAAACAGCATGGAGGACCTGAATAAACACCTAGTGCAAGCCCAGCAGGAGCAACAGCTACAGCAGCAACAGCTGGCACAAAAGGAGACAAGTAACCTGCTTATACAACAGCTCGAGCAGCAGCAACAGCAGCAGCAGTACCAGCAACACATCTAGCAGCAGTTGCAGCAACAGCACCGACAACAACAGCAGCAATAGATTGAATTACTCACAGAAGCAATTTATGGCATGGCGGCCCCTGCCAGTTAACTGGTCCCACCTCTCACTTCAGTAATCCCCTTGTGCCCCTACCCATGAAAGAATGGCAAGAAAAGGACCCCGTTGAAACTTCATGTTCGCTGGCTAATCCAGAAGGGAACACTGAAGACGTCACAATAGCTGAGACACTATTGAAGGCCTCTTTCAGGAGATATACGGAGAAGAGCATCCTGGTCTCTACCTGAGTAGAAAACGCTTGGCATGTGAGAAAAATTATTCCATTGTAGAAAAGGAATGCACGGCCATAAAGTAGGCGGTGGAAACATTGCGATACTCTCTCTTAGTGCGAGAATTTAAATTAGTCAGACCATGGCCTACTCAGGTGACTGAGGAATAAAAAGGGGAAAAATGCTTGTGTTACCCCCCCTGGTTTCAAGTCCTGCAGGATTTCCGTGTCCTTGTAGAACATAGAGGCGGGAGTTACGTGGTAATGACGATGTCATCTCGAGAATCCCATGTCTATTGGTAGAAGGTGTCAGGCCCACATCTTTAGGCAGAGAGGGGTGGTATGTAAGGTGGCTGTTAGACACATATTGGTTGGAAGATAAATCTGGAGAAATTCTTTAGTGCATATTGGCCATGACAGGTTGATTATGAAAAGCTGAAGGGCTGATCACCATAGCTCCATCCCTGGGTGTGGTTCACTTGGTAAACTAAGACCTGTTTGTCACACACATGCTGTGTGTATGGAGGTATGCAGATCTCCTGGATGGAGTACTTTTGACTCTATGGTGGACTCTAAGCCAGGCAGGCTGACCAGCATTATGCTATGGACCTGTTACTTAATGTTATACTTTAAACCATACAAACATTGTATTTAAGTTTTCCTGTGATGTTGTCTATGAGGGCTGAAATGAACCAGCCGAACTTTAAATAGAAAAACAGTTCCTGTGATACTTCAGACTGCTCCCAAGTGAGTAGCGTTGTTACTATACATATACTATATATATATATACATACCCTGATACGGTCACTGCCAAACTCCACAAACTCCATAATAGCAAATGGAACTAGCTGCCACGACGAAGCATTAATACAGGCTGATTAGGCACCCTTTACAGATAGCGTATTGCTTCAGCAAGAGGAAAAAAGCTATTAAATGTTATATATTTAGTCTGAAATGTAGGCAGTGTTTATAAAAATATACAAATACACTACAAAATGGAACAAAGCAATGCAGTACATTCAATTACAAAAAGAATAAACAGAAAAAAATGTATTAAATCCGATGTCACAGCAATACAGAAATGATGCAGTTTGTAGTGGAGGGAAGCACTCCTTTTTTGGGAAATGGACAGAACCACAGTGCACTTTGTCTTCTCCAGGATTGACAATGATTATAGTTCGGTATTTGCTTTTATTAGCACAGTTACACATACATATCTCCCCTCCAATGACTTATAGCTGATCTGGTTGTAGGACGTGGCACAGTCTTTAGAAAATTATGGAATTCCCTAATTTCATGATATCTTTGTGTAGTGACCTAGTCCAGAGTGTGTCTGTCCCTTTAAGTAATACTGAATTGTGCGTAGCTTCTGTACACTACTGCTCACTCTCTAACTGGCCCTCTACATTATTTGTGAGCTGTAATTCTTCATTTCTAGTCACCTTCATTTTAGATGCAATGCATTTCTCGTTTGCTGTGTTCTGTCGCCATCTAATGGTGAAAGTGTACAATGACTGAATTATTGTTTTGTAAGGATCTGAGATCTGAATTCGGTATTCTATTGGCCAGCTCCTAGTCACATGGTCAATAGGAGGAGCTGTTTTTCCAGGCAAGTCTAGAATGTTCTTTAGTCTGAGGGAAGCCTTCAGGGAGAGCAGAACACACATCTAGGAGGTTTTTATCTCAAGATCTCCTGCATGCATAAAAGCCTGAGTTCCCTCTAACCTGTACAGACATGAAAAGTATTGCTGACATGATTCACCAAATTTAAAGTATTGCTGACAGGATTCACCACATCTAAACCATTTCTGACAGGATTCACCACATCTAAAGTCTTTATGACAGGATTCACCACAGTTTCTACATTCACCTATGCGTACTTGTGCAAGTGCCGTGACACACTGTGGAGATAACCCCAAGTACTGGTCTGCAACCTCTAATTGCTGCATCTACCTCCCTCTGTAAAATACCAAAAGACACTGACCAGTGCCCTTAAAGCTCCAGACCCCAATCACATCTCAGCATCTAAGTGTGAACTGTAATTGCCATGGACTACCCATGAGAGGCTGTTCCTTATTTGTTCCAAGTTATAATTCCCATTCCTGCTGAAGTAAAAGCAACTGTTGTCCCTGACACCGGTGTGTGTAATAATTCCTTCAGCGGCGGACACCTTGTGGGGGTGGATAGCAGGGAACGTTCGGCCTGGTCATTATATTTGCCCCTGGAGGTCCCAGGTAGGAGATATTAATGTCATATTTTCTATCACAATAGTATCTTTCTAAAGATAGGAAACACCGGTTTTAATTTTGATGTGTTGCCATGATTGCCCAGCGATGTAAGACAATGCATTACGTAACGTTCACCACTTCATGCTGATGCCAAAAATGTGTCTCTCATATCTGTCATATCATAAAACCTCAATATTCTAACTTAAGCATTCTGCTTGCTTTTCAGTTCACACTGAGGATGAAGGTGATAAGTTCTCTCTACTGGCCATAAATGTGTTACTTCCCTATTCTTCTGCAAGCTGGGGATGGAATTCGCATCTGCGATCCATCGAAAGACTAACTTTAATTACCTTTCTGCAGGATGATGGAGAGTAGGAGGTCCCACTCGAAAATAGGGGTAATCTGGAGGTCATAGCCTTGCTTCAATTATCACTATCAACTATGAAATGTCTTATAGATTTTACATATATGACAAAGACATTATGGTGAAGCTTGCCTGGCTACACCCAAGGTCAGTTGATATGTAATATTTTAGACAATTTGCATGAAGTGAATCCCATATTGTTCAAATTCACCAGTGTCAGGGATCATTCACACTGGCGGGTAGCATCCGATGGTGCTTTCATGCGACTCCAATGCTAAATGCAAATGAACCTCGGCATTAACTCTGCTGCAAGCGTGACCCGGGTTTAATTTAACTGTGACACGATTTTCTCGCATGTGAGAATCGGATCACAGGTCTGAAGAACTTAATTTCTCCATCTTCTCCATTCTGTGAGTCGGCGCATATTGGACTGAAGTAGGATGACATCCGAGTGCAGTCCGATGTTTTGCATGCACCCATAGACCATCCTATATATGCTGCCAATGAGAGCACACAGCATGTCGCCTCTGCATGAGAAATAAGAAATAAGTGATAGCTGGCACTGCTCCATAGTATAAAATTGGCGTCAGTGCTATCTGATGTAATATCGGATAGCATACGTCTGAGTTATACGTTGGATACTCACCAATGTAAGCGAGCCCTTAGACTCACCTATCAAGATTGCTCCACTAAGCCGCAGGTAGGGGTGAACACGCGGTTTGAGGTTAATGACACAGCAGCGGAGATCTGGACAATGGGCAAATAGAACACACCAGAAGCCATGGTGCCATGAGTGGCAATTACAGGAGAGCAGAGGCAGTCTCTAAGAAGCAGTGCAGTAGACAATTACTATATCAGCGGCAAAAAGTGGTGGGTTAACCAGTAGGACTGAGCATTGGTAGGTGTACATTATACTTTAGAAATCACACAATTTTGCAAAGATGAATGCAGTATAATATAAACAGTCTCTAAGAACCAATTTGAGAAGCTTACTGCAAACGATGGGTAGCATGTCTTGAGGAGCATTAGGTGCAAATTGCAGAAATCACAAGAGTTTGCCAAGATGACGGCAACAAAAGACAATGGATTGTGGCAAACTCAAAATAGCAACTAAACACATTAAAGATTCAATACTCAGACACAAAGCTGTGCCTAATTGCCTGTTTGATTACCTTAAGGAGAACACGTGTCCCAGCCTGGCCAGTCTTCTCTATGACTCTCTGGTCTGGCTACACTATCAATTCATATCTAGCATAGATAACGGTTGCTGTAGACCCCCACTTTCCTGAGATAAGGAATCCTTCTGCCTATTGATATTTCTTCACCCTAGAACTTGCTGAGTATGGTTTCTCCATACTCACCCACCACTCTTTTTGATGCAGGTCTGCTGTACTATAGGTTCTTTTCTTTTCAGTACTCTCTACTAACTGCCTGGCAAACAGGAACCTGAACTTCCTTTGCCAACTTGACTCTTCCAACCATGGGCTGGCCCCAATAGTTAACCCTTTCTACTAGTTAACTAAGTGCTGCAGGACATAAAATAGATAAAACAACATATTAAAGGGAATCTGTCATCCCATTTTCGGCCTATAAGCTGCGGCCACCGCCATCAGGGGCTTATCTACAGCATTTTGTAATGCTGTAGATAAGCCCCCGATGTAACCTGAAACATAAGGATAACAAGTTAAATTATACTCACCGGGGGCGGTGGGTGTCGCGGTCCGGTCCGGCGCCTCCCATCTTCATGCGATAACGTCCTCCTTCTTACTTCTGCCACGGCTCCTGCGCAGGCATACTTTATCTGCCCTGTTGAGGGTAGAGCAGAGTACTGCAGTGCGCAGGCGCCGGGAAAGGTCAAAGAGTTCCGACGCCTGCGTACTGCAGTACTTTACTCTGCCCTCAAAACGGCAGATAATATGAGAGAAAAGCAGTGTGTATCGAAGTCATGATCACCCAAAAAAAATCCCTTGCACAATCAAAGCAATCAATGTAAAGAATTATAAATTTTTATTGTATCAAAGTACACACATCTGAACTTATTTTTTTTTTTGCACATTTATTGTTTCTCAATTTTTTGTGGCTTTCATCCAGTCTCATATTTTCATTAATATTATGTCCCTTAGTTTTGTTCACTGTGTCCATCATGGGATGCATGCAACATTGACACATCTTCATTTATTTATGAATTTTTTCTAAATCCATGATTATTTTATTGCTTTTTCAGGTTTTTCACTGCGCATGCGTAATATACAATAAACATAACAACTTTATGCCCTTCATATCCATTGTGTATGCGCGGTTATTTGTCCTTTTTTCCTTTATGCAGTTGCGCTTTTTATTTTGTTTATTGATTATTGTTTTCGTCATAGAACACATATAAGAATCATTTGTCTGTATTTATCATGTTAATTTTTTGTAGGATTCACGCTCCTCATTTTCCATTTACTGCGCATGTACGATCTCTCTTCTATTTCACGACGGATCCATTTGTCTGCTTATGATCACTACTGCGCAGGCGCGGTTATTCACCTGCCTTTTGCCGTCTCCATGGAGGCGTCCGTAGCGGCGTCTTGTTGTTATGTAGCCGCGCATGCGCGGCTGCAACTTCTGGACGCCGTCTTCCCGGACGCTTGGCTGACAGATGTAAGCAATCATGCTTTAATTATTTCTATATTTATAAGCACGTTTTCTGGATGCTAGTCCACTTTCCCCTGAGGAAGCCACGCTTTCTAGTGGCGATACGCGTGGGGTTGTCCCCACATCACACCTTTATGCTGGCTGCAGGTTTAACCCATTGTCTATCTTTATTATGAGGTAGTATTATTATGTCTTTGATTGATTCAGCTCATTTTTTCATTCTCTGTGCTAAACAGGATTTTTTCTCCTCCAGGTCATTTCTTGATTCCACACAGTTCCTTTTTTGGTATAGCCTCATTAGACCAAACATAGGTCACAGCTAGTTCTTAGGTTACCAAATTGGTTTTGGTTATATACCTTTCGTGTGTTTTTTGGCTTATTGATTGGGAAACAACAGACTATTTATCATCTTATCTATTGGGTTCTTGCTGTTTTTACATATCCATGTATATACTGTTTGCCAAATGAATGACGGCTGTACATGTATTATGACATTATTTTCACAACTGGGGTTTTTTACCTGCTTATATTCATGTGACTATTATCTTATTCCTAATGACTGCCAGCTCGGTGTGTATGTGTTCATAAGGGTCTTTACGTGGACTCTAGGTGGTTCTATTTTGGCCTCTTTTAGGCTTTTTTTAATTGGTTTTAACTTTGTGTGTTCAGATTTGTGTACTTTGATACAATAAAAATTTATAATTCTTTACATTGATTGCTTTGATTGTGCAAGGGATTTTTTTTGGGTAATCATGACTTCGATACACACTGCTTTTCTCTCATATTGACATTTTACATTGTGTGTTGTCATAGATCCCCTTTCTTATTCTGGAGTGCCCTCAAAACCTTTCCCTTCAATCTATTCAATTTGGAGATCTTTCTTCTCCTATTCTTGAGTGTTGGCACACAGTACAATATTGGTTATTAAATTATGGATATTGAGGCCAGGGAGGCGGCTTGGCTTAATCAAGTTTCGGGCATTTTTGGCTCACATGTAAATAAGGAACCGGTTGATAATTCTTTTCAAAAACTGTCTTCTGATTTAACTCATCTTCAGAGGGCAGTGGTTAAAACATGGTGGAATATAAAGAGCCTGGAGGAATATTTGAAGCTGGGCTTGGTGCCGAGAGGATTAAGGGTTCAAATATTCCCTGCATGGGAGGTTGACCCTGAATTTAAGCAGACGTGGGAGACGGGCCTTTTTAAATGTTCCACGGTCATTATCAACATGCTCATTGAACATGATAAGGCGCATTTGGTACAGCTTAAGGACAAAATCAGAACTCTCGAAGATAAGCTAAAAACTTTCGATAGAGAGTCAGTTGTGATTCCTTTTCAAAATAAATTAAAAGAGAATTTGGATAAATTTGAAAAGGAAATTATACGGGGAAAAAAATCTAAATTTATTAGGGACAAAATGGATTATGAGGAAAGGAGGGCATATAGGTGGACACACACTGGTAATCGTAGATTGACCAAAATTACCAATGTACCATCTAAACCAATGGATTTGGGTTCATCATCCCAAGATACACCATCCAGTGATTTTTTTTTTATCCTCGGACACCGATCAAGAAAGCCCACCAGGAGGGGCAAGCTGCGGCACAAGCCCAGTAAATTCAAGGAAACGTCATCATCGTTACAAAATTTGGTCACCAACTTACAAGAGGGAAACCAGGCAGAATCGGAGACGTTATTAACTACTCCCTCAGCAGGTAACTTACAAATTATAAATCTTTCATCATATCCGTTATCAGAACGTGAATCTCAGCTTTTGTCCAGGGGACTATCGTTTTCTCCTATGAAAGTGCTTGACAAGTTTGAACTTATTAAAGATGTCTACCTTTTTTGCAGACAAATTACCTTTAAATTGCTGTGTCATCAGCCTTCCGTTATTGATACCCTACCACAGGAGGATAGACAAGTTTTTCGAGATCTTCTTGATTTACTCACCGAAAATGATCAAGGGACAGGTAAGAGGAGGGAGTTTACTCAGAGGACGCCATCACAGGCTACACCTTCCCTGTCTCTCTTTCCTGCTGTGGAGATGTTCTACAAAACCACCTGTCGGGATATCCAGGGTCTGACGGCTGATGTTCACAAGGGAGAGAACTTGAGTAAAGCTGATAAAATAACTTTGAGGAACTTGCGTGATAATAAATCTATTGTCATTAAGGAGGCAGACAAGGGGGGAAACGTTGTCCTCTGGCCAACAAACATGTATATCAAGGAAGCACAGAGACAACTATGTAATGTGTCTTGTTATAGGATTTTACCCACTGATCCAACGGGGATTTTTAAATCCAAAATTGACGGGTTGTTTAAACAAGCATTTAGTCTGGGCATTATCAACAAGAAGGAGCGTGATTTTTTGGTTACAAAATATCCAGTTGTGCCCACTTTTTATATGCTCCCCAAGGTCCACAAATCCCTGGAGGAGCCACCAGGGCGACCCATTGTCTCGGGCATTGGGAGTCTTTTTGAACGCCCCTGTATGTATCTGGATTTTTATTTACAGCCTTTTGTTTTGTCTTTAGGCTCCTATGTCAGGGATTCATCTTATTTGGTTAACCAATTGGATGGCTTCACAATCCAGGAAGACACTCTAATGGTAACCATGGACGTAGAATCTCTCTACACCAGTATCGAGCACTCATTGGGCCTACAGGCTGTATCGTTCTTTTTGGATTCAAAGACCACAGGTGATCGTCAGCATGATTCTTTTGTTCTTGATCTATTGAAATTTGTGTTGGAGAATCATTATTTTGTTTTTGACCGCACCTTTTATAAACAAATCTCTGGCACCGCCATGGGTGCCAGGTGTGCGCCATCTTACGCCAACCTTTTTTTGGGTTGGTGGGAGGAGACGTATGTACGTTCTTTGACTTTATTTCAAACGCATGTGGTGCGATGGTATCGTTATATCGATGATGTGCTCTTTTTTTGGTCGGGATCACGTGGAGATTGTGAGACATTCATTGAAAATTTAAATTGTAATACATGGAATATTTCTCTCACTTCTAGTATCTCGATGGAGACTGTTGATTTCTTGGACCTACGGATTGCTAAGAAGGAGGGTAACATTTGTACATCGCTCTTTCGTAAAACAACTGCCTCTAACAGTTTACTTCATTATGGAAGTTTTCATCCACCTCATGTCCGTAATGGGATACCACGAGGACAATTTCATCGCATCAAACGGAATTGCAGCGAAATCGAGACTTTTCGCATGGAGGCGAGATCTTTGACATCACGCTTTAAGGAGAGGGGTTACCCCAAACGTGTTATTTCACAGGCATTCCAGGCTATAGAGAAGAAGGAGCGCAGTGAAATGCTACGGTCAAGACCTAAGAAGGAATTTTCCACTACGAACATTATCACACCGTATAATAACCATTGGACAGCAGTGTATGATATTTTGTCCAGGAATTGGAATATCCTGTTGAGTGAGCCCGGGGTATTACCCTTTGTAGGCGAACGACCTAGACTCATTGCCAAACGTGCAAGGAATTTTAAGGATATTCTTTGTTCAAGCCATTTCAGGCGCCCAACCCAGTCTTTGGGAAGGGGCTCCTGACTTATTGGTACTTATCCTTGCGGAGGTTGTACTGCGTGTCCTTATATGGTGGCCAGTGATAACATTGCTTTTCCAGCTTTGGCCAACCTGATTAAAACACACTGTTATGCTAACTGCCGTACAAAAAATGTTGTCTATATTCTTGTTTGTAGTTGTCCAAAGGTTTACGTAGGGCAAACGGGCCAGGAACTGCGCCGACGTATACAGCATCATGTCTCTAGTATTACATGTGCGAAAAAAGATAAAGCCTCGGGTAAACCCATTACATCTGTGGCTAATCACTTCCTCACAGTGCACAACGGCATTCCTGGATACTTATGGGTTATCGCTGTTGAGAAGGTTGATAGTACAATTAGAGGTGGTATGTGCACTGATGAGTTACTAAGGAGGGAATCGAGGTGGATTTTTAAACTTGACAGCCTAGCCCCTAAGGGGCTTAATGAGGAGCTGTTATTCACCGGTTTCTATAAGAAATAAAGAAAAGATTAACTAATATTATTTTTTTATTTTTTTTTTGCACATTTATTGTTTCTCAATTTTTTGTGGCTTTCATCCAGTCTCATATTTTCATTAATATTATGTCCCTTAGTTTTGTTCACTGTGTCCATCATGGGACGCATGCAACATTGACACATCTTCATTTATTCATGAATTTTTTCTAAATCCATGATTATTTTATTGCTTTTTCAGGTTTTTCACTGCGCATGCGTAATATACAATAAACATAACAACTTTATGCCCTTCATATCCATTGTGTATGCGCGGTTATTTGTCCATTTTTCCTTTATGCAGTTGCGCTTTTTATTTTGTTTATTGATTATTGTTTTCGTCATAGAACACATATAAGAATCATTTGTCTGTATTTATCATGTTAATTTTTTGTAGGGTTCACGCTCCTCATTTTCCATTTACTGCGCATGTACGATCTCTCTTCTATTTCACGACGGATCCATTTGTCTGCTTATGATCACTACTGCGCAGGCGCGGTTATTCACCTGCCTTTTGCCGTCTCCATGGAGGCGTCCGTAGGGGCGTCTTGTTATGTAGCCGCGCATGCGCGGCTGCAACTTCCGGACGCCGTCTTCCCGGACGCTTGGCTGACAGATGTAAGCAATCATGCTTTAATTATTTCTCTATTTATAAGCACGTTTTCTGGATGCTAGTCCACTTTCCCCTGAGGAAGCCACGCTTTCTAGTGGCGATACGCGTGGGGTTGTCCCCACATCACACCTTTATGCTGGCTGCAGGTTTAACCCATTGTCTACCTTTATTATGAGGTAGTATTATTATGTCTTTGATTGATTCAGCTCATTTTTTCATTCTCTGTGCTAAACAGGATTTTTTCTCCTCCAGGTCATTTCTTGATTCCACACAGTTCCTTTTTTGGTATAGCCTCATTAGACCAAACATAGGTCACAGCTAGTTCTTAGGTTACCAAATTGGTTTTGGTTATATACCTTTCATGTGTTTTTTGGCTTATTGATTGGGAAACAACAGACTATTTATCATCTTATCTATTGGGTTCTTGTTGATTTTACATATCCATGTATATACTGTTTGCCAAATGAATGATGGCTGTACATGTATTATGACATTATTTTCACAACTGGGGTTTTTTACCTGCTTATATTCATGTGACTATTATCTTATTCCTAATGACTGCCAGCTCGGTGTGTATGTGTTCATAAGGGTCTTTACGTGGACTCTAGGTGGTTCTATTTTGGCCTCTTTTAGGCTTTTTTAATTGGTTTTAACTTTGTATGTTCAGATTTGTGTACTTTGATACAATAAAAATTTATAATTCTTTACATTGATTGCTTTGATTGTGCAAGGGATTTTTTTTGGGTGATCATGACTTCGATACACACTGCTTTTCTCTCATATTGACATTTTACATTGTGTGTTGTCATAGATCCCCTTTCTTATTCTGGAGTGCCCTCAAAACCTTTCCCTTCAATACGGCAGATAAAGTACGCCTGCGCAGGAGCCACAGCAGAAATAAGAAGGACAACGTCATCTCTAGAAGATGGGAGGCGCCGGACTGGACTGCGACACCCACGGACCGGACCGGATCCCCAGTTGAGTATAAGCTAACTTGCTTTTCTTATCTTTCAGGTTACATCGGATTCGGGGGCTTATCTACAGCATTACAAAATGCTGTAGATAAGCCCCTGATGGCGGTGGTCGCATCTTATAGGCCAAAAATGGGGTAACAGATTACCTTTAAACATGGCAATGCTTTATCTCATCATAAGATCTTTGCGGGGGTGTTGACAGCTTCTCCACACCTTAAAGGAGACATACCCTTTTAGAGTAGCTACATAGATAAGACTTTGCAGAGGCATTTCTTTTTCTTCTGGAATTGAATTATTTTACCAAATTCAAAAAATTAAATTTGAAATGTTCAAATTTGTGCATATTTACGAGAAATGTTAAGTGTAGAATAGTTATGTGGGCACTACAAGGCATAGATTAAACAACCGAGATGTAGAATTTACAAAATGCGAGTTACGTCTTACATGGTTTCTTTTGTCTCGTCTGGCTAGATACGTTTTTAAAGTCTTATTTTTTTTTCTGTTATTCTTAAGATTTTGATGCATAAAATATCTAAACATCCTTGACTCAGACTGTAAAAAGGCAAAACCATAGCTACGGATTATGATCAAAAGGAATCGCTGATGGAAGCGGTGCTGCAGAATCCACTGGGAGATATTTCCTAACAGCAGCAGGATGCTGTGAAATTGAAAGAAAAAATTTCACGTCTGGCTTTTTAAGTTGCGTCACATGACGCTCGTGTTAAGAGGGAAAAAATATCACTTTTGTTGTTTTCCATTTTCTTATTTCAAACAAATCTAAGATTTGCAGGATCAAAAGAATAAATTGCTGCTAACGTGACATTATGTCGATCGAAATGCTAGGATAAATTTCAAATATACATTTGTTAAGAGAAATTTGTCAAAACAAGGCAATTCTACATCACCTCTTCCCATGCCCTAATGTACATTATATGCATTTGTTAAACAGAATCTTTTACTTGACATAAATATGGAATTTATTGTACCTGGTGTAAATGCTGCTGTTCTCCTAAATCCAGAGTTGTTTTTCTTTTGTTCCACCTCCTCTCTATTCCTGAGAAATGGCCCCCTCCTCCCTGCATATAAATCTAGTCTTGTTCACCAAGTGGGTGTGGTCAGTGGGTGACTGTCTAGGATTACACCAATTTGGTAAAAAGACTATATTTACATACTGACAAAAGAAGACCATATCTAAGGAACAATGAGTTTTATACCAGGTAATAAAAACTAACATTTTTATGGGCAAGCTATAGGTCTTCTTTAAGGAATAGTGTCACAAATGTGTCACGTCCTCCTGGGAGATCTGAGGTTAGAAGATCACTACATATTGTGAATCGCAGATCTTCCATTTAGCCTGTGTGTTTATGTCCCATATTAAATGGATTTGGTTTCCTTTGGTGCTGAAGAGGTTAACAACCCTTTTTATGCTCATCACAAACTTGCAGCTCAATTTTCAGCTGCTTCTGATCTAGTCATTACCTCTCTCTATAAAACCTGGCCAGACCTTCTCTTCCTCATCAGTGAAAGCTTTGCTTCCTAACTCCTTGAAGACGCTGTGCTGAATAGGAGATCGTTGTTGCTACTGGAGATTGTTGTGTGCTGTTTTTGGCCACACGACTCCCTCATTGTTCTATTCCCATTTGGTTGGTACATTCCTATCCTTTGCTTTATACCACTTTACCTTAGGTGACAGTTTGTATGCTTGTTGCTTTCTGTTATTCCTGTTTTTTCTTTGTGTCTTATTTGCCTTATATTTCTGTTCCATGCCTCGTGAGGTGCAGGAGGGGACAGATCAGGGTTTTACGGGAGCATAGTAAGGTAGGAGACTCGGGCCTCTCTACCTTCAAGAGTACCCCCGAGACCGAGATATTTAGGGTCCCAGATCCAGGGACAGTTTGAGGCCCCCCCTTCCTTAACGAAGACCATCACAGAGTGACAAATATCAACTGATCATTGTATTGGCACTGCTGCTAAACATGACTTCAGCACACAACAGTGGTTATCCCATGAGTGCTGAGATTAGAGGAAACTCAGATATGGAGTTGTCCCTTAAATGAGCCATCCCATAATAAGCATATAACTCAACCAAAAGAAAGGTGATGGATGTATGATCATTTTGAACCCCAATTAATACACCAATGGGGTATTAAGGTGTTCTGTTTGAATGGTGCTGTTGAGAGCATATGCAACCTCCACTTCAGTCCTATGGAAGTAGTGGTCACACATGCTCAGTACTTCTCCATTCACACACAGGATCACTGTGGTTCTCAGCCAACACACCCTGAGCAATCATAAATTTATCATCTATTTTTTGGGTAGGTGACAAATATCTTTCTTATGTGACAAACAGGTCATTGTTTCAGTCAAATATGATAGTGGATAGTAAGGGGGTGTCACTATAAAGACAGCCTTGGAGGAGTCAAAAGTGGCAAGTGCTATCAACTGACCTATTGTTTTCCATCACAGATGTCTGTGCATATATTTTTTTTTATAATTCTTTATTTATAGATCAAATATCAACATACCGTACATAAAATTGACTATCCTGTATAAAACAGTACTACATATCTTGAAATTTCAAGGCCATAATGAGAAATTATTGAATGGTAGGATGAGGAGTCAGGAAAGTCTGTGACCATGTGGTGAGCTGGTTAGGAAGAAAATTATGACAAATTTTGAGTAAAAGAAAGTGGTTAAAATGGAAGTCGAATGAAAGGGACATCAGGTGGATAGTGGATCATAAAGAATATGAGTGGAAAGGGAAGAAGTGAGATATATTTGGGTACGTGATGTGGTTTGTGTGTTTTTTTTTGTGCTAAATCTGATGCTTTTTTGTCCAAGGAGTCCATATTTTAAGGAACTGTGGATCATTATGGGATTTACAACTAGAGAGTTCTTCAAGGCGGTAAACTGAGTGAATTTTATCTATCGAATCTAAGTGGGAGGTGTTAGTTGTTTCTAATTCAGAGTAATACGGTGTTTGGCAGCTCCCAACATGAGCTCTAGCAAGTCATGTTTTCTAGGTTTGGAGTATTTTGATGGGCAGAACAGTAATAATTCCTACCATAGGAGTTAAAAGTACAGTGGGTACGGAAAGTACTCAGACCCCTTTAAATTTTTCACTCTTTGCTTTATTGCAGCCATTTGGTAAATTCAAGAAAGTTCATATTTTCTCATTAATGTACACTCTGCACCTCATCTTGACTGAAAAAAACAGAAATGTAGAAATGTCTGCAAATTTATTAAAAAAGAAAAATTGAAATATCACATAGTCATAAGTATTCAGACACTTTGCTCAGTATTGAGTAGAAGCACCTTTTGAGCTAGAACAGCCATGAGTCTTCTTGGGAATGATGCCACAAGTTTTTCACACCAGGATTTGGGAATCCTCTGCCATTCTTCCTTGCAGATCCTCTCCAGTTCCGTCAGGTTGGATGGTGAACGTTGGTGGACAGCATATTTTCAGGTCTCTCCAGAGATGCTCAATTGGATTTAGGTCAGGACTCTGGCTGGGACAGTCAAGAATGGTCACAGAGTTGTTCTGAAGCCACTCTTTTGTTATTTTAGATGTGTGCTTAGGGTCATTGTTGGAAGGTGAACCTGCGGCCAAGTCCGAGGTCCAGAGCACTCTGGAAGAGGTTTTCATCCAGGATAATTCTGTACTTGGCCGCATTCAGGTTTCCTTCAATTGCAACCAGTCATTATGTCCCTGCAGCTGAAAAACACCCCCATAGCATGATGCTGCCACCACCATGTTTCACTGTTGGGATTGTATTGGGCAGGTGATGAGCAGTGCCTGGTTTTCTCCACACATACTGCTTAGAATTATCACCAAAAAGTTCTATCTCCGTCTCATCAGACCAGAAAATCTTATTCCTCATAGTCTGTGAGTCCTTCATGTGTTTTTTAGCAAACTCTATGCGGGCTTTCATATGTCTGGTACTGAGGAGAGGCTTCCGTTGGGCCACTCTGCCATAAAGGCCAGACTGGTGGAGGGCTACAGTTGTAAGGGGAAGGATCTAGAACCATCGGGGCTGTCCCCTAAGTCGCAGGGGGAAAAGCTTAAAGTGCGAGACCACTCCCTGTACTCAAGCAAAGGGGGCATGGCCAAGCTGAGAGAAGGTTCACATGCGAGGATTCAAACAGTTTGGGCGGGAAAGTCGAGCACGCGAGAGACCTGTGAGGTAAAATCAGCTGAGAGGTAACTGAGCAGAGTAGAGTGGAGCCTGAGACAGCAGAGCACTTTGACAGGAGACTACCAACTGAGTACCGCTGAGACACCGCTGTCCCCGCTGACATCTCTGCTCTCCCTGAGACCGCTGACACAGCTGACAACGCTGCCACAGCCGCCCCCACTGACAGCACTGACCGTGAGAGACAAGGTCTGTGAACTGAGCGAACCGGGCTGCCCGTTGTATACTGTGTTTGGGCAGTGCTGCAAGTCTCCATAGTGTTGGGACACGCTGAGGTAAAAGACATTTCCCTCTTTATCACTTCATCTTCTGGACCCAAGACCTGCATCAGGATCCTGAGGAGTCGCCGGCATCGTCAGGACCACGAGAGGACACCGCCATCTTCAGGATATATTATACCAGCTTCCTCAGGACTGTGTCAGACCTCCATTGTGACGCATCCTAAACGGCTCCAGTCATAGTCAGGAGTTTAACCATGACTGACACCTGAGGGATAAGTAGTATTTAATTGTACTGTCTGCCTTACTTATTTTGTGCCTTAAGTTATCCCCAATAGTCATTTGCTGTATTACAGAATAATATCCCTCCATTTTCTCCCTGTGTCAAGTTTTCTGTTGTAAAATAAACCCCTATCACCCTTGGTAAGTGTACGGTCCGTTACTGCATCCTACGTGCCTGCAGTCTCCTCACACAGTGATAGTTGATTTTGTGGAACTTTCTCCCATCTCCCTACTGCATCTGTGGAGCTCAGCCACAGTGATCTTGGGGTTCTTCTTTATCTCTCTCACCAAGGCTCTTCTCCCACGATTGCTCCGTTTGGCTGGATGGCCAGGTCTAGGAAGACTTCTGGTGGTCCCAAACTTCTTTCATTTAAGGATTATGGAGGCCACTGCGCTCTTAGGAACCTTGAGTACTGCAGAAATTCTTTTGTAACCTTGACCAGATCTGTGCCTTGCCACAATTCTGTCTCTGAGCACCTTGGCCAGTTCCTTTGACCTCATGATTCTCATTTGGTCTGACATGCACTGTGAGCTGTGAGGTCTTATATAGACAGGTGTGCGCCTTTACAAATCAAGTCCTATCAGTTTAATTAAACACAGCTGGACTCCAATCAAGGAGTAGAACCATCTCAAGGAGGATCACAAGGAAATGGACAGCATGTGACATAAATATGAGTGTCTGAGCAAAGGGTCTGAATACTTATGACCATGTGATATTTCAATTTTTCGTTTTTAATAAATTCGCAAAAATGTGTACATTTCTGTGTTTTTTCAGTCAAGATGGGGTGCAGAGTGTACATTAATGAGAAAAAAATGAACTTTTATGTATTTACCAAATGGCTGCAATGAAACAAAGAGTGAAAAATTTAAAGGGGTCTGAATACTTTTCGTACCCACTGTATACTTAATGAGTCATAGATCGCGTAAAGTAAATTGTCCGTTTTTCCAGAATGGTTTTATTTTAGGAGAGGACCATAAAATATGGGAAAATGTACCTTTGTGGGTACCACGTCTTCCAGCATAAGTTTGATTCTGTTAAACCTAAGTGGAGCAAAAATGCAGGAGTTTTATTCCATCAGAGCAGAATTTTGTAGTTAGTTTTCTTGTAGGAGAATGCATCTGAAAAAGCCTTGTGAATTACATAGAATAGACTTCACTTCTAGGCCTGAAAAACTGATATTTAACTCTTTTTCTCATGGGATTAGAGAAGTCGGTTTGTAGGAGTTTTTCGGTGAGATTAAATGAGTATATATTTTGCAGATTCCTTTACGGAATCAAAATGGTAGTTCTGAAAAGAGGTCAAGTGAAAAACATTTTCTGGGTGTTGGAAATTTTATTTTAAAGATGGTGAGGATATGATTGACATGATAGCTCATGGTAGACATGATAACGGGGGCGAAACATAGCTTCCTCAGGGCAAGAGTCAACCATAAGGGTATGTGCATACGTTGCGGATTCTGCTGTGGACTTTTCCGCGTGGATTTTGCTAAATCCATAGGTAAAATGACTTGCGTTTTACCTGCTGATTTAGGGCAGATTTCAAGCGGATTTTCTGCAGATTTTGTGCAGATTTCCCCTGCGTTTTTACACCTGCGAATTTCTATAATGGAGCAGATGTGTATATATATATATATATATATATATATATACTGTATATATATGCACACACTGTATATCTTTATACTTTATACAGTATATTGAAACATTTTCTAAAATAATATTATATTCAAAACTATAAAACTAAAGGGCAAGAGGGGACATGAAATAATATAAAAGTCTGGTGCTTTCACTCACACATTCTATTTTACAAAACATTCACAATAAAATTACTACTGTAATCACCACTTATTCGGTAACGTTACATAAAATAATTGATATATTTTGGTGGCAGGGTGGTTGTCCCTCCAAAAATCTAATTAATAAAGTCAAATGAGTAAAATAATGAAACTAATATTTGCATAGTTAATACAACATGTGTTTAAAAAAAGACCCTATATTGCTGCGCTAAAGCTCAAACAAGCAAAGAAACTCAGCACTGAAATAAAAAATGAGACATTTAATGCTAAATGTTTAAAATACCAGAATCTTGAAAAAGTTTAAGCTGTCAAAAATAATATGTAAGAAATAAAAAAAATATATATATTTTTTTTAAATTCAAAATTTTTTTTAACCATTAATGAATTTTTCGTTGTGGCATTCCTTAGATTCCAAACCCCCAAGAGTTAAAAACCCACCATAGATAAAATAGTATGAATAATCAAAAATAAACTTCTTTCCCAAGGGCAAATGGTTACAACTCCAGATCCATGCTATTGAGAAATGAAAGCTGGATTGCATTAAAATTTTATTATTACCGAGCTCCTTTATTCTTTTTCAAATGTTAAACATTGTAATGTCGCTTTCACATATCACTGGAATTTTCAATCATGGGATGGACTTTTGTTTTTTTTCTTCCATGGAAAAGGTAGTAATTGAGTTTGGTAACATAGTGCGGGTCCAGACAATTACCAGACTATGTAAATTATATCATTTCCCTATATAATTTGCATACTGCCTCTTTTAAAGAAGACATTGGAAAAAAGTTGCCCTAAGTGCATCCTGATAATAATGGGAGAATATTTACAGAGCTGACACATTTATCTTCAGGTAACGGATAAATATGAAGATTTGTATTATTCCGAGTGTATTTATTTTTCCTTACAATACATGTTTAATGGGGTTTTCCAGCCTTAACTTACAGCCATATTAATGCCCATACACTGGTCATCTATTAAAGGAGACTTCTGTGGAATTTAAAGGGAATCAGTCAGCAGGTTTTTGTATGTAATCTGATAATAGCATGGTGTAGAGACAGAGACCCTGATTCTAGTGATGTATCACTTACTTTACTGGGTTCAGCGGTTTTGATAAAATCACAGTTTTCTCTGCTGCAGATCTAGCAGACCTCGGACTGCTGAGCTCTGTATAACCCCGCCCACACCACTGATTGGCAGCTTCCTGTTTACACTATATATCAGTGCTGGGGGCGTGTTTAGACCAGCAAACAAAAGACACCTAGTCCTGACTGATTTACAACGTCACCTGCCTTGCACCACGACTACAACCACCATCATCACATTTATCATCATCTCTAACACCTATAACTAGAGTTGAGCGAAACGGGTCGGTCAAATTCATAAGTCGCCGAATTTCGCTGAAGTCGGGTTTCATGAAACGAAACCCGACCATAGCGTGAGGTCGGCCATGAGGTCGGCGACCAGAGCGCCAAAGTCGCGTTTCAAAAGATGCTTCCAGCGCCCTTTTTCAGCCAATGATGGAGGACGCACACTGTGGGCAACGCGATGACATAGGCATCGGTCACCACCATCTTTGAGAAGGGCATGCAAGTGATTGGCTAGCTTTGTGTGGCGTCACAGGGGGTATAAAAGGACGTGCACGCCGACCGCCTTCTTACTTCTGCCGATCTTAGCATAGGGAGAGGTTGCAGCTGCTGATTCTGAATAAGGGAGAGCGTTAGGCAGGGAAGAAGAACCAAAAAACTGCTTCTGCTGTTAGCGATTTCCACTTACAACACAACACTTTGTGTGCAGTGACAGGGGAGGCTCTATTTTTCTGCATCAGCTCTGTTGGTTATCAGGCTGCCTTATAAGGCTCCCTGATAGCTGCAATGCTGATTGCACACTGCTGTGGAAACTGCTATTTTAAAAGCAAAAATACTTTTCTTCCTCTTTTTTGCACAGTTACCAAGCGTTCATTTTTCCACACTTTTGTGTGCAGCAGTCCTGCTTATTAGGCTGCCTGCTGCCATACTTGGACTGAGAGCATCATTGTCAGCGTCCTCAAATCTCTAGGGAGCTTCCAATTCACATTCTCCCCAATACTATATACACCTTGTACCTTCTCATATACCAGCCAATTTCAGCCTGTTAAATTGAGGTGTAATCTATAGTGGGCCTGAGACAATAGTTCAGCCTCCTAAAATCTCTAGGAAGTTTTAAATTCTCCCCAATACTATATACACCTTGTACCTTGTTTTACAGTACCATATAGCTGGTGGTATTTTGGGTACATTTTCCCAAAAATGAGGAAGTCTGGTGGAAGAGGTCATGGAAGTGGGCGTGGGTTGCCAGCTGGTACTGATGGTGGTGGTGAGGCATCTGCTGGTAGTGGCAAAAGCACAATAGCAGCTAAGGCAGGAGGTGTTGAGCCTCCAGTACCCAGAATACAGATTGAGAAGGAGTTGGTCAGCCTGGAAGCAAATAAGGAATTCTCTCTCTACATATAGGTAGTGATGCCTCCGTTCTAGCGCTTATCTGAGGTACTCGCAGTACTGAGTTCACTGAAGTTCCCCCTGTTGACTCTCTTTTGGAACTTTCTCATATGGCAGGCAGCCGTAGCCTTTTCCTTCTGGCTCACACACGTCGCTGCTGGGGCCTCCGAGCCTTAGTTGGGAACAGAGCATTTACAGCTGCTACTTCCTCCGGTTTATGCTGCAGGACCGTCAGTGTCCCTACAAACTCAGAGACCGGAATCCGGACCATGCGCTCCAGCAAGGTGTGAGCCTTAACGCTGCTCATCCTCCAGCTCCCCGTCTCACATCCACACACTTCCCCTTCCCTTCACAGACTGCCCTAACTTCCCTCCTCCCGACCACAGAGAGCAGCTCCTCAGCAGTCAGGTTCAGAGGTCTCCCTGCTGGCCTGGAGTGGGAACTGTGTTGTGTGTTGGTTTCACTGCTAGAGAGATCCTTCGTTGCTCCCAAGCATGACATCACACTCCCTAGTAGGAAAATAATGCCACTGTGGCGACCGTACTCCTGGGGGCGCCACAAATGCACTGATGCCCAGCCACTGCTCGATGAATCTGCTGGTACATTGACCCAGACCACTACATTCCCCTCGCACGCTACACGGCCTGAATCTGACCCTGATGAAACTCAGGTTCCCCTTCCCGCATACTATACCACCTTACACAGTGACAAAGAGGAAGGTGCAGATGAAAGTGCAGGTTCCTTGAGCAGGTGGGGGGGCATACTCACGGGCGACAGCACTGGCACAGGGCCCCTCATAGTACGCAAAAGTGTCTCTGCCGGTGGGTGGGCCCTCCGCTGTCAGACAAACCGCCGTACTATGAGGGGCCCGGTGCCAGTGCCGTCGCCAACGAGTGGGCCCCCCCTGCTTGCTCAGGATCACAGCACTTGCAAAGTTGAAATACTTACCTCTCCCTGCTCCACCGCCGTGATGTCTTCCGCATTTCCTGACAGTGACATTCTGGTCAGAGAGCGCGATGACATCACGTCTGTACGCCCTCTGCCTAAACAGCCAAGTGCAGTGAGATGGAAGATGGGGACGACGAGGAATCCAGACTAGTACAGGGATTCCCTAGCGAGGAGACTTATTTAATTGTTTTAAAGGTTGGGAGCAATTTTTGGGGAGCACTATACTCTGGAGAATGATATATGGGGACCACCATACACTTACACTGGAGCATTCCAAAGGTGGACATCAGACACTGGAGCAGCATTTACAGGGCCCATTATACACTGGAGCATTCGAAATGGGGCCATTATATATGGAGCATTATTTGGGCCCTTAAGACACTGGAGCATCATGCATGGGGCCCATCATATACTGGAGCATTGTAAATGGGCAGATTATATATGGAGCATTATTTGGACCAATCGTAGACTAGAGCATCATCCGTGAGGCCCATCATATGCTGGAGCTTTCCAAATGGGGGACATCAGACACTGGAGCAGCATTTACAGGGCCCATTATACACTGGAGCATTAGAAATGGGCCCACAACATATGGAGCATTATTTGGGCCCATAAGACGGTGGAGCTTCATCCATGGGGACCAACATATACTGTAGCATTATGTGGAGCTCATCATATACTGTATCGAACATTATATGGGACCAATGATTCTGTATGGAGAAATATATGGGCCTCATTACTCTGTATGGCGCACTATGCGGTGGCCATAATACTGTATGGAGGAATATACTGTCCATTTTTGGAGCTATTGGAGAATTTAAAATGGATATCAGTCATGTGATGAAAGAAGTGAAGTACCGGGTGAGTCATAAAGGACGGACGTTTTTAAACTAATCATAAAATCGTTAAATATTTATTAAATATAAATGTATTCACAGATTTGGTTACGTATACTAATAGCATTTGACAAATTCAAGTGTGGAAAACAACATCTGCCATGTGGTGGCCATTATCAGTGATGCATTTCCAAAGGCGTTCTTGGAAGTTGGCATCAACACGTTCCAACACCACTCTGTCGATTTGGGCAACTTCCACTCGAATAGCTTCCTTCAGTTCTTGTAATGATCGAGGCTTAAGCTTGTATACACGTGATTTGAGGTGACCCCATAAGTAATAATCGCACATGGACAGGTCTGGGGACCTAGGAGGCCAATTAATATCGCCAAACCTGGAAATGATGCGACCAGGGAAGAGAGGGCGAAGAACGTTCATTGTTGCTCCGGCTGTGTGGGCCGTTGCCCCATCTTGTTGAAACCACACACTAGAGATGGGGATATGTTGCCGTCGTAACTCAGGAACAAAGAAGTTATTTATCATGGCGATATAACGTTGTGAGTTCACGGTAACAGTATTGCCATTATCGCCTTCGAAAAAGTACGGACCGATCACGCCATATTTGCCCATAGCGCACCACACCGTTACCTTAGGGCTGTGCAGCGGTACGTGCCGTTCGTGGAGCCCCCGGTGGTCGTTTGTTCATTAGTGTACCTCGTGTACGGAGTGCTTCAACCCAACGTAGGATAGTGTTACGAGCGGGAACAGCTTGATTTCTGTGAATATTGAAATGACGCCGAAACTCACGCTGAACGGCTGTGATACACTCATTATTCTTGACAAAACTGTTGTACGCAAAAACGCGATGTTCTATCGTCCACGGCACCATAGCTTAAACTGAAACTAAAATAAAAACAATGCTTTCACCTCACAAACATAACCCCGCCTCCCGCACATCTCTACCTCCACCTGGTGGTGAGTTATAGCCACTTCAAATACATCCGTCCTTTATGACTCACCCGGTATTTTTCATTGTACTATACCGCTATTTCTTTGCCGTATCAGAGGATCATGAATTGTGGCATGTTTTAAAGGAGCCCAGTGACATTCTTTGGCCCGGGGCCCATAAAAATCTGGAGCCAGCCCTATCCCCCCACAACTTTAGCCAAATAACCCCCAGTTTTCAATGCCTAACTATTATTATAAAGTAAATTAAGGTTGACAAGCTTAAGTAATAAGAATTGATGTATTTGGCATTAAAATGGGCACTGTAGGTGTGTTTCCTGTCCTCCACTCACTGCCGACTTTTCTTCCCCATTGGCTTGCATTGGGTTTCGTGTTTCAGTCGGCCTTCAACTTCTCACGATAATCGGCCGATTGCGTTCGACCTGACTTTTGCGACCCGACCCGAAAAAATGTAAAGTCGCTCTTTACCTATATCTGCCCTGGGGCTTAGCTCTACCCATGCAGAGCTGTAACAACTCTGCTGCATCACCAACAGCCCCAGTGGACTCTTTTGCAGCTTCGGCTATCATCTTCCTTGCCGAATACCACGGGTGGTGTCACGACTCACGAATCATCTCATAAACTTTATTCCCCTTTAATCATCATTTTTCATTGCACGCCCAGGGCCACGGACCCGGTCACCGCTGCCGTGACATCCTCTTTAAGAACTGACCAGCCCGGTACTGAGTACCCCACAGCCCTAGCGGGCGCTGCATTACCAGTACCCCGGTCTGTACTATCAACCATCAAGTTAAGGAAAAGAAAACTACAGCCCTTGTGTCATTCAGTGATCTCTTGCACCCTGAGTCCTGCACCACAAGGTACACAAAGCCTGACATAAATGAAACTGGTAGCCCTGGCGCCCCGCTCCACCTGTGGGGAGCAGAACCATCCCAGCTGCATCAACATCAGCCCCAGCGGTCTCCTTTAGTAGCATTGGCCATCCGTTGCCGAACACCACAGGTGGCGTCACATTAAATCCCACATACATATTCCCCATTTTTCGGCACAGCCAGGGCCACAGAGACGGGCCACGGCCCCATGACTTCCACAAAAAACTGTCTGACCCGGTTCCGAGAACCCCACGGCCCTGGTGGGCGTGTCTTTTTTTATGGTAGATCATCACTCTCAGATCAGCGGTGATGCGACTCTCAGCACCCCCACTCTTCCAGCTGATTGAAGGTGCTGAGGTGCTCCAAAAGTTGAAAAGCTCAGGACTGTCTAGTGGACGTGAATGGTACTGCAAGCTGTTTCCCATACACTTCTATGTATTTTTTTTCCTTTTCTTTTTTTCAGTTTTTAGACATACTTTATGCACTGTTGTATGTTTTGCTTTTGTCATGCCATGGCAAGATATTATGGATGGAAGTTGTTACAGCTGTTTTTTTTTTTTTGTAAAACTGCATGTTCTAGGTTTGGTGTTTTTCATACATTTTCTAATGGGCTAGAAATAAAAACACACAGAATTAAAAAAGTAGTAAAAAAGTAAAGCAAAGCGCCACAAAAAAGTTTGCAAACACACATAAAACATCACATTAGCAATGCGTACACCGGCTCCAAACAGCCCCTGCAACGGGATCGCATGGAAGCGATGAGTTACTATGACAGCCGGGGGTCTGCTAAAGACCCCCATTTGTGTCACCTTGGTTCTCCTTCCTGTGAAGCTCAGCCATACTGTGGTATTTCAGTATATAGTACAAGTGATCAAACGATTGTAAGTTCAAGTCCCCTAAGGGGACTAAAAAATTATGTAAAAAAAAAAAAATACATATAAATATATAGGTTCAAATTGCCTCTTTCACCCGGTTAAAGATAAAAGAAAAAGATATAAATGTAGTATCGCCGTGTCTGATCTATTAACCTCTTCACCACTGTGGGTTTTTACATTTTTTACCGTTTTTAAGTTTCCATTTTTTCCTCCCCTTCTTTCCAGACCCATAACTTTTTGTATTTTTCCATCAATATGGCCATGTGATGGCTTGTTTTTTGCGGGATGAGTTGTACTTTTGAATGACATGATTGGTTTTACCATATCGTGTACTAGAAAAAGGTAAAAAAAAAAAAAAAGTGCAGTGAAATTGCAATATGTATGGGTTCTTTTTTATTTAAGTGGTGAAAAAAAATTCAAAGTTTGAAAAGAAAAAAAGGAGCCATTTTCCGAGACCCATAGCTCCAATTTTTTTTCAGGATCTTGGGCTGGGTGAGGGCATATTTTTTGCGTGCCGAGCTGACATTTTTATTGACATTTTAGCATGGATACAATCTTTTGATCAGCCATTATTGCATTTTAATGCAATGTTGCGGTAACCAAAAAAATAGTAATTCTGGCATTATGATTTCTTTTGTCATTATGCCGTTTACCAATCGGATTATTTATTTTAAAATTTTGATGGATTGGGTGATTCTCAACGTGACGATACCAAATATGTTTATTTTTTTTAATTGTTTTATTTTGAATGGGGCAAATGGGGCGAATGGGGGGTGTTTATACTTTTAAATTTTTTTATCTTATAATATTTCTTATATCCGATCACTTATGCTACACAGTGCAGGGCTTCACCTCTGCTCTGTGTAGCTAAAATGATCACCTGCTGGCACTCATAGTTAACTGGCAATGACAACCACAGGAATCTCCTGCAGACCCTGGGTTGCCATGCCAACCCATCGGCGATCCAACATCACATGACATGGCACCGTTGGGTGGGGTTCGTGAATGCGATTCCGACACAATTATGCTAAATGACGCTGTCAGAAATTTACATCGGCATTTAACATGTTAACAGCCGTGGGTGGATAAAGATTCCACCCGCGGCTGTTAAGACAGATGTCATGTGCCGGAAAAGATGTCGGTTCATCGCCGGAACCCACAACAAGCAGGGGGAGGCGACCTTGGACGTACCTATATGTCTAAGGTCGGAAAGGGGATAAAATATCAAATTGTTAACCCAATCGGTAACTACCATAAAAAGAAAAAATCAGAACTCCAGAATTACGACTTTTGGTTCACCTCACCACCCTGAAAAATGTAATAATACGCAATCAAAGCGTAATATGCACACAAAATTGGCATCAATAAAAATGTCAGCTCAACTTGCAAAAAAAAGTCCTCACTCTGCAACTGAAAAATAATATAATTGCGAAACTCATAAATGGCTACAAATAGCAAAAAAAGTCACAATTTTCTGAATATTTTTATCACTTAAGTAAAAAAAATAACGATGCATGTTTGGTATGTTTTCCCTATATGCTTTCCAACATGTATCCAGGATTCATCAGGAGAAAGGGTAAAAGTTGTAGTAGCCTAGACTCTATTTGTTGATGAGCGGCTTTACCCTATGGACTGTTTGAATACTATGCATTTCCCCTAATGAATCTGGGCAGAGTAAATGTATTGGAAAGCATATAGGGATCGTATAGCGCTATTCTAGTTACAGGGACAGATATGAACTGCCCTTGTAAGGCACGACATCAATGGGACCTTGGGGCAAGACAGCACTTAATTTTAGGGACTCAAACAGTATTGTCCTGGAACATCCCTGTTTGGATCAACTAAATGGGTGAGATTGCTCCTTATAATTTTTTAAACACATGATCTCTTGTTATGGTGATGATTGATGATTGAGGAGCATCAACAGGAGCTGGGGAGCAAAAAAGTGCTATAGGGTCTTAACTGGTAGCAACAGGTATGCTGGTAGGGAGCATTTGCTCATCTGATGGGGTTGTGAAGCTCACAACAATTTTAAAGCTTTGGTAGATCAGCTGCAGCAGAACCATGGGTTGTAAAACAGGAGAAGTACTATGGAGGAAGATTAAGAGATTTTTTTCTATGCTGCCGGTGGAGTCCCACGTGGTTGTATCCCGAGGAAGATGTTTGACAACAACGAAACATGTCGATATTAAAACCGCGTTGCTTCAACCCTTGTGAGTCCTGGATCCTTTCCGTGGGACTCCACCAGCAGCGCAGAAAAAACACTTAATCTTCCTCCATAGTATGATTGCGGAATAACATAGTATACCTTAAAAGGGATATCCGAGACCTTAAAAAAAGTCATGCAGTTGTTAAAAAAGGAAACTGCCTGTCTGTTGTACCTGGTGCTGGTCATTGACCGCTTCTGCCAGAGCTGCTCCTTGTTAACAGAGCAATGGTTTCTCTTTCTGTTTACAGGGCGGTACTACTGGTGTCATGTTGATTGACAGCTGGTGTCCCCCAATCAGGCAGCGGAGAGCCGGCTGTCAATCAGCATGACAGCAGTAGTCCCGCCCTGTCAACAGGAAGAGAAACAGCTGCTCTGTTGACAGGATGTGGCAGGATCGGTTAATAACTGGGGCCGGGTACAACACACATGTAGTTTCCTCTCTTAGCAACTACATGCCTTTTTTTCTAAAGTTTTAGATATCCTCTTTAACCATGGTTGTTTCTTTACCCATTTTTCTATCATTTTCACCTATGCACTTATGTAGTGCCACTAGTCCTATTCCTTTTGCATATGGTAATTTTTTGAATGATCAGGGATTAATGAGACCTACAGGTGCTTCTCATATAATTAGAATATCATCACAAAGTTAATTTATTTCAGTTCTTCAATACAAAAAGTGAACCTCATATATTCTATAGAGTCATTACAGAGTGATCTATATCACGTGTTTATTTCTGTTAATGTTGATGATTATGGCTTACAGCCAATGAAAACCCAAAAGTCATTATCTCAGTAAATTAGAATACTTTATAACACCAGCTTGAAAAATTATTTTAAAATCTGAAATGTTGGCCTACTGAAATGTATGTTCAGTAAATGCACTCAATACTTGGTCGGGGCTCCATTTGCATCAATTACTGCATCTGTAGGGGAAGTGGACTGACCTATGGACCTGTCTGCAGCAGGAGGGTAATGTACAGAGTGCTTGACGTGGACTGCAGGGTATGAAGGTGGGAGACAGCTAAAAATAGGAGAAGGATGGTGAAGTACTGGGTTTGGCCACTAGGGGGAGACTAAAGACAGCAGGAACAGAAAGAGGTATAATACTGTAGTTTGGCCACAAGATGGCATCAGAGAGCAGTGAGAAAAGGGCTTTACATGAGCTTAAGGCTACAAAACCGCAGAGGGGAATTCCCAGAGAGAGGGAATATAAGAAGGAGTAAAGAGTTCTAGAAGGAGTCAGTCCAGGGAGAGGAGCTCAGGAGAGGAGAAGACTGAAGGGAGAGAAGGACAAAGAAGAAGCTCCAGAAGGGTCTGAGAAAGAAGACAGTCAGGGGGGTGGCCCTGACAGGAGAGCCGCAGGACAGAGAAGGCCGGGGGAACCAGACGGACGGACTCAGACGGGTGAAGCACTGTGGTGGTAGGCCTAGGGCAGCCACAGCGAAAGAGCTATGAGGGACATCAATTAGGAAAAGGAAGACAGTGAAGGTACCCGGGCCTGTATGGTGCTGCGGAGTCGAGCAGCTGCTGTGTGGTGTTGAGGGTCGTCGAGAGGACGGCCAATAAAGAGGACCTGTTGAACGCACTTCAGTCTCTGTCTCAGGCTGTCTGCGGCGGAAAAAGGGACCACCCCCCAGTCGGCACACATACCTACACATCAATGCGGCGTGGCATGGAGGCGATCAGCCTGTGGCACTGCTGAGAGATTATGGAAGCCCAGGTTGCTTTGATAGCAGCCTTCAGCTCGTCTGCATTGTTGGGTCTGGTGTCTCTCATCTTCCTCTTGACAATACTCCATAGATTCTCTATGGAGTTAAGGTCAGGCGAGTTTGCTGCCAATCAAGCACAGTGATACTGTTGTGTGTAAACCAGGCATTGGTACTTTTGGCAGTGTGGACAGGGGCCAAGTCCTGCGGGAGAATGAAATTTCCATCACCAAAAAGCTTGTCGGCAGAGGGAAGCATGAAATGCTCTAAAATTTCTATAATTTGTTAATTATTCTAATTTCCTGAGATAATGACTTTTGGGTTTTCATTGGTTGTAAGTCATAATCATCAACATTAACAGAAATAAACACATGAAATAGATCACTCTGTGTGTAATGACTCTATACAATATATATGAGTTTCACTTTTTGTATTGAAGAACTGAAATAAATGAACTTTTTGATGATATTCTAATTTTGTGAGAAGCACCTGTATATTTATTGTCATCATTAGTCATTAGTAGAGTTGAGCGACTTTTGGTTTTTTAGGGTCGCGTTTCGTTTCGTGAAACCCGACTTTTCCAAAAGTCGGGTCGAGCAAGATCGTCCGATTATAGGGAAAAGTCGGGGTCGTCCCGAAACACGAAACCCAATGTAAGTCAATGGGGAATAAAAGTCGGCAGTGAGAGGAGGACAGGAAACACACCTACAGTGCCCATTTGAATGCCAAAAGCATCAATTCTTCTTTCTTAAGCTTGTCAACCTTAATTAACTTCATAATACAAGTTACGCACTGAAAAATGGGGGTTATTTGGCTAAAGTTGTGGGGGGGGAGGGCTGGCTGCAGGTTTTCATGTGCCCTGGGCGAAAGAGCGCCCCTATAACACATACCACAACTCATCATGCTCCGATACGGCAGAGAAATAGCGGTATAGTACAATGAAAAATACCTCACTTTTTACATCTCATGACGAGGCCCATCTATTTCTCCATACAGAATCATTGGTCCCATATAATGTTTGAAACAGTATATGATGAGCTCCACATAATGCTACAGTACATGTTGGTCCCCATGGATGAAGCTCCACTGTCTTATGGGCCCAAATAATGCTCCAAACATAATGGGCCCCATTTCTAATGCTCTAGTGAATAATGGGCCCTGTAAATGCTGCTCCAGTGTCTGATGTCCACCTTTGGAATGTTCCAGTGTATGGTGGGCCCCATCTATCATTCTCCAGAGTATAGTGCTCCCCAAAAATTGCTGTCCCAACATTGAAAACAATCAAATAAGTCTCCTCGCTAGGGAATCCCTGTACTTGTCTGGACAGGTGCTGTAGCTTGCTTAACAGCTCGCCAGCCGTTCTCACGCCCAGTATGGATTACACGTGATTGCACAAAGGTGAGAAAGGGTACCGTATCCCCAGATAACATGTATGGATAGCGTACACATTCAAAATATATGTCTCAGGAGGCAGGCTCAGACGGTGTTAGGCCCAGTATGGATTGCACGTGATTGCACAAAGGTTAGAAAGGGTACCGTATCCCTGGATAACATGTATGGATAGCGTACACATTCAAAATATATGTCTCAGGAGGCAGGCTCAGACGGTGTTAGGCCCAGTATGGATTGCACGTGATTGCACAAAGGTTAGAAAGGGTACCGTATCCCTGGATAACATGTATGGATAGCGTACACATTCAAAATATATGTCTATACAGCATGAGGCAGGCTCAGACGGTGTTAGGCCCAGTATGGATTGCACGTGATTGCACAAAGGTTAGAAAGGGTACCGTATCCCTGGATAACATGTATGGATAGCGTACACATTCAAAATATATGTCTATACAGCATGAGGCAGGCTCAGACGGTGTTAGGCCCAGTATGGATTGCACGTGATTGCACAAAGGTTAGAAAGGGTACCGTATCACCGGATAACATGTATGGATAGCGTACACATTCAAAATATATGTCTATACAGCATGAGGCAGGCTCAGACGGTGTTAGGCCCAGTATGGATTGCACGTGATTGCACAAAGGTTAGAAAGGGTACCGTATCCCCGGATAACATGTATGGATAGCGTACACATTCAAAATATATGTCTCAGGAGGCAGGCTCAGACGGTGTTAGGCCCAGTATGGATTGCACGTGATTGCACAAAGGTTAGAAAGGGTACCGTATCCCCGGATAACATGTATGGATAGCGTACACATTCAAAATATATGTCTATACAGCATGAGGCAGGCTCAGACGGTGTTAGGCCCAGTATGGATTGCACGTGATTGCACAAAGGTTAGAAAGGGTACCGTATCCCCAGATAACATGTATGGATAGCGTACACATTCAAAATATATGTCTCAGGAGGCAGGCTCAGACGGTGTTAGGCCCAGTATGGATTGCACGTGATTGCACAAAGGTTAGAAAGGGTACCGTATCCCCGGATAACATGTATGGATAGCGTACACATTCAAAATATATGTCTATACAGCATGAGGCAGGCTCAGACGGTGTTAGGCCCAGTATGGATTGCGCGTGATTGCACAAAGGTTAGAAAGGGTACCGTATCCCCAGATAACATGTATGGATAGCGTACACATTCAAAATATATGTCTCAGGAGGCAGGCTCAGACGGTGTTAGGCCCAGTATGGATTGCACGTGATTGCACAAAGGTTAGAAAGGGTACCGTATCCCTGGATAACATGTATGGATAGCGTACACATTCAAAATATATGTCTATACAGTATGAGGCAGGCTCAGACGGTGTTAGGCCCAGTATGGATTGCACGTGATTGCACAAAGGTTAGAAAGGGTACCGTATCCCTGGATAACATGTATGGATAGCGTACACATTCAAAATATATGTCTATACAGCATGAGGCAGGCTCAGACGGTGTTAGGCCCAGTATGGATTGCACGTGATTGCACAAAGGTTAGAAAGGGTACCGTATCCCTGGATAACATGTATGGATAGCGTACACATTCAAAATATATGTCTATACAGCATGAGGCAGGCTCAGACGGTGTTAGGCCCAGTATGGATTGCACGTGATTGCACAAAGGTTAGAAAGGGTACCGTATCCCTGGATAACATGTATGGATAGCGTACACATTCAAAATATATGTCTATACAGCATGAGGCAGGCTCAGACGGTGTTAGGCCCAGTATGGATTGCACGTGATTGCACAAAGGTTAGAAAGGGTACCGTATCCCTGGATAACATGTATGGATAGCGTACACATTCAAAATATATGTCTATACAGCATGAGGCAGGCTCAGACGGTGTTAGGCCCAGAATGGATTGCACGTGATTGCACAAAGGTTAGAAAGGGTACCGTATCACCGGATAACATGTATGGATAGCGTACACATTCAAAATATATGTCTATACAGCATGAGGCAGGCTCAGACGGTGTTAGGCCCAGTATGGATTGCACGTGATTGCACAAAGGTTAGAAAGGGTACCGTATCCCCAGATAACATGTATGGATAGCGTACACATTCAAAATATATGTCTCAGGAGGCAGGCTCAGACGGTGTCAGGCACAGTATGGATTTGACGCCCCAGATTACACAGCGGAGGAGCAGGGAGAGGTAAAGATTGCAAATGCTGGGGCCCTGCCCAAGCAAGGGGGGCCCACTCGTGGGCGTCGGTACTGGCACTGGGCCCCTCATAGTACAGCGGTGTGTCTGACGGCGGGTGTGCACCACCACCGTCAGAGACACTTGATTGCACTATGAGGGACCCTGTGCCAGTGCCCGCGCCCAAGAGTCGGCCTACCCACCTGTCCAGGGCAACGGCACTCGCACGGTGTCGTGCGCTAGGTGGTGACCCCGGCCATGGGGGGGAGGCAGCACAGTTAGGGAGTTTTAGAAAGTGGCATATGTTGATGTTGGACATTCAGCTGATGCAAAAGGCGAAATAGGTGAAGTACCAGGAAGAGGTGGACCAAAGCAAGCCATTTTTCTGTCACCCTATGTGTCATCAGGGGAAGGTGGGACAAAATCGTTGGAAACCCATGCGTGGTTCATTTTAATGAAGGTTAGATCATCCACATTTTGGGTTGACAGACGGGTCCTTTTTTCTGTCAGGATTGATCCAGCTGCACTGAAGACTCTTTCCGATAGCACACTTGCAGCTGGGCAAGCGAGCTCCTGTAAGGCATATTGGGCCAATTCAGGCCAGGTGTCCAGTTTAGCGGCCCAATAGTCAAAGGGGAATGACCTGTGTGGGAGAACATCGATATGGGAGGAAAAGTAGTTTGTAACCATAGTTGACAACTGCTGTCTCCTGTCACTTTCCATCGATGAAGTATTACCAGTTGTGTGAGCGGTATTTGAAAAATCAGTCCACAACATTGTCATGAAACCCCTGTCTCCAACGCCACTTCTGCTGTGTGCACCACGAACACCTCTGCCAAGCTGCCCCCGGCCCGTACGGCTCGTGTGAGAACCATCACCGCTGCTGTGTGCTGGGAATGCCTCAAGCAACCGATTTACCAGAGTTGCTTGTTTATTAGCCAATATTAGGTCAAGGTTCTCCTGTGGCATGATGTTTTGTAATTTGCCTTTATAGCGTGGATCCAGGATGCTGGCCAACCAGTAGTCTTCATCGTTCATCATTTTGGCAATGCGGGGGTCCCTTTTTAGGATCCGCAAGGCATAATCTGACATGTGGGCCAATGTTCCCGGTGTCAATGATGCACTGCGAGTGCTGGGTGGAGGAGCACTTTCTGGCAAATCCACATCCCTCCAGTCACGCACAAACCCTGTACCAGACCTTGCCACACCAACATTTTCACTTGCCCCACGAGATGCATCCTCCTCCCCTAAGTAATCATCCCCATCATCCTCCTCCTCCTCCTCCTCCTCTTCTTCCTCCACCTCGTCCAGGAGAGGTCCCTGAGCAGACAATGGCTGAATGTCATCAAGGATTCCCTCCTCCTCTTCCTCCTCATCAACATTGGCTGCAGACGCCTGCTCCTTAAGGTGCGTCAAAGTTTGCATGAGTAGACGCATAAGTGGGATGCTCATGCTTAGGATGGCGTCGTCTGCGCTTACCAGCCGTGTGCATTCCTCAAAACACTGAAGGACTTTACAAAGGTCTTTCAGCTTCGACCACTGCACACCTGTCAACTCCATGTCTGCTCTCAAAGTGCCTGGCCGTGTATCCTCCCACAAATGCATTATGGCCTGCCTCTGCTCGCACAGCCGCTCCACCATGTGCAGGGTGGAGTTCCACCTTGTTGTAATGTCGATAATGAGGCGGTGGTTGGGAAGGTGGAGCAATCGCTGCAGCTTCTGCATACGAACGGAGTGTACAGGCGACCGGTGGATGTGCGCGCACAGTCTTCGCACCTTATGGAGCAGGGCTGTTAACTCCGGATAATTTTTGAGGAAGTACTGCACCACCAGGTTCAAGGTGTGAGCCAAGCAAGGTATGTGGCTGAGTTTTGAAAGGGCTATGGCTGCCACAAAATTACGGCCGTTATCACTAACTACCTTGCCTGCCTCAAGATGTACACTGCCCAGCCATGACTCAGTTTGTCGCTTCAAGTACTCGGCCAGCTCCTCGGCGGTGTGTCTGTCGCCCAAACACATCATCTGCAACACAGCCTGCTGACGCTTTCCACTAGCTGCTCGATAGGGGGACACATCGTGTGCAACAGTGGCAGCTGCAGATGGAGTGCTCGTACGACTGCGCTCTGTGGACGAGCTTTCGCTTCTGGAGGAGGAGGAGGAGGAGGAGGGTCGAACGCCTACAGCCAACTGTTTCCTATACCGTGGGCTAGGCAGCACTGTCCCACCACCGCTGTCCCCTGTGGACCCTGCATCCACCACATTAACCCAGTGCGCAGTGATGGACACGTAACGGCCCTGGCCATGCCGACTGGACCATGCATCAGTTGTGAGGTGCACCTTTCCGCTCACTGGCTGCTTGAGTGCATGGACAATGCGGTCTTTCACATGATGGTGGAGGGCTGGGATGGCTTTGCGAGAGAAGTGGCGACTGGGTAGGTCATAGCGTGGTACTGCATAGGCCATGAGTTCGCGGAAAGCTGTGCTTTCCACCAACCGAAAGGGCATCATCTCAAACGAGATTAGTTTGGCAATGTGGGCGTTCAAACCCAGTGTACGCGGATGAGAGACTGAGTACTTTCTTGACCTACTCATAGTGTCTGGGAGGGTGAGCTGGACTTGAGAGCTGCATATGGTGGAAGTAGCGGTGGACAGGGCGGACTGAGAGAGGGTTGATGATGGTGATGGAGTTGGTGTTCTTTCTGATGGCCTAGAATCAGTCTTTCGTTGATATAACAGTGGGATTCCCTGACTGCTGTGGTCTTGCAACGACACCTCAACATTTGCTGCTGTGCTAACCGGTGGGCTTACAGTGGGGGAAACAATGTAGTGTTGCTGACTACCTTCGTTGTGATCAGTTGCACATGTGGCACTTGAGGTTTGGTGTTGTGTCCACGCTTGCAAGTGCAGGCTGGTTAAATGTCTAAGCATGCAACTGGTATTCAAATTTTTCAGATTTTTCCCTCGGCTAAAGGTCTTTGCGCACTTCTTACAGATAACCTTGGCCTGATCATGAGGATTTTGTTCAAAAAAGTGCCACACTGCACTCTTCCTACTTTGGCAGACATTTTGCAGCCTAGCACGCTGTGATCTTTTGACCCTCTGGACAAGCTGTCCAGCAACTCTTTTGATGTTTGGAACCTGTCTTTGGAGTGCTCTGGGCCTGCCAGATAACAGCTGTTGCGATGTCGATGTCTGCTGTGGATGCTCCTCATCTGAGCTATTGGAAGCAACACCCTCTTCCCCCAATGGATGCCAATCTGGGTCAACAACTGGGTCATCCATCACCTCCTCTTCTATGTCATGTGCACCTTCCTCTGTGTCACCGTGTATGGTGGTATAGTGTGCGGGAAGGGGCACCTGAGTCTCATCAGGGTCAGAATCTGGCTCTGTACACTGCGAGGACAATGTAGTGCTCTGAGTGAATGTACCAGCAGAATCATCCATCAGCGGCTGTGCATCAGTGCACTCCATGTCAGATTCATCTTGGCCTGGGTAATTCACCATTTCACTTGATAATCCAGGCATGGTATGTGAAAACAGCTCCATGGAGTAATCAGTAGTATGGCCTGCGTCATCCTTCAATCTTGGTTGGGGTGAAGGACACAAGGAAAGGTGTGGTTCATGAACATGAGCCTCCAATGACGACTCAGTGCTTTTACTTTTTACAACTGAAGAAGAGGAGGCGATAGAGCTGGAGGCTGAGTCAGCAATGTAAGACAAAACTTTTTCCTGATGCTGTGGCTTTAAAAGCGGTTTGCCAACTCCTAGAAAACTAAGCGTTCGAGCCCTTATGTAGCCAGACGATGACGCAGGGTCAGCACCTCCTGCATTCGGTCCTATTTTGCTCTTGCCACTACCATCAGATCCACCACCAACACCATCATTACCAGCTGCCAACCCCCGCCCAATTCCACGGCCTCTTCCACCAGCCTTCCTCATTTTTGGTAGAAATGTAGACAAAATCCAACAAACTATATAGTAATGTAAAACAAGGTACAAGGTGTCTATAGGACAGGGGAGATTTTGAATATCTGCACACACTTTTGGACAGTGGACACTTTTGGATTGTGTGAGGCCCACTGTTATCTCAGCGCTATGTGACAGGCTCGATGGCACTGCTGTGACCTAAGTGACTAGAGGATAAGGGAGATTTTGAATATCTGCACACACTTTTGGACACTGGACACTTTTGGATTGTGTGAGGCTCACTGATATCTCAGCGCTATGTGACAGGCTCGATGGCACTGCTGTGACAAAAGTGACTAGAGGATAAGGGAGATTTTGAATATCTGCACACACTTTTGGACACTGGACACTTTTGGATTGTGTGAGGCCCACTGATATCTCAGCGCTATGTGACAGGCTCAGTGGCACTGCTGTGACAAAAGTGACTAGAGGATAAGGGAGATTTTGAATATCTGCACACACTTTTGGACACTGGACACTTTTGGATTGTGTGAGGCCCACTGATATCTCAGCGCTATGTGACAGGCTCGATGGCACTGCTGTGACAAAAGTGACTAGAGGATAAGGGAGATTTTGAATATCTGCACACACTTTTGGACACTGGACACTTTTGGATTGTGTGAGGCCCACTGATATCTCAGCGCTATGTGACAGGCTCAGTGGCACTGCTGTGACAAAAGTGACTAGAGGATAAGGGAGATTTTGAATATCTGCACACACTTTTGGACACTGGACACTTTTGGATTGTGTGAGGCCCACTGATATCTCAGCGCTATGTGACAGGCTCGATGGCACTGCTGTGACAAAAGTGACTAGAGGATAAGGGAGATTTTGAATATCTGCACACACTTTTGGACACTGGACACTTTTGGATTGTGTGAGGCCCACTGTTATCTCAGCGCTATGTGACAGGCTCGATGGCACAGCTGTGACCTAAGTGACTAGAGGATAAGGGAGATTTTGAATATCTGCACACACTTTTGGACACTGGACACTTTTGGATTGTGTGAGGCCCACTGATATCTCAGCGCTATGTGACAGGCTCGATGGCACTGCTGTGACCTAAGTGACTAGAGGATAAGGGAGATTTTGAATATCTGCACACACTTTTGGACACTGGACACTTTTGGATTGTGTGAGGCCCACTGATATCTCAGCGCTATGTGACAGGCTCGATGGCACTGCTGTGACAAAAGTGACTAGAGGATAAGGGAGATTTTGAATATCTACACACACTTTTGGACACTGGACACTTTTGGATTGTGTGAGGCCCACTGTTATCTCAGCGCTATGTGACAGGCTCGATGGCACTGCTGTGACAAAAGTGACTAGAGGATGAGGGAGATTTTGAATATCTGCACACACTTTTGGACACTGGACACTTTTGGATTGTGTGAGGCCCACTGATATCTCAGCGCTATGTGACAGGCTCGATGGCACTGCTGTGACAAAAGTGACTAGAGGATAAGGGAGATTTTGAATATCTGCACACACTTTTGGACACTGGACACTTTTGGATTGTGTGAGGCCCACTGATATCTCAGCGCTATGTGACAGGCTCGATGGCACTGCTGTGACAAAAGTGACTAGAGGATAAGGGAGATTTTGAATCTCTGCACACACTTTTGGACAGTGGACACTTTTGGATTGTGTGAGGCCCACTGTTATCTCAGCGCTATGTGACAGGCTCGATGGCACTGCTGTGACCTAAGTGACTAGAGGATAAGGGAGATTTTGAATATCTGCACACACTTTTGTACACTGGACACTTTTGGATTGTGTGAGGCCCACTGATATCTCAGCGCTATGTGACAGGCTCGATGGCACTGCTGTGACAAAAGTGACTAGAGGATAAGGGAGATTTTGAATCTCTGCACACACTTTTGGACAGTGGACACTTTTGGATTGTGTGAGGCCCACTGATATCTCAGCGCTATGTGACAGGCTCGATGGCACTGCTGTGACCTAAGTGACTAGAGGATAAGGGAGATTTTGAATATCTGCACACACTTTTGGACACTGGACACTTTTGGATTGTGTGAGGCCCACTGATATCTCAGCGCTATGTGACAGGCTCGATGGCACTGCTGTGACAAAAGTGACTAGAGGATAAGGGAGATTTTGAATATCTGCACACACTTTTGTACACTGGACACTTTTGGATTGTGTGAGGCCCACTGATATCTCAGCGCTATGTGACAGGCTCGATGGCACTGCTGTGACAAAAGTGACTAGAGGATAAGGGAGATTTTGAATATCTGCACACACTTTTGGACAGTGGACACTTTTGGATTGTGTGAGGCCCACTGTTATCTCAGCGCTATGTGACAGGCTCGATGGCACAGCTGTGACAAAAGTGACTAGAGGATAAGGGAGATTTTGAATATCTGCACACACTTTTGGACAGTGGACACTTTTGGATTGTGTGAGGCCCACTGTTATCTCAGCGCTATGTGACAGGCTCGATGGCACTGCTGTGACCTAAGTGACTAGAGGATAAGGGAGATTTTGAATATCTGCACACACTTTTGGACACTGGACACTTTTGGATTGTGTGAGGCCCACTGATATCTCAGCGCTATGTGACAGGCTCGATGGCACTGCTGTGACCTAAGTGACTAGAGGATAAGGGAGATTTTGAATATCTGCACACACTTTTGGACAGTGGACACTTTTGGATTGTGTGAGGCCCACTGTTATCTCAGCGCTATGTGACAGGCTCGATGGCACAGCTGTGACCTAAGTGACTAGAGGATAAGGGAGATTTTGAATATCTGCACACACTTTTGGACACTGGACACTTTTGGATTGTGTGAGGCCCACTGATATCTCAGCGCTATGTGACAGGCTCGATGGCACTGCTGTGACAAAAGTGACTAGAGGATAAGGGAGATTTTGAATATCTGCACACACTTTTGGACACTGGACACTTTTGGATTGTGTGAGGCCCACTGTTATCTCAGCGCTATGTGACAGGCTCGATGGCACTGCTGTGACAAAAGTGACTAGAGGATGAGGGAGATTTTGAATATCTGCACACACTTTTGGACACTGGACACTTTTGGATTGTGTGAGGCCCACTGATATCTCAGCGCTATGTGACAGGCTCGATGGCACTGCTGTGACAAAAGTGACTAGAGGATAAGGGAGATTTTGAATATCTGCACACACTTTTGGACACTGGACACTTTTGGATTGTGTGAGGCCCACTGATATCTCAGCGCTATGTGACAGGCTCGATGGCACTGCTGTGACAAAAGTGACTAGAGGATAAGGGAGATTTTGAATCTCTGCACACACGTTTGGACAGTGGACACTTTTGGATTGTGTGAGGCCCACTGTTATCTCAGCGCTATGTGACAGGCTCGATGGCACTGCTGTGACAAAAGTGACTAGAGGATAAGGGAGATTTTGAATATCTGCACACACTTTTGGACAGTGGACACTTTTGGATTGTGTGAGGCCCACTGATATCTCAGCGCTATGTGACAGGCTCGATGGCACTGCTGTGACCTAAGTGACTAGAGGATAAGGGAGATTTTGAATATCTGCACACACTTTTGGACACTGGACACTTTTGGATTGTGTGAGGCCCACTGATATCTCAGCGCTATGTGACAGGCTCGATGGCACTGCTGTGACAAAAGTGACTAGAGGATAAGGGAGATTTTGAATATCTGCACACACTTTTGTACACTGGACACTTTTGGATTGTGTGAGGCCCACTGATATCTCAGCGCTATGTGACAGGCTCGATGGCACTGCTGTGACAAAAGTGACTAGAGGATAAGGGAGATTTTGAATATCTGCACACACTTTTGGACAGTGGACACTTTTGGATTGTGTGAGGCCCACTGTTATCTCAGCGCTATGTGACAGGCTCGATGGCACAGCTGTGACAAAAGTGACTAGAGGATAAGGGAGATTTTGAATATCTGCACACACTTTTGGACAGTGGACACTTTTGGATTGTGTGAGGCCCACTGTTATCTCAGCGCTATGTGACAGGCTCGATGGCACTGCTGTGACCTAAGTGACTAGAGGATAAGGGAGATTTTGAATATCTGCACACACTTTTGGACACTGGACACTTTTGGATTGTGTGAGGCCCACTGATATCTCAGCGCTATGTGACAGGCTCGATGGCACTGCTGTGACCTAAGTGACTAGAGGATAAGGGAGATTTTGAATATCTGCACACACTTTTGGACAGTGGACACTTTTGGATTGTGTGAGGCCCACTGTTATCTCAGCGCTATGTGACAGGCTCGATGGCACAGCTGTGACCTAAGTGACTAGAGGATAAGGGAGATTTTGAATATCTGCACACACTTTTGGACACTGGACACTTTTGGATTGTGTGAGGCCCACTGATATCTCAGCGCTATGTGACAGGCTCGATGGCACTGCTGTGACAAAAGTGACTAGAGGATAAGGGAGATTTTGAATATCTGCACACACTTTTGGACACTGGACACTTTTGGATTGTGTGAGGCCCACTGTTATCTCAGCGCTATGTGACAGGCTTGATGGCACTGCTGTGACAAAAGTGACTAGAGGATAAGGGAGATTTTGAATATCTGCACACACTTTTGGACACTGGACACTTTTGGATTGTGTGAGGCCCACTGATATCTCAGCGCTATGTGATAGGCTCGATGGCACTGCTGTGACAAAAGTGACTAGAGGATAAGGGAGATTTTGAATATCTGCACACACTTTTGGACACTGGACACTTTTGGATTGTGTGAGGCCCACTGTTATCTCAGCGCTATGTGACAGGCTCGATGGCACTGCTGTGACCTAAGTGACTAGAGGATAAGGGAGATTTTGAATATCTGCACACACTTTTGGACACTGGACACTTTTGGATTGTGTGAGGCCCACTGATATCTCAGCGCTATGTGACAGGCTCGATGGCACTGCTGTGACCTAAGTGACTGGAGGATAAGTGAGATTTTGAATGTCTGCACACACTTTTGGACACTGGACACTTTTGGATTGTGTGAGGCCCAATGAATATCTGAGCGCTATGTGACAGGCTCGATGGCACAGCTGTGACCTAAGTGACTAGAGGATAAGTGAGATTTTGAATGTCTGCACACACTTTTGGACACTGGACACTTTTGGATTGTGTGAGGCCCAATGAATATCTGAGCGCTATGTGACAGGCTCGATGGCACAGCTGTGACCAAAGTGACTAGAGGATAAGGGAGATTGGATTGCTTTTAAAAAAGCAGTTTGCGGAGCAGTGGGTAAACAGCAATGCCAGCCTGTCAGGAAGCCTTAAAAGGCAGCCCAACAACCAACACCACTGATACACCACTATATAGCCTCCCCTTGCACTGCACACACAGTGGCTGGTGTGTTGTGCAGGCCAAATCGCTAGCAGCAGAAGCAGTTTTTTTGTCTTCTTCGCTGCCTAACGCTCTCCCTACAGAATCAGCAGCAACCTCTCCCTATGCTAAGATCGGCAGAAGTAAGATGGCGGTCGGCGTGCACGCCCTTTTATACCCCCTGTGACGCCCACCAAAGCAAGCCAATCACTTGCATGCCCTTCTGAAAGATGGTGGTGACCCGTGCCTATGTCATCACGTTGCCCACAGTGTCCGTGGATCCTGATTGGCTGAAAAAGAGCGCAAAACAAACTTTTGAAACGCGACTTTGGCGCGTAAGTCGCCGACCTCGTGGCCGACCTCATCCTAGGGTCGGGTTTCGTTTCATGAAACCCGACTTTGCCAAAAGTCGGCGACTTTTGAATTTTTTCGACCCGTTTCGCTCAACTCTAGTCATTAGTGATTTGTATACATAGTGGTAACCTATCATTATATTGGATTATTTTCTATGTGTTGTTTTAGAATGGCTTTTGGATATCAAGAAGTGTTACGTCCATTTCATGACGTGGGTATCCTTGAGAATATATCACATTTAAAAAAAAAGTTTGTTGGCCATTTCTCAACATTCTTTTATAATCCTGACTCGCGTTACGGTGACTGTTATCTACTATTTGTGAGAATAGATGTATCTATTGCTGTTGTCAGGACAAGAACTGGCATTATAATAGCAATTAGAGTTGAGCGAAACAGGTCGGTCAGATTCAAAAGTCGCTGACTTTCGCCAAAGTCAGGTTTTGCTGAGCGAAACCCGACCATAGCGAGAGGTCGGCCATGCGGTCGCTGACCCGAGCGCCAAAGTCTCGTTTCCCATATTGCTTACAGGCGCCTTTTCTCAGCCAATGAGCAAGGACGCACACTGTGGGCAACGCAAAGACATGGGCAGCGGCCACCACCATCTTAGAGAAGGGCATTGCAGTGATTGGCTTGCTTTGTGTGGCGTCACAGTAGCTATAAAAGCCCTGACCGCCGACCGCCATTTTACTTCTGCCGATCTTAGCATAGGGAGAGGTTGCTGCCGCTGTTTCTCAATAGGGAGAGTTATAGGCAGGAAAGAAAAAAGATAGGCAGGAAAGAAAAAATAATCTGTGCTTCTGCTGATAGCAATTGTGCTGTACAGGTAGTGTGCAGTGACAGGGGAGGATTTTCTTGTGTGCAGCAGCGCTGGTTATTAGGCTGCCTGATAGCTGCATTGCTGTGTGCACACTGCTGTGTTGACTGCTTTTTACACAGCACTCCTACTCTTATTCTTTTTTTCTGCACAGTTACCGAGCGTTCATTTTTTCCCACACCGTATAGAGCTGTACGCTCCTCACACACTACCGTGTACCGGCTGGTATCAAGGACAAATACATGCTGACTATCTGTGTGTGCCTCTGGAAATAAATATACGGAGATTTAAATTTTCCCCTACACTGTATTCAGCTGTCCGCTTCTGATACAGTACCCTATATCTGCTGTTTGGATAACGGTCAAATACATACTGGGAGAGCGTCTGCGTGTGACTAAGGGAATATATAAAAGGAGATTTAAATTTTCCCCTACACTTTATACAGCTGTACGTTTCTGATACAATACCGTATATCTGCTGTTTGGATTACGGTCAAATACATACTGGGAGAGCGTCTGTGTGTGACTACGGAAATAAATACCGAGATTTAAATTTTCCCCTACACTGTATACAGCTGTACGCTCCTCATACAGTACCATATATCTGCTGGTATTTTTGGTACATTTTCCCAAACATGAGGAAGTTTGGTGGAAGAGGCCACGGATGTGGGCGGGGGGGGCAGCTGGTACTGATGGTGGCGTTTGTGCATCTGCTGGTTATGCCAAAAGCACAACAGCAGCTAAGGCAGGAGGTGTTGATCCTGCATTATCATCTGGCTCAAGAAAGCCTGGAAGGTTCCCTTTTCTGGGAGTAGGTAAACCGCTTTTAAAGCTGGAGCATCAGGAACAGGTTTTGGCTTACATGCAGAAACAGCCTCCAGCTCTATCGCCTCCTCTTCTGAAGTGTCCAAAAATGCAAGCACCAAGTCGTCAGTTTAGGCTTCTGTTCAGGAACAACACCTTTCCTTGTGTCTTTCACCCCCACCTAAAGTGAAGGCTGTGGAAGGCCACACTTCTGATTACTCCATGGAGCTCTTTTCACATACCATGCCTGGGTTATCCAGTCAAATCCTGAATTCCCCAGTCCAAGATGAATTTGACATGGAGTGCACTTATGCATGGCCACTGCTAGATGATTCTGCTGGTACATTGACCCAGAGCACTACATTGCCCTCACAGTCTACTGAGCCAGAATCTGACCCTGATGAAACTCAGGTGCCCCTTGCCGCATACTATACCACCTTACACGGTGACACAGAGGAAGGTGCAGCTGAAATTGAAGAGGAGGTGATGGATGACCCAGATGTTGACCCGGATTGGCATCCATTGGGGGAAGAGGGTGCCGCTGGCAATAGCTCAGAAGAGGAGAAGGATCCGCAGCAGGCATCAACATCGCATCAGCGGTTATCTGGTAGGACCGTAGCTGTACAAAAACATGGTAAAAAAACAAAAAGAGTTGCAGGACAGCTTGCCCAGACGGTCAAATTAGCACAGCGTGCAAGCCCTGAAAATTTATACCATAGTAGGAAGAGTGCAGTGTGGCACTTTTTTGAGAAGTGCGAAAGGACCTTTAGCCGAGGAAAAAATCTCCGAAATTTGAATACCTGTTGCATGCTTAGACATTTAATCACCATGCACTTGCAAGCGTGGACGGACTACAAAACCTCAGGTAGCACATGTGCACCTGCTCCGACTGAAGGTAGCCAGCAACGCTCCATCGCTTCCCTCAATGTAAGCCGACCAGTAAGCACACCACCAGCAAGAAATGTTGAGGTCTCGTCGCAAGGCCAAAGCAGTCAGGGAATCACAATGTTTTTGCAATGAAAGACTGAATCTAGGCCATCACCACCAGCACCACCACCAACCCCCTTTCATTCCGTCAGGTCCACCACTAGTTCCCCCATATGCAGCTCTCAAGTCAAGCTCACCCTAGCAGACACTCTGAGTAAGACAAGAAAGTACTCATCCTCTCATCCGAGTACACTGGCTTTGAACGCCTACATTGCCAAACTGATCTCATTAGAGATGATGCCCTTCCGTTTGGTTGAAAGGGCAGCGTTCCGAGAGCTCATGGCCTACGCTGTCCCATGCTATGACCTACCAAGTCGGCACTTCTTTTCTAGAAAAGCCATCCCTGCCCTCCACCTGCATGTGAAAGACCGCATTGTCCATGCACTCAAACAATCAGTGAGTGGAAAGGTGCACCTCACAACAGATGCATGGGCCAGTAGGCATGGCCAGGGCCGTTACGTGACCATCACTGCGCACTGGGTTAATGTGGTGGATGCAGGCTCCACAGGGGACAGCAGGTGTGGAACAGTGGTGCCTAGCCCATGGTATAGGAAACAGTTGGCTGTAGGCGTTCGACCCTCTTCCTCCTCCTCCTCCAGAAGCGAAAGCTCGTTGACAGAGCGCAGTCGCACGAGCACTCCATCCGCAGCTGCCAGTGTTGCACACGAGGTGTCCCACTATCGAACAGCTAGTGGTAAGCTGCAGCAGGCTGTTTTAAAGATGATGTCTTTGGGCGACAAGAGACACACCGCGGAGGTACTGGCCGACTACTTGCAGCGATTGACTGAGTCATGGCTGGGCAGTCTACATCTTGAGCCAGGCAAGGTAGTCAGTGATAACGGCCGTAATTTTGTGGCGGCCATAGCCCATGCGAAACTCAAACACATACCTTGCCTGGCTCACACCTTGAACCTGGTGGTGCAGTGCTTCTTAAATAATTATCTGGAATTAACAGCCCTGCTCCATAAGGTGCGAAGACTGTGCTCGCACATCCGTCGCTTGCCCGTAGAATCCAGTCGTATGCAGAGGCTGCAGCGATCGCTCAACCTCCCCAAGCACCGCCTAATCATAGACAATTTGAACAACAACATCCCCATAAATGAATGGGAATATAGAGGCATAAACACAGTATAGATTAAAACATTTTATTTAAGCATTTCTTAAAATGATTGACTCCCAAACAAGGAATCCTCATAGGTAAAAAATCAGGGTGTAAAGAGACCAGGCATATAATTGTGCCACCAAAATTACAATCATATAGATACAAATTCAGGAGTATACAAAGTACTATATATTACAGTAAATATTTAAAGTGCTTCGTGCCTATATATTACAATATAAATTATCAATATGTCAAAAGTACGTAATATTATTCCTGATTGTACTAGAAATAATATAAATGACTATATGATTATATTAGTCCTGATTATATTGGAATAGATATAAATGACTATATGCAAATGAGCGATCATGACAGATACACAGTAAATGGCCAGCTAATGAAATGAAGTGCACCGTGCCCCATTATTAAAAAATATAGGCCAAAAAAATGCATGAAAAATCATGAGAAATAAGACTGAAGTAGTACTTTGTATACTCCTGAACTTGTATCTATATGATTGTAATTTTGGTGGCACAATTATATGCCTGGTCTCTTTACACCCTGGTTTTTTACCTATGAGGATTCCTTGTTTGGGAGTCAATCATTTTAAGAAACGCTTAAATAAAATGTTTTAATCTATACTATGTTTATGCCTCTATATTCCCATTCATTTATGGGGATGTTGTTCAAATTGCCTGTTTGGACGTGGTTGAATTGTTGTAAGTGGACTGTTTTTGATGCCTAATCATAGACGTTGCAACAAGTTGGAACTCCACCATGCAGATGGTTGAGAGGCTGTGCGAACAGAGGCAGGCTCTAATGCTTTTGTGGGAGGATACACGGGCAGGCAGTTTGAGGGCAGATATTCAGTTGTCGGGTGTGCAGTGGTCTAAGCTGAAAGACCTCTGTAAAGTTCTTCAGTGTTTTGAGGAATGCACACGGCTGGTAAGCGCAGACGATGCCATCATAAGCATGAGCATCCCACTTATGTGTCTGCTCATGCAAACTTTGACGCACATTAAGGATCGGGCATCTGCAGCGGAGGAGGAAGAGGAGGAGGAGGAGGGAAGCCCTGATGACAGTCAGCCATTGTCTGGTCAGGGAACTGTCCTGGACGAGGTGGAGGAAGAAGAGGAAGAGGAGGAGGATGAGGGGGATGATTATTTTGGGGAGGAGGATGCTTCTCGGGGGGCAAGAGAAAATGTTGGCTTGCCAAGGTCAGGTACAGGGTTTGTGCGTTACTGGAGGGATGTGGATTTGGCTGAAAGTGCTCCACCACTGTCAGTGCATCATTGACACCTGGAACATTGGCCCACATGTGTGATTCTCTTGCGGATCCTAAAAAGGGACCCCCACATTGTCAGAATTATGAAGGATGACGACTACTGGTTGGCCAGCATCCTCAATCCATGCTATAAAGGCAAATTACAGAACATCATGCCACAGGAGAACCTAGAGGTAATATTGGCGAACAAACAAGCAACTCTGGTAAACCGTTTGTTAGAAACATTCCCAGCATACAGCAGCGGTGCAGGTTCTACCATGAGCCATACTGGGCCAAATGGAAGAGATGTTCGTGGTGCACACAGCCGAACTGGCATTGGAGACAGGAGTTTCATGACCATGTTGTGGACTGATATCTCGAGGACCGCTCACACGACTGATAATACTCAATCGATTGTAACAGACAGGAGACAGCAGTTGTCAACTACGGTTCAAAATTACCTCTCTTCCCCTATCGATGTTCTCCCTCACAGTTCATTCCCCTTTGACTTCTGGGCCTGTAAACTGGACACCTGGCCTAAATTGGCACAATATGCCTTACAGGAGCTCGCTTGCCCTGCTGGTAGTGTGCTATCAGAAAGAGTCTTCAGTGCTGCTGGAGCAATCCTGACAGAAAGAAGGACCTGGCTGTCGACCCAAACTGTTGATGATCTCACCTTCATTAAAATGAACCATGCGTGGGTTTCAAAGGATTTTGTCCCACCTTCCCCTGATGACACATAGGTTGCCAGCAAAATGGCTCACTTTGTCCTCCTCTTCCTCCGACTTCTCCAATTCCTCCATTTTCAGCTGCTGAACGTCCAGCCTACACCTCAATATTTGCCAGTTTTTCCATCTCCTTAACTGGGCTGTCCCCCCCCAGGGCCGGCGTCAGTACCTGGCGCACCCGGGCGAGTGCCGGGGCCCTGAGCAGGTGGGGGGGCCCACTCATGTGCGACGGCACTGGCACAGGGCCCTTCACAGTAGGCCGGTGTCTCTGATGGTGGGGGGGGCCCACTCGCCATTACAGACACCATCGTACTATGAGGGGCCCTGTGCCAGTGCCGTCGCCCACGAGTGGGCCCCCCTGCTTGCTCAGGGCACCAGCACTTGCAATACTTACCTATCCCTGCTCCACCGCTGTGACCTCTTCCGCATTTCCTGACAGTGACATTCAGGTCAGAGAGCATGATGATGTCACGTCTGTACGCCCTCTGCCTGAACAGTCCAAGTGCACAGAGCTGGAAGATGGCGACGCTGAGGAGTCTAGAGTAAAGCAGTGCCCAGCGAGGAGAGGTATTTCATTGTTTTTAGTGTTTGGAGCACTATATGGGGAGCATTATACACTGGAGAATTATATATGGTGCCCATCATACATTTGAGCATCATAGATAGGTCCCATTATACACTGCAGCATCGTATGGGGCCCATTACATATGGAGCATTATATGGGCCCATCATACACTGGAGCATTATAAATGGGGCCCATCATACACTGCACACTGGAGCATCATATATGGGGCCCATTATACACTTGAGCATTATAAATGGGGCCCAATATATATGGAGCATTATACACTGTTTGCATAATTATTGTTAGGCAAGTTGTATTTGAGAGGATTCTTTTTATTATTGAACAACAACTATGTTCTCAATCAAACGAAAAGACTCATAAATTTCAAAGCTTCATATTTTTGGAAGTTGGAGTGGGTTTTTTTTAGATTTGGCTACCTTAGGAGGATATCTGTTTGTGCAGGTAACTATTACTATGCATAATTATAAGGCAACGTAATAAAAACCAAATATATACCCATCTCACTTGTTTGTTTTCACCAGGTAAACCAATATAACAACACAAAATTTAGAAATAAACATTTCTGACATTCAAAACAAAAAAAAGGGACCAACATAGCCAGCTTTCTTTACGATGACACTCCAAAGCCTTCCATCCATAGATTCTGTCAGTTGCTTGATCTGTTTACGATCAACATTGTGTGCAGCAGCCACCACAGCCTCCATGACACTGTTCCGAGAGGTGTAATGTTTTCACTCCCTGTAGATCTCACATTTTATGAGGGACCACAGGTTCTCTATGGGGTTCAGATCAGGTGAACAAGGGGGCCATGTCATTATTTTTTCTTCTTTTAGACCTTTAATGGCCAGCCACGCTGTGGAGTATTTGGATGCATGTGATGGAGCATTGTCCTGCATGAAAATCATGTTTTTCTTGAACGATACCGACTTCTTCCTGTAACACTGCTTGAAGAAGGTGTCTTCCAGAAACTGGCAGTAGGTCTGGGAGTTGAGTTTCACTCCATCCTCAACCCAAAAAGGTCCCACAAGTTCATCTTTGATGATACCAGCCCATACCAGTACCCCACCTCCACCTTGCTGGCGTCTGAGTCAGAGTGGAGCTCTCTGGCCTTTACTGATCCAGCCTCGGGCCCATCCATCTGGCCCATCAAGAGTCACTCTCATTTCATCAGTCCATAAAACCTTACAAAAATCTGTCTTAACATATTTCTTGGCCCAGTCTTGACGTTTTATCTTATGTTTCTTGTTCAAAGGTGGTCGTTTTCCAGCCTTCCTTACCATGGCCATGTCCCTGTGTATGGCACAGCTTGTGCTTTTTGATACTCCAGTAACGTTGCAGCTCTGAAGTATGGCAAAACTGGCGTTAAATGGCATCTTGGCAGCTTCATGCTTGATTTTTCCTCATTTCATAGGCAGTTATTTTGAGCCTTTTTTTATCAACATGCTTCTTGCGACCCTGTTAGCAATTTGCCATGAAACACTTGATTGTTCAGTGATCACGCTTCAAAAGTTTGGCAATTTCAAGACTGCTGGATCCCTCTGCAAGACATCGCACAATTTTTGACTTTTCAGAGTCCGTCAAATCTCTCTTCTGACCCATTTTGCCAAAGGAAAGGAAGTTACCTAATAATTAACCACACCTTATATAGGGTGTTTATGTCATTAGACCACACCCCTCCTCATTACAGAGATGCAAATCACCTGATTTACATAATTGGCAGTTGGCTTTCAAGCCTATACATCTTGGAGTAGGACAACATGTATAAAAAGGATGATGTGATCAAAATACTCATTTGCCTTATAATTGTGCACACAGCGTATAGGCCAATCATACACTGGAGCATCATATGGGACTATGGGACCCATCATATACTGGAGCATCATATTGGCCCCACTATATATGGAGCATTATATAGGCCCATCATACAATGGAGCATCATCCATGGGGCCCATCATATACTGAAGCATCATATGGGGTTCATTATTTCTGGGGCATCATATAGGGTATGGAGCATTATATGGAGCACATATGAGGCCTATTCTGTATGGAGCATTATATGGAGCCCATTCTGTATGGAGCAATATATGAGGCCCATCATATACTGTATGGAGCTTTATATGCGACTCATTATACTGTATGGAGCAATATGTGGGGCTCATTCTACTCTTTGGGGACCGTCCTATACTGTATGGCATATTATATGGGGACCATCATATACTGTAGCATTATGTGGAGCTCATCATAAACTGAATGGAACATTATATGGGACCAATTATTCTGTATGGAGCAATATATGGGGCTCATTATTCTGTATGGCGCACCGTGTGGTGGCCATAATACTGTATGGAGTAATATACTGTCCGGTTTTTGAGCTATTGTAGAATTTAAAATAGATCAGTCATGTCATAGAAGCAGTGAAGTATTTGTCATTGTACTATACCAATATTTCTCTGCTGTATCGGAGCATCATGAATTGTGGTATGTGTTAAAGGGGCCCACTGACACTCTTTCTCCCGGAGCACACGAAAACATGGTGCCAGCCCTACCCCCCCCCCACAACTTTAGCCAAATAACCCCCAGTTTTCAATGCATAACTATTATTCTAAAGTAAATTAAGGTTGACAAGCTTCAGTAATAAGAATTGATGTTTTTGGCATTGAAATGGGCACTGTAGGTGTATTTCCTGTCCTCCACTCCCTGCCGACTTTGCTTCCCCTTTGACTTGCATTGGGTTTCGTGTTTCAGTCGGACCCCCGACTTTTCACGATAGTCGACCGATTTCGTTCGACTCGACTTTTGAGAAAGTCGGGTTTCATGAAACCTGACTCGACCCGAAAAAAGGCAAAGTCGGTAATCTCTAATAGAGATGTTGTGGTCAGCACAAAATCGTAGGCACTAAGACTAGTATGAGTAGTGAAAAGGCAAAATAGCTGGAACATTTATATTTTTGCCTAAAGTCATGCAAAAATACAACGATAGCAAAAACTGCAGTATAGAAGCTTGCAAAGTACTTTAAGGGGAAAAAAAAAAGAATGAAAGCGAATAGAATTTCTTCTCTAGAATATATATTCCAAACCAATAATTAAATCAAAATGTAACCAAAAATAACATTCTAAAACCAAAATTGTGCATGGAGGGCCACACTTACTGCCCATACGAGTTTTACGCTCCAAGCTTGTAATTATAATAGGGTCATTTTTGCTCCGCGCATTTTATTGTGTGCGGCAGAGAATAAATGGAGAAAAAAAAAAGATCTATTTATAAAATCCCCAAAAACCAAGCAACGCTCGTATCTGCCAAAACCATCCAAACATCTGCCAAGACCAGAAAAGTGATGGAGAATTTACTGCCTTAAAAACACTCTCCGGTACATGACAAGTTATAGGGCTATTTTCTTAAGTTAAAAGGATCAACAATCAGCCACTCGTTAGCTGGAAGTAAATCACAGATTGACAATAACTAATCTCTTTCGTATGTGGCCTCGCTCCTATTTAATGCAAGTGTTTATACAGTTCCACCCTTCTGGATGTCTACTATACATTTCCAGACTCTAAGGATTTCTTTGGGCTTCATTGATTTTTTTTTTTAGGGCTCTTAAACCCACACAATCACCAGAGGTAGCAATTTTCTAAAGTACTTTGTTTTCCTCTTGTATCCAATATAAATTTGGTGAAAAGGAGTCATTTATTTGAAAATGAACATTTCCTTCCAGCTTTAGAGCTCTCCTTATGATTCGCCATTTAAGATGTATTTTTAGAACCTAAACCAACAATTTTCACATTGTAAAAAAACATGTAATTTTACAACTTGTTGGAAAATGTATGTACTGTGCTTCTTAAAGTTACCCTACAGTAGATAAATAGAAAAAAAATAACAGAATAGGGTCATCACTACCTAATGTCCAAAGGAGCAGCTTACTGTGCACTCATAGAGAGTATCACGGTACATATGGTACAGGCAGTACCATTATGTGTCATTAGTATGGACAGAGAACAGTAGGGTTCAGGGGTAGCATGCTTACAAGATAGGACAGTATAAGTAATGATGATATAGAGTAGAGCAGTAAATGTTTTCTTCTTGGGAATGATGCCACAAGTTTTTCACACCTGGATTTGTGGATCCTCTGCCATTCTTCCTTGCAGATCCTCTCCAGTTCCGTCAGGTTGGATGGTGAATGTTGGTGGACGGCCATTTTTAGGTCTTTCCAGAGATGCTCAATTGGGTTTAGGTCAGGGCTCTGGCTGGGCAAGTCAAGAATGGTCACAGAGTTGTTCTAAAGCCTCTCCTTTGTTATTTTAGCTGTATGCTTAGGGTTATTGTCTTGTTGGAAAGTGAACCCTCGGCCAAGTCTGAGGTACAGAGCAATCTGGAAGAGGTTTTCATCCAGGATATCTCGGTACTTAGCCGCATCCATGTTTCCTTCAATTGCAACCAGTCGTCCTGTCCCTGCAGCTGAAAAAAACCCCATAGTATGATGCTGTTACCACCATGTTTCACTGTTGGGATTGTATTGGGCAGCTGATGAGTGCTGCCTGGTTTTCTCCATACATACCGCTTAGAATTATCACCAAAAAGTTCTATCTTCATCTCATCAGACCAGAGAATCTTATTTCTCATAGTCTAAAGATAAAAGAAACCACAAAAGCACGCCCATAGGGCTTTACCAGATATAATAAGTAAAAATTGAATTGTTCAGGGTACTCACCCTCAGAGGTTGTGTAACATCACAACTACTAAATACGCTCAATCCCATATAATGAAATAATGAAGCTGCAGCAGGAGGGTGTAGACAGACAGCGTCTGCTTCCATTACTCAAAGAGGAGATCCCAAAAGGGAAAAAAAAAAAACACCTGGTTCCCGCGCTGCATCCTTGTACATCCGACCTTAGGAAGAGGTCATGGAATGGACCTCAAAATGCATTGTCTTTGTATGTACCATGAAATAAAGCATTGATATTGGAACCTACTCCTAGAATCGACTGGATTTCCTCCATTTGAGGGTTGAAGTACAGCAGCGCGGGAACCAGGTGTTTTTTTTTTTTTTCCCTTTTGGGATCTCCTCTTTGAGTATTTCTCATAGTCTGGGAGTTCTTCATGTGTTTTTTTAGCAAACTCTATGCGGGCTTCATATGTCTTGCACTGAGGAGACCTGGCACTCAACTTAGTGCTGTGAAGATAATATATTGTAGTACCAAATCAAACGATTCGGTCAGTTGATTTGGTACTACAATAAATTATCTTCACAGCACTAAGTTGAGTGCCAGGTTTTCATTTGCTATATACATGGTTTGGGAACCTGGCAACAATAGTCCCATAGATAAAGGGTATGAAGGAGACAAGGGACAACCCAGCTCCAACACCCTAGCGCAAGCTCAATAACATATAATACTTAGGAGAAGAAACACAAGAGCACGCAATAAATTCCATATAGAAAAGTGTAAATTTTTATTATTAAATAGTTTACAGAAATGGATACCAAGAGATGTGCTCATAAACAATTAGGACAATAAATCCCATGTACCAACCAAATCCCCTCCAGATGGAAAACCAGGTGAGAGTATTCAAATCATGTCTAAGATCTAAGTAGCCGCCCCAGCAAATATGAAATCCATAATCAGGGTAGCGGTGACTGGTATTACCAGTATCAATACACGCTAACAGCGGAGATCAAAATGCTGGTGGAAATGAAAGATGACCATCAGATCATATCATACATCAAGATACCACCCCAGCAGATATAGAATGAATAGTCATAGAAGCAGTGACTGATGATACAAGTACCAACACACACTGCCAGTGATAGTCAAAAATGCTGGTAGTAATACAGCATCAAATGGATAACAACTCACCAGGGAGGGGAGGAGGAAGGGGTCCAGCAGTGGGGCCTCCGACGCGCGTTTCGCGACGTCCCCCGCCGCTTTATCAAGGAGGAGAGTGAATAAAAAGATCCCAGTAAGGCCTTCAAATAGCCCATGACCCCGGTCACATGACCCGCGTCAGCCAATCAAAATGGCATAAACGGCGCATGCGCCGTGGTGTCTGCAGGTCCTATGCTGCAGCCCGGCGTCCACACACTGCGCATGCGTCGAGACCCGAGGCAGGGCACACTGTGTTAGAGGACGCCGACCGCAGCATGGAGCCGCACACAGCACGGCGATGCGCACAGCCATATAACGATTGAACTAGGACACAATGTATGTAATCCAAGATTCCCTGTCAAGGGGCCAGAATTATATAAAAATAAGCCCCATAATATTAAAGGCAGACATGCTGTATAGAAGTACTAGAGGCACTATAAACAATGTACCAGAAAAACCCCCATCCAATGATATGTAGATAATGTAGTACATTATAATTCCATACTAATTGTAATGAATGGGCATAAGGTCATGAATACATAAAGAGTGGAATATAAAAATATATAATAAAAAGAAAAAGAAAAGAAAAAGAGGGGAAAACACATTCAAATATACAGCATGTTAGATGATGTTCAACCTATAGAAATATCCATAGGTATTCTTGATTGTAGACAAAGGACAATCGGATCCAGTGTATAGGGCTACTTAAGGCAAAACCGGGACATAGAAGATGATACTGAAAATAACAAAACACATATATCAGGATTAAAAACAATAAAATTAAAAGAAATAATAAAAACAACCACTACAGGAAAACATAGGAAATATGGAGTCCTGCGGGAACCTAGAACAGACTAGGGAAACCATGTTACAATTAATTCAGATTGAGTCAAAAAAGGAAAGGGAAATCTCACATAAAATGAGATGTTATAAATAACAAAGGGTCAACAAGGGAAGGGAAGCCATAGAGTCTAGTTGGGTCAAATGGAGTGTCACAAGAATGGAGTAAAACTTAAGGACTCATTTAGTCCTCTAGGTCTCATAGTGTCCAATCGGACAATCCACTTAACCTCCATTTGCCCAAGAATCTTTCTATGATCCCCACCCCTTATGCCCATATGCAATGCATCAATCCCCCTGATCTTCAATAGGCCTGCCTCACAATTATGATGGGCCCGGAAATGTCTAGGGATAGTTTTCAATTCAGTGGGATCAGATATAGTACTGGCTGCGCCAATGTCCCGCACATGTTCACGTGTCCGCACCCTGAGCTCTCTCGTGGTAAGGTCCACATAAATTTTGGGGCACGGACAAGTTGCGTAGTAGATGACATTAGACGTACCACATGATATCCGTTGTCTAATTGTAAACTCCCTTATGCCATCAGAGGAGCTAAAGGTGGAACAGCGCAGGACATTAGCACAAGCCAGGCAGTGTCCACACTGAAAAGATCCCCAGACCGGGCCACTTGTCCCAAAGAAATTTTTGGGAGTGGGCACATAGTGGCTCCGAACCAAGAGATCCCTCAGGTTCCTAGATCTACGTGGCGTCATAGAGGGGGAGTGTCCAAGGGCAGTCCTCAGGGCTGGTTCTGTCTCCAAAATGGACCAGTGTTTTTGTAAAATAGTACGCATATTGGACCATTCATGATTGTATGTTGATATAAAACGTATAGGTCCATCTCTATCTCGTCTGCCAGTCTTCGTAGTGGATTGTAGGAGACCATTGCGCGGGGTACATCTTGCTCGATCATAGCCCCTCTTGATGCACCTACGGCTATAGCCCCTTTTGAGAAAGCGATCACTCATGTCTTGAACTTGTTTTTCAAATCGATCATTGGTGGAGCAGATGCGTCGCATGCGGAGGAACTGTCCGACCGGGATGGCCCGCACAGTAGCCGGATCATGGGCCGAAGATGCATGAAGTAAAGAATTGACAGAGGTGGGTTTCCTGAAGACGTCCGTCTGGATGCGCCGATCAATGTCGATCTCCAGACGGACGTCCAGGAAATCCACAACCCTGTCATCATGCTTATATGTCAAACGAATATTATAATTATTGACATTTAACGACCTCATGAAGTTCCCGAGCCGGTCGACCCCACCATCCCACAAAAATAAAATATCATCAATAAAGCGGTACCAGCACAGCACATGGGAAGCGTCACTTGGGCCCCCGTCGCCAAAGAGATCCCTCTCCCAAGCCCCCAAAAAGAGGTTGGCGTACGAAGGCGCACAGGCTGCTCCCATGGCCGTGCCCCGCTTCTGCAGATAGAATTGGTCCTTAAAAACAAAAAAATTTTGTGGGTTAAGATGAAGCCGACCAGCTCAAGAACCAGCTCACATAGCGGGCCATCCGGTCCATGAAGATCAGGGGGATTGATGCATTGCATATGGGCATAAGGGGTGGGGATCATAGAAAGATTCTTGGGCAAATGGAGGTTAAGTGGATTGTCCGATTGGACACTATGAGACCTAGAGGACTAAATGAGTCCTTAAGTTTTACTCCATTCTTGTGACACTCCATTTGACCCAACTAGACTCTATGGCTTCCCTTCCCTTGTTGACCCTTTGTTATTTATAACATCTCATTTTATGTGAGATTTCCCTTTCCTTTTTTGACTCAATCTGAATTAATTGTAACATGGTTTCCCTAGTCTGTTCTAGGTTCCCGCAGGACTCCATATTTCCTATGTTTTCCTGTAGTGGTTGTTTTTATTATTTCTTTTAATTTTATTGTTTTTAATCCTGATATATGTGTTTTGTTATTTTCAGTATCATCTTCTATGTCCCGGTTTTGCCTTAAGTAGCCCTATACACTGGATCCGATTGTCCTTTGTCTACAATCAAGAATACCTATGGATATTTCTATAGGTTGAACATCATCTAACATGCTGTATATTTGAATGTGTTTTCCCCTCTTTTTCTTTTCTTTTTCTTTTTATTATATATTTTTATATTCCACTCTTTATGTATTCATGACCTTATGCCCATTCATTACAATTAGTATGGAATTATAATGTACTACATTATCTACATATCATTGGATGGGGGTTTTTCTGGTACATTGTTTATAGTGCCTCTAGTACTTCTATACAGCATGTCTGCCTTTAATATTATGGGGCTTATTTTTATATAATTCTGGCCCCTTGACAGGGAATCTTGGATCAGGGATTACATACATTGTGTCCTAGTTCAATCGTTATATGGCTGTGCGCATCGCCGTGCTGTGTGCGGCTCCATGCTGCGGTCGGCGTCCTCTAACACAGTGCGCCCTGCCTCGGGTCTCGACACATGCGCAGTGTGTGGACGCCGGGCTGCAGCATAGGACCTGCAGACACCACGGCGCATGCGCCGTTTATGCCATTTTGATTGGCTGACGCGGGTCATGTGACCGGGGTCATGGGCTATTTGAAGGCCTTACTGGGATCTTTTTATTCACTCTCCTCCTTGATAAAGCGGCGGGGGACGTCGCAAAACGCGCGTCGGAGGCCCCACTGCTGGACCCCTTCCTCCTCCCCTCCCTGGTGAGTTGTTATCCATTTGATGCTGTATTACTACCAGCATTTTTGACTATCACTGGCAGTGTGTGTTGGTACTTGTATCATCAGTCACTGCTTCTATGACTATTCATTCTATATCTGCTGGGGTGGTATCTTGATGTATGATATGATCTGATGGTCATCTTTCATTTCCACCAGCATTTTGATCTCCGCTGTTAGCGTGTATTGATACTGGTAATACCAGTCACCGCTACCCTGATTATGGATTTCATATTTGCTGGGGCGGCTACTTAGATCTTAGACATGATTTGAATACTCTCACCTGGTTTTCCATCTGGAGGGGATTTGGTTGGTACATGGGATTTATTGTCCTAATTGTTTATGAGCACATCTCTTGATATCCATTTCTGTAAACTATTTAATAATAAAAATTTACACTTTTCTATATGGAATTTATTGCGTGCTCTTGTGTTTCTTCTCCTAAGTATTATATGGTTTGGGAACCTGCCTCGGCACCCGTTCAGTTGTGCACACGGTGTTTTCTATTATTGCACTGAGGAGAGGCTTCTGTCAGGCCACTCTGCCATAAAGGCAAGACTGGTGGAGGGCTGCAGTGATAGTTGACTTTGTGGAACTTTCTTCCGTCTCCCTACCGCATCTGTGGAGCTCAGCCATAGTGATCTTGGGGTTCTTCTTTACCTCTCTCACCAAGGCTCTTCTCCCACGATTGCTCAGTTCGGTCAGGTCTAGGAAGTCTTCTGGTGGTCCCAAATGTCTTCCATTTAAGGATTATGGAGGCCACTGTGCTCTTAGGAACCTTGAGTACTGCAGAAATTCTTTAGTAACCTTGGCCAGATCTGTGCCTTGCCACAATTCTGTCTCTGAGCTCCTTGGCCACTTCCTTTGACCTCATGATTCTCGTTTGGTCTGACATGCACTGTGAGCTGTGCGGTCTTATATAGACAGGTGTGTGCCTTTAATTAAACTGATAGGGCTTGATTTGTAAACACAGCTGGACTCCAATGAAGGAGTAGGACCATCTCAAGGAGGATCACAAGGAAATGGACAGCATGTGACTTAAATATGAGTGTCTGAGCAAAGGATCTGAATACTGATGACCATGTGATATTTCTGTTTTTCTTTTTTAATAAATTTTTTAAAAAAATCTACATTTCTGTTTTTTTTTTTCAATCAAGATGGGGTGCAGAGTGTACATTAATGAGAAAAAAATGAACTTTTTTGAATTTACCAAATGGCTGCAATGAACCAAAGAGTGAAAAAATGTAATGGGGTCTGAATACTTTCCGTACCCACTGTATACAGTACAGGTGGAGAACAGTACTATACGTGGAATATAGGAAGAAAATATTACAATACATGTAGCATGAATTGTTAATAGTGCAGGAAAAAAGCAGTACAGTATATGTAATACAGGTAGAGATAAGTACAGTACATGTAGTACAGGTAGAGAGCAGTACAGTATATGTACTGTAATACAGGTAAAGCGCAGTACAGTACATGCAGTACAGGTAGCAAGCTTTACAGTATATGTAATACATGGAAAGAGCAGTATAGTAAAAGTAGTATGGATAGGAAGCAGCACAATATTTGTAATACCAGTAGAGAGCAGTACAGTACATACAGTACAGCAAGCCTTACATTACAGAGATGAGCGACTTTGCCTTTTTTAGGGTCGAAACCCGACTTTCTCAGAAGTCGAGTCGAACGAAATCGGCCAACTATAGGGAAAAGTCGGAGGTCCGACTGAAACACGAAACCCAATGTAAGTCAATGGGGAAGAAAAGACGGCAGGGAGTGGAGGACAGGAAACACACCTACATGCGGTGCGCAAAATCTCTCTCTCTCTCTTTCCCCCCGGACGCTGCACATGTCATCTCGTTGCACACAGTGTACGTCCTTGCTCAGTGGCTAAAAAAAGTCACGTGCAAGCGTTCTGGGAAATCCGACTTTGGCGCTCGTTTTGCGGACCGCATGGCCGACTTCACTCTGTGGTCGGGCTTCGGTCGGCAAACCCGACTTTGCCATAAGTCGGCGACTTATGAATCTGGCCGACCTGTTTCGCTCAACTCTAATTATATGTAGTGCAGGTAGCGATAAGTGCGGTACATGCAGTACAGGTAGAGAAACGTTTAGCACATGTAATACAGGTAAAGAGCAGAACATTTTCTGCAGTACAAAGAGAGATAAGTAGAGTACAAGTATTACAGGTAGAAAGCAGTAGAGTACACATGATTGAGGTAGAGAGCAGTACAGTACATGTAGTACAGCAAGAGAGCAGAGCAGTACAGTACATGTAATGCAGGCAGAAAGCAATACAGTACATGTTATGTAGGTAAATAGAAATGCAGTATATGTATCACAAATAGAACGCAGTACAGTACAGGTAGTACAGGTAGAACGCATTATAGCATATATAATGTAGGTAAGCAGCAGTACAATATATTTAGTCCAGGTAGAGAGCAGTACATGTAATACAGGTAGAGAGCAGTGTAATTTATGTCATACAGGCACATAGCAGAACAGGACGACATAAAGGTAATAGCAATATTTAGCACAGATACATGGAAAAAAGTTACAGTTCCATAATTCATTGTATTAGTGGCATATTCCTTGGATTCTTGGGTTATACGCCGAAGTCTCCGGATCTCTACATCACAGATAAAGGCCGGGGTCATCTGCAGCAATTGCCTCTGGAGATCAGTCGCAAGTTAGATGTAGCGGATGACAGAAGATAATACTGGGATCTGACTCTATGAACTTCAGAGCTGCAATCAGCAGCAGTCATCAGTCCAGGTACAGATAACAAATGGATCAAAGGCACATTTTACACTTGGAGGCAATATTACTTTGCTTCAGTTAATAGCTTTATGTGGCGATTGCCTGCATATAAAGCCTATCACAAGATCTGGGCAAGTGGTTGCATGAAAAAAAAGGAGGTCTTTATTTTTTTTTTTAGTAACAGAACCAGTCGTTTCTGAATTATATGATGAGTTGCAGCTGGGCCCTATTCTATTGATTAGGACTAAATTGCAATACTAAAAGCAGCCAAAAACTGATAGTGTAGGGCAGGAACGGACTGAGAGTGAAATTCAGCCCTGGCATTTGAAAGCACATCGGCACATTTTGTTCCTCCCCCCGATGATGAAACTCAACTGCACCCTGAGGATGCTGATCCTGTTAATAGTGTAGTGTCGGTGGTGGGGTGCCGGAGGGGTAATAGGGGGTGGTCCCACTTCTTACCGCGCAGAGATGATACAGAGACACGATGAGGCAGATTCTGGGTGCAACAGGTCCAAGTTTATTGCTCACCGTCCGACTGACGGTCCTCGCGGTACACCGCGATATCTCTCTCTGCCCTCCGTGTTCAGGGCCGCTCCAACACCGTATGTTACACTAGGGACGTATTTATACGTCACGTCCCGTCTCACACTGTGACAATCCTGACAGCTCGGTCACTGTGGCCGCCTTAGGCCCGTACACCAACAGCACTTTACTGGTCAGTTTCGTCGTAACACATACGGTGTCTTCCACCCAGAGCCTTGTCTCTGCTGCGGTCCTTTCCTGTCAGGACCACCCCCCTGACGTTTCCTCTCCTCAGTCCCCCTGGTCGGATTCTCCTCAGGGCACACAGACTGGCGAAGTCCTCCCGTCACCTGGGCTCCCCCTGGGGACTGGAACCTTCTGGAACCCTCCCTCAGAATTTATAACTTCCCCGGTTCCTTGAAACTGTCACTAACTGTCACCACGCCCCCATGACCAACGGTTTCTAAAGCCCTAAGCTGCTGTAAAGTCCTTTACTCACACTCCACCCTGCCATCTAATGGTCATCCCAAGGTACTGCACGTCCACTACTCTTTTCTAGTTGTTTCCCCACTGTAATCACTGTCTCCTACCTACACTGTGCAAACCTATCTTTCTTCACTCTGACTAGTCCGTCCGTCCGTCAGGTCACCTTCCCTACACTCCCCCTTCCTTTGTCCATTGTCGTCCTCGACAATCGTCATCCCTGCCTTCGTCGTTCTGAATCTACACCTACATTCTGTTGTCGGACCAGAAGTTGAGCCAAACCCACTATCTGCGGGGGCCGAACCACACTGGGAGCACTATGCTCTGAGCAGCCTACTGCTACTCACCAGCGCGCACGCCACATGACAACGTCTTTCAAATTGGGCAAGGTACACCCGTATTCTCTCTACGGCGTGTATCTTTCCCCTACTCTCCCCTACTGTTACCTTTCACTATCCGGTACGCCATGATCGAGGCCACTCACCTACCAGATCATTGCCGGCGCCCGCCTTTCCTTCTTCAGGGGTGTCCGTGGCGTCGGGGACCTGACCTAGGACGGCTGTCTTTCTCACATCTTCCCATTCATTTTCCTTCTTTCAATTACATGTCATGGTCGGCGTCCCGGTCTCCCAGACCTCAACTCTTAGATCCCTACCGGATCTCACACTTTCCTTTGGTCCCGCAGACCTTCCCTTACCCGGACCTGTTGCATTTTACTTTGGCATATCATATAATAAACAACTTTATAATAGCACAAGTACCCATTTTTTTATAATTTTTTTTTTTCATTTTCTCTTACTTTTAAAACCAAAATATAACATAACATTGCATTTCCTCTTTCTTCCTCCCCCCCTTCCTTGGACCTGGACACTCCTCCACTTTTCCGTATCCCCGTTCTGTCAGGTAAACATATTTTCGTATATAAAGAACATAGAAAGAAGAAAGAAAGAGAGAGAAAATAGTTGCATCAGTTAAACAACAACAAAACTTTTTTCTAAATGCAACTGTCCTTATAATCTGCACAACGGTGCTTCGAACTCCTGACAGTCTATACCACTCTCAATGGACAGAGGTGCAGGCTCCACGGGGATACTGAGGGTGTCCATTCAAGTCCTCTTCTTTTCCATGACGGCCTCTCCTTGAGTGTGGAGCAGGTTCCACACTTCCTGCTCCCGGGCCTTTTTCTTCCTGATCACCTCCGCTTCCCACACGGAGGGAACAGCACGGGCCCTGGAGTCCGGTGGGCGGGACTCCGCTGAAAAAGACCGCAAGACAGAAACGGCCGAAGATTTCTGCGGCCCAGCAGCCGCTGGGGTCAGGTGGCAAATGGGGAGAACCGGGTCCTCGGGGGCTGGAATCACAGGGCCCGCTAAATCGGTCGCAGCCGACTCCAGCAGCGGCATAACCGCGGCCTCAGGACAGGCCGCATCCACTACTTCCAACGGAGCTGGAGTAACGGCCGATTTCAACGATGCAGCTGCTATTAGCAGGGAAAGCGCAGCAGCATCTTCTTTAGGTGAGCTCTGCACTGGTGACTCCGGGCGGGGTAGTTCGGGGACATGAGCGGGGACCTCGCTCAGCTCTGCATACACCACGGGGCCCGTGGTAACTAGGCCTTCCGGTGCGCAGGGGGCCGCGTGCTGCAGCAGAATGGTGGGGGCCGCTTGCGGAGGCACTGGAAGGGCCGGGGGTACTCTCACCTTCCCTGGCGCTGCGGCCTCCGTTCCATCATCACGCAGTTTCCCCCGCAGCCTCCGTTCCTTGCTCCACTGTCCTGCGGGCCTTCCCTCCAGACTCGGGGGCTCCGCTGAGAAGTCCTCTGCTGGTATTGGTGGCAGCCGTTCTCGCTGACTCCCCTCAGGCTCCGCTCCCCGGCTCAGCATCCCGCTGCCTGCCCGTAAATCTGAAGATGACTTCTGTTGCAGCTCCATCTCTCGCCGCCATTGCCACTCTAGGCGGCCGATGCCCCGACACCCGCAGCATCTCATACCGTCCGTTGGGCAGCACTCGAATGGCGTCAGACAGCCGCAGCCAAGTTTTTCTTCTGTGCCACTCCTCCTGCTGGGTGGGGCGTTGGCAGACCTTTCCATCCATCTGCCAGGGTCCAATATATGGAAACGTCGGTCTCCGGGCATATATTGCTTCCTTTTGGGGTACGTTGGAGGGGGTCCCAGTCCATTCTGAACAACTGCAAACACCCGGACCTCTCCTCTGCGCTGAAGTAATACCGCCATCTTGGGCAGAATCAGCTACTGCCTTGGATCCTCTGCAAGCAACACAGATCCGACACAGCGTCCCAATTTGTAATCCACAGGTCAGTAATTGGTAGTCCACAGGTATTTATAATCCGAAATAGAGCAGTCCAAGTTTTCCTCAGTCCTTCAGTTGCAGGCCTGCCGCAGAAGATAGCGTATTAGCGGCGGCGATCCTGCCGACTACGCCAAATGTAGTGTCGGTGGTGGGGTGCCGGAGGGGTAATAGGGGGTGGTCCCACTTCTTACCGCGCAGAGATGATACAGAGACACGATGAGGCAGATTCTGGGTGCAACAGGTCCAAGTTTATTGCTCACCGTCCGACTGACGGTCCTCGCGGTACACCGCGATATCTCTCTCTGCCCTCCGTGTTCAGGGCCGCTCCAACACCGTATGTTACACTAGGGACGTATTTATACGTCACGTCCCATCTCACACTGTGACAATCCTGACAGCTCGGTCACTGTGGCCGCCTTAGGCCCGTACACCAACAGCACTTTACTGGTCAGTTTCGTCGTAACACATACGGTGTCTTCCACCCAGAGCCTTGTCTCTGCTGCGGTCCTTCCCTGTCAGGACCACCCCCTGACGTTTCCTCTCCTCAGTCCCCCTGGTCGGATTCTCCTCAGGGCACACAGACTGGCGAAGTCCTCCTGTCACCTGGGCTTCCCCTGGGGACTGGAACCTTCTGGAACCCTCCCTCAGAATTTATAACTTCCCCGGTTCCTTGAAACTGTCACTAACTGTCACCACGCCCCCCATGACCAACGGTTTCTAAAGCCCTAAGCTGCTGTAAAGTCCTTTACTCACACTCCACCCTGCCATCTAATGGTCATCCCAAGGTACTGCACGTCCACTACTCTTTTCTAGTTGTTTCCCCACTGTAATCACTGTCTCCTACCTACACTGTGCAAACCTATCTTTCTTCACTCTGACTAGTCCGTCCGTCCGTCAGGTCACCTTCCCTACAATAGCATAGTAGAAAATGCAGCCGATGACCGGACCAGCCCATCTGGCATTTGCCAGAATTGCCAGATGGCCAGTCCGGCCCTGGTGTAGGGTAATATTCTTGCCAGCTAACAGTTCCTGAGTTGTCAGTTCTGAAAATCTGGGGATATCCCAGATGAAAAGGCCTACGGTATAGAGAAAGCCCTCTTCCAAATAGGGTCTCCTGAGTGGGGCAAAACATCCCAAAATTGCCAACTTCAATGATGGTAACTAGAGATCAGTGATTACATTCAAGTGGAAATTAATTCTACTTGAATTTCATAAAAATTTGTGTTGGTTCAAATTATTTTCGCAAGTTGAATCTGCGCTGCTAACTCATCAAAATTATGGCCCATGTCGCCATGTTTTGGAACCATAATGGGCTAATAAAAGGTTAAAAAATAGAAGCAATCATAACATTTTTCCAACAGTCGGTAAAAGGAGGTCTGGGGAGCAGTGAAAATGTTGAAACGGATGGAAAAAGTGCTGAATGGAAGGAGTACAGCATGGGGAAGACTCCTGGAGGCATCCCTGACCGCCATGTCACTGCTGAGAACAACGGGGTCACACTTTTACTCCACTTTAAGGACTGAGAATAAAAGATTCAAAATCAACGAGAAATTGGAGTATACAGGGGAAGAAAATGGTAAGAAACTTTCTTTTCTGTATAATGACTTGCATATAAGACAAAATTTAAAAAGGATTAAAAAATAATAATTTTTGTAAACCAAAATTCAAATCTTTATTAAAAAATTGGAAATTTCAGTATTATGTATGAACATAGCAAGAATTTCAAAATAGTTGATGGAAGAGGGACTCAGATACACCCTGTATAAGATGTAAAGGAGGCATCATACACATTCTGCTCAAATTGTCTTCTAGTGGTACTCCTAGACTCATAAAGGCTATGCACTAAGTAAAAGACTGCCAAAAATGACAAGCAAGGTTATCCATACACCCTTCAAGGCATCAACTGTAGTGCCTCATTCAAATATTGTGAACATTGAATAGTTGTGGTACTCCTACACTCATAATATATCTGCAGACAAGTCAAAGTCTTCCAAAAATTACAAGCAGGGTCATCTATACACTCTTGAAGGCACCAACTGTAGTATCTCATTCGAATGTTGTGAACAAAGTGTAGTTGTGGTACTCCCACAATCATAAAAGGTCTGCACTAAGTGCAAAGACTGCCAAAAATTACAAGAATGGTCATCCATACACCCATAAATTACCCTGCTTGTAATCTGGTGGTGTGGAGAAGTCAGGGCTAATCAAGGCTTTGTTCATTTTTACCAGAGTGAGCCTGTCAGCAATTTCCATTGACAACTGAAAGCACTTGTCTGTTATGACCTCCCGAACCAGGTGGCACTAAAAACCCACTCAGACAAGACGCAGCAGGGCAGCACAACACCTCCAAGCCATAGAAGGAGAGCTAATGATAGGTGTCCAGCTTTGAAACACCTATAGTTGAAGGTCACAGAGGAAATAGGGAGTACACTGGTTTGGTCAGCCAGGTATTTTCATCCTTGTCAAATATACCCTGACCTAAGGGCATGGATGCTGGGAGGGTGTCATGAAATTGGCCCAGGATTAAGTCTACCCCTGCCTCTACTGTATATTGTGTGTGTCTCCTTTGTCTTTCCTCATTGGTGGAGATAGGAAGCTTGCCCCCTGCCTCTAGCGTTGTCAGATGGGAATTTTTTAAATATATTTTTCACACTGGCCTTCTGGTGTAGCACCATGTGCAAGGTTCTTCTTGTAGCTTGGGTCTAGCAGGGTGAACAACCAATACTTGTTTTTGGCCTAGATGAATGTAACACAAGGGTTATGGGAAAGGCAGCAGTACATAAAGTCAGACATATGTGCCAAGCTCCCTACAGCCAACACTTCCCTAACTTCACCATGATGACTACTCTCCATCTTCTCCTCCTGTATCTCTTCCTCCGCATTCCCCTTCTCAGCTCATCCACGTTGGCCAGATGGGATGATGCTTGGTGGGTACTAGCCTCTGTTGCTCTTGTTCTTCCTCCTCCTTAGCCTCCATCTCCTCATTGTTACCCAATACTGGCTGAGCAGATGAGATGAGGCTGGACTGGGTAGTAGCTCCATGTCTCATGTCTTCCTCAATATCCACCTGGTACTCATGCAATGCTACATCTTTAATTGTGAGCAGCGACTGTTTAAGGAGGCACAGAAAATGGATTGTTCCTCTGATTATGGTATCATCGTCGCTCACCATCTTTGTGCAATCCTAAAAGTCTTCGAGAACTGCACAAATGCCAGACATTCATACCCACACTTCAGTTTTTATGTGCGGAGGCTGTCCAGAATACTGACGGGCATGTTGGAGCTGATACTAACAACTGGCCTCTGCTGCTCACAAAGCCTTGACAACATGTGCAGTTTGGAGTTCCAGTGCATGGTGACGTCGCACACCAGCCAGTGAGCTGACACTTACATGCACTGCTTCAGCACTGCCAGAGCGGTGGTGGCTATAGCCTACTTGTGGAAATTGGTGCTGATGCGGTGACCCTTGACCAAAAACTATGGCAAATTTGGGTAGGTTTTCAGAAATTGCTGAACCACTAAATTTAGCACGTGGACCAAGCATGGTATGTGTGTGAGCTTGCCAGATTGCAGCCTTATTGTGCATGACCATGCCCAGTTGGAGGTTCAATGGGCAGAGCCCCAGATCTGTTTGACCTGTTATTCCTTTAAATTACTCTGCTGCGGTGTGCGGCTTGTTTCCTAGACATATTATGTTCAGCAGAGACTGTTGCTGCTTCGCTGAGGCACTGCTGCAGAGCTTCCAGCTTCTGGCTGATGTCGATGGTGTGCTCCAAGATACTAAATCGGAGATGGAGAATGAGGAGAAGCAGGAGAGGGGGTGCAGGAACTGGTGTACTAGGTGTAGGAAACCTTGATAGAAATAGGTACAGCAATTCTTAGTGCCGGTAGCACATGTGCCGTGCCAGAGTGGGACTCGGCTCCAGACTCCACAATGTTCACCCAATGTGCCATCAGGGAAATGTAGCATCCCTAGCCACTAGTTCTTGTCCACATGTTGGTCAATAAGTGTACAATCCCAGTAACTGCTTGGTAAGGCTGGTTTCACATTTGCGTTTTTTAGCGCTGGAAAAAAACGCTAACCTGCGCATGCGTTTTTTCCCCTATATTTAACATGGGTGCGCATACCTGCGCGCTGCCATGCGCATGTATGCGATTTTCATGCGCTGCGTTTTTTTGGGGTATGCGTTGGTATTTTCCAGACGCAGCATGTTGCATTTTTTGGCCCTGCAAAAAAGCGCATGCGCACATATGCGCACGTTTTGCGCTAAAAATGGCCATTATAGCCTATGGGTGCGCATATGTGCGCATTGGCATGCTTATGTATGCGTTTTTTTGCACAAGCGTTTTTTTTTTTTAACCATGGAATTTAGGGGTTTGGGTTAGAGTTAGGGTTAGTTAAAGGGGTTTAGGGTTAGGGTTAGGGTCAGGGTCAGGGTTAGGGTTGGGGTTAGGGTCAGGGTTAGGGTTAAGTATGGTTTGGTTAAGGGTTAGGGTCAGGGTTAGGGTTAGGGTTAGGGTTAGGGTCAGGGTTAGGGTTAAGTATGGTTTGGTTAAGGGTTAGGGTCAGGGTTAGGGTTAGGGTTAGGGTCAGGGTTATGGTTAAGTATGGTTTGGTTAAGGGTTAGGGTCAGGGTTAGGGTCAGGGTTAGGGTTAGGGTTAGGGTTAGTTAGGGTTAGGGTTAGGGTTAGGGTCAGGGTTAGGGTTAGGGTTAGTTAGGGTTAGGGTTAGGGTTAGTTAGGGTTAGGGTTAGGGTCAGGGTTAGGGTTAGGGTTAGGGTTAGGGTTAGGGTCAGGGTTAGGGTTAGGGTTAGTTAGGGTTTAGGGTTTGGGTTAGGGTTAAGTATGGTTTGGATAAGGGTTAGGGTCAGGGTTAGGGTTAGGGTTAGGGTTAGTTAGGGTTAGGGTTAGTTAGGGTTAGGGTTAGGGTTAGGGTTAGGGTCAGGGTCAGGGTTAGGGTTAGTAAAGTCTTGGTTTGGGTTAGTGTGAGGGGCCACCTAATGTTGGAAAAAAACGCAAACGCGGTAAAAACACACTAAAAACGCTTACAAACGCATAAAAACGCTGCGTTTTTTTCATGCATGCTCATAAAAATGCTTGAAAAAAACGCAGCAGTTGTATGCTTTTGTATGCGTTTTTTTAATGCGTTTTTTTGCGGGAAAAACGCGCTGCAAAAAAAAGCAAGTGTGAAACTAGCCTCAGGCGATGGATGATGTTCCTTGACACTTTCTGGTACAGGGCATGGACACCACACTGGGAAAAATAGTGGCGGCTGGAGACAGAGTACCTAGGGACAGCTGCCGCCACGAGTTCATGTAAATCATCTGTTATTACAAGCCCAAATGACAAAATTTCCATGAAAGCAGCCTGGAAATATGCATGTTTAGCATCTGGACCTATGGGTGGGTGACTGGAAATTTTCTTTTTTTCCCTAAGGCCAGAAGCAGGGACAGTTGAACGCTGTGCTGGGACAACTTTTTGCAAGTGCCAGATTATGGTGCCTCAGAATGTGCAAGGACAGGTGCAGGGCGGTAGGCATCTGCACCAGTATCTTGAACAGGGGATTGAGAAGTACCTAGCACAGGGGAAGAGGCAGTGGTGTCACCTGCTGAAGTCAATTGTGGACCCAGGTGTTCAGCCCACCAAGTCAAGTACTTAGATGACATGTGCCTAATCATGCTGGTGGTGGTTAGGCTCTTAGTGGTCAGGCCCCTGCTCATCTGTTGCAAATGGCCATTCTTTTTTTTTGTCTCTGAACTCTTTTTAAAAAAGTCTCAGACTGGGAACCACATAACTCTTCAACAGAGAAATTCACAAGTATCGGTGTTCTGTGGAACAGTTGCCTTCTCCTCTTCTTGCCTGTTTCAGTGCTGCTGATCACTCCCCCTCAGTGCTGCTGGCCTTGCTCTGCATGCCAGCTTCACAGGTTGAGTCGGTGATTTTGTTATCCACCACATTGTCTTCCATCACTGCACACTGTTCCTCCTGACTTGGTGATATATCAACAACCTGACATATTGGTAACTGTGTCTCATCATCATCTACCTCCTGAGAAATGGCTGTTTTCCACCATCATTTTCTTGTGACTGTGGCTACTCTAAGTTTTGTGCATCACTACACAACATGTCCTTCTGTCCCTCTTGGTACATGCAGGGTGAGAGGCCTCAATCAAGAAATGATGTTGTAAAAAGCTCGTCAGAATGTCTTAGTGTGGAATCACTGGTCTCCTGGGACTTAACATGGTGGAAGGAAGGAGGATCATGGTGGCAAAACTTTGATCCAGACTGCTGGCTTGCGAGACTGGACAGTGTGCAAGTCAGGGTGATGCTGGCAAGCATGCTGGAAGCATTATCTGTGCAGAACCTAATAGCTTTAAAATGTATCTTTAATTAAATTGTTTAAAACAAGCAAAAAGCAGACAAACACATATAGTGCCCTACCAGGCAAAGTAGAGAAAAAGAAGGTTTCTGAGCAGTACGATGGTATGCTAACAGGGTAACCACAATAAGTGTGCCTTAGTCACCCTAATACACCACAATTCACCCTTGCCTTACTGTGGAGGTTGGTGGGTCACCCTCCCAGGGCTGTGGGGTACTCGGTACCGGGCCGGTGTCAGGGGGAGAATGTGTCACAGCGGTGGCAGTGATCCGGTCCGTGTCCCTGGGCGCCCAATATCAATGGTGTTGGTTAATGGAATAGTTCGTGATGCCACCCGTGGTGTTTTGCAAGTAAGATGTTAAGCCAACGCTGCTTGCAGATCCACTGGGACTGATGGTGTGATGCAGCAAAGATGGTGTAGCTCCCCACAGGTGGAGCTGTAGTCCCAGGGCAGTGTAGGCGCTATGGATGAGGATAGGTGCAGGATGGTGTGGATGCTGGTACCCAGATGTAGCGGTGCTGAAGGTGTTAGCGATGGATGAATGGAGGACACCAGAGCTTGCAGTTTCAAAGCTTTACTCACAGTTTGCGGTACACACTGGTGCCTGCCTCCGTGCCGCATCCTCCGGGGTAGAGACTCAATCAACCTCCCGGGCAAGTCAGGGCTCTCCTCTCCAACAATCCGCCAACATGTGCCTTTCCTGAACGACTCCTCCAATGCGCCTTGTGGTGTGAAGCACTCCAGTACTTAGTTACCCTGGAATACCTCCTTTCTAGATGTTCCTAGAACTCTACTTGTATGACAGACAGCTGTAGCCTGCTCGGGGATTCTCCTGGATTCCGGCTCTCTATCCGTGTTGCTGTTGTGTCCCAAGTCTTGGATGGGGGTAGTGCATTTACAGCCAACTACTCCACCGGTGTCTGCTGCAGAACCATAAGTGTCCATACAACCTCGGGGACCGGGCCCTGGCCTTGCGCTGAGAACCTATAGGCAGGGTTCCTATCCAACCCACTCCTCCTCTCTGTTCTCTAGTCCTTCGTTCCATACTTGTCTTTCCTTCATATGAATGCTTAGGTTACAGGTCTACGTCTCTCCACCTTTCTTACTTTCCCGTGCCAGTTGGCTCAGGTCACTGAGGCAGCTGCAGCACTCCTTCCTCCATCCCTTCTTCCAGGGATCCCCACTCCTCACTGAGTGGCTTCCTACTCTGCCGACCTTCTGTCAGACTGAACCCCTAAGGGACTGACCTGTAATTCTAAACCTTCCCAATCTTTTATATGAATCTAAACTCTACCCACCTCCCAGCACATCCAGTGTTCCAAGCAGGGAACCACCAAAGGTGCTCCTAATATATAGGAGGAGAAAGAGACATCACTGTGTATGTGCTGAACTACCCTGTTGTGTGGGGTGCGGGTGTTGCAGTGTGGAAAGGGAGCTCCCAACTTACCAGGATGGTGGGGCACTACACCTTAGGAGAAGGTGCAGTACCTCTGTGGCGACTGAGCCTCAGGGGCGCCACATTGGCACCGTACATTACCACCGTAATGTAACACTAACCACGTTAAACTGTATGTATGACTAATTGAATACAGAAAAAAATTACTTTTTTTGTTTTATATACCACTGTAATGCAACACTAAACATGCTAAACTGTATGGATGACTACTGGAATCCAGAAACAATTTTTGAGCTTTCTTTGTTTTGTATACCACTGTAATGTAACACTAACCACATTAAACTGTTTGGATGACAACATAGTCAATTTTTTTCACTCAAGAAAAAAGAATGTGGTCACATGCAGCAGCTATATATTTAGCAACAGACTGCAAAGCCCTAAGCCCTGCCTAGAGGTTTAATTCTGTCACTCTCCCTTCTCCTGAAACTGCCCCTAAGATTAATGCAGAATGTATTTGATATAAACAGCAAAGCACAGGATTAACCCTTAAAATGACTCTTTGGACTGCCAGTATTATCGATAGTTCAGCATGTGCACCAGTATCACCACTAGAGGACTCTGATTAGTTAAACTGTGCACACACAGGCCTGGATAACTGCTCTCTCCCTCCAATCAGAACTGTCCCTGAGCTGTGCAATGGCATCAGTGAGCAAACATTGTTGTGCTTATCCATTTACAACCATTGATGCGACCAGCCAAGCGCAGTAATACCACTACCAAGATTGCTTGATTCTATGCCTATAGACTTTGTAACAGGAGCCAAATATGCAGGGTGGGGAGTCGAGCTTCAAATCTGAGCATCAGCCAATGCTCGATGAGTGCCGAGCACATCCGAACACCCAGCTACTCAAATGATATCTGAGTATCACCAAGTACGTTAGTACTTATGCTCATCTCTCTGCCTGCTCTGCTCCTCACCATTATCTGTCTGGTCCTCATCACATCCTCTAATCCTTAATGCTTGTGCTTAAATCCACAACCTGTCACCCTGAGCTGGGACTTCTGGCTCCAATGAGGCGTGAGTCGTTTCTTCACTTGTAAGTACAAAGTCATGGCACATGTCAAGACCTTTTGCAGGCTTGCAAAAAATAACCCTGGTCCCCAAAAGAGTCCCCACTCAGTGTGAGAGGTAGAGGTTTCCAGGGGAGGGATTCAGCCTGTTGTCCCCGGTTCGGTGGAACCAGTTGTTAAAAAAGCAGCCGGTTCCCCGAACCGGGGAGATCAAGAGCCGCGATCCGGTACTTTGTGCAGCGGCGCCGGTGCGCAAGGGGAGCAGAGTACGAGGAGGACTCTCTGCTTCGGCTTCCTAGACGCTAGCCCCGCCCGCCAGATACCGTGCACGGCGCACTGATACGTCCGTGCACTCCGACTGAGCACTCACCCTGCCGGACCCCAGCGGCCCCTGTGCACTGATACCTGCGGCAGATCTTTGCCGCTATTGGGTATCTGGAGGAATCACTGCGCGCTGCTACTTACCCAGTGTGAGCTGTGCTGTGCGGCCTGCAGGCCTCCATCATCCTCATCACCACAGTCACCGGTGCGGTGGTGTGCTTCCACTGTGTGTGCAGCGGCACGGTGGAGCAGGATGGGCGGTGCGGGGCCTGGGGGCCAGCCAGGAGGCCTGGTCAACCATGGGACTCACTTACTGCAAACGTATCACAGTCTGTCACTGTGTACTGTACTCCAACGCCAGGTTAGTATGTCTGTGCTGCCTATTGGGGACCTGTGCTGCCTATTGGGGACCTGTGCTGCCTATAGGGAACAATGCTGCCTATTGTGGACCTGTGCTGTCTTTTGGGGACCTATACTGCCTATTGGGGACCAATGCTGCCTATTGGGGACCTGTGCTGCCTATAGGGAACAATGCTGCCTATTGGGGACCTGTGCTGCCTATTGGGGACCTGTGCCTGCCTATTGTGGACCTATGCTGCCTATTGGGGACCTGGGCTGCCTATAGGGAACAATGCTGCCTATAGGGAACTATGCTGCCTATTGTGGGACCTGTGCCTGTCTATTGGGGACCTGTGCTGCCTATTGGGGACCTGTGCTTGCCTATTGGGGACCTGTTCTGATTTAATTCCAATTTATTTTTTTTCAACTGCTTGACTGCGCCCCTACTTGTATATGTTTGAGGAAAAGGTGCGTGTAAATAGGTGTGGCTTAATAATGGGTGTGGCTTAATAATAGGTGTGGCTTAACATGTGTGTGGTTTTCCTACACACAAACACAGAACCTGTTGTTAAAAATTTGAATCCCACCCCTGAGCATATCCGATAAGGATCAGAAGATGCTGCGAGGACCAGATGGGTGATGGTGAGAAGATCAATGGCCAGAGAGGTACATATAAGTTTATTATGCTCCAGGGTTCTAGAGAGACCCAGACCATAAGGAGCGTTCATTAACTTCTCCACAAATCGAATTTCCTGGGAAAATCCACGCAAACAGGCAAATTTGAATTTTGCTCATCCGCTCATGCTAATTATGTCTTTAGATCATCAAACACCCACCTTACAGAAGTTTCCATTTTTACCTTTCCTCCTGGCTCAATATATATGGAGATAATTGATGTAAGATGACTAATTTTTAAGAAAAGAAAACATTATTTTCTGATTCTCTGTCAATAAATGTTGATTCTACGGTATGCCCGTTTATTTTAGACCACCAGATAGTTGTGATATTCCTTGCAGCTTCTCAAGGGTTATACCAGGATGTGTTGATAATGTTATGAATTTGTTTGTCAGAAGCTTGAGTCTTTGTGAAAAATTTGTGGAAAATGACGATTTAACAAATGTTCCCCAAAATTTGGAGTCTAACGGTTCTGAACTTTTGGGGACATGTAAATAAGCAATTTTGTTGGACTTTGAGGGCCAAAAAGGCATTAATAAAAACAATACCCTCATACTTCTCTCTCCAATGCCCTACCCATTCCTGTCCTGCGGCCACCGATCCTTGGATGGTCCTCTAATCTCATACTCATCGAAGGTTGTTGCTGATTGGGCCCCATGTGATATCATTAATGTCAACGGCGTTTGTCGCAACCCTCATGAATGCGTGGGTCTTGGTTAATGACAGCCCGTGCAGGAAGATCAGAAGGGAGAGGAGTAGATCAGAGGACATGTGGAAAATGAGGAGGTTAGTTTATGAGTTTTTACAAATATATTCAATGCAAATCAATACCTCCTCCCCTTTCAGAATTGGGTGAAAAACTCAGTCGAATTTGGTGAAGATCTCTTTTTCTCTAGGGTGAACACATCTGCAAAGACCTGAGACAAAACACAGCAGTTTGAGGAGGCAAGACGTGGCGCTATCGGCGTATCCTTCTCTTGAGCTGGAATTCAATATGAAATTAAAGGTAGGATATGAGTTTTTGGAGAAACAAACATTTCTAAATCTCTAAAAATCTGAAAGTCTCTAAAGCTTTTGTAGATTTTTAAATCTGAAGTTCGGTTCCTGAGATGATTGAAATGTAGCTCATGAATTTCCCATGTTCTAAATATATAATCCATTATTTGCCCATGATCTCGCATGCTTGATGCCTGTCTAACCCCCCCACCACCACCCATCAAATACTCTGTATAAATTAGTGAAAATTACCATCTCAGCTCATGACTTCTCATCTCAAGGACTATCCAACTTAATCAAATCGTGATCAAAATGCAAGAGTCAGCATTACGTTCCTGAGATGTCAGCAAATTAGCAAATATCTTGAAGCGAAATTGTGGAGCATGAAATTATAACATTGTTCGGTTTCATCAGTATCCAGGCTATGTAATGGATAGGTGTCACTCTCATTTCATGGTCTGATGAGCTGTAAATAAATCGTCTTTTATCTTTTCATGCTTTGGGTTATTGAGAATATATATGTGTTTGGGAAAATATTGTGTTGTGCTTTTGCTTTTCATATGTTCAGTCTATGTGGGTAACTGACAGGTAGGAAGATATTTTGGTAGAAAGAAAAGAAGTTGTAAACTTCTTCATTAAGCTATAGATGTTACTTGTGGATTCCCATCAAATATACCCTAAAAGACATGGACAACCCTGGGGACTTTTTTTGTTTGTTTTTTAATTTAATTCCCAGAGGAGCATTGCATGGCCTGCAAGTCTCCTTACACCAGCTTGGCCTTCTCCACAAGGAGAAGCATTTCCCCTTAGATCCCTTGTCAGTTGCCTCTTATACAACCAAATTAGAACGCCTGCCTTGTACTAATGAGGGGCAAACATGCCGAAACAGGTGTCTGTAAATATAGGTTGTGGTTTGGCTTCATATCCTAAGTAGTGTTGAGCATTCCGATACCGCAAGTATCGGGTATCGGCCGATGTTCGCTGTATCGGAATTCCGATACTTAGTTCCGATACTTTTTTCATATCGAATACCGGAATCGGAAGTTCCCATAGTGCTAGGAGCCCGCTCGATTTGATTCAGCCAATGGGGATCCTCAGAAGTGTGGGCACATCCTGTTAGGCATGTAGGCATGTTATCTACTGGCATGGCTGTGATTGGCTGCTGAAATGATGTCATGATGCACTATAAAAACCGCAGCAGCCGCCATTTCGGGTTCACTCTGCTGTGAATTCAGTTAGGGACAGGCTGCTGTTGAAGACTGTGAAGGACAGTTAGAAATAGCGATCATCCAACATATCTATTGCTCTACCCAGGCTACATAATCCACCACTGTAGCACTTTTTTAGCCCAGCAGCGCTGTTTTAATAGCTGTCTGCAAGGGCTGTGTGAGTGCAGACCCACGCTGTGTAGTGTGTCCTGCAGGCACGTGTGCTTGTAGGCCGCCCAGCATGTGTCTCTGCCTCATACACATTTTTCTTTTATTGCTGCTTTTTTTTTCTCCTCTATAGTGTGCTTCCATACGTATCCATATACGTTGGTTGCAAACACTAAAGGAGTGGACAGTGGAGCCTTTCAGCAGCCTTTCAGTGCTATAGCCCATTTCTCTGCACTGTTTTTGGCTGTCTGATAGGTCTCTCTGTGTGTGAGTGCAGCTCATGTTGCAGTGTGTTCTACAGCCACCGCTGGTTGTACTCCGCTCAGCGTGCGTCACAGCCTCATACATAGTCCTTTTTTTGCAGCTAATTTGTCCAGATTTTTGCTCCTATATTAGTGTGCTTCCATCCGCATCCATTGTCATTGGTTGGTTGCAAACACTCTATAGGATTAGATAGAGGAGCCTTTTTGCTGGCTTGTGCCCTTCAGGGCCAGCCAGACTAGTATAACCCTATTTCTGGGAGCCTCATCAATTGCATTGTAGGTTAGCTTCCTGCATTGTAATCGCTCCAAAAAGTTTGTGATACTATAGCTTTCAAATTTTGGTCACATCCTTTTATTCCCCCCCCCCCAAAAAAAAGGAAATAAAGTTCACCAAACACTCCACTTTAGAGTTGTGTAGGCCACATTAGATCATATTAAAGTGTAGTACACACACTCTTAGCAAAATTAGTGTTTCTTATACTGGTTAGCAGGTGTTCAGGAATAAGAACACTAAGCCCCCCCTTTTTTACTTTTCTGCCTATCTTTATCAGTCTACCAAGATGAAGAAGGCAGGGAGTAAGGCACGTGGTCGTGGCCGTGGAGTTTCAGCAGGGAGAGGACGTGGGGATTCGGTGTCTGCTGCGGCCACCAGTGACCCGGCATCCCCCACTTTTACCAGGCAACAGTCCTTCATGCGCAGCTTTGTAGGACCTCGCCGTACCCCACTGCTGCGTGACGAACAAATTGAAGCCGTTGTCGGATGGATGGCAGCTAACGCATCCACTTCAATGACTTCCGCATCCTCCCAGGGCCAGAGCACTGAAGAGCAACCATCTGTCTCTTCACCACCTGCCAAATTGCCCAGGCAGTCTGAGAGCCCTGGACAGGAGCCATCTCAATCTTTACTTCTGTTCTCAGAATCTGTTGGCTTGGAAAGAGGTGGCCAGCCAAGCAGCATTCTAGAGCGTGAAGAAGAGGGAGTATGCAGTGATGCGCAACCGCTTTGTCCCTCTGAATCTGAAGAGGCGGGTGGGCCAGTGCCTATTGTCAGCACACCTCAGTACTCATCTGATGATGATGAGACTCAGTTGCCAATTTCTGGTGCGTACGGTGCTGGCGAGACAACCCAGGACCAGCCGGTGCTTGAAGAGGGGAGTGGAGATGATGAGGTCCTTGACCCATCATGGCGTCAGCCACAGGAAGGTGGTGGGAGCAGCTCTGAGGAAAAGATTCCCCGAATGGCCAAAAGAGGAGGGAGAGGGCGGGGGCAGACTTGGTTGCCTGTAGCCTCCACTTTGGCACCCATGAGGAGCAATACTATTCCAAAACAGAAAACGGGCGCTCCCAGGACTTGCAGTGCGTGGTCTTTTTTTGACACATTTGCAGATGACATTTGCTTTGTCAAATGCAAGCTGTGTCATCAGAAAGTTAAACGAGGGAAAAATGTGAGCAACCTCAATACCACAAATATGTGGAAACATGTGCGTACCAAGCACGAGGTGGAGTTACACAGACACACTGAAGATGTAGGCCAACCTTCAGCAGCACCTACCACCTCTTCAGCTCGTGTTGGGGCCTCTTCCTCCAGCTCACACACAGCTGGTTCGGCTTCCTCACTGGAACGCCATGGAAGAACCTCTGGCACTGTTGTCCAGAGACCCAGTGAAATTCCACCCACTGAACCACGTTCTCAGTCATCAGCACACTCCCAGGCCACTCACCAGCAATCGGTAGCACAGGCATGGGAGAAAAAGCGGCCATACTCGGCAAACCATCCCCGAGCACTGGCTCTGAATGCCGGCATTGCCAAACTACTGGCCCTTGAGATGCTGTCATTCAGGCTGGTGGAGACTGACACCTTCCGGAACTTTATGTCATTGGCAGTTCCACAATACAATGTGCCCAGCCACTTTTATTTCAGCAGGCAAGCCGTCCCTGCCCTGCAAGAGCATGTGGAGGGAAAAATTAAAAATGCGCTACTAAACGCCGTCAGTAGCAAGGTCCACCTGACCACCGATGCGTGGACCAGTAGCCATGGACAGGGACGATACCTTTCCCTCACTGCCCATTGGGTCAATGTTGTGGAGCCGGGTACAGATCTGGAGAGTGGCTCTGTACGTATTCTGCCAACTCCAAGGATTGCAGGAATGCAGTCTGTACATATTGAGTTCTCCTCCTACTCTAGTTCCTCGGAATCAGCACTGCATGAGCCTGTTAGGCCAGATATGAGCACAGGTGTGGCCAAACGTCAACAGGCCGTACTTAAATTAATTTCTTTGTGGAATCGGAGCCACACAGCACAGGAGCTCTGGAATGCCATCAAGCAGGAGAGCGATGTGTGGTTTGTGCCAGTGAATCTCCAGCCAGGTTTGGTAGTGAGTGACAATGGCTGAAATCTAGTGGCAGCTCTGGGCCTAGGCAACCCCACTCACATACCATGTCTGGCACACGTGCTCAATTTGGTCGTGCAGAGCTTTCTGAGGGACTATCCGGATCTTGATGCACTGCTGCACAAGGTTCGCCTAGAGTGTGCTCACTTGAGGCGTTCCAGCATAGCAAGATCGCGCATTGCATCTCTGCAACGCCGATTCCGCCTGCCAGAACATCGCATCATATGTGACCTCTCCACCAGGTGGAATTCAACGTTACATATGTTGGAGTGGTTGTGTGAGCAGCAGGCAGCAGTAATGGAGTACCAGCTGCATCAGGCGCAAACAAGTCGCACTGTGCGCCGGACACACTTCACCACCACTGAGTGGGCCACTATGAGGGACATCTGCCAAGTTTTGCGTGCCTTCAATGACTCCACGCGGATGGCCAGTGCAGATGATGCACTAGTCAGCATGACTGTCCCCTTAATCTGTCTGCTTCAAAAAACCTTACAAGCACTAAGTGAGGAGGTTTTTGAAGAGGTTGACGATGAGGAGTCAGAAATGCCATCTGCTTCTGGCAAGTCTGCGCAACGTGCTTCCACACAAAGGCCCAGGCAGGGGACACTTAGTGAGGAGGATGACAAGGAGTCAATGGAGGAGGAGGAACACATCTCTCCAGAGGAGGGAGGTACACAAGGCTCTAGTAGTCAGCGTGTACAGCGAGGGTGGGGTGATACTGAGCAGGCTGAGATGCTGCCTCAAGCTGGGGACAGCATTTCCGTCCAGTTGGCAGTCTGCAGCACATGGTTGATTTCATGCTGCAGTGCTTGTTAAATGACCGCCGCATCGCCAACATTCTCCACACGGCTGATTATTGGGTGTACACCCTCTTAGATCCTCGCTACCGGGACAACTTACAAAGCCTCATACCACAGTTGAACCGGGAGCGTAAAAAAGCGGGAGTACCAAGAAACACTTGCGCAGGCCATCATGTTCTCCATTCCCCCCGCAAGTGTTGATGGTAGTGCTTTTCAAAGCAGCCATGTGGGTAGAGGCAGTGGAGGAAGCTCTGCACAAAGAGGTAGCAGAGGCAGTGCCGCAGGACAAGGCAAGGCCAGTATGGCCCAAATGTGGAAAAGTTTTGTGGGACCGCCACAAACGGCTACACCATCACAGACGGCTCCAGTCATCAGGAGGCAACGTTTCCGTCAGATGGTGACAGACTACTTGTCTTGCCCTGTTAGTGTACTCCCAGACGGCTCTTCCCCGTTCAAGTTTTGGGACTCTAAGCTGGATACATGGCCAGAGCTTAGCCAGTATGCATTGGAGGTGCTGGCTTGCCCTGCTGCCAGTGTATTATCGGAACGTGTCTTTAGTGCTGCAGGTGGTGTGGTAACAGACCGTCGCACGCGACTATCCGCCGATAATGTTGACCGGCTTACTTTTGTGAAAATGAACAAGGCCTGGATCTCACCTGAATTTGCCAGTCCTCTTCCAGAATAAATAATTGGCTGGCAACAGGATCCAGGTCTCCTGTTGTGTTCATGTTTCTATGACCTGAACTTTATTTCCTGGGCTACAGCAACGCCCGTTGTTGCTCAGAAGTGCTGTCCACACAGACAAAACACTCGCTCATGTGTAAGTGGGGTTTGGTAACGTCAGCTGATCCCCTGCTGTGTGTATGGCAAAGTGTCCTGCTCCCTCCAAACTCAAAGTACCTCAGATTTACACCTGGCTCCAAGTAGGCCTCGGCCTACTACCTGATTTTCCCTGGGCTCCGACACCGCCAGTTGGTGCTCAGAAGTGCTGTACGCACAGACAAAACACTCGCTCATGTGTAAGTGGGGTTCGGTAACGTCAGCTGATCCCCTGCTGTGTGTACGGCAAACTCTCCTGCTGCCTACAACTTCTGACTACCTCTGATTTAATATGTTCTCTGATTTGCCCTCTGTCTCCACTCTGTTTTGAGTATTTCCTCCGGCCTACAACACCGCCTGTTTCTGCTCTCAAGTGACGTCTGCACATTCAACACTTGTTCCTGTGTTACCTGGGTCCTGTAACATCTGCTCATCTCCAGAGGTGAGTCCGGCAATGTCTCCTGCTTTGTCTACATTCCCACTACTTGTAGTGGAAAAGTGGACAGAGCAGGAGACATTGCCTGACTCACCTCTAGGGAGAAGCTGCTGTTACAGAACCCCAGTAACACAGGAACAAGTGTTGGTTGTGCAGACGGCATTTCAGAGCAGCAACTGGCGTGGTTGGAAGCCAGAGGAAATACTCGCAACAGAGTGAAGCCAGAGGCCTAATTGGAGTACGTTGACAGTTAGTAGTAGTGTAGAAACAATCGAAAAATGCCACCAAGTAGGCCTCGACCTACTACCTGATTTTCCCTGGGCTCCGACACCGCCAGTTGGTGCTCAGAAGTGCTGTCCACACAGAAAAAACACTTGTTCATGTGTAAGTGGGGTTCGGTAACGTCAGCTGATCCCCTGCTGAGTGTATGGCAAAGTGTCCTGCTCCCTCCAAACTCAAAGTACCTCAGATTTACACCTGGCTCCAAGTAGGCCTCGGCCTACTACCTGATTTTCCCTGGGCTCCGACACCGCCAGTTGGTGCTCAGAAGTGCCGTCCGCACAGAAAAACCGTTCATGTGAAAGTGGGGGTCGGTAGCGTCAGCTGATCCCCTGCTGTGTGGAGGGCAAACTGCTGCTACCTCCAAATTGTAACTACTTCTGATTTAAACATTCTCTGATTTGGCCTCTGTCTCCACTCTGTCTCTAGTATTTCCCCTGACCTGCAACACCACCAGTTCCTGCTCACAGTTGCCGTCCACGCATTCCACACTTGTTCCTGTATTCCTGGTGTTCTGTTACGTGAGCAGATCCCCCAATGTGTGTCCGGCACTGTCTCCTGCGCTGTCCACCTTCCCACTACAAGTGGTGGGAATGTGGACAGAGCAGGAGACTGTGGCAGACACACATCAAGGGATCTGCTGACATTACAGAACCCCAGTAACACAGGAACACGTGTGGATTGGGCAGACGGCTACTGTACGCATAAACTGGCGGTGTTGGTGGTCACATGAAATCCTGGAAACAGAGTGGAGACAGATGCCTAATTGGAGCACGTTGACAGTCTGTTGTAGCCTACAATCTAAAACTGCCACCAAGTAGGCCTCGGCCTACACCATGATTGTCCCTGGGCTCCAACAACGCCAGTTGGTGCTCGGAAGTGCTGTCCACACAGAAAAAAACACTTGTTCATGTGAAAGTGGGGTTCGGTAACGTCTGCTGATCCCCTGCTGTGTGTACGGCAAACTCTCCTGCTGCCTCCAAATTCAAACAACGTCTTATCTTAAACTGCCTCCAAGTAGGCCTCAGCCTACAAAATGACTATCCCTGGGCTCCAACATCGTCAGTTGTTGCTCGGAAGTGCTGTCCACACAGAAAAAAACACTCATTCATGTGAAAGTGGGGGTCAGTAACGTCAGCTGATCCCCTGCTGTGTGGAGGGCAACTACTGCTGCCTCCAATTTGTAACTACTTCTGATTTAAACATTCTCTGATTTGGCCTCTGTCTCCACTCTGTCTCTAGTATTTCTCCTGACCTCCAACACCACCAGTTCCTGCTCACAGTCGCCGTCCACGCATTCCACACTTGTTCCTGTGTTCCTGGTGTTCTGTTACGTGAGCAGATCCCCCAATGTGTGTCCGGCACTGTCTCCTGCGCTGTCCACCTTCCCACTACAAGTGGTGGGAATGTGGACAGAGCAGGAGACAGTGGCAGACACACATCAGGGGATCTGCTGACATTACAGAACCCCAGTAACACATGAACACGTGTGGATTGGGCAGACGGCTACTGTACGTATAAACTGGCGGTGTTGGTGGTCACGTGAAATCCTGGAAACAGAGTGGAGACAGATGCCTAATTGGAGCACATTGACAGTCTGTTGTAGCCTACAAACAATCTAAAACTGCCACCAAGTAGGCCTCGGCCTACAACATGATTGTCCCTGGGCTCCAACAACGCCAGTTGGTGCTCGGCAGTGTCTTTCGCACGGGTACTCCCTGTTGCCCAGCCTGGTTCCAGTACGCCTGCTGTTTCCAGGTAGTGTCAATTTCACTTTGCCAACAATCTGTTGTCCTGTCGTCTTGCGGCCGGGTTAGCCGACTCTACGGTGCCTGCAGTTTAGGTGACTCCTATGTGGGCTGCGGGAACTGGCACTGAAGGCTGGATCCGTAGTGCCAATGGGATATGGACCTCCTGGAGGACTGTGGGTTTCGGTATCTGCGGCCGGCTTGCGAGATGGCTACTTTGCTTTGGATGGGTACCTTCTGCTACCCACCCGGGTTCCAGCACTGTCAGCTGGTTCTCGCCAGAGCCTTTGGCCTAGGTGCCTCCATCTCGGTATCCGAAGGTCCAGCACCGTCAGCTGGTCCTTGGTAGTGATTTCTACCACAGGTACCTCCTGCCTAGTAACCGTGGTCCAGCACCGTCAGCTGTTCCTCGGTAGTGCCATTGGCTCTTGTAGCTTTTGCTACCCATCTGGGTTCCAGCACCGTCAGCTGGTTCTCGGCAGTGTCTTTTGCATGGGTACTCCCTGTTGCCCAGCCTGTTTTCAGCACGCCTGCTGTTTCCGGGTAGTGTCAAGGTCACTATGCCACCAATCCGTTGTCCTGTCGTCTTGCGGCCGGGTTAGTCTACTCTACGGTGCCTGCAGTTTAGGTGACTCCTATGTGGGCTGTGGGAACTGGCACTGAAGGCTGGATCCGTAGTGCCAATGGGACATGGACCCCCTGTAGGACTGTGGGTTTCGGTAACTGCGGCCGGCTTGCGGCCTGGCTACTTTGGTTTGGATGGGTACTTTCTGCTACCCACCCGGGTTCCAGCACTGTCAGCTGGTTCTCGCCAGAGCCTTTGGCCTAGGTGCCTCCATCTCGGTATCCGAAGGTCCAGCACCGTCAGCTGGTCCTTGGTAGTGCTTTCTAGCACAGGTACCTCCTGCCTAGTAACCGTGGTCCAGCAACGTCAGCTGTTCCTCGGTAGTGCCATTGGCTCTTGTAGCTTTTTGCTACCCATCTGGGTTCCAGCACCGTCAGCTGGTTCTCGGCAGTGTCTTTGGCACGGGTACTCCCTGTTGCCCAGCCTGTTTTCAGCACGCCTGCTGTTTCCGGGTAGTGTCAAGGTCACTATGCCACCAATCCGTTGTCCTGTCGTCTTGCGGCCGGGTTAGCTGACTCTACGGTGCCTGCAGTTTAGGTGACTCCTATGTGGGCTGCGGGAACTGGCACTGAAGGCTGGAACCGTAGTGCCAATGGGACATGGACCCCCTGTAGGACTGTGGGCTTCGGTAACTGCGGCCGGCTTGCGGCCTGGCTACTTTGCTTTGGATGAGTACCTTCTGCTACTCATCCGGGTGCAAGCACTGTCAGCTGGTTCTCGCCAGAGCCTTTGGCCTAGGTGCCTCCATCTCGGTATCCGAGGTCCAGCAACGTCAGCTGGTCCTTGGTATTGCTTTTTAGCACAGGTACCTTCTGCTTAGTAACCGTGGTCCAGCACCGTCAATTGGTCTTCGGTAGTGCCATTGGCTCTTGTTCCTTTTGCTACCCATCCGGGTTCCAGCACTGTCAGCTGGTTCTAGCCAGAGCCTTTGGCCTAGGTGCCTCCATCTCGGTATCCGAGGTCCAGCACCGTCAGCTGGTCCTTGGTAGTGCTTTTTAGCACAGGTACCTTCTGCTTAGTAACCGTGGTTCAGCACCGTCAGTTGGCCCTCGGTAGTGCCATTGGCTCTTGTTCCTTCTGCTCCCTATCCGGGCTATAGCACTGTCAGCTGGTTCTAGCCAGAGCCTTTGGCCTAGGTGCCTCCATCTCGGTATCCGAGGTCCAGCACCGTCAGCTGGTCCTTGGTAGTGCTTTTTTGCACAGGTACCTTCTGCTTAGTAAACATGGTCCAGCACCGTCAGTTGGTCATTGGTAGTGCCATTAGCTCTTGTTCCTTCTGCTACCCATCCGGGTTCCAGCACTGTCAGCTGGTTCTCACCAGAGCCTTTGGCCTAGGTGCCTCCATCTCGGTATATGAGGTCCAGCACCGTTAGCTGGTCCTTGGTAGTGCTTTTTAGCACAGGTACCTTCTGCTTAGTAACCGTGGTCCAGCACCATCAGTTGGTCCTCGGTAGTGCCATTGGCTCTTGTTCCTTCTGCTACCCATCCGGGTTCCAGCACTGTCAGCTGGTTCTCGCCAGAGCCTTTGGCCTAGGTGCCTCCATCTCGGTATCCGAGGTCCAGCACCGTCAGCTGGTCCTTGGTAGTGCTTTTTAGCACAGGTGCCTTCTGCTTAGTAACCGTGGTCCAGCACCGTCAGTTGGTCCTCGGTAGTGCCATTGGCTCTTGTTCCTTCTGCTACCCATCCGGGTTCCAGCACTGTCAGCTGGTTCTCGCCAGAGCCTTTGGCCTAGGTGCCTCTATTTCGGTATCCAAGGTTCAGCAACGTCAGCTGGTCCTTGGTAGTGGTTTCTAGCACAGGTACCTCCTGCATAGTAACCGGGGTCCAGCACCGTCAGCTGTTCCTCAGTAGTGCCATTGGCTCTTGTTCCTTCTGCTGCCACTACGGGTTCCAGTACTGTCAGCTGGTTCTCTCCAGTTTCTTAGCCTTCTTGTACCTTCTGCTACATTTCCAAGATCAAGCTTTTTGAAATTGTCTTTGGTAATCCTTATTGATTTCCATGACGACGACCCTGATGACGACGACCCTGAAGACCACACCAAAGAAGACCAGAAATATGACCCTAAATAATATGACCAAGAGGACAAAGAACATGAAGACAACCACCAAGATACAGAACAAAAGACAGAAGAACAAGAAGCAGAAGAAGCAAAAGCAGAAGAACAGAAAGCAGAAGAACATTAAGCATAAGACTAAAAATCAGCATAGAAGAAATCAAAATTATAAGCAGAAGAAGACTAAGCAGTAAATGGGGGTGAGTCCGTTCCTCCTCGTGGTGCCCCTGGAAAATGCCTGCTGCAGGCCAAACTGAACGCGGACAAATCCTGTTGTAAATCTATTGTGACAGGCAGAACGTAAGGTGTAATCTTATAACTTTTATAGATAAGTACTACAGGAATGCCTGTCACCATAAGAAAATGAAGAAAAAGGAGAATAGGAAGAAGATGAAGAAATAGCATATAAAAACTAGATGTGTATTTCCTGAAGGAAGTACAGATAGTGGTTTGAAATGGTGCCCGGTCTGCCCCTTTAAGAGAGACTTGCCTGCTGCCCCTGCAAGACTTTCAACTCAGGATCCGTTTTAAATGTGGGTGCCTCTCAGGGGCCACTTTGGCCTCAGGGTCTGATTTGGTGGGTGGGGCCCCTCAGGATCCGATTCGGTGGCCTGGGCTCCTCAGGATTTGAATTAGTTGCCGGGATTCCTCAGGGTCCAATTTTGTGGGTGTGGCCCCTCAGGGTCGGATTTTGTGGGTGTTTGCCCCTCAGGGTCCGATTTTGTGGGTGGGTCCCCTCAGGGTCCGATTTTATGGGTGGGGACCCTCAGGGTCCGATTTTGTGGGTGGGGCCCCTCATGGTCTGATTTTGTGGGTGGGGCCCCTCAGGGTATGATTTTGTGTCCGGGGCCCCTCAGGGTCTGATTTTATGGCCGGGGCCCCTCAGGGTCTGATTTTATGGCCGGGGCCCCTCAGGGTCTGATTTTGCGGGTGGGGCCTCTCAGGGTCCGATTTTGTGGGTGTGGCCCCTCAGGGTCCGATTTTGTGGCTGGGGCCCCTCAGGGTCCGATTTTGTTGATTGGGCCCCTCAGGGTCCGATTTTGAGGGTGGGGCCCCTCAGGGCTTGAATTGTTGGCCGGGATCTCTCAGGCTCATATTTTGTGGGTGTGGCCTCTCTGGGTCTGATTTGGTGGGTGGGGCCACTCTGGGTAAGATTTGGAGGCTGGGGTCGCTCAGCCTCCAATTTGGAGGCCGGGGTCGTTGAGCTTCCGATTTGGAGGCCGAGGTCAAAGAGCCTCCGATTTGGAGGCCGGGGTCGATGAGCTTCCGATTTGGAGGCCGGGGTCGATGAGCCTCCGATTTGGAGGCCGGGGTGGCTCAGCCTCCGATTTGGAGGCCGGGGTGGCTCAGCCTCCGATTTGGAGGCCGGGGTGGCTCAGCCTCCGATTTGGAGGCCGGGGTGGCTCAGCCTCCTATTTGGAGGCCGGGGTGGCTCAGCCTCTGATTTGGAGGCCTGGGTCGATCAGCCTCCGATTTGGAGGCCGGGGTGGATCAGCCTCCGATTTGGAGGCCGGGGTGGATCAGCCTCCGATTTGGAGGGCGGGGTGGATCAGCCTCCGATTTGGAGGTCGGGGTGGATCAGCCTCCGATTTGGAGGCCGGGGTGGCTCAGCGTCCGATTTGGAGGCCGGGGTGGCTCAACCTCCGATTTGGAGGCCGGGGTGGCTCAGCCTCCGATTTGGAGGCCGGGGTGGCTCAGTCTCCGATTTGGTGTGTCGGCCCTTTAAGACTCATTTGAGTGCGCTGGCCCTTTAACAATCACTTTGGCGCGTTGGCCCTTTAAGAGCTAGTTTGGCTCACTGGGCTTCTTTTAAATCCACTTTGGCGCACACATTCTCTCTCAGGGGCATGTGTCATGTGATGAAGCTAGATTTGCATTTGTGCTGTGGGTTTCGCTTTAAGAGCTGATATTATGTGGCAGAAGCTCTGTGCTGGGGTTCAAGTGAAGTTCGTAGGCGTTGGCATAGTAACTGGGTCTGCCTGCGCATATCAATGAGCTCAACTGTCATTTCAATCGCCTCAGGGCACGTTTTGCCATTTCCTATTGAAAAGCATTGGAGACAGTGCATTCCAATGACGGGAAAAAAAATTTTCAAACGCAAGTTGCGCAAAAACTACAAATCCGATCGACACGAAAAATACTTCATGGACGCTGGCTTCGAAACGACACCTCAACGGCGTCTGTGCGTGTAGCGGTTCGGGCCGCATTAATTGCGGAAATCAACTTAATAATAATAAGAAGAAGAATAAGTTAGCAGCGTTCGGATTACAATATAGTGGTTTTTTCAAACCACTATAATTAATAATAGCTGAATAAGAAGAATATGAAGAATGGAAAAAAAAAATTAATGGGAAGAAGGTGAAGAAGAAAAAGATGAATAAGGTGAAGAAAAAGTTGATGAAAAAAATGCTACTTCTGCGCATCATGAAGGAGAAAGTGTGGGAGAAGTACAAAAGAAGGTGAAGAGCATAGAAGTTGTGAAACATACATATCTGACAAAATATAAAAAAGTTAACATAGTCAATATCTTTTTAACTCCGAACGTCTTGAAAAAAAAAATTGGAATTAATGCTATGCCATGTGATTTGAATAAACCACTATGCCTTTAATGTCTCCTCCACCTCCCACAATACATTCTACATGATTCTTATTTGTTTTCAATTATTTAGAATTAGCCAACAAGGAAATAAAGGGCTTTTTTTAATTCCGATACCGGAAGTCCCATTGACTTGAATGGGACTTCCGGTATCGGAATCGGCGATACCCGATATTTTTTTCGTATCGGGCGATACCATCCGATACGATATTTTTTGGTATCGAACGGTATCGCTCAACACTAATCCTAAGTCATGTGACAAGGCTTGTTAAAGGATCAGTATTGACTTTAAGGATTTTTACATCCAAAAGGTTATGCTACAGTTCAAGTCTTTCTCGCTAAATAGGATTTTTGCATATTTAAATTCCCATTGCATGTCGTAAAAATCTCCTCATCCTCATCCCAGCTTGGCACTCTCCATAGAGAGAAATATCCCTCATTAGACCCTTGTAAGACACCTTCTCATACAGCCAAATCAAATCTCCGGCTTTGCACTGATGAGGCGCAAACACCCCAAAACATGGGTCTAAAAAAGGCGTTTATGGTTTGATTTTTTTTTTTTATCTTAAGTCTCGTGATAAAGCTTGTTAAAGAGTTTATATTGACTTTTAGCATTGCAATTTCCAGTAAGTGGCACTGGAGTTGATGTGTTCTTCCTGTATGAAGAGGCTAATTGCGTATTTCATTGAAGGGAATCTGACACGAAATTTTTGTGATGTAAATTGAAAGCAGCATGAGGTAGTGGCTGAAACACAGATTTCATCGATGAGTCACTTGCTGAGCTTCATGATGTCATTTTTATACAGTCAGTTTTCTCTGCTGCAGACTCGGAATGCCGAGCTGTGTATAACCCCGCCCACACCACTGATTGCCAGCTTTCTGTGTGTGCTCTGGGTGTGGTTGGACTATGAGACACGAGACACCTAGTCCGGTAGTGATAATCTCCTGCTAATAAAACACTTATGTTAATGAAACAGCATAACACAGCCCACTAAATGACACATAGCTGGAATCAAGGTCTCTGCTCTTATATTATGCAGTGCGCTCATTCTGATGAGAGGCTTTGTAACTCTTATTCTCTTTCTTCTGAGTTCCTGTCAGCTGATTTATGACCACAAGAAAGGTAAGCCCTGATTTTGTAGTGATAAATCTGCTTAGAGTATATCAGAAGAAAGAAAATAAGAGTTTAAAATCTCTCTGTCTATACAAGCTCACTGACAGATTATGACTTAACTCATTATGCGGCCAGAAATATACAGTGCAACACAGAGACTATGGAAGGCAAACAGTGCAAAATATTAAATTTAACGCAATTGCAAAAAATATTGCTGCAAAATGTGTCTGAGTCGCCCTCACTCTCCCAGAGCAGCGGGGTACTCGGTACCGGCCGGTGTCAGGGGGGAAAGTTTCACGGCAGCTGTGACCCGGTCCGTGGCCCTGGGCGCCCAATATCAATGGCGGTGACAATAATAATAATAATAATAAATTTTATTTTTATAGCGCCGACATATTCCGCAGCGCTTTACATTTCAGAGGGGATTTGTACAGACAATAGACATTACAGCATAACAATAATCACATACAGTAGATTATAACAAATACCAAGAGGAATGAGGGCCCTGCTCGCAAGCTTACAGTCTATGAGGAAAGAGGTAGACACAAAAGGTGGGTGGTAACAGTTGCCCTGATTGTTTGGACCAGCCATAATGTTAAGTGTGTAACAGTACAGACACAGAGGGCTAATGGATGCATAAAGCATGTGGGAACATGATGTGGGAAATCTGGTTATGGTAAAACTTTTGGCTGTGCCACACAGGGATAGATTAGGTTAATGTGTTGAGGCGATAGGCCAGTCTGAATAAATGCGTTTTCAGGGCACGCTTAAAATTGTGGGGATTGAGGACTAATCGTATTGACCTGGAAAGTGCATTCAAAAGAATTGGCGTGGCACGTGTAAAGTCTTGGAGACGGGAGTGGGAGGTTCTGACTATTGAGGATGCTAACCTCAGGTCATCAGCAGAACGGAGGGCGCGGGTAGGGTGGTATACTGAAACAAGGGAGGAGATGTAGGGTGGTGCTGAGCTATGGAGGGCTTTGTGGGTGAGGGTAATAAGTTTATACTGAATTCTGGAGTGGATGGGTAGCCAGTGTAATGACTGGCACAAGGTAGAGGCATCGGTGTAACGATTGGTGAGGAATATGATCCTGGCTGCAGCATTCAAGACAGATTGGAGAGGGGAGAGTTTGGTAAGAGGGAGACCGATTAGAAGAGAGTTACAATAGTCGAGACGAGAATGAATAAAAGAAACAGTAAGAGTTTTTGCAGAGTCAAAAGTAAGAAAAGGTCGAATTCTAGAAATGTTTTTGAGGTGCAGATGACAAGAGCGAGCCAGTGATCGAATGTGGGGGGCAAAGGAAAGCTCGGAATCAAGTATGACCCCAAGACAGCGGGCCTGTTGCTGGGGAGTAATAGTGGAACCACACACAGAAATGGCAATGTCGGGTATAGGTACATTAGTAGAGGGAGGAAACACCAGGAGTTCAGTCTTTGACAGGTTCAGTTTCAGATATAGTGAGGACATGATATTAGACACAGCGTTTAGACAATCGCCGGTGTTTTCTAGAAAGGCTGGCGTGATGTCAGGAGAAGAAGCGTATAATTGGGTGTCATCAGCATAGAGATGGTACTGGAAACCAAATCTACTGATTGTTTGACCAATAGGGGCAGTGTACAAGGAGAAGAGGAGGGGGCCTAGAACCGATCCTTGAGGGACCCCAACAGTAAGGGGAAGGTGAGAGGAGGAGGAACCGGCAAAAGATACAGTAAAGGAGCGGTTGGAGAGATAGGAGGAGAACCATGAGAGAATGGTGTCCTTGAGGCCAATGGAACGGAGCATAGTGAGGAGGAGCTGATGATCCACAGTGTCGAATGCTGCAGAGAGATCCAAGAGAATTAGCATGGAGTAATGACCATTTGATTTAGCTGTTAGCAGATCATTAGAGACTTTAGTGAGGGCAGTTTCAGTGGAGTGTAAAGAGCGGAAACCGGATAGGAGAGGGTCGAGAACAGGGTTTTCTGAGAGATAGCGGAAAAGACGGGAGTGGACCAGGCGCTCCAGGAGTTTAGAGATGAAGGGAAGATTAGAGACAGGTCTATAGTTAGTGGCACAGTTTTGGTCGAGGGATGGTTTTTTAAGTAGCGGATGTATGATGGCATGCTTAAATGAGGAGGGAAAAATACCAGAAGAGAGAGAGAGGTTAAATATTTTAGTTAGGTGAGGGGTCACAGCAGGGGAAAGGGACTGGAGGAGATGTGATGGAAATGGGTCACCGGTGCAAGTAGTTGGGCGAGAAGATGCAAGGAGTCTGCTTACTTCTTCTTCTGTGACTGGTTCAAAATCAGAGAGTGAGCTAGATGCAATGGGGGAGGGAGGACAGAGCATGGTATGAGGTGATTGGGAGATAATTTCCTGTCGAAGCTGGTCAATTTTTTCTTTGAAGTAATTGGCCAGATCGTCAGCTCGGAGCTCCGTGGTTGGGGCCTGTACTCTTGGATTGAGTAGAGAATGAAAAGTATCAAAGAGGCGTTTCGGGTTATTGGACAGTGAGGTGATGAGGGTGTTGAAATAGGCTTGTTTGGAGAGGTGAAGGGCAGTGTTGTATGTTCTAAGCATAAACTTAAAATGAACGGTGATGTTAATGGTGTTAAAGTTTATATAAATAGTTTGTGACGCCACCCGTGGTGTTTGGCAAGGGAGATGGTGAGCCAACGCTGCATACAGATCCGCTGGGACTGATGGTGTGGTGCAGCAGAGATGGTATAGCTCCCCACAGGTGGAGCTGTAGTTCCAGGGCAGTGTAGGTGCAATGGATGAGGAGAGGCGCAGAATGGTATGGATGCTGCTACCCAGGTGTAGTGGTGCGGGAATAACTGGAGGACATCAGAGTATGCGGTTCCAAAGCTTTACTCACTGTTTGCAGTTCACACAACTGCCTGCCTCCGTACTGTGTTCTCCAGGTCAGGTCTCCAGCCAACCTCCAGGCAGGATAGGATTCTCCCTTCCACACTCCGCCAACATGTACCTTCCTGAACGACTCCTCCAATGCGCCTTTAGGTGTGAAGCACTCCAGTACTTAGTTACCCTGGAATGCCTCTCTCTAGGTGTTCCTAGTCTTTACTTGTATGACAGACAGCTGTAGCCTGCTTTGGGGACTCCTCTCTGCGTCCCGGCTCTCTATTCAGTTGCTGTTGTGTCCCAAGTCTATGATGGGAGCAAGGCGTTAGTGGGTCACTACTCCTCCGGTGTCTGTTGCCGGACATAAAGATCCAATCAACCTCGGGGACCGGGCCCTGGCCTTTGCGCTCTCTGGACTGGAAGGGTTCTCTATCTTTCTTCAACCAGCTTCCCACCGTCCTTCTATTCTCCTTCGTTCCGATCTGTTCTATCTCTCTCTTATGGAAGGTTAGGTTATCAATCTTATCAGTCTCTTTCTCTGTCTTTCTCATGCCAACAGCCCAGATCACTGGGGCCTGCTGCAGCACGTCCTTCAGACATCCATCTTCTCTCTTCTCTCTCCTCCAACCAACTGTCTACTAACTCTCACTCTTCCCACTCTTTTGTATCATCTTACTCCACCCGCCTCCCAGCACATCTTGTGTTACGAAGCAGGGTTCCACGAGGAGTGCTCTGCTAACCCCCATCTGTTAGGTGGCCCCAATGAACTATCCTGTGTGTGGAATGCAGGTGTGGAGTGTGGTCAGGAGCTCCCACCCTACCTGGCTGGTGGGGCACTACACCTTAGAAGAAGGTGCAGTACCTCTGTGGCGACTGAAGCCTCAGGGGCGCCACATGTCCATATTAGTGATGAGCAAAACTGTCGAACTCTGATTTTGGCAGTTCAATCAAATTTGGCCAGGGAATTTGATTACCACAAATTTTTTACTGTGAATCAAGTGAACACTATCTGTACAGACCCCAGAGCATAGGAAACATACGTAAAATAAAAAAAAAAATGTGCTCTCACCCAGTCATCATGCTGTTCAGCTCCCATCCGGTTGTTTTCTTCAGAGACTCTGAAAATGCCAGACATTAGAAGACGCTGAAGATTGCCCAGTGAAAACCGCACCAATGACCTGCTGAAGAAGATGACCATCCCTGAGGAGGGCTGAAGTGGAACAGATGAGGGCCAGATGAGTATAATCTTTCATATTTTTGACTCCTTCGAAGCCCTTTATATTTCAGCAAAATGGGAACTGGATTAGCAAAATCGCAAAAATATTGGTTTGGGGAAAATCCAATTTTTTGGGCAAAATTCAAGACGTAAAAAATTGATTTGCTCATCTTTAGCCCATATCCTTTAACCCCTTTCCGACACTATACGCATAGGCATGTACGACATGGGGACGTGTCAGTCTATGTGAACCATTGGTTGCCCTGCAACAAGTTTGCGGGGCACCGATGCGTTTGCTATGGCAGTCGGGGGAAGTTGTCACGAAGCTTCGTTAAAACCCAGCCTGTGACTGAGCTTCAAAGAAGACAGTGATTTTTACTATATACATGAATACTATGTTATTGCTGTACATAGCATAGGCGATTAGACAATCACAGGGTCAAGCCCCTAAAGAGACCAACGAGTACAATAAAAAGTAAAGAAAAAAAAAACTTAAAAATACATGAAAGTTCATATCACCCTTCAATAAAAATTTCTCTCTCTTTCTCATTGTTTACATCACTATTACCGGGGGCGGAACTTTGGAATGGAGGTGCTCAGAAGAAAACTGTCCCAGAATCAGTGGAGCGGCCGCAATTGGAGGAGGCACTCAGTTTAAATTTTTTCAAAATCTAGTGAAAGGTCCTCTTTAACCATACATGCCAACTATCCAGGAGTAGGCTTCTAGAGTAAGGAAAGACCAACTGCACATTTAGATAAGTGGACAAATCAATCCATCTTGACTGAAAAAAACAGAAATGTAGAAATGTTTGCAAATTTATTAAAAAAGAAAAACTGAAATATCACATGGTCATAAGGATTCAAACCCCTTGCTCAGTATTGAGTAGAAGCCCCTTTTGAGCTTGTACAGCCATGAGTCTTCTTGGGAATGATTCCACAAGTTTTTCACACCTGGATTTGGGGACCCTCTGCCATTCTTCCTTGCAGATCCTTTCCAGTTCCGTCAGGTTGGATGGTGAACGTTGGTGGACAGCCATTTTCATGTCTCTCCAGAGATTCTCAATTGGATTTAGGTCAGGGCTCTGGCTGGGCCAGTCAAGAATGGTCACAGAGTTGTTCTGAAGCCACTCCTTTGTTATTTTAGTTGTGTGCTTAGGGGCATTGTCTTGTTAGAAGGTGAAGCTTCAGCCAAGTCTAAGGTCCAGAGCACTCTGGAAGAGGTTTTCATCCAGGATATCTTTGTACTTGGCCGCATTCATGTTTCCTTCAATTGCAACAGTCATCCTGTCCCTGCAGCTGAAAACACTCCCATAGCATGATGCTGCCATCACCATGTTTCACTGTTGGGATTGTATTGGGCAGGTGATGAGGAGTGCCTGGTTTTCTCCACATATACCGCTTAGAATTATCACCAAAATATTCTATCTTCTTCTCATCAGACCAGAGAATCTTACTTCTCATAGTCGAGGAGTCCTTCATGTGTTTTTTAGCAAACTCTATGCGGGCTTTCATATATCTTGCACTGAGGAGAGACTTCCATCTGGGCACTCTGCCCAAAGGCACTGTGAGATATGGGAAAATTATATCTACTTGATATCATTTTTCTATCTGATGGAATTCTCTATCAGAAACAGTTTGGCCCAAAATACTTGCTCCAAACTCAGCCCCCACCCTTGCATTCCCCCAGGCCATAAAGGGAAGTGAAATACACTTCAGTCAATGGGACCTCATTAACCAGCAAAGGCACTTCCTTGGAGTGAGCCAACCAATGTTTTTCTTTAATTAACCCAAGCAACCAATCCTTTGAAGCTCTCCAGGGGGGGGACAGAAAGGCATAGACCCTGTGTCCGCAGCAATTATTACAGGGGTGTGAACTCTTGTGCAGCTACGAGCAAGCTGGCATCCTTTGTTTAACTCAGGCTGACATGTGGCACTACATATCACAAGCTAAACCAGCACCAGGCTCTGGGATATGGAATTTTGAAAATGGTCTATTATAACAGAATGCAATATCTCTGAGCCTAGCCGAGCACATAATCAGAATCAGCATTCCTTTCCCCACACGCCCATACCATTCTGCCACCTCCAGAACCCTGCATTATGGAGTTATAAAGCATATCTACCAGGAATTAAATACAGTAGCCATATTTGGTCTTCGTGCACAGATAAAATCCAGCAGAATCCAGTGGCGATGCTGCCGTTCCATTTAGAGCTTCAAGCGGAAAGTTATGGGCCATCTACGGTTCTGCTTGGAAAATCCTACTCTTAGATATGGGAGGAGGGAGGTGGCCCAGCCAAGGGGTGGGTGCAGTGTGTGGGAGGGAGCAGTCTAGGAGATAATAGGCAGCTCCTCATTTTAGACTCAGTTTTTCTTCTGGCAGGAGGCCCATTACCGGACACGGCTAGGGAATCACGCAACAAAGATTTGGACCTGTGATCCATCAGTGCCTCCTTGTAGTCACATGCTACATATCACAGTAATTGCAATCTATATGTACCCTACCCTTGTACTACACTCTTCAATGTATTCTTGTATATAGTTCTGTATATATATACCTGCATTTTTGCAGTGCGCCTTTAGGCGATTAAATGTAAAATTAATCTTGGCTTTCTTTTTTATTCCGTTTCACGAATCCTCACGTCCGCACGCTCAGTTGGTTATATTATACGCTACCATCAGGGTTGGTTTCTGACCTGATATAGGCATGCTGACGGATGGCACTTGTATGTTGAATGAGGAACTGGTAGCAGTACACTGTACTGGGTTAGTGAGGAACTCGTGACTGGTGATATATATTCCCCCTCACTGGGAGCACCTCAATAACTCTTATCTATAAGGGAAGCCTTTCCAGCGACTATTTGCCCTCACTGCAGTTCCATGACTGACCTGGGGCGAGTGGTGGCGTCAGAGAGCCGATCCTTACTGGGTCCTTCTCTCCCCACCCCAGAGGTGAGTGAAGTTGACACACCCTGTGCGATCCGTCACCGGCCCAAATGGTGGACTTCTTCTATTTAAGGATTATGGAGGCCACTGTGCTCTTAGGAACCTTGGGTACTGCAGATATTCTTTTGTAACCTTGACCACATCTGTGCCTTGCCACAATTCTGTTTCTGAGTTCCTTGGCCAGTTCCTTTGACCTCATGATTCTCTTTGGTCTGACATGCATTGTGAGCTGTGAGGTCTTACATAGACAAGTGTGCGCCTTTACAAATCAAGTCCTGTCAGTTTAATTAAACACAACTGGACTCCAATGAAGGAGTAGAACCATCTCAAGGAGGATCACAAGGAAATGGACAGCATGTGACTTAAATATGAGTGTCTGAGCACAGGGTCTGAATAATTATGACCATCTGATATTTCAGTTTTTCTTTTTTAATAAATTTGCAAAAATTTCTACATTTACATCTACAAGATGGGGTGAAGAGTGTACATTAATGAGAAAAAAATGAACTTTTTTGCATTTGCCAAATGGCTGCAATGAAACAAAGAGTATTGAATACTTTCCGTACCCACTGTAGGTCTTGAAAAGTTGACAATTCTACTATTAATACACTGCTCATAAAATAAAGGGAACACTCAAACGACAGAATATAACTTCAAGTAAGTCAAACTTCTGTGAAATCAAACTGTCCACTTAGGAAGCAACACTGATTGACAATCAATTTCACATGCTGTTGTGCAAATGGAATAGACAACAGATGGAAATTATTGGCAAATATCAAGACACACTCAATAAAGGAGTGGTTCTGCAGGTGGGGACCACAGACCACATCTCAGTACAAATGATTCTGGCTGATGTTTTGGTCACTTATGAATCTTGGTTGAACTTTCACACTTCTGGTAGCATGAGACGAACTCTACAACCCACACAAATGGCTCAGGGAATGCAGCTCATCCAGGATGGCACATCAATGCAAGCTGTGGCAAGAAGGTTTGCTGTGCCTGTCAGCATAGTGTCCAGAGGCTGGAGGCGCTACCAAGAGACAAGCCAGTACACCAGGAGACTTGGAGGGGGCCGTAGGCAACAACCCAGCAGCAGGACCACTACCTCCACCTTTGTGCAAGGAGGAACAGGAGGAGCACTGCCAGAGCCCTGCAAAATGACCTCCAGCAGGCCACAAATGTGCATGTGTCTGCACAAACGGTTAGAAACCGACTCCATGCAATCACTGTTTGTGATAGTGTTCATTTCAACCATCCTTGGTAGAGGAAGGATCTAGAGAGAGGTCCTGGCAGCTCAGTCAGAGCCCTGTTGTGGAAGGAGTCAGAGGGGATTTCCTTGCAGCTCTGACAGAGCTTAGGCTGGTTTCACATTTGCGTTTTTTAGCGCTGGAAAAAAACGCACACCTGCGCATGCGTTTTTTCCCCTATATTTAACATGGGTGCGCATACCTGCGCGCTGGTAAGCGCATGTATGCGATTTTCATGCGCTGCGTTTTTTTGGGGTGTGCGTTGGGATTTTCCAGACGCAGCATGTTGCATTTTTTGGCCCTGCAAAAAAGCGCATGCGCACATATGCGCACGTTTTGCGCTAAAAATGGCCATTATAGCCTATGGATGCGCATATGTGCGCACTGGCATGCTCATGTATGCGTTTTTTTGCATATGCGTTTTTTTTTTTAAACCATGGAATTTAGGGGTTTGGGTTAGAGTTAGGGTTAGTTAAGGGGGTTTAGGGTTAGGGTTATGGTCAGGGTCAGGGTTAGGGTTGGGGTTTGGGTCAGGGTTAGGGTTAAGTATGGTTTTGTTAAGGATTAGGGTCATGGTTAGGGTCAGGATTAGGGTTAAGTATGGTTTTGTTAAGGGTTAGGGTCAGGGTTAGGGTTAGGGTTAGGGTCAGGGTTAGGGTCAGGATTAGGGTTAAGTATGGTTTTGTTAAGGGTTAGGGTCAGGGTTAGGGTTAGGGTTAGGGTTAGGGTCAGGGTTAGGGTCAGGATTAGGGTTAAGTATGGTTTGGTTAAGGGTTAGGGTCAGGGTTAGGGTTAGGGTTAGGGTTAGGGTCAGGGTTAGGGTTAGGGTTAGGGTCAGGGTTAGGGTTAGGGTTAGGGTTAGTTAGGGTTTAGGGTTTGGGTTAGGGTTAAGTATGATTTGGTTAAGGGTTAGGGTCAGGGTTAGGGTTAGGGTTAGGGTCAGGGTTAGGGTTAGGGTTAGGGTCAGGGTTAGGGTTAGTAAAGTCATGGTTTGGGTAGTGTGAGGGGCCACCTAAAAATGTTGGAAAAAAACGCAAACGCGGTAAAAACGCGCTAAAAACGCATACAAACGCATAAAAACGCTGCGTTTTTTTCATGCATGCTCATAAAAATGCTTGAAAAAAACGCAGCAGTTGTATGCTTATGTATGCGTTTTTTCAATGCGTTTTTTTGCGGGAAAAACGCGCTGCAAAAAAAAGCAAGTGTGAAACTAGCCTAAGTGGCAGCTATTCAGGAGGAAAGCTGCATTCTGGCAGTGGACTCTGTTGCTGGGAGCAAGAGCAGCAGAGCAAAGCTAAGTGGTGTTTCCCTGTCTGTATTTTTCCCTGGTGTGTATTAGTACAGCGGTGGGGCCAGTGCCTGCATCACTCAGCTCCCTAGCAAGGCATAGGTGTAGGGTGTGCTAGGGTGACAGGTATCCTGATCGGCGCCGGTGCGGAACCGGCCTAGGGAACGTCAGGAGTGTGAGGGACACTGACTCAGGGTAGTGCAGGAGGTCTCCACATCCCCATTCCCTATCGCAGGGCTCACCATTGTAACTGTTGCCCCTTCCCCCCGTGTCTTGTTGTTTTAGTACCGGCCTGCGGGCCGTGTCACACAGGACAGTTACACGTGCCGTGTCTTGTTGTCTGAGTTACCGGCCTACAGGTCGTGTCACACAGGACGGGTCCACGCGACAAGAATAAGGATGAGCACTTTACACTGTGACAGTTCTTCAGATATTTGTAGACAGCTATTAAGTCTCCTCTTAGCCTTCTTTTTTGCAAGCTAAACATTCCCACATCCTTTAACCGTTCCTCATAGGACATACTTAGCAGTCCACTCCTGGTAGCTCTTCTCTAAACTTGCTCCAGTTTTTTTAAAATGTGGTGCCCAGAACTGGACACAGTATTCCAGATGAGGTCCGACCACGGAGGAGTAAAGGGGAAAAATTACTTCAAGTGATCTAGACTCTAGACTTTTCTCAATACATCCTAGACCTGTATTTGCCTTTTTTGCTGCTGAATCATATTGTTTACTCATGTGCAGTCTGTGATCTATTAGTGTACCCAAATCTTTTTCACACTTGCTTTTGCTTAGGTCTATTCCTTCTATTCTCTAAATGTAATTTTTGCTTTTCTTGCCCAGATCTTTTTTTTAATTTTTTTTTTTTAGAATCTTGCATTTCTACCTATCAAATACCATTCTGTTGGTCGCTGCCCATTGTTCAAGCTTATCTAGATCCTTCTGAATCCTTTCTCTGTCTTCTCCAGTGTTGGCTATCCCTCCTAGCTTTGCATCATCTGCAAATTTGATTAGTTTACCTTCAGTTCCTTTATCTAGATCATTTATAAAAATGTTGAACAACACTGAAGCCAGGACTGAGCCTTGTGGTTCCCCACTTGCAACACTCTTTCACTGAGTCAATTATGAGTCCACCAAACTGTTGCCTTGTCAATCCCATATTTGGTCATTTTTTCAATAAGGATAGTGTGAGATACTTCATTTTGACAGCTAAGGCTAGTTTCACACTTGCTTTTTTTTGCAGCGCGTTTTTCCCGCAAAAAAACGCATTGAAAAAACGCATACATAAGCATACAACTGCTGCGTTTTTTTCAAGCATTTTTATGAGCATGCATGAAAAAAACGCAGCGTTTTTATGCGTTTGTATGCGTTTTTAGTGCGTTTTTACCGCGTTTGCGTTTTTTTCCAACATTTTTAGGTGGCCCCTCACACTACCCAAACCATGACTTTACTAACCCTAACCCTGACCCTAACCCTAACCCTAACCCTGACCCTAACCCTAACCCTAACCCTGACCCTAACCCTTAACAAAACCATACTTAACCCTAATCCTGACCGTAACCCTGACCCTAACCCTTAACAAAACCATACTTAACCCTAACCCTAACCCTAACCCTGACCCCAACCCTAACCCTAACCCTGACCCTAACCCTTAACCAAACCATACTTAACCCTAACCCTGACCCAAACCCCAACCCTAACCCTGACCCTGACCCTAACCCTAACCCTAAACCCCCTTAACTAA